>NC_057861.1:358353952-359072452 GCF_019393635.1 Dromiciops gliroides | reverse complement strand
ATCATTCATTTTATAGACATATCAACCTTCTTCTTCTTCCTTCTTCATTTTCTTTCTTCTCCTCCCCTCCTTCCTTCTCCTCTTCTTATTATTCTTTCAGAAGTGCAAATATTTTACTTCCAGAATTAATTTTACCCCCCCAAACATCCAGGTAAAACTGGTGAACTGACAACTAAATTAATTACACTTAGGGCAGAGAAACCAACTTCACAAAAAAAAAAATTCATAGTGCACAGGAATAGCTATCAGATAGTTGATGAAGGAATAAGGTAAATATTACCTCTAATCTCTGAATGTCTCTCATTAACCTTTGGAATAAATGTAAAGAACTATCATGAAATGGATATTAGTTTAGGGTTGCAACACTACTTCCTGGTGCTTGCTTTGAAACACAAATCATACCTGCTATTAGTAATATCTTAATGGCAAGTACACAGGTCACAGTATTAGAGAAATAGTGGGTTTTGTGTTATTCATAGTTGAACATATTGCTCTGACATTTGTATTATTTGAGAGCAGACTTTCAGTCCTTGACATCAGCAAGTTGCATCTGAATTGATGGCCTGCCTATCAGTTGGTCTAGCTAAAAAGAACATTGGAGCTGGTAACTGAAGGCCTGGATTTGAGTCCTAAGTCTGACACTAGCCATGTGGTCATGTGCTTGTCTTTCTTCAGCTATAAAACAGGAATAATAAATTAACACTACCTACTTCAAGAGGGTTGCTATGAGGAGAGTGCTTTGTAATCTATAAAGTGCTGGGTAAATGGGAGCCGCCATTATTTAAATCAACAGTAGTGGCCTCATTAGGGAGCCAGTGGTTACATCTGCTGGAGTGTTATTTATGAAGTGTATAATAATCCTTCTATTCAGGTGGTTTTAAAAAAAGCACAGCTGTAACCCCCATTCATTAGAAATTAAGTAAATCATACAGTGGATTTGGTTCACTTTAAATATATGTGCCTGTAGGTAAGTGTATTTTTTTCTGATTGTAAGAAGAAAAGGGGTCATTCAATAAATCAGCCCCAGAGAGCACAAGTAGAAACAATGACTGGACACTTTAGACTCTATATAAGGCGAAACTTCCTAACAGTTACACCTATCCAAAAGTGAAATGGGCTGTCTAAGGAAGGGATGATTGTTCTATGTTACCAGCAGTCTTCAAGCAAAGGTTGACTGGCAACTTGCAGGGAAGGTTGAATTACTGTTCAGGTGGAGGTTGGAGGAGTGAGATTCTGAGTTCCTTACCAGTTCTAGGAATGTGTTTCTCTCCACTGAAGTCCACTCTTTTGCCCAGGCATGTGTGACAGTAACAGAGAAGAGTTAGTCCACATGATTAGAGATCTTAGAGTCTAGTATTAGTAGGAGGTAACTGAAACAAGTCAAATACCATTACATTTGAAAATAAAATATCAGTCAGACCATTGTGATTGTGACTCCATGGGAGAAAAAAAAGAGGCTCCTAAAAAAACAACAACAACAACAACAACAACAAAACAGCAAAGGATAGTAAAATGAGTTCTGCCCTTGGCCAGAGATTTTACTTCAAGTTTCAACTTTGTCACTTTTCACTGTGATCATGGGCAACTCATCCAATGTGCAAAGTAAATAGATAAGAGAGAGTGCTAACAACTGCTAAAGATCAGGGGAGGCTTCACTGAGGAGGCAGCAACTGAGAGGAGCCTTGAAAGCAGGAAAGACTTTTGAGAGGTAGGAATGAAGGGACAGTATGTGCAAATCAAATTCAGGGAACAGCCAATAGTCCAGTTGTGCTGGAACTTAAAGGTTATAAACAGACGCAGTAGAAAAAGAAGACTGGAAAGGTAGGTTGGAACTGGATTGTCAAGGGCCTTATGCCAAAGCATGCAATTTGTATCCTATCCTAAAGATGATGGGGTATCATTGAAGGGTTGTGTTGGGTTGGTTTTTTGTTCTTTTTTTTTAGCTGTGGATGTGATCTACTCAGGCCTTTGCCTTAGGAGAAAGACTGAAAGCAGGAGTTCATTCCATTAGTCCAACTGAAAGGTAATGAACTGGGGTGTTGACTGTCAGGACAGAGAAGAGGAGAGATAGGAGAGGTGCTGCGGAGGTGGAGCTGACAAGACTGTTGCTTAGAGCGGGGAGGTGAGGGAAGGCAGATGTGGATGACTCAAAGGTTATAAACCGGGGTAGCTGGAAGAATGGTGGTAGCCTCAAAGGGACTAGAGATATTTGCAGGAAAGGAGTAAATTCTATTTGGGATCTGTTGTTTTGAGAAACTGTTGAGACGTCCAGATGGGTGTTGGAATAAGTCATTAGTAATGTAAAATAGAAATTTAACAGAGAATGCTACTGCTCCTACTACTAATAGTAATAATAATTTACATTTCTATAGTGTCATAAGATTTGCAAAGTACCTTACACACATTATTTCATTTGATCCTCCTCTTAGCCCTGTGAGAAAACTGTTATAGATATTATCCCCATTTTATGGATGGGGAGACCAGGTTAGATGATTAAAGGATTATCACACAGCTGGTAAAAATCAAAGGCAGACTTTGAACTCACATCTCTCTTGACTTCACCTTTAGTGATCCTTCTATTACATTACTTTGCCACTTATTTACAGCTTGATTTTGGAGTTGTCAGTATAGAACTGGTACTTGAACCCATTGGAGCAGATAAGTTCACTAATGGAGAGAGGATAGAAGATGAAAAGAAGTTTTAGTAAAGGCCCCAGGTGAATACCTACACTCAGGAAGATGAAGGTGAAGATGAATAGTGATCCAGCCAAGCAGAGGAAGAAGTAACAGTCAGACAAATAGGAGAGGCAAGGGAACAGTGTCTTAGAAGTCAAGGGAGAAGATACTTCTACAAAATAAGGGGTGAGGTAGCTAAATGTCAAAAGCTCAAAAGAAACAAAGGAGGTAAATTAGATTTTAGGGATTCTTGGTAACCTTAGAAAAAGCAGTTTTAATATTATGATGGGGCTGGAAGCCAGCTTGTAAGAGAAATGAGTGAGTAGATGGAAAAGAAGGAGAAGGGCAGCTAGTGTAGATAATTATTTCTAAGAGTTTGCCATTTCTGTTTCCAGCTCATTTTACTAGGAGGCAAACTGAGCTGCTAGCTGCCCCTAGATTATGGGCACATATATGGATTGACTTTAATATGTCGGGGAATAACTTATGTCTCAGGTCAAATTATTGGAAGAGAGACCACTATACTCCCTTCCTCCCTACAAAACAAACAAACAGAAAAATCCAATACACTTTTTCAAGGAAATTAGCATGTCAGCTAACCTTCTACAAACTTCATTGTTATTAAGCTTTTAACAGCCTGAACTGAGTAAACTGTTCATGTAGGAAAGTTTTGAGGTATTGAGCAGGGAAGATAAGGGAACTCATAATAGATGGACTAAAAAAGTTGGGGGTGGGCAGCATTAAGCATTGGGAGAAGGATGAGGAGGCAGAAAAGTTGAGCATGGAGAACAGTGTACAGCTCAATCAAGTCAAGACCAAAAGGAGGAAGTGAGACTAAAGGAGGTAAATTGAGACATAGGGGAGGAATAATGATTGAAGTAAGGACAGAATAGGTTTAGGGGTCAAATAGAGCAAGAGATGGTGAGAAAGATTTTAATCAGAAAGGAAAATGTTAAGAGTTCAGCTTCATGGAGGTAAAATAGTTATGACTGATGGTAAATTATAAGGTCTGCTTATTCCTGTGGTTGGCTAAAATAAAGGGAAGATGTAGATGATGGGATGTTGAAAAAGTTAATCTACCAGCATGTTTGAGGGGAAATTGACACATGCATTGATGAATTCCCAAAGTATATGCACAGGGATTGAGTTAAAAAAAAAAAAAAAGATTTCTGTGATCCAGGTTCTTGAGAAAGGAAGAAGAGTGACTAGGAGTAACATAGCTAATGGTAACAAGAATGAAGAATGAATTATTTGAAGTGAACCACAAAGCTATGATGGTGACAGAGAGAAGATCTGGCCATGGTAGTGGGGTGCAAGATTTATGCTCATTCTTCCTCCTGTCTCAGTTGTTGGGGAAGGGGAGTACTAGAACAAGCAGCACTAAAGAAGGTGGCAGGGTCTTTGGCAAGAGCTCAAGACTAAGAAAAGAAAAGAACTAGGCTGGAAGGAAGCTTAAGAATGGACAAGTCCTCCTATAGCACAGTAGAAAGATCATGGTGGAAAAGGGTTGAGTTAAATAGGGACAGGAATCTAAGGGAAGCATTTTTGGCTTCTGGACAAAGAGACCTGGAATCACTGGGATTAGGGAAGGACAAAGTATGAATTTGGAATAATTATAGGGCTGAGTGAGGAAGCACCAACTGATTAGGAGTTTGCACTCTTCCTGATCCTGTGACCATCAGTAGAGGTATAATGGAATTCAAGCCAGAGGTGTGGATCCCTAAGGACAAAGCTGAACTTACATATGACACCAGCTCCTTACTACATCCCAAGATGGGGGAGGAAAAGGCACACCTAGAAGATATATCCACATCTTGCCTCTGGCATGCACTCAGCTGTGTTAGACTTAGAATCTCAGTCCCTGTGCATTTTGGCAAAAAGCCTTTGTCTAAGTGGTTTTTGTCTTCTTTGTGACTCCAGAAATCACAGCTTCTCTGAGCCTGAGTTTCTTCATCTCTAAAAATGGACATAATAATACATTATTGATATGTGGGGACTACCTGCCTCAGCGTTGTTGTGACAGAAATGCTTTGTAAATCCTAAAATTTTACACTAATGTGAATGCAGCATGGCACAAAGGTAGAATATTAGAATTGGAGGGAGAAAATCTGGCATTCTTGGGTTTCAAATGCATGCTACGTAACCCTATACAAGTCATTTCACTTTCCCAACTGGTTCTTAAGGAATTTCTTTATTTGTGGAATGTAATAGCAATAATAAATAATAATAACACCTATAAGGCTTACTGCATCTAAGTGGTGCAGTAAATAGAGTGCCTGCCTGTAAAAAGATTCATCTTCCTGAATTAAAATCTGACCTCAGAAACTTACTAGTTGTGTGACCTTGGGCAAGTCACTTAGCCCTCTTTGCTTTAGTTCTTCATCTGTAAAATGAGCTAGAGGTGGAAATGACAAACCACTCCAGTATATTTGTCAAGAAAGCCCCAAATGGGGTCACAGAGAGACACAACTGAAACAACTGAACAACAGAAATTACTACATAGGATTATGGTGATAAAATTAAAGATAATTTATGTACCTTATAATAGCTGACATTTATACAGGGTGTCCCAAATGTCTTTGTGCACTTTTTTTTTTTTTTTTTTTGGTGAGGCAATTGGGCTTAAGTGACTTGCCCAGGGTCACACAGCTAGTAAGTGTCAAGTGTCTGAGGCCAGATTTGAACTCAGGTCCTCCTGAATCCAAGGCCGGTGCTTTATCCACTGCGCCATCTAGCTGCCCCCTTTTGTGCACTTTTAAAGCTTAAAATTTAAGCTTAAATACTGCACCAAGACTTTTGGAACATCTTGTATAAAGTTTGCAAAGCATTTTACATACATTGTCTTATTTGACCTTCTTTGTAGCCCTTCAGACCTTAAAGTGCTATATAAAGTCCACTATTATTAATTGGTCACCAATATAAGTCCAGTGCTGTCCGCATCTCAGAGTCTTTAAAAGCCTTGTGGTAAACTCCAGTTAACACTAGGTAAGTTGTTTTTAAGAAGAAAGTGAAAGACAACATAAAAGGAGACTTAATGCAAGGGGCTGTGTTCTTCCCCTCCCAGCCATCTGGTTCCCCTGTTGCTATGGCTACATGGACAGCCTCCTGATAGAATGGAGTGCAAATTAAGACAATAATTCTAATAGCAACACTTTCTTTGGTCATCATATGCCAAATGGTTTTTAATGAAAGCTTAAATGAGAAACAGTATATCCAGATGACATTAGCTTTCAGATATGTGTAGTTTTCATCCTTCTCTTTACTCCTCCTTCTCTATCTCTTCTCCTTCCCCCCCCCCCCCCATCTATGTGCGACATGAGTTTCACAAACATTCTTGCCAACAATTTTGTGCAGCTGATGGAAGTCTTTTGGCCTGGAGAAAGCTGAAAATGCTGTAATGGCTTACTGTGGTTTTCATAAAAATGTTTGTGACTTAGTGAGGAGTATGAATGGGATGAAATGAGTGGTGTTTGAACTTAATTCTATGGGGAGATGGAGTGCATGGTGATTTTAGGGTTCTTTGGTATTGGTGGTGTATAGTAGATTTTAGAGTTAATGACACCTGGGTATCAATCCAGCTTCTGGCCTTTACTAAGCTTCATAACCATGGGCAAATCATTTCACCTCTCTGAGGGGTAGGGGGAACTGCCTTCAAGTGACTGAAAGACTATCACATGGAGGATAGATATGATTTGTCCTCCACAACAACAGGAAGAACTTGCTAGGAGACATTTTGACTGTATGTCAGGGAAAATTCCTAAAAATTATCCAAAAGTGGAATGAACTGACTCAAGAGGTTTCGCATTCCTTCCTATTTGTACATCTCCAAGCAGAGACAAGATGACAACTCGTCAGGCCTATTACCATGGAGATTCCTTTCATGGATGGGTTGGACTAGGTATCTGCTGAAATTCCTACTAAGTCTCAAAGTCTATGATTCTGAGATAGATATGAGGAGAATATTTTTACATATCTTAAAGTCCTATGTAAAAGTCAATTGTGGTGGTAGCTATTGTTTTTGTATGTGAAAGCCAAAAAAAAAAAATCCATCCAAATGATTTACTCTGTAAAATGGTTTGCTTTCGATTATCATTAGTTTTACCTATCTTAAATGAGGACCTCAAAGAGTATCAGGCCACAGTGAAAGCATCCATCAATCAATAGACATTTATTAATTAAATTAAGTACTTGCTTTGTGTCAGACACCATATTAGAATCTGGGGATACCAATAGAAAAATAAAGCAGTCCATGCTTTCAAGTAGCTTACAGTCTTCTAGAAAATAAAACATGTCACTAAGAAGAAAATTTCTCATAGGCCCTTTGGTCTGTATCTTTATTTTGTACTTTTAGTAGAAAATTGATAAAGTGATGATAGTGTAGTCCTTTGAGTACATGTTTTGTTTTGTTTTGTTTTTTTATACAGTGTAATTTTCTGAGTGAAAAGATGACAACTGTTACTTGTAAGTGAGACAGGTGATGACATGCCCCATCTTCTTGGTCAATCACAAGGTTTTTGTTCCTATGCCAACAGATGGCCTTCACTTTGAAAGGGTTATGACCCTCAAGCTTATTGATGCAGACAGGAGACAGTTTTTGTTTGATCATTTGCCACAAAGCTATTAGTCATAGAGATGGTTTTTGAGCAAGTACTTGGAAAGACCCATAGATACTGCCTAATGAAGGGACTCAGCATTCATTTAATAGGGGTCCTCATAAAGTCCTCTTTTTTTTTATTAATAACTTCGATTCTCTGATATGTTGGAAAGGGCCTTGCCTCTAAGTGGTAGTTGAAAGCAAAATTATTATCAAAATTTAGAAAAATACATTTCATAGCATATTCCTATTTCAGGTCCTTTTTGTGATTCTGACTGTGATTTCATCATATAGGATGCTGTTGTTTAGGAGACTCTCTCTACAAATGGATATTGGCACCTTACCTGCAACTTATTGTAGTCTTAGAGCAGATCTTAAGTGGGGATCCATGGACATATTTCAGGAACCTGAATGTGAAGAATACATCTTTATTTCAATATAATTATTTTCCTTGGTACTCATAGGTATTTTATGCATTTAAGAAAAGCATTCATAGGTACCACCAGACTACCAAAGAAGTCCATGACATAAAACAGGTTAAGAATACCTCTCTTAGAAGCCATGGGAGGTTTAGTGGCTTGTCCAGTTCAGTCATACAGCCAGTATGTCAAGGGTGACTTGAACCCAGGTCTTCTAGACTTAGAGACCAACTCTAGCCACTATACTATGCTACTTCTCATTTTGGGTAAAAACAAATAATCTAAAATAAAACACTACCCTAGACAAGATTGTGAACTGCATTTGGTGACTGGATTAGCAGAAATTATATCAGTTATTAAGTGGAAACTTTCAGATGAAACAAAGGTTTAAAAAAAAAGGAAGAGAAGGGATTATAAGGGAAACTCATAGTCTTGTTGCCATTAGAGAAAAAATTAAGTATTACTGAACCCTGTCTCAGAGCCTTTAGTTCTTGGAATGGTAAAAGAAAGAACCAGATTTATGGCTTTTTTTTTTTCTACAAGAGATTTTCACTCGATGGACCTCAGTGACAATATTATAGCCAGGAATTATAGTACAGGTCCCGAATTAGACTGTGTGGTTCATACCTAGGTAAACCTATCCATTCCTTGCCAAAATGGGGGTTGGGAAGGAGGGAAGGTATATTTCCTCATTTTAAAAATATTCTAGACTGAGAAAAAAAATATATATATAGGGTTAACTGAAATATTGAAATAATCCTTAAGGCAGGTCAGAAACATTCTTCAGGGGTTTGCGATCCATGGAATGGAAAAGCTCTTTGAGGGTATTAGAAGAGAATGTAACTGAGTGATAACAAACAGGCCCATCATCTGGTCATATGCCTTTATGGTCAGTCCTACATGAAGTTGAACATTTTATTCTCTATGATCAAATAGCATTAAGTATATTTTAATACTTTAATTTCCCACTTGAATTTTCCACTTAATTTTTTTTCAAATGTAATATTTCCCATTTAAAAATATAAACTCATAAAGCAGTAATAATTTCATCCTTTGTTAAAGCTATTTTAAGTGAACCTGCTGTGAAGTCTTTAAAGCAAAAATGTACATTGCAGCATGTACCTTGTATGAACATTTCAGTTAACACATAACAGGACTTAATAGTGGGAAGCAGACAGGTTTCTCTCTTTTAAGAAGAGAGTGGAAAATTATTTCAGTGATTATAATGTCAGAGTAGAGTATAAGTATGTAAATACATAATAACACTTTTCTTCCTCCAACACTTCTCTGGAGGGACACCCCCATCTTTTTCTGCCTTGTGGAAGAAAGAAGGGAATGATTAAAAAGGCCTGCTGGATTAGAGATACAGGTTTTTCTTTTTTTCTTTGTCAGTTGTCCCATTGGATGTAGAGGGAGAGAGGTAGGTAGGGAACATAGAGCATATGACTAATTGCAAAGGAAGCTACTGGAATTTAAACACAGAATAGGGCATTCAACTCCTTATAACATAGTGTAGGAGACAGAGAATTGGTGCAAGTAATTGTGATAGAAACAGGATTTCTCTCAGCTTCAGACATCTAGGGCCCTCTTCCTAAATCTAGCCAGCAGAATTCCCTTATTTATCCTTGTGTATCCAAGGGGCTGGGCCATTAAGTAACAGCTATTGTGCAAGATCCAATTGCTGAAGCAGTTCTTAGAAAAAGAAGCCAATTTCATAGAAGCAGCACTGCCCAAGATCAATTTCATGATGTTGTGAACACACTTAAGTGGAAGGATCTTATCTATTAGGTACTCCCTCTGCTGTTAGAAGTATCAGCTTCTACCTTTTATCTTTTTCGATCACTTTAATCAAGTTGTTTTTGCTACCACATTGTTGCTTCAATGTTTCCATGATTCCTGAATTTTGAGTAGGTAAAAGAAAGGAACCTGGTTTGCTTCTTTGAAACCCAAAGGAAACATGTGGGAAGGACTAAGAATCATCATACTTAAGGTCTAGTGAGAAAGATACTAACTTCTACTTATTCTTCTTTAGTTCTTTTGATCTCTTTGTACATGGACAAAGAAAGCAAAGTTAAAAAACAAAACAAGACAAAAGCCTCACAGTTCAAGTGGACTGCAGTCTCAGTGTGAGTAAAAAGTATAATATGGCCAGCCAGAAAGTTAAACTACCTTACCTGTGCTCTGGTTCGCCACCTCTTCTGTCTTCTCTAGGAGTTTGCCCCATCAAATCATTCCTTCTCTTTCATGTTCCATCTCCTTATGTTAACTGGCTTCTTTCCCACTAACTATAGACATATTCAGGGCTCATATGTTTGTATTAATTTTTCAGTTAACAAGCATTTTTTGCCCTCTCCATTAGGGGAAAATAAGAGGGGTAGTACACTTATAAAAAGTATGCACAGTCTAGCATAATAAATTCCCACATCAACTGTATCCAGAAATGCAAATGAGTCAGTCCATCATCTGCCTATCAGGAGACAGGCAACATACTTAGATGAAAAGGAAACTCAGGGGCCATCAAGGTTTACTTACCTCTGGACAAGATATCTACTCCTTTAGTATCCCTTACAAATAGCCATCCAGCCTTTTATGAAGACTACTAGCATGGATGAGAGAATATGCTATCTTTCAGGTCAGTTTGTTCTTTTTGGATAATTCTTCTTGTTAGAGAGTTTTTCCTTATATCAATCTGCCTTACTGCAACTTTTACCCAGTTCTGACATCTGAAATGTTGTATCAGTTCTTAATACCACATTTTGGGAGAGATATTAAGGAACAAGAGCATGTCCTTTTGAGGATGGCTAGGATGATGAGAGTACTTCAAACTGGGTGACATTTGTTTGAAGAAACCAGCCCTGAAGGGGGAAAAAAGGATTAGGGGATAAAAGATTTTAATCTTCAAGTGTCTGAAAGTTGGTCATGTGGAAAAAGGATTAGGTTTGTTCTACTTAACCTCAGAAAACATGATAATAGGAGCTATGGGTAGGAATTACTGGGGGCGGGGGGACGAATTTGGGTTTAAAAAAAAAAAACCTTCATGAGTTCCCCAATCCTGGAGGTCTTCTGGTTGAAATCTGGGGGATCAGGTGTTGATTTTATCAAATGTATTTATCATCTGACCAGGACATGGAGCAGATCAGGGTTTCTTACATTTTTTCCACTCACTACCCTTTTTGTCAGAAATTTTTATACAACCCCTGCTATATAGGTTTATAAAGTACGTATACATAACCTTTTATTCTTGACCCCCACATTCAGTTATGTGACCCCATATGGGGTTGCAGGGCACTAGATGACCTCTGGTGGCCTCTCCACTTTTAAGATTCTCGATTCTTATTGTCGTTGAGCTATCACATTTAGCAAGGTCTGTATAATTGTTTTGAAAAATAATTCATAACAAAAAAATAAGATCAAACCTTGGGTCTTTTTTTAAGAGGAAAAGTATACTAATACCTCCATCTCAGGTAAATTATACCTCTGGCTACATCTTTGTTTTCTGGACCATATGGCTGTGACGGAAGCACCACTGCTACCTGGTGGCAAAGTTTTGTGGGCCAGGTATACAAGTGGGTCGAGAGGAACCTAACAACATTTTGAATCTTGAGCTAATAGAGCAGCAGTCAATGACACGCTCCATGAAGCCAAGTCTTAGTTCCTATTATCTTATAGCCAGACTCATACAATGCATAATTGAGTGGTGGTCACAATTCACCTGGCCAGTATAGCTATATAAGTAGGTCTTATTTATGGTGCTGAGATTTAAGTTCTGAATGATCAAACTTAACCATCTATGCCCAGTCTTCCCAATTGTATACATTGTATTTTTTGTCACATAATCTTGGCCAAAATGTTAAAAAGTAACTCTCTACAGAATGGTTCTTTATCAAGATTATCTGTCTAATCTCTCTGCTGTTTGCACTGTCATCAGATAGCTCCCAGTATTCGCCAAGGGACTTCTTGTTTTCTCTAATTTACATGTGGATAGATACGCAATTTCCATGTTCAACTACTCCATTTATTTTTTTAATTATTGAATTCTGATGTGACTAGGAATTAATAGCCTTTCAAATGCTACAGCTTTGTCTCTTATAAGGTGTCTTCCTAATTGAAGGTCTGCTTCTGTAGTTTGCAGGAATGATCTAGGAAAAAGCTGACTTGCTTTAAGAATTTTTTTTTCTACTTAGCGTATCTTGTTTATATAGTACACTATGTGAACATATGGTTTCATAAACAAAGACTTAGATTCTTAATTGTCAGAGTCATCCATTTTTTATAGTGACTGGAACATGAACTCATAATATTCCTGGACTCTAAATACAGCCCAACACTCAAATCTAAATTCTCCATTTTCTTCTGGCTTGGCCACTTCCTACTGATCTGTGTTACCTTTGCCAAAATCACTTACATTTCCTGGACCTCAGTTTCCTCATCTTTGAAATTCATCCATTGGGTCGCCTTTAGCTCTAAATCTACAATCCCTTATGGTCTCTTCAAACTTGAATCTATTGTATCATTTAGTTCAAAAAAATGCTATATATTTGTTCCCATTTTTTTCTTTTCCATAATTTCTCTCTTCCCTTCCTGTCTTTCTTAGCTATTTCAGAATGTCTCATTCTATTGTCTTCATTCTCCTTATCTTAAAAAAAATCACACAGAAACATACAACCAGCCATTCAATATACTTTGTTCTTGATCAGATGGTCTCTGAGACATCCAGCCATGAGGCTGCCAGAAAGCACCACAGAAGACCAAACAGAATCAATAAGCTTTGATTCATAGTTTCTGCCCAGCAGTGGCCAATCCTAGGCTCTTAGAAGATGCATCCTTTCCATCTGTCCACTTGGCAAAAACAACAGAAAAATGAGAGTCGCTGTCTACAGGAACTGAAGCATTTTATCCAATGAAACATTAAATTTAGAAAATACATTACATCCCACAAAACCATCAGAACAGATTTTCAATCATTCTAACTGACTCTTCCTGGAAAAAAAATAGCTTAGCCACATAGAGCCCCAATGAGAGATTTGTGGGAAAGCGAGTAACTGCACAAAAAGACCAAACTATCCCCATCTTATTGCTCTTTCTCCACCCTCTAAATGAATACTTTCTATTTCATAACAGGAGGAGCTGTTTTGCCAGTCATTTTGCATATTGATCAAATTTTGCATATTACATAAGATCAAATCTTAGGGCTCACAAGGGATGACTGCCCAACACTTTGATGGGTAGATTTTGGGTAAGTTTGTCTTAGGCTTAGATCCAGCCTTTATTAGTGTATGTGTTATATGGAACAGTCATATATAGTTTATATTATTCCTAAAAGAAAGAAAAATGAAACATTAAGATCTCCTAAAAATACTGATATTTAAATTAGAACATTTTGTAAGAGAGAAGAACAGGAACAACAACACGTCACACCCCAGATTAGATGTTTTACTTCATTAATGCATTATAATGAAGCCTTATTGTAGTATCAGTTGGTCATAAAGTAAACAGAGCAGGTGTCATCTCCATTTTATGGATGAAGAAACTGAGGCCCACAGAAATAAATTGACTTGTCTAAGGTTGCATATCTAGTAAGAGTTGCTGTGAAGATTAAAAATAAATGTGCTTGGGCAGCTAGATGGCGCAGTGGATAGAGCACTGGCCCTGGATTCAGGAGTACCTGAGTTCAAATTCGGCCTCAGACATTTAACACTTACTAGCTGTGTGACCCTGGGCAAGTCACTTAACCCCAATTGCCTCACCAAAAAATAAATAAATAAATGCGCTTATGAGAATACTTTGAAAACTACAGAACACTAGATAAATGCAACAAATTACTATTATTTCCAAAATTACTCTTTAAGTTTCCTCATGAGTGGTATACAGCCTTGTCAAAAAGTTATTTACAAAAGTCTTGCCCTTAATGGCAAGAGCATTGAGCTGTGAGCCAAGAACTCTCCATTCTGTTTGTGGATCTGCTGCCATCTTGCCTGGACCCTTGGCAAGTTGTTTTCCCAGTCTGGAGCTGTTTCTTCATCTATAAATGAGGTGGTAGTATTAGATGATCTCTAAAGTCCCAAAGGACAGCTAGGTAGCATAGTGGACAGAGTGCTGGGCCTAGAATCAGAAAGCTCCATCCTCATGAGTTCAAATCCAGCCTCAGACATTAACTAGCTATGTGACTTTGGGCAAGTCACTTAACCCTGTTTGTCTTACTTTCCTCAGCTATAAAATGATCTGGGGAAGGAAATGGCAAAGCACTGCAGTATCTTGGTCAAGAAAACCCCACATGGGGTCATAAAGAGTCAAACATGACAGAAACGACTGCACAACAACAACAAAGTTCCAACTCCAACAATCTATGGCTCTGTATAACTTCAAGAGAGAAGGAATGTTTTTTAAATGTTAGACAATGTTTTCATAAGCATTTTGTTAAAAAAGGTGAGAGCAAAAATACCTAAAGATAGGAAACCAAGGTGTATGGACCTTTAGTCCATACAATAAGACAACATGTAAATATTAGAACCAGCATCCAAAATCAAGGTGTATTGCTAGCCAGGCAGGCGCTGACAATGCTCCCTAGCCAAAGTTTTAAATCTTTTCATTTGGGGTTTTTGGTAAGCTGCACTGGAGAATCAGTAAACTCATGCTAACTAAAACTCAAAATCTGTCTCCATCCCTGTCAGCAATCGATTCTTATTTCTGTCTCAGCATTCCACATTTCTCTATTCTTATGCCATTTATTGGTGTCTATCCCTATCTTTTGCCTTTATCTCTGTCTACATTCTGTGCTATCTATCTTATTTTAGTTATTATGACTCTGTGTACACTCTGGAATAGCTCAGCTTTTATTGGTGTTTTTATTTCAAAATTTGAAGCTAATGTTTTGTCCTCGAGAAGTTTAAAGAAACAAAGGGTAGAGACAAATAGCCCTTTCTCTGGAGAGAGATCTAAACAGTAAGATTCCCCAGAAATTGATATTCAGGCGAATTTTGTGTAATTATTTTGGTCAATTCAATCCAAAAGTGAAGTCTTCAGTTTTGAAAATGATATTACATTAGAGGAATTATGATGTAACAGATTTAGCACTGGACCTGGATTCAAGAAGAAATAGGTTCAAATCCTGTTATTTGAAGAACCAAAGCAAATAGTTGAATTTTTCAGAGCTTCAATTTCCTCACCTGTAAAAAGATATAATAATAGATCTTACCTCATAGGGTTTCTGTGAGAATCAAATGAGACAATTAGTACAAAGCTTTTTGTGAACCTTAAAGTGATATGTAAAAGTGAGCTATTCATTTTGAGTAATGGAAGGCAATCCAATCAAACTCTATAGGGAGATCTTTACCAAGCAATATTGGGGGAGGGGGGCGGATATTTGATCTTAAAAGTATAGAAATATGAACTAGTAGGAATGGCTTTGTTAGGGAAATAATATATACTCTACTGGTGGGGTGATTATCTCTAAGCTATCTATCCATAACATAAGGAACAGATCTAGGTACCTCACTGTGTTGTTTCCTGTTTATCCTGTATGTAGTTTTATTTGTACCTATTTGCTTGTCATTTTCCCCATTAGATTGTGAGTTCCTTGAGGGCAGTCTGCCTTTTGCGTCTTCAGTGCTTAGCACAATGCCTGGAATGTAGTAAGTGCTTAAGAAATGTTTATGAATTGACCGATTGAACAGTACAGTCCAAAATACTTCATTCCTCCAAACTCCCGTTTAATGGAGAACCCATAATACACAAAGCAGTGCACGCTAGGTTTAGGAAATGGAAAAATAATTGATAGTTTCTTCTGCCAGTCATAGAGTTTATATTCTAATATCTGACACAAATATGCAATGACTATCTAATAGCTATATATTAAACTAAATAATAACTACTATTCTGAATTAAATAATATGAAATAGAATAAAAGAAAAGTACAAAGGGTTTTGCAAGGCCAGAAAAAGAAATCATTAGGAATAGTTTTCAAAATGAAAAAGAAAACAGTACCCTATCTTCATTGGATACGTGGTACATTCTTGGCCATAATACATTGTATTTCTAGTTTGGGGCAGAAACAGATACATAACAAAGATGGTGATGTTCCGGAAAAAGGAGCAAAGTCAAATGATCACGGGAATAGAAGTGCTACTGTGAGAAGACAAACTGAAAAGACAAAAGCCCCCTTTAGTTGGAAAGGCAAAAGCTGAGAAGGGATATTAACTAAGTCTGGTAAATCAGCAGGGTGTATTTAGGGCAAACATGGACTTGTTTACTAACTCTTGGCATGTTAGAACTAGGGGAATATGTTCTTACACTTGAAAGAAGTAAAATTAGGGGAAAAAAAGTAAGTGCTGGTTTGCCTCATTGAAATGAACTCCCCATGAGCAAAAGCCTAATGAAACTTGTCCTGTCAAGAGGTAGCCCAGGGTGAAAATAACATAAATACATAGATTGGAAAAACATTTAAGTAAATTCACAGAGATGGTGGCTGTCGTGAGTTTAGAATTAAAATGCTTCTGCTTTGTGTCTGGACTGCTGAGATTATCTCAAGAGAAACAAACAGTCATGTCCTCTCACAAAATGTCCTTTAGTCCTGCTGCCAGACACAAAATACTCGGTCAAACATGAGATATCATCAGATTTCTGGGTAAGATGTGTTTATGGGTACACTGCAGAGGATATTAGACAAGACTGATGGGAACCTATGTGAAATAGTAGCACATAGAATAAGCACCTATAGCATTGGCTCTGGGGGAATATTGCGGAGCAGAGGTATCAACGTGGCCACACGGGGCCCACAACCCTCAGTGCCGGCTGAACCAGATTCAAATATAATTGGGTGATATTTAATAAAACATAACACAGTGACACCAGTGTTGGAGGGGATTTGCCCAAGGTTAGAGGTTGGATGTAGATGACTTCAAAGTTCCTTTCCACAGCCTGTAATAACTTAGTAGAAAGCCAGGAAACTTTTCTTCTAAGGGAAAAGAGAAAATGATTTCTAAAATGGAAATGTGCATAAAATGCCAGAAAATTCAAAATTCAGTGGGCTATAAATTGAAGTTTCCCTCAATCTTCTTTCTGTTGTCATTTTGTCACACAAGTTTAATTGTTTACTTGTATTTTGGGACAATGTGTAACATAATCAGAATGCACTTTAAGCTATTAGTTCCAACAGTACACCCACAGGGCAATTCAAAGGGACCTACAGTACACTGAGATTTTTATTAGCTGAAACCAGCAATCCTACCTCCCACTGGTTTAGTGGTATTCCACATGGAGGCCTTGCCCAGAAAGTATAATGTGTATAAGATGGTCAGTATAAAACTGGGTTTTATGGCCCAATTCATTATGTTGTCTTTCTTCTTTGCTTCCCTGCCCCTATGCAATGATTAGCTGTCTCCAGATCTCATCATTTTCTTGGGTAAGAAAAGAAGACACAGAAGTCGTTCCATTGACACAACTGGAAATCCTGAGAGATATTGTGTGTGTGTGTGTGTGTGTGTGTGTGTGTGTTTTAATCAGCTGCAATATAATGGGGGTTTTTTGTTTTGTTTTTTTAAGGGCAATGGGAGTTAAGCGACTTGCCCAGGGTCACACAGCTAGTAAGTGTCAAGTGTCTAGACCAGATTTGAACACAGGTCCTCCTGAATCCAGGGCCAGTACTTTATCCACCATGCCACCTAATGTTAAGGCAGCTAGCAGAATGCTCTTCAGGGGGTGAAGCAAAAGTGTTTAGGAGATAGTCTGGGCCACATCAAATGCAACGTCATCTCTGCTTGCATTAACAGGATTTATCTTTTGCTTCTTATAGTCCATTTATTTCCCACCTTCCTTCTTTATCCTGCTTATTCCATAATGAAATCAGAATCCTCTATGAAATGACAATCTGTTACCATAGAAATGACAGTATCCAATCTGTCATTCAGTTTATGAATGCACTGTAGGATCAGGCATTGTCGTGGCAGAAGAGGGGAAAAAAATACCTCTGAACCAAGACATACATAGCCACTGATTTTCATCTTGATGTTGTCCAAACACCCAGTGTCAGTCTTTTTCTTTGATGGTGCATGACTCAGCAGTACAAACTCAGTCTGAGCCAACACCTAGCATAATAACCCAAGGAAGCACAGACTAATAGATTTGCTAAGGAAACACAAAATAGATGCAGAAAATGTCACTGACCCTATGTTTCTCGAATGCAAGTGTCTCTTTAGGTAATGAAAGTGCTGTAACAAAACACCCTGGCAGTAGGTTCATGGGTAATTTGAGTAGTTAAGTTACCTTAGCATTTCAAAGCCTAAGTTAAGGAAAAAGGGAATAAATCCTGGACTGGCTCAGGATAACCAATCATAACCAGATATATTTGCAAACTTCATGTAAACCCAGAGTGTTTAGTGGTCACCTAGTGATCAGTTCACTTCACCCTTGAAACAATTCCCTTCTTCCAGCCCTTTTCCTCCTAGGATGGAGGCAGCAGGAGCTGTTATTGTGCACACGATCTAAGAGGTCAAAACATACTTGGATGAAACCCCAAGAGAAATGTAGGTAAATAGTGTTTGGTGTCTAGGGCTGGAATTCAGCCAGGGCACAGAAGCTAACTTCATAGGGAAAGGGACATAGGCTTTTCTCCATCTGAGCAAGAGTTTGCTTCCAAAGCTCATTTGGTTTGGGCTCTAAAAGCACAGTGCGCACTCTATTGCCATGCTGAGACAGGGCTGACTCAGAGAAAGGAACATCCCCCGTTGAATCATCGACACCACTTCCTGCGGGGCTCTGAAGTTTTCTTTGGCAGGTTCCCATTCCAGTGGTGTCCAGCCTGAATCTGCAAGATGAACTTCCTGTAGCTCCAAAAAGAACCGTCCCGTCCACCCAAATTCAGTTTCTACAGATGAAAATTCTGGAAAAAAGAAAAAAAATGAGGCTCTGCATGTAGATCTATCTATATATTGCCAAAGCATAGAGGGCTTTCTTGCACGTGGTTGTGTGCTCAGTGCTAGACAGAATAATCTAAGCAGACAAAGTCCCTATTCTTGAGGGATTTACTATCTAAAACAAACAATACAGGCACATGAGGGTACATCTAGAAGAATAAAAAAGAGTGGAAAAAACTTAAATAGGCTTAAAGTATTTACCCTCTGTATACATCAAAAGTAAGTGCATCATTAAAGGCATAAGGAAATTCTCTTGTCAAATATCATTGTATTTATCACACATTAACTGTTGACCTAAACACACAGCTTTTAGCATGATAAGCTTTGTAACAGCAAGCCACACAGAAGAGTAAGCCAAGTTCCCTTAATAGATTCTCCTTTAATGCTTGGCTAATTACAGTGAGCCACAAGAGACTAACCATTTGGTGTCTTGAATATGGGAATCAAATTCCCTTGAAGCTATATGATGTTTCACTAAGAGTTAATATGTGCAGGGTGGTGTTCTGAGAATACTAATTCAACAGTGTTGAATTTTTCATGTAGTGAAAAGGCTATAATATTCCAAGTTCATACCAATTTTTTTTTTTCAAATTGGTTGTGATTTTACTTTACAGGGTCTATTAGACTCCAGGAAACATTGCTCTTTCTAGGTTTAAACAAGAATATAGCTCTTTTAAATGTCTCCTTCCATTCTCCTTTGTTTGGCCTTTTGGAGAATCCCTTTTTTTTTCCAGAGCTGCTCAAGTAAACCTGGATTGGTATGTAATGATGTTTCATTCTCCTGCTCTTTGTAGTCTCTGCTGCCAGGACAGTGTGCTGCTTAGGCATTACGAACAAGTGAGTACACTCCATCCAACCATTCAACACTTGATGGAGTGTCTCTTATGAGCAAGGCCCTGTGGTAGATACTAAACATACACTGTTCACAAAACTTACATTACAGACTAGCAGAGTGGAGATGATATCAAATTAGAGTATCATAATATATAACCTTGTCATTGTTCATCCTTTGTTCTCAAAGAGGACCAAGGGCATCATGAGAGTGATGTCTTGGATATAAGTGAGACAGAGCTGCTCAAAGAGGCATCAGCCTTACTCTCTCCTCCAAAGTCATCAAAGTGCAGTGGCAAGACAAAGGTCAAAATGACTGGCAGTGGCCCAGGATGCAGTGGGTGACCTTGATCTTTCTAAATTAAAGTCTTGGTTGGTCTGAGGCCATGCCTATTCAACAACTAAGTAGTGTGCAGCAAGCTAGGAACCAGGTGCTAGGTTAGATCAGAGGACCAGCTGAAAAATGCTCCCAGTAAAAGCAGGGCTCAAAAATGTCTACGAATGTCTCAGAAAGGCTTGGTCTTTCCTAATGGCTTCTGGTCTCTCTGCTGTATTGCACAGCAGCATCTGTGTTCTGTTTGGTCAGTTAAGAGCTTTATACTAAATAACACATGGTAAGAAAGTTGAGGGATTCACCAGGCAAATAGGGATCCAAAGAAAATTTGGGCCTTATTCTTCATTTGGTCACTGTAGTTCAGAAAGTAATAGCGCTCCTCCTGGAATTTTCTGTTCATGTTACCATATTTAACCCTAATCAGGTCACATGAAGGAGGTGTTAAGAAATAATGGGATGCTATGGAGAACTGAGTCCTGCTTAGTTCATTCACATCAGAGTAGAATAACAGCATGGTGCCACTCTTGATGCTGTCTTCATACTTAGGCTGCCTATTGTCCAGAGAAAAATCCCTACTTCTCCCAGTATGAAAAAAAATTTAAGCCCTGTAGTAGCAAAATTTATATTCATGTTCTGAGGCTTTTGTTAAAAAAAAAAAATGGAGGGAGGAAGGAAGAGAGAGAATAAGCTTTCATTAAGCCCTGACTATGTGTCAGGCACTCTGCTAAGTACTTTAGATATTATCTGATTTGATCATTACAATAACCCTGTGAGGTTGGTGCCATAAAATAAAAGAATAAATATTTCATATTCTGAAAAGTAAGGAACCCAAAAGTAGCATGACCTTTTTTGTGATTACTGAAGATTTTCAGTTGTCAGAAACGGGTTTGTAGTCATTGGCTAGTCACATTTATGCATTTTAATGCACTTAAATGGTGCAAATTACAAAAATCTCATCTCCCCAGAAACCTAAAGTTATTCCATATATTTGAAGGTTTATATATTTAAGAACCAAAACTTTTCCACTGCTGCCAGAGTAATCCTCCTGATCCATAAATCTGACAGTAGGACTTCTTTCTGAAAAACCTTCATCAACTCCTCATTTCTGACAGGAGAAAATACAAACTCTTGACTTCACCTCGCACTTAGGACACTCTATTATCTTGTTCCTATCTATTTTTCTAACCTCATTTCAATCTCTTCCCATTCATGCATTCAAGATTTCAGATAGATGGGACTGTCTGTTCCCCCAATCATCCTCCCCTCTCCTAGCTCCACATATTTACATAAACCATCTCCCATACCTGTTGTCATTCCTGTTGAAATTAATTCACTTCTTCAAGACATAACTCAGATCTTTGCCATTGAACTTTCAATGATTTCTGCCAGTTTGAAAGCAAATTGTGAGTTCTCTTTTTTCAAAGTTTCCATTAGCACATTGTGGAAGGAGTATTAGAATTGACATTAGAGTACATTGATTAAAATCCCAGCTCTTTCACTAACAGTGTGATCTTAAGCAAGTCACTTAGCTAAGTAGTGATCATTCTACCATTCTGTGATTCCCATTCAATATTCTGTGACACCTTGGTTCTGTTTAGAAAATTCCTTTGCACTTATTTTGTTCTATCTTAAATCATACTTAGTTGTGCATGTCTTATTCCCCTGTTAGATTGTAAGCAACTAGAGGGCTCAACTCTGGGTCCCTAGCACCTTAGTGTGTGTATATATATATAGTACCTTCCATATGTATTTTGAACTGAATAAAATCAAATAAGCTGAACATACCACTTTTTCTTAACGATTCAAGGTTATCATTATGAACAGCGTTTATATAGGACACATGGACCAGTGCTAGAGAATAAAGATGTCATTAGAGCCTTTTAATATATGTAAAATTTTTTCTACCTATATTAAATAATGCAGATTTCAGGGGGGGAAGGGCGGGGAGAGTTGTATGTTTGTGCATGTTTTAGCAGAGAGCATAGTACACTGAAAAAACAAATGGTTTCAGAATCAGAGCACCTGATAGATCTGTGGCTTAGTGTCTTTGTAATCTCAGGCAAATTAATTCCTCTGGGCCTTAATTTCCTCATCTATAAAATTTTGGGGAATCAAACAAGGTGACTTCTGTGGCCCCTTCTAACTATGGTCCTCTGCTCCTGCCTTTCTGTATGCTTTTTGCAGACCTTCTGCCCCTTTTGATTTTTCACTTCTAATTTTCTGTGGACTAGAAAATAAGACAGCCAGACTTGTAAGAATTCCATATAAAACAAAATTAAATGGAATCTGAGTCGAGCCTGAGAAGCTCGAAAGTATATATCCTTCTGAATGATTTCTCTGCCTCTGATCTATACCACCTCTAATTCGTCCTACACAGTGTAGATTGACAAATCTTCCTAAAATACAGCTCTGATCATGTGGTTCCACTCTGACTGCAGAATAAAGGACAAACCTCAAAAAATGGCATGGAAAGCCCTCCATGATTTGTCCCTAATTGACCTCCCCTACCTAATGGCCCAATATTTCCCTGCACTAACCCAGTCCGCCTGCCAAACTGGAATACTTATTATTTTCCAAGCCAGTTTCTGTTCTATTTCTTCCATCTAGATGCCCTTATCCTCCTCCTCACCTCACTAGTTCCCTCTCTCTGCCTGTTAAAATCCTTTCAATCTTTATTCAAGATCCAGATCATAGGCCACTCCTTCCAGTAGGTTAGCCCAGTTTCTTAGCTATAAATAGTATTTCTTCCCATTGTCTTTCTAGAGCATTTTGTACCTCTCATATCGCTCATCACAGTCTTCCTTGTTTTGGAGTGTCTGTCTTGAGTCCCATACTAAATTGTTAGAGAAGTGTCCTAAGTCATGTAGTTTACCTGTCTATATTTTTATCAATGACTGATTTAAGAAAGCATGTCTTCTCATTGTTTTCAAAAGAAAGCTATCATCTAAGTGAGAAAAATTATAGTTCCAAGAGAGGATTTACACATCGTACAACATTCATTTAGCACTTAATTATATTGTATTATTGCTCTTTCAATTTTACATCATTTCCTCAGCTAGATTATAGAGTATTTGAGAATTCTGTTATCCTTGTTAGTATTTCCCACAATTTATAGTAATATTAAGTGCATAGTACTGTGACAATTGGAATGATGCCACCTGCTGGAGACTTACTATAGGAAAGCTCCATGAGGAGAAGGCGCCTGAGGGCAAGACAAGTGGCTTTTCTTTGGCATCAGGAAGTGGTTTGCTTGTGGGAGGAAGAGGGGGTGAGGCTGGCGCTCTCACTCTCTTTCATGGGGACTCTGATGGAGAGTGGAGCTAAAGCGCTCTCCCTTCAATAGATAGATGAATCTAAGCCTTTCTCTCTCTCTTCACCAAATTCTTCTCCTTAATAAATGCTTAAAAGTCTAAACTCTTGCTAAACCTTATAATTTATTGGCAACCACTCATTAGATATTTTAGATAGTATAGCTAGAATTTTAGCCCCTTACAGTACTTAGAATATTACAGTCATAGAACTTTGAAGATGGGAAGTGCCTTAGAGATGATATAGTAGCCATTCAGATAGTTTAGTGAATATACACATAGAGGGAGGTAGAAACATAGATAGAAACCTATATATTGATAATACTATATAGCCATATATCTCTGTGGACACACTGCAGAGGTATTCTAAAGGTAAGAACACACACACATATACATATACACACAGGTATATCATGGAAATATATAAATACTATATACATATACACACACACACATAAAAATAAATATTTATATGTATTATTCAGGGATTGAATCAAATGTCATCCTCTTAGAACAGTGTTTTAGAGTTGCCATTAGCTCACAACAATCCATAAGAAGGTAAAATTGAAATCCAGAAAATCAAATATCTACAAACCCAGAGCTGGAAAGAAAATAGATAAATCTTTTTTGTTTGTTTGTTTTTTGTTTTTTGCGGGGCAATGGGAGTTAAGTGACTTGCCCAGGGGTCACACAGCTAGTAAGTGTCAAGTGTCTGAGGCCGGATTTGAACTCAGGTACTCCTGACTCCAGGGCCGGTGAAAAACAGATAAATCTTAAATCAGCTTATAGATGTGAGGAACTAGACATAAATTGGAAAGGTGAATTTTGATTCCAGAATTTATTGAGGTTTATATAATTTATTGTCTTTAGTTACATCATGATACTGACATCCCAATGGGTAGGATAGGTGAAACTTTTATAGGCTGCTTAAATCTATCTGCAAAGCTACTATAATGCCAATATGATAAAATTATATAAGTGTTAATACAGATCATTAACTAGTGAAAAAGAACCAAAGTTGGGGAATGTATTTTGGATAATAAAAAGTTACCTAAGAAAGGTCAGCTGAATTAACTCATAGGCTATATTACCATAGAAATGGTAAGAAGGCAAGGAAGATAAATCTGCCTCTACAGACCATGCTAAGATATTCTAATGGCAAGAACTCCCAAAAGACTTCTAAAGAGTTAAATGCTTTGAAATAAAGCTGTTTTGCCTAAAATGTAAAAAAAAAAAAAAAGTAAAAGGATAAAGTGTTAGAGCTGGAAGGAACCTTAGGAATTCTATTCCTACCTTTTTCATCTTAAAGTAGAAGAAATGGCAGCCTGGAGAGATGAAGTGATTTGCCCATTATCTGGTTAACTAGACCACCACAGCTAGTCAGCGAACAGAGCCAGGACTAGATCCCAGACATCCCGACACCCCATTTAGGCATCTTCCTTCAGAGGCATACTTTTCCAGCTTTAATAGTACAATGTTTGTCTACATCTCTCACCTACAGATGTCTCTCAAGTCACAGGTGTCAATGACTAGTTTCATCTTGACAAAGGTCAAAAAGATACTAACAAGAATTTACATTAATCCCCATTCCTCCTTTAGGTGGCTCTAATATACAGTCATAAATTCATGCTAGCAACTACAATTTTCTGGCTGGCTGACTGCTTTTTCAGGGCAAATAGGTAAGAAAAGAGGGTAAGAGATATTTGTCTCACTCCTAGAATGTGAAGCAGGAGATGGACCTGGAACTGATCAATGCCCTCACCTTTTCTTATCACTTGCCAGTGGATCTTCTAACAAAGGGACAGTGCTTGAAGATAGGCTGAATAAGGTGAAAGAATGAGGAACTGAAGTTTTTAGGGACACTTGCCTAGTACTGCCTATAGATAAACCAGCCTGCATGTTTATTTGCCTCATGGGAAACATATCACTTCTTTTTTTTTTTCTTTTACTTAAAACAGAGTGCAACCAGAAGAATATCAAATTACTCATTGCTAACCCCAGGGTTTCACAGCATCTTAAATTAAGCAAGATATTTTCATTCACTTTCATTTTTAAAATCTACCATTCATAATTTTTAGGAGGCAGATTGAAGGAATGATACAAAATAAAAATAATGATGTTGCAGTTCTAAGAAGTTTTGGGAATCACTAGGTTTAGATAATAAGAGCATCTCCACTGTTGGAGTGATGAAACAATGAGATATATTGGAGGAAGATTATGGAGATTAAGATAAGTAAAGACAGGAGCGGCTAGGTGGCACAGTGGATAAAGCACCAGCCCTGGATTCAGGAGGACCTGAGTTCAAATTCGGCCTCAGACACTTGACACTTACTAGCTGTGTGACCCTGGGCAAGTCATTTAACCCCCATTGTCCCGCCCAAAAAAACAAAAAACAAAAAACACCAAGATAAGTAAAGGCAGCTATTTTTCTGATGTGTATGTACTTGATATTCAGCCTTATCTGGAGATAAGAGATGGACTTCATGACATCTTATGAAGTCTTTCAGCCCTGTGGTTCTATGAAATGTAAAAGCCTCCTTGTAGATGCCTGTGTCCAGTGATACTATATAGGCACAAGATAAGAAGCCCATTTGAGAAATAGAATGATGTGGAAAAGGTACAGTTTTGCAGCTGAGGTCTGCCACATCAATCTGTAAGGATAATTTATCCAAATACAATCTTAACTGTAAAAGGAACCCTAAGGAGCTATAAGACTAGTCAGGTGTCACATTGTGAAAGGAATTGCTAACGAACCCCAAACCTCTCTGCTCAATTCAGGATTTATTTGCTTTTATGACTTGAGGATTATATTTTTCTTTGCTCATAAACACTGTGTCAGCATGGTAAGGGTAGAAGGTTGCTGTAAGGACCCAGAGAGGGAAAAGGGTGCAGGGAGTGTTGGTAGAGATTCTCCTGTGATATTCCCACAGATTAGAGAAGAAGGGTTGGGGGGAGGTAGAGGTGCTGAGACAACCTAAACTTAATGTATATACCATATGAACTTTCCTTAGTATTTAGGAAAACCAAGACAATACAGAAGGCTGTGAAGACTTTTGGATAAGTCAGTTTTTATATGGTAGTTAGCAGAGTTTATGGTGACAAATGGAGTAAGATCCCAGGAAAGACCAGCTGGGGGCTAAAATGCATCATCCAAGGGGCTCATCCTTCCCCTTTTCTGTCATCATTGTGGTTAATGGAGGTGTTCCTTAGGTATCTTAATTGTAGATTGGAGGTTCATGCTGCTGCAGACACTGTCTTCCCATGCACACATAGCTGTATCAGAGTTAAAAGAGTAAGTAAATATGAAATCCATGGTCATATCTAGCCTATGTGAAAAAATAATGGGTATGGGGATGCCCAGAGGCATACCCCCACCCCAGGGGATAATATTAAGATTGATTGGATTGACTTTGCTGATTAACTCACTTAAAGTTAAGGTAATTAAAACCACACATACCTGAAAGCATGGCTCTCAGAGGGTGTGTTCTCTGAACTCTGACCTCGATCTGCTCATGGACCACTTTCAAGTCCATTAAACCAATAAATTTAAAGGATGCTAGCCAATTAGCTTGGAGCTGTATGAGAGGGCGGCTCTCTTTCAGAGTGGGAGGTAGGTAGTGAGGCTCATGGACTCATGGTGTGGGCCTTGAAGAAAGAAGGAAGCCAGGCTGAGCTCTATCTCTCCTCTAGGCTAAGTAGGCCTTCTTAACTTACTGAGCCACGTGTTCTCTCCTTACTAATAGTTGGTATGCTTTAACAAATGCTTAATGCCGAAAACTGGTGCTAAAGCTTCTAATTTATAATGAGCAATATATTAGAAACCCCAGCTAATTTTCCCCAGACTTGGGACAGAAATAAGGTGACCACATGTAATTTTAAACACCACACCTATAAACTCTGAAATCTCCTTTTCAACAGAGTTTATGCACTAGAAAAGGGCAGCTTGGCAGAAGGCATCAGAAAAGAAAATTTGCACAGCTCCAACTTTTAAGGGCTGCTGCTAGTGTCTTGATTATATAAAATTACTACAATGATAATTTCAAATGTCTTTGGAACAACTTTTATTTTAATGAACCTAAGAGCTGTTAAATATTTCCGAAGGAGCCCTTCCAGGGTAAAGGAGAAGATGGCTTTACCTATTTGTTTGTTTGTTTTTTGGGGGCGGGGCAGTTGGGGTTAAGTGATTTGCCCAGGGTCACCCAGCTAGTAAGTGTCAAGTGTCTGAGGTCAGATTTGAACTTAGGTCCTCCTGAATCCAGGGCCAGTGCTTTATCCACTGTACCACCTAGCTGCCCCTGCTTTACCTATTTTTAATCACTAATAATCTTGTTTCTTTTTGTGGTGGAAAACAGTGCTCAGAGGGTCAGGGATTCATTGAATTATTGTTGATATAGGTAAGGTTTTTCAGTTTTCATCTCCCCACTGCCCGGCACTTCACAAATGAAAACACAGTCTTGGTGGCATGGAGGCCCTGTGGCAGTCACTACATTTTGACTTTCTGTGAATATGCTGTGAGGAAAATGGAAAATGTTTCTGTGAGCAAAGATGAAAAATCAGCCTTCAGGAAAATGCAGCTGTTTGCCACAGTGTGTGATGAGTGAGTTCAGATGAGTGGAATGGTCATTAAACCAGGCTCTGTTACAGGGCATTTCATATTACTCAAACCTGAAATATAAAGTACAACTTGTCTTCTGTTCATTGGTTTCTGTTTCCATTACTCCCCCTCCCCCCCCAAAATAAAAATAATTCCAGTGCTGCATAAGAAAACGTTGAGCATATATCTTTAAAGGGGGAAATAAATCTAATGTTGTTGGCTCACCTCTTCCAAAGAAAACAGAATACATATTTCTTCGAAGTTCTGGTACAGTATGGTGTTCAATGCAACCACAACATCATAATTCCAAGAAAATTAAAAAAAAAAACTATTTCAGGATATACTTTTTCAAGTGTAGCTGTTTAGGAAAGACAGGAACTACTAAGTGAAATAGTAAAATTCTGTCTATAACAGTATATGCACTTTTTAAAGGGAACTTGAACAATTTACCATATTTACAGGGATGTTAAGTTTTGGGGTTTTTTTTTGTAATAACAAACCCAATTCCAGATAGGTGTGTTGGTAAAGATCTCTGTAGTTTTAGTATTAATAACAAATAGAAAGACTTCCGTGGGTGGAGAGGAGAAGATGCCAAAATACAATGGCTTATCATACAAGTTGAAAGCAAAACTTACCCCATTGAAAAGATCTAATGTTATATGCAATGTTCCAGATCTGTGGACCCCTGATCTTCAAAGGAGGAAGGAGACCATCTTCTGAAAGCTCTTCTTTGGGGCCAAGTGTGATCTTAGTAACTTCACAACATGCAGTTGTGTTTTGTGGTGGTTCTTCTTTTCATTTACATTCTGGTAGTCATTGTGAATATTGTTTTATTGGTTCTGCTTATTTCTTTTTGCCACCAGTTCATGGAGGTCTTCTCGGTATTCATTATGCTTGTTGTTTCTTGCAACATTGTAATATTCCACATCATTCGTGTGTCAGTTTGTTTAGCCATTCTCCAGTGGATGGATGTCTAATTTGTTTCCAGTTCTTTGATATTACAAAAAAAAAAGGTCTATGTGGAACCTTTTATTATTGACCTCTTTGGAGTGTATGTCTATCAAAAGAACATCTGGGTCAAAGGGTCTGTTCAATTTAGTAATTTTATTTGTATCATTCCGAATTGCTTTCCAGAAGGTTGTGTCAGTTGCCAGTTTCACCAACAATGCATTGTGTGCCTCCTTCCACACCCTCTCCAACACTGACTATTCCTGTGTCTTACTACTACCTTTATCACTTTCTTGGGTGTGAACTGAAACCTCAGAATTGTTTTGGTTTGCATTTCACTTATCATTAGTGATTTGGAGCATCATTTCTTGTATTTGTTTTAAAAGTTTGCAGTTCTTTTGAGAACTTTGTTCCTATCCTTTGACCACTTGTCTTGCAGCTATTTTTAAGTTCAATGCCCATCTGTATCTTGAATGTTCACGCTTGTATCTTGAACTTGATGGAGAGCCAAAGCTCCTCCAGGCACCAGCCATCAGAAAGGAGCATATACAAAGGTGAGGGTAGGTCACAAGCAGCTAGAGCAAGCAAATATTTTCTATTTTTTGCATTGTTTTTTTTTTTTCAGGGCAATGAAGGTTAAGTGACTTGCCCAGGGTCACACAGCTAATAAGTGTCAAGTATCTGAGGCCCGAATTTGAACTCAGGTACTCCTGATTCCAGGGCCAGTGCTTTATCCACTGCGCCACCTAGCTGCCCCCTTGCATTGTTTTTAACAGTGGTGAAACTTGGGAAATATGCTCATCATCATCTGAAATAGATGGGCTTCTTTCTATACTGGACAGATGGTTTGACCAACTAAACTGATACAGCTGTTCAAAATCAAAACCTAGTTTCAAGTCTGCCTCTGACATATCCTGACTGTGTGATCTCTGGGCAGTCACTTAACTCTTTGTTGTTCTTTGTTGTTGTTCAGTCATTTCAGTACTGTCCCATTTGACGTTTTCTTGGCCAAGGTACTGGAGTGGTTTGCCATTTCCTTCTCCAGCTCATTTTACAGGTTAAGAAACTAAAGCAGACAGGTTTAAGTGACTTGCCCACAGCTAATAAGTGTCTGAGGCTAGATTTGAACTCAGGTCTTTCTGACTCCAGGCCCAGTGCTCTATTTAGTGAACCCCTATGCTTTAAAGCCCTAAGTTACAGAGAAGGTCCAAACTTCCCAGGAAGGCCCCCATTGGTGATTTTGTTCTTATTTGCTTACTCCTTGGGCCACCTGTCTAAGATCTGGTTACTAATACCCTATCTAGATTGTATGTCTTGCCTTATGTGGGTCTCCAATATTTATGTCTTTCTGATTTCTGTGTGTCTAATCAGCTTCTGATCCCTTGTTACCTCCTAATCTTTGCTCTTTGTGTGGATACTATGTGTCTTTGGGTACCTCAGTGAAGTCCTTTGGCCTGATACATGATGATCCATATATGAATATGATGCATAAATGTGTGCCTTTGCTTCACTGGCTGAGAAATTGCCATTAATACTATACCATTTGGCAGAGGTTTCAGGAAGTCAGGTAACTCAAAGGTTAGGGTTTGAGGCTTGTATCTTTCAATGGTCAGTGACATCCTTCACATACATAGGATCGAGGCAACTGAAAGATGTTGCTTTCCTTACAGTCTTCCTCAAATTTAAGAGAGCTTGAATGCTGTCTAAGGAGCATGGTTCTGGAAACAGTCTCTCCTATGGACTACATTCTTAAGCTTATAATATGCAGTTCTTTAGTTTTCAAGACTTTGACTATACTGATATGCATCAATTGGCTCTTGGAGTATGAATATGTGTGATAGTATTTCTCTTACCTGTTAATACATTTCTCAGTGGTATCATCTTCCCAGGTTAGGTAACCTAGAAGTCCTCTTGGATTCTTCACTCCTCTTCCTTCCCTGTCTATATTTGCCACCAAGACCTGCCATTTCTTCCTTTGACATGTCTCCCCCTTCTCCATTCCCACTGCCACCATCATATTCCAGGCTTTTGTCACCTTCAAGTACCAGAATTTTTATAACAGCTTCCTTGCTGACCACTCTCCAGTTTGCTCCTTCAATCATGGTTGCCAAACTAATCTTAAAACATTACTTTGATAATGAGATTACTATACATAATAATTATTAACTTTATTTCCTGATATCCCTCCTTCCTTCTCATTGTCCTCCCCACCCTCTACTCCATACACATTCATATCTGTTTATCTCATCCGCTGCCTGAAATTATTTTTCAACCTTCTTCCCTGCCTGTCCCAGTTGTATTTAACCACTAAGGCTCAGTTTATGTTCTGCCTTCACCCTGAAACATTTTATAACACCTAATGCTAATTTTTTTTTCAGTTCTCTGAATTGTTATTTCATTTATAAGATTTTTTATAAGCGATTTAGTTTTTTAAGCTCAAATTTTGCTTTTTTTTTCTCAGAAGATGGTATGATGATAAACAACTGGAGTTACAAGAAAGGAAGGTAGCAAAAAGGACTTCTTAGAGCCAGGGGAATAGATCGTTTCTTCCTCAGAAACTTTTTAGTAGCATTTTATTTGAAACCTGTACATTTATATTTGTTTTAATACTCATTTGGGCTAACCTTGTTGGTTAGCCACATAAACCAATTGCCTTATAGTTATATTATGCTATGAACAGCTGTCCTGCATTGGGTTTACGGTTATTTTTAGGATACTTATAGCCAGGGCCTAGGGAATCACAGAATCTCATAGTTGGAATGTACCTCTCAAGGTCACAGAGTCCAACCTGTACCTTAACAGGGATCTCTCAAGGCTACTTCAGAGGCCTCCCCAGGACAGCCCAAGGGTTCATGCCCAACACAGCACAAGAAAATGGTTTCGGTATAAAGTTTCTAAGCACTTTATGAAAATCCAAATCCCGAATGACCTGTAGAGTTAGTTCTAGAATATTCTTAGAATAGGTCATCTTCCTCAGGGAATTTGAGGGACACAAAGGAAAAATGTGAGTCAACTTTCTTCAGTGTTCTTAGAAGTAGAAGCCAGATTGCCTTGAAACAAAACCGAGTCCTAAGAGACAGGCACATTGGTCCTAGAGGTTGTGAAACTGCAGTGGTCTTGAGGTAAAGACTAGGTAGGGACTGGGAAACCAGTTGCCTACCAGGACGCTAAATTATAGAAGTATAAATAGAAACACCTATATATTTTTTCAATTTTATTGTTGGTAACTTCTTTAATTTGTATAAGAGAAAATGGCTGAAAAACAAGTAATTGGAGTAACATTCCAGATAGTTTTTAAGGATCTGCCTCTGCTCAAAATTTGAGGCCAATGTCAATAAACACTTAGTTTGTCTAATCTTTCTGTGGTTTGCACAGAAGGTGGACCCAGTGTTTTTTGGAGTTGGCACTTCCTGTTTTTCCCTGATCAGTGTTTTTCTCTTCATTCTTCAATTTTTGCCTGGACCAAGGATATTAGTAGTAGAATACTACATATAAAAAAGCATATAAAGCACGTTAATGTTCTTGTGTTTATAGATGTTTGAAAATGAGATGGTAGTGAATATTACACCTCATGTATTTGCTTTGTCTTTCCATCTAGGTTCACATAGATGTAATGTATTTGGTTTTTTGGAGTTTTTTTCTGTTATAAAAGTATTTTGTTATTTTCTAGTTACATGTAGTAACATGTAGTTTTCAACATTTGTTTTTATAAGATTTCTAGTTTCAAATTTTTCTCCCTCCTTCTCCCCTCCCCAAGACAGTAAGCCATCTGATATAGGTTATATATGTACAATCACATTAAACATATTTCTGCATTAGTCATGATGTGAAAGAAGAATCAGAGCAAAAGGGAAGAACCTCAAAAAAAAAAGAAAACAAAAAAAAGTAGAAATAGTATGGTTCAATATGTATCTAGATTCCACAGTTCTCTTTTCTGGATTTGGAGAGCATTTTCCATCATGAGTCCTTTGTAACTATCTTGGACCATTGTATTGCTGAGAAGAGTCAAGGCTATCACAGTTGATCAACACACAATGTTGTTGATACTGTGTACAATGTTCTCCTGGTTCTGCTCATCTCACTCAGCATCAGTTCATGTAAGTCCTTCTAGGTTTCTTTGAAATCCACCTGCTCATCGTTTCTTCACATTGATTTTTTAAAAACTTTGTGTTCTAAATTTTCTTCCTTCCTCCTTCCTCAGCCCTCCCTATGGAATCAAGCAGTTCAATATAAGTCATACATGTGCAGTTATGCCAAGCATCTTCACATTAGTCAAGTTGTGAAAGAAAACAGAATATCTTTAGAAAGAGGTACTAACAAATAAAATTATACTTCAATCTGTATTCAAATACAATCGGTTCTTCCTTTGTTGATGGTTTGCATTTTTCATGTGTCCTTCTGATGGCAACATAGATGTAAAGGAAATTAATTTTTGCCAGTAATTTTAAGAAAGCCAAGGGTGGCAGGGGGAAGGGAGGGAAGCAGGAAGGAATCCATAAGCGGCTTACCTTGTAAGGAGACTTCATGTTCTATATTTGGGGGTTGGCATGTATTTATGAAAGATGATAGAACATAATTATTATAAAGACTTTACTTCAAAGGAGACTAAAAGTACTTTGTCTATTATAAGTTGTAGACAGTGAGGAAATATTACTTATTTACCATCCAGAATTGATACATTTTTCCTAAAATTATGTTTTCATTTTAGTTTGTTTTTCTAATTATTTTTTCATGCTGCTATTTCAACTATTTGAAAATAACTTGAGAAAATTTCTCTTACACTTGGTGAAAAAAGAGAAACATTTCATTTACCTATATTTAGAGCAAAGTTGCTTAAACTAACTGAATGTAGGGGTTGCAAAAAAAAAATTGGCAGTAATGTTTGATTTGTATACTTATTTTATATACCTATATACCCAGGGTGGCATAAAAATTTCCTAGGCTAAAAGGGGTCATGAGTGGGGAAAAATTTAAGAAGGCCTGCTTTAAAGAAAACAATTTTAAAGAAAAATAATCAAGTAATATTTCGCTCTTTAAAATATTCATTCATAGTGGAACAAATTTTTTTCCATCTCTATCAGCTATAGCTAGAATCTTAGGAATTTTCATTTTTTTTTTTATCTGAATCCCCAGTCCTGGAAAGATGAAAGACATTTAATTCTTGCTGATTGAGTGATAGAACAAGAAGTGATGTGATCACATACCTGAAGGTTTTATTTTATGTGATCTGAAATTCTTGCATTTGTCCAGTACTATTCTGTTCATTGTGTAATTAAGTTAATTATGTGAAGTAACTTACATATTTCTGTGTTTCTATCCCCTAGTCTCTATATTTTTACTATATCTTATAATACCCCTATAGAGCCCTATAGAGCTCTTGACTTAGAGTCAAAAAGATGTGAGTTCAAATCCAGTCTCAGACATTTACTACCTGTAATAACCACGGGAGAGTCATTTGACCTCTTCCTGCCTCAGTTTGTTTATCTGTAAAATAGGGGTAATAATAGCACCTACCTCTGTAGTAGGGTTGTTGTGAGGAAGAAATGAGATAATATTTATAAAGCACTTTTCAAACCTTAAGGCGCTATTATTAGTATTATTATGATGATGCTATTTTGGGGATTATTATTTGTTACCTAAACTATCTCTTTTGCTATCTCTTATTGTGTCCCATGTCTCCCTGTGCCCGGATCTGCTTTTGTCTTTTTTCTCTCTATCCATGTTTCTCTGCCAGTCTCCTTAGCTCCATGAATCTACATCTTTTGTCACACACATACTTGTGTCCAGTTCTGAGTGCCCTGAATTAAATCAACAAATGTTTATTGAATACTTACTGTCTGTGAAGCTTTGTGTCACTGGTAGTAGAATATATAAAGAAATCTCTTTAAGAAGTTTAGCTTAACTTAATCTTGATGATAAAAGAGGACTTATATATGAAGTTACCAAGTAATTAGTAAAGAACAGTGTTATAGGAATTCCATAGAGGAAAGAAGATGGCTGAGTATTAGATTGGTCAGAAGTTTTTTAATAAAAGGTCAGCCTAAAGCCAGGCTTAGAAGGATAGATGTAAGAGAATACAGGCAGGTAGTTGGTGAAGTGGAGATAGAGTGCTGGGCCTGTAGTCAGGAAGGCTCATCTTTCTGAGTTCAAATCTGGCCCCAGACACCTTGACAAATGTTTATTCCTATATGACACATTGATTCTTCAATGGATATATTCATCTTCTCTTTTCCTATGCTCAGACACCTTGTTGCCGCCTTAGAGACTCAGCACAGACTTTTGAGCAGGGTAAAAAGCTATGGTGTTTAAATTTACATTTGAATTGGTCTCAGTTCATGGTGTTTTTCAAGAAAGGAATAGCAGAGGGTATATTGCAAGGAGGAAGTGTGAAAACATGGCAGTAAAAGATGTCAGTAATTGTTTTACAGTATAATTATCTGATTTTAATAACAAACATTTCCACAAACCATGTCAGACACTGTGTCAGGTGCTAGGGATGCAAAGATTAAAAAAAGACACAATCGGTTACCTCAGGAATCTTAAAGTCCTACTGATATGATATAATGGACACATAGACCAATAAATTTTAAAATAACTTTTTAAAGAAACAAAACCCATAACACTTGTGGAGCACGGATGAGATCAGAAGAATGAATCTCATTTGGCACCAGAAAATTAGAGAGATTTCAGAAGACTTCACCCAGTGAGAGAAAATCTTTGGAATAGCAAGGTCTCACATCAGATGCAAAGAAAAATAGATTTGGTCCATGGCACCAATTCCTTGAACATCAAAGATTTATAGATGGGAGATTTCCTTAAAGAAGATGCAAGGTATGCAAGGGTATATGGTAGAGATTTTTAGAGACACCATTACATACAAAAGTATTCAATTGTATTAGCATTAAGTGTATCGTATTAGCATTTTCCCAATCAATATTTTGAAATAGATTAACTTGCACTTCTTAAGACTTAGAATCCTCCAGGTTTTTTCAAGTCCTTTTTTTGTCATTGTATATTTAACTCTGCTTGGGAACCACAAATTCCTCAGTGAATCTATGGTCTTCTTGATGTGGAAGTGTTCACTACTATGGTACAGCTCACAAGCTACCCAGGCACAAAAATCTTTCCCAGGGAGTCTACCCATGTGCCTAGAGTCTTCTTTTGATCTCTTAACTTTCTGTGAATACCAAGGCCTCATACAGTCTATCCGTGAGCCATCCTCTGCTTTCCATCCATGACTAGTCCATCGGCTTTCCTGGCTATGCTTCTCCAATATTTTTTCACTCTGTTGCATACAAATTGTCAACTGGTAATATGCTGCAGCCTGTTTATGCTAGCTCCCCTCCCTTTTAGATGACCTGCAATTTTGATTCATTGGAGATCATGGTACTCCATAATTCACAGCCATTATAGCATCCCCAGACATATACTGTTGTTAAAAGGAAGAGTGGTTTGTTGCTGTTCATGTTTATGGGAGAAACTTAAATAGGGCTTTAAATTATCCCATGTAGGCAGTTGGTGTCTTTTTGTGTGAACATCATTAAATTAAGAGCATGATGTCTGTTCTTATCACTCCATACCAGAAGGGCTAGATTGGCACTTGGCAGTAGGAAAGATAAACAGAAATTCAGGAGATGGTGCTAAACAGAGCCCAGTGTTTGTGGTAAATTTATCTTGACATCCTTACACAACTGAAAGGGCATTAAGTTTACAAGATAGAAGTGTCAGGTATCACAGGGGGCCATTGAGCTTCTTCTCCAGCCGTCAGTGAAAATGCATGGCAACTGGTTAGAAACCATTAGAAAATTGACCCAAGAGGGCCCACTCTGGCAAAACTTTAGAAAGGTCCCATAAGCCCACACTGTTGGGTTAGCAGGAAACAGGAGGTAAGATAGAAAAGAGTAATTGCATCAGTGAGGGTATTCCTTCCAAAACCTACCACCCCCACACCTTTACATATGGCACCTATACCTATCCATGAGATAGAAAAGAGATAAAAATATCCCATTTTTATTTTATCTTTTCCAGAATGCCTTAAGTTTAGTTGTTTCTAGTAGGATATAATGTTATGATGTTACATTTCCAGAGGATATACAAGATAAATATAAATAACTTCAAGGTCAGAGTTATAAAGTTAGACATATAATTTAGGATTCCAATTCTTAAATCTCTATTTAAAAGTCACATGACCATGTAATTTCCTGATTTAATTACAAAATTTAAGAAGGCAAGCTAAACTCTTTTGATCCCCTTATGTAGTGGTCAATAAGACTTAATATTAACTCCTTAACTCACAGCATTTTTTTTTTTAGTGAGGCAATTGGGGTTAAGTGACTTGCCCAGGGTCACACAGCTAGGTCGCCAGCAGCTAGGTGGCGCAGTAGATAGAGCACCGGCCCTGGAGTCAGGAGGTCCTGAGTTCAAATCCAGCCTCAGACACTTAACACTTATTAGCTGTGTGACCCTGGGCAAGTCACTTAACCCCAATTGCCTCACTAAAAAAATTAAAAGAAAAATAAATTATTTTTCATTCTGACAGATATATAATTTAATGATTAGAAAAATTCTTAGAAAATTATTAATTCAAAATTAATGAATAGAAAAGAATTTCCTTCTACAAGGATAGAGCCTGGACCTGTGATTTCATTGGCATAGGAAACCACCTAGGGTAGGAAATTCCCCTCACCAATGTAAGTTTACATCATCTCTGAAACTCACAGTGTTAGAGAGTAGCCCAGAACACTGAGAGGCTGCGTTACTTAAACAGGGTCATATAGCCAGTGTATATTCAAGGTAAGGCTTCCAAGTCTTCCTCACTCTGAGGCTATCTCTCTATTAACAACATCATCTTATCCCTCCAACCTTTCAGTTATCTTCAGAATTTATCTCCCCAAAATTTGGGTCACTGCTGCATTTATTTTAATACCTACAAGGGCCAGAATTAGATGAATTACATTAAATTACAAAATAAAAGCATTGTATGGCCCAAATTGAGGTTTTTATAATAAAAGTGCTTCCCAATCTTCAGGTAGCATTTTGTAGCTGAAGCTTACCCAGTTTATGAATCTCAGTGTGGAAAAGCACTCCTTCCAGTTTTAGAGCAATGTCCTCATCAAATTAAAAGAAGTAGGTTTAACAAGGCACTAGTTTACTGATGGGGTGCTAATTCAGCGGAAGAGTCAGGGAAAAAAGGGGAGGAGATCATGCAGAGGTGATGGAAGTAAAGGAGGAAGAGGTACTCTTGTGGGTATTCCAATGGAGAGCATAAAGAACATTGGCTTCCTACTTTGACTCTGCTTCACCTTGACCAAGTCACTTAAGGACTTTCAGTGTCCTCATCTGGAAAATTAGGAGGTTGGACTAATTGGCCCTTCTAGCTCTAAATCTATGATCTTATAACTGGGAGCCATATATAGATTATGCAAGGTTTTCTGATACAATTTCATTACTAATAATAGCCAACAATATTTAGGATTTCTATATAGCCTACTGTGTGCCAGACGCTGTGCTAAGTACTTTTCAGATATGTTGTTATTTGATCCTCACAGCAACCCTGAAAGGTAGGTGCTATTGTATCCCCATTTAACAGGTGATGAGACCAAGGCAGATAAAGGTTGTGACTTGCCCAAGGTCACACAGCTAGTGTCTGAGGTGGAATTTGAAATCAGGTTCTCCTGAGTCCAGGCCTAGCTCTCTATCTACTTTGCTTCCTTGTATCATAACATTTTTTTTTCCAGGAAATGTTGGGAATGAATAGGAGAATATTGGGAAGAAAGGTTTACACTTTTTTTAAATTTTTATTGTTCCATTAGCCAGATACACCAAACAAAATCTAGTTGTCAGGAGAAGACCAGCCCAAGAACAGAGATTATTAAGTGTTCACTAGCTTTTTGGTAAGGGTAGTGATTTTTCATTCATGTGTGGAAATCATGGACAATTATGGCCCCTGGATGGAAATACTATGTATATAAATACATTATAATAACTTAAATGTAATTAAAATTAAATTAGTAATACACATGTGTGAGAGATGACATTTTATAGATGGTATATTTGCTTATTTATGGTTTCATATATGGATTATGAACCCAGTGCAACAACTCTGCAGTCTCACAGGGAACTGTAGTCCACAGATTGAGAACCACTCTTCAGAAATATATTCCTAGAGCAGGAGTAAAGGATCTCCAAATTGGAAGAGTTCCCAAAGGTTATCTTGGCTACTGTTGACCTGAACAAAACTCCTCTTCTGTAAGCCTAACAAGTGATCTTTCAGTTTTTACTGAGGAGGGATCACACTGCCTCTGGACAGAATGCCTTCTACATTGGACAGCTCCACTAGTTTTTCTTCACATCCAGCCTAAAGCTGTCTCTACCAGTGGTTCTGCCCTCTCTTTTCCATAACAACCTTTCAAATATTTAGACAGCTATCGTGCACCCTGAACCTGTTTTCTTTTCTCCAAACTAGATATTTCCAGTTCTTTTAATTTATTATCCTGTGGTTTAATATCAAGGCTTTTGTCCATTCTGTTGACCCTCCTCTAGATCTTGTTAATACCCTTCCGAAAATGTGATGCTCCAAATTGAACACAACGTTCCACACATGGCGTTATCAGTCAGAATACTTCACAAGCAGCCCCTCCTTGATCCCAGATGCCATGTCTCTCAATATAACTTAAAATCACATTAGCTAAATTTGGCTACCATATCCCATTCTTAATTGATATTGACCTTCAGACCCGTAAATATTTTAGGAGATGAATTATTACCCAACCATGCCTTCCTTATCTTATAGCATTGGTCATTTTATCTCCTGTAAAACTTTATATTTATTGTGATTAAAAGCTGTCTTATTTGATTTGACCCAAAAGTAAAGTGATAGAAAATTTTTAAAGTAAATCCTGCAGGATAGAAGGGATTGTATTTGGGATACTAGAATTGAACTATTGACCATACAACTTTGTTAGAGCAAGAAAGTAGTAGGAAATAGTGAGGTTTGTGGTAACATTAGAGATGGAAGTATCAGTTGCCAAGGTGAGGAATAGGTGAGGATTCCAAATGTGACATGAAACTTGTGTAATTTGAGCCAAACTTTCAGACTCAGAGAATACAAAGAGTATAGGCCTCCTATCATTTGAACTTAGAGTACATGTAGACTGTAATATGTGTGTGTATCTGTGTGTCTTTGTCTGTGTGTGTATTTAGACACAGCCAATTCAGGAATTTACTTGATTTGACTACACATATTTGTTATAAAGGCTTGGTTTTGTTCTGGTCTTCTTTTTTCAGTAAGGGAAGGAAAAATGGCAAAGAGTGAAGGTAAAGTTCTGTTAATTGTAAAATTAAATTAGATTTAAACTTTTAAAAGCATAACAAAATTAATTTGAAAAAATCCCCCATCATTTGGTCAATTAACATTATTTAAGTGCTACTGTGAATGTGTAACATTTAGATTTGAGGTTGGTTAAATTTGAGGAATTCTTTAGCAATGAAACTTAAGGGCAGCTAGGTGGTGTAGTGGATAGAGCACCAGCCCTGGATTCAGGAGGACCTGAGTTCAAATATGGCCTCAGACTCTTAACACTTACTAGCTGTGTGACCCTGGGCAAGTCACTTAACCCCAATTGCCTCACCAAAAAAACCTAACAACAAACAAACAAACAACAAAATGAAACAATATCTCCTTGTTTATATAATCCATTGATTTTGGAGGGGACAATGTAAAATTGTTGTTTTTTCTGAGATTTTGAACTAACAAAGAGCAAGTAGAGTTAGTTAAACCATTGACCCTACTTCTTGGTCTATTTTAATTCTTTATAGAAACTCATCCCCAAGGATGGGAAGTGATGGACGTTCACATCAATGTTTCATCTTGAGGTTTTTCAGGAAACACTATATATGGAGACCATGGTACACAGCAGTCACTTTGTAGGCCAAAGAGACTGTGCTTCACTTTCTTGCTATTCCCTGGAAACCACAACCTTGTGTGTGTGGGTGTGAAATGCTTGGATGCTACTCCAGTTGAGCAAAATGAAGGCGTCTTTTTTGGAGTTGTGTGGGACCTTGTGAAAATAAAACACGACTTGGAAAGCTGCCGGGAGACAAGGGATCTGAATTAACCAAAGCCACTTTTTAAAATACAGGGAAGCAGAACAATAACAGTGGAAAGTTACAGAGTACCAGACTCCTGAGATGATCCAAATACAAATACAGCAATTATACATGACTAAAAGACACCTGGAAGTTGAGTTCTGTAGTTTTCCAACTTGATTAGTCTATCAGAGAAGAAGGTAAACATTTTTAGGAGGTTGATATTGGGAAAAGGTTAAGGGGATGGGAAGAGAGATTTCTCATTCTATTTATTTTCAAAGCAAGAACATTAAGAGAATGGCAATATTTTAGGATTACTGCAGTTATGGATCAAGTCTCCTTTCTGTCAAATGGATTAAATTGTTATAGGTTGACTCCTTCCTAGCAAGGCAGAATCATTGCCTACCACTTGTGTATTCCACTGGATCCAGCAGGAATGAGGTGAAGAAAATATTCATCTTTGAGTAAAAGACTTTCAAAATGATACACATTAATTTTTTTGATGCCTCAAGAAACAATTCCAATTTCAGTGATAGTCTGTCTTCTACCACCAGTGCTTATGCACCATGCCACCTTGCTGCCCCAAATTTCTTTTAAAAAGCTCACTTTTCTATAGGAAAAGCTTACACCCCCACCACCATTTTTTTCTTCTCTTTATAGAACTACATGGGAATTTTTGCAAGTCTACAATCAAGATCTGCCCCCCTCTCACTTCTTGAGGGCATGGTTGTCTCCTTGAAATATTTTTTGCACATTCAAGGGTCTTTCTTTCCCAGCTTGTACTTTGCTTCCACTAAGCAGTTTGGGCATAGAGACCCCAGCTGTCATGGCTAGCCAGTGATACACCCATTATGATACACTCTCAAAAGCTGTACACTCTCAAGGAGAGCCCTTATTACAATGGTCCTTTCTAGCAAGTGTTTATTCTTCATTTCCCTAGGCAGCAACTTCTGTCACAAGGTTTTAAACTTTTTAAAGGGGATAACAAGATTCCTGTAGAATCTAAGTAGAAGTCCCAATGTCCATGTAGAAATCCTAAGTGAATAAAAACAAATGCAGATCTGCTTAAGATTTACTTTGAAGACTTTGATTACCCTACTTGTCAACCAATGAATACTTATTGACTGAGTCTTCAATGTGCCCAGCATTGTGAGAGATAGAATTGAAGTTTTATGTAGCTGTACCTGCCCTTGAGAGTAGTCTGGAACAGGCAAAATAACTATAAAAGACACAACTTCATATAATTATGTTGTATGTGGTTGCCTCCTCTGTGCCTCAATTTCCTCATCAGTAAAAATGAATAGAATGCCTATCTACCTCACAGGGTTTTTGTGAGAATAAATGAAAAATATATTTGAAGTTCTTAATAGAAAAAAGGAAACGTGCTTTTTTATTGTAGTCGTTTTATATATCTAAGTATGCAAAATGAGCTTTCAAGCTGAGTCTTCTAGTGCATAGTATTATATATCTAGAGGCCATGATATACAGCCCCCTCGTTTTACAGATGGGGTACTTAGGCATAGTGATGATAAGTGATTTGGCCAGGCTCACACAGCTAGTAAGTGCCTGAAGTAATATTTGAACTTGGATCTTACTGACTCCAAGCCCAGCATTGTCCCCTCCATCACCTAACTACCAAAAAGAGTTGTCTTGATTGTCTAAACTAACAAGCCAAAGTTATGAGACAGATTGCCCAAAAGATAGGAAGTTAGCTAAGCCTCTAGTGATGTATAGGATATGAAATTTTGCCTTCTTGAGGTTATTGTAGTGTTATCCCACTCCCCATTTAGCATATCCTGGCTTCTTGATCTAAAGCATAGGGTGTTGATAACAGTTTGGTCAATGAAGTCTTATTTTTAATCATGGAATTGGTGATACTATATTTTCAAGGCATAAGTCAGCATAACATAAGAGTTTGAAACCATTTCAAAGCAGTTTCCATTTGGCGTCTCACATCCTATACAGTGTTTTAACCTTTTCTTTTTTGGTCACAAATCACTGAATATTAAATATAAAAGATAATCAAGGCTCTATTCTAAGGCATATCCTACCAAATTCCTTTTAGGTCCCTCCTCTGAAGCTGATTGATCAAACATTTATTATTAAGTAATTTAACATTTAGAAAGCCCCTACTGTGGGCCAAATGCTTTACTGAATTGTGACAAGGGTCACCATTCCCCTATCTTCTCTTCACTCTTAAATATACTACTTTTTTAAGCAAACCTAAACTTCATTATTTTATTGCTATTTTTATTTATCATCTTTATTTCTGAATATATCCCCTTCCTACCCACTAAGTCATTCATTATCACAATCTACTATTTATTTTTAAAATGTACGTACTTTGGAAAGAGCATGGAAATATAAAGAATTGTCTTTAATGATCAACTGTGATAGACCTAACTCTTCTCAGCAATACAGTGATCCAAGACAGTGCCCAAAAAGACTGCTGGTAGAAAATGCTCTCCATATTCAGAAAAAGAACTGAATGTAGATTGAAGCATATTATTTTCACTTTTGTTGTTGTTTTTTTCTTTCTTGCAGTTTTTTCCTTTTGTTCTGATTCTTTTACAACATGACTAATGTGGAAAAATGTTTAAAAAAAGAATTATCTTTAAGCTTCAAATTGCTCTGTATTTTTTATACGACACCTTGGGGGTACCAACTACACACAATTAATTTGGAAAGCATCCTTGACATCTTATTTAAGAGATTAATTCCAAAACATCTATTCCCCTTTATAAGACAATAGCAACTTTTCTTCTGCTTTTCCCTAAAAATTCAAGTGATTAGATTGATTTCATCATCATCAAACATTTAATTTCATTCCAAATCCATCCTTAATGGACAATCCAGCATTTTATTTTTCTGTGTATTTTAGGTATATTCCATTAACTTTGTTTTTCTCCTGAATGGAATTTTATTTTCCAAAATATATATTAAAAACCAAAAAACAAATTTTGACATCAATTTTTTTAAACTTTGTGTTCCAACTTTTCTTCCTCCTTCCCTTCCCACCCACAAGAACTCAAGCAATTCAAAATAAGTTATGCATGAGTAGTCATATTCCATTAGCTTTGTAACACTTTCCATCTGTGTTATTATTTTGTTTGGTTTCTGAACAACATATGAAAATGCCTTCACTAGGAAAGTAGATCATAAACTCCTCAAGGGCAAGCACTATGTCAGATATCCATTTTATTGTCCCACATGGCGCTTTCAGTTTCCCAATTTGCAAATTGCTATCGTGTACCTATTATAGTCTGTGTTGTATGATATTAAGTTTCTCTAACCTTTACTTATCAATATTAACTGAAGTTTCTTTGTTATTGCTCTTTTTAAAAAATAACAAAGATATACCTATTTGAAAATCTAGCTACCATTTTGTTTTCAATGAACTAACTCACAAATTGAATTTAAGGCGTATCTTGGCATACTAAGGCATAGTAGTACACATGATTCATCAAAAACCAGACAGCTGTGTCAAAAGTTATCTTGGAAGAGACAAATGCAAATAAAAAATGCCAGGATGTCAATTTGAAAATGCAACCTCACTTCTTTCGATAAATTACTTTATACTTATCACTCGCACATCATCTATATGTCAGGCTCCACATAGAACTTAGAATGAGGCAGTGTCTCTGCTTAGTGCATTTGCAATTTGAACCTGACAGTAGATGAGCTGTAAAAGGGAGTGAGAGATTAAGGGGAGAGGGAAGTAATTGTCTATTTGTCGGTAAGGTTAGGAGTATAGAGTAGCATTACATTGTACACAGGAAAAAGTCTTGTTGGGTTTGTCTTTAAAGAAATATTACACCTTAAATTTCCTAAATTTTAGTTGCTTTTAAAACACCTAACTATTAAAGCATATTTTCTGAGTAAACTTATTAGCCAAAAAATAAATCTTGTGCTTATTTACTCACTTATGTTGTTAACTATTTTAGGTTGGGATTTAATCACTTAAGGAGATGGGAAATGAAGTGGTTTTTATTAAATCTTCCTTTTAGCAATTACCCTGCATCTCTTTGACAATCCTTGGTAAAAGAAAAAGTATAGGTAAATTTATATAATTTAATCTCTGTGTATCCTGGCTTTCTTATTCTACATCATACTTCAGGTGTTGTTTCATTTATACGGTAAGGTACCAAGTAACAGAAGGAAAGCTGGATAAGGAGTCTCGGGAGACTTGGGTTCTGGTCATGGCTTCACTACTTTGTGAGACATTGGCTTGTCACATGAGCTTCTGTTGTTCTCATTTTCTTCATATGTAAAAGGTGAAGGTTGGACTAAATTGTAAGATACTTTAAGCTCTCAAAGTCTGTCTATTATTCTGTGTTACTAGCAAAAGATATATAGAGAGGTAAGATTTACTGAAAGGGAAATACAGGAAAGTCGCCAAAAAAATAAATGAAACTTTTATTATGTACTTATAATATACACAGTACTACAGTTATAACTGAGGATACAAATATAAAAAATTCAGGGGCCATCAAAGATCTTTTCTAATGGGGGGAGAGTATACACCCAGGTGAGTAGTGGCCAGGGAGAAGAGTTTTAGTTTGGGTAGTTACAGGGCTCATATCATCCTAACTTTAGAGCTGGTCAGAGGTCATCTAGTGCCAACCCTAAGTTGATCCATAAAGTATTCCTTGACTCACCCTTTCCAGATGCAGTGAGACTATCAATTTGATTACTATATCCAAAGGAAAATGTAGACAGTGTGAGGCAGAGCAAAGGACCTATGGAGAATGACCTGACCTGTAGCCACCTAGGTCTTAGCAGTCTAGGTAAGTTTTCACTCACTTACTTCTCAATCAAGACAGATTGGCCCCAAGGCAGATATTACAAAGCTTACCAGACTAACTTCTTCAGGCACTGGGGATGTTTTAAAGGTCCAACAAAAAGGATGCTACAGGTCCATGTGGAGAGTGACAAGGCAGCTGTGGCAAGGCAGGTGGGCAAGATAATGTGGGTGAATTGTTAAATAGGATTTAGTTTAGACACATTGGTAGACGTCTAGGAGAAATATATCTAGTAGGCTATTGGAAATGCCATTCTGAGGCTTAGGAGAAACACTAGTACTAAAATAAAGATTTGGAAGTAATCTATGTTAAGATAATAGTTAAAGTAATTGGGAGTTTTGAAATCCTCAAGGGAACATGTAGATATAATTAGAATTAATAGCTGACATTTATTTAGTATTGTAAGGTTTGCAAAGAACTTTACATCCTTGTCTCATTTGGTCTTCATGATAACTGTGGGGAAGGTAGTATTTTATGGATGAGGAAACTGAGGCCCGGAAGAGTTAAGTGATTTGCTCAAAGTCGCAGAGTTGAGATTTTAAGCTAGCTCTTCCTGACTTCTCATTCAGAACTCTGTCTGTTGTGGCAGGCTTACTTAGCTTGAGGTGAGAGGAATATGGGAAAGGGGGATTGACTGGCTTCTGGTAATCATAGGTAGTTGTGGTAGAATCAGAAGGCACAGAAATGTTAGTTCTGCCACTTAGTCACTGTGCGCACCTAATTAAAGTCCAAGCTTTAGTTTCCTTGTCAATAAAAAGAGGAATACTTGTACTAACATAATTATCAAGGGGAATGGGGAGAGCAGCCCTGAAACCTACTTCCTTCCTGATTAAGAAACCCAATATTTGCCAAGAAGTTATTCTGGTGGGTAATGGAATAAAATGTGGCGTTCCTCAGGCCTGATACATCATTACAGGATTGTTTCAGTAATAGTTGATCTGTGAAAGTAATACTGACCCTGACTGTCCCTCTCAAATGGGGAATAATGGATTATGTCAAAGTCATGAACAAATGAACTTGGCTTTTTTTTTTTTTGAACTTGGCTTTTTTTAAAAGCTTTGTTTTTGATCAAAATCTTTTTTGTCCCTTCCACCCCCAAGTTTCCTGGTGCTTGGGCAGGGCAGCTTGACACTGGCTGGCGCCATGCATGGATAACCCCAAAGGGTTTGGAAACTTGGACAGAATGGAGACAGGGAAGATAAAAACCAGTATATTTCATGTGTTTTACCACTGCAGTGATTCTGTAGCATGCAGTTATTGCTCCTTGGAGCACCAGAAGGTATGTGTCCTTTCTGATATAAACCCAGATGAACCTTAGAGTACAACAAGAGAAATGATTGGGTTCTCTGACTTTCTGTACCATGGATGACACATCCCTAGCATCCTTTTGTTGAAAAAAGGACACTTTGTCATGAAAATGTCTCATTTATATAGTGTTTTATAATTTAAAACATTCTTCTGTTGTAAAACAGCAAACCTAAGAGGTAGATAATAAAAGTACTAATATTCTCATTTTACAGATGAGGTAATTGAGTCATAGTTTAAATGATTTGTCTTATGACTAATTTTTCAGTTGCTAGTTTATAAGTAATGGAACTGAAACTCAAAATTAGATCTTTCTAACCACTGAATAAAGGGTGGATTTAGGCATTTAAAAGCAGAAGCTCCATGAAAGAAAAGTTACTTTAACACCAGACATATTTTAAAAAGAAGCTTTTTAGGGTCTTATAGTTATTTAAAACTAGATAATCTATGTGTTTGAAGTAGCTGGGTGGCATAGTGGATGGAGCACAGGGCCTGGAGTGAGGAAGACCTGAATGCAAATTGGCCTCAGTCACTTACTAGCTGTGTGACCCTGGACAAGTCACTTAACCCTGTTTGCCTCAGTTTCCTCATTTGTAAAATGAGCTGGAGAGGGAAATGGCAAACCACTCTAGTATTTCTGTCAAAAAAAACCTCAAAAAGGGGTCACAAAGAGTTTTATATGACTGAAAACAACAACAGCAACAATCTGTTTTCTTGGTATAGTCAGAGGTCATGTTTTGTGGGAAATGTGTTAAGGGTGGGGGGTGATTTGATGAGCTAGGGTTCATTTGGCAGAGAAGTGGTATTGGGGAGAACACAGTGCTTCCTAATTGCTTCCTAAAGTGAATACTTATTTTGATACTTTGACCCGTTAATTCATAAGTGTGTAGGTACTTTCTCTATTGGTGCAAATTGTAACCGTATTTTCATCATGTGTGATTCTTGTCCATATCTTTCCCCAAATACTCCTTCATAAGATCCACATAATATATTGTTAGTATTACTATTTCAGGGATTCCAATGTACCATGTGTTGTTTTCTCAGTACATGAAAAAAAGATGAGTCAGTAAAGTCATACCTATCCTTGATAATGTCTCTTATGCCACTACTTGAGTGCAAGTTATTGTTAAGGTGTCACATTTGTTTCAAGTCCATCACGCTTCTTTCCATTGTTCTTTGTAACTTGGATTGTTGAGAGATCAGAATATTGTGTCATTCATAGTCATATTTTATCTCTTACCTGATCTTGCCCACCCACCTAATTGCTAGGGCCTCCCTTTCTAATTACCTTGTATTTATTTGTTTTTTTCATATTTATTCTAAATATACTTATATTTATACTTGTCTCTCCCATAAGAATATAAACTCTTTAAGAGGAGGGATTGTTTCATTCTTGTATTTATAGTCACAGACCCAAGCAGCCAGCACTTCTTTTTTTTTTTTTTTTTTTTGGTGGGGCAATGGGGGTTAAGTGACTTGCCCAGGGTCACACAGCTAGTAAGTGTTAAGTGTCTCAGGCCAGATTTGAACTCAGGTACTCCTGAGTCCAGGGCCGGTGCTTTACCACTGCGCCACTTAGCTGCCCTCCACCCAGCACTTCTTAACAAAGGCTTGTGGGTTGATTAATAGGAAAAAGAAGGTATATCATTTTTTTAAGTTGTAGAAAATGTCATACCCATTCTTACTCCTCATTTTTCAGGGTTCTTGTAGTGTAGTTTGTTGGAGAGAAAAACTGAGCAAAGGGGGAGTGTTGGGAAGTATGGCTTTACAGCCATACCTTTACAGCTAGTTAGTTTCGTACAGAAATATTGCTCACTTAACTATTATCTATTCTGTAGTCTATGGTAACCATACAGTTAAAGCCCAGCGTAGTGAAGAAGACCCCTGACTGGGGTCACAAGAGCTGAGTTTAAGTGTCAGCTCTCTCTATTCCACCTTTCTGAGCCCATCAAGAAGTCAGTGAACCTCTCTGAGCCTGAATTTTCTCATCTAATAAAATGGGAGTAATAGAATTTGTTCTGACCTCCCCAGACCTCAGATCCTTCACCTGCAAAATGAGGTGGTTGGGCTAGAGGACCTCAGAGGTCCCTAACAACTCTAAATCTATGGTCCTGTGATTCTAAATTATAGAGATGATGTGAGGGGAGTATTTTATAAACTATAAAGCAGTAGACATGTAAATTATCATGAACAGTAATCAGAGCTGACATGAATTCATTTTCCTCACACTTAACTTTATTTAGCCATGGTTACACAATGAGCTGTGAATTTGTTGTGATTATAAAACAATTAGGTCTAATCGTTTTCAGTGTTTGGATTGTGAAGAAGAAATTTAAGACTCTTTTCTTTCCAAGTTCAGTAATATTTGGATTTTAAAACCAGTTGAAATAAACATTTTACCATAAAACAATCCACTAGGATTTTGCCCCCAAACTAGGTTTAATGTCTATATAATTTAGCCACAAATTGTGTGTCTCTCTCATCTGTTCCCCTTCTCCCTCTCCTTTTCTCTCTCTTTTCCTCTTTCTCCTTCTGGATTTCCTTTCCCGCCTCTCTCCCCCTCCCTCCTCTCCCCCTAGCACTCACATACAAGAGTACTCTTCAAACTGTGATACAAGGTACTAATTGAGTCTCTTCTGAGCATTTTCTGTAAGTACAGTTCTATACTAAGAAGTTAAGATATTGTAGTCATTGAGTCAGCTGAATTTTTTTCAAACTAGGCACATTGATAAAGTCCTTATTATCTATCTACCTATCTACCTATCTATCTATCTATCTATCTATCTATCTATCTATCTATCTATCTATCTATCTATCTATCTATCTATCTATCTATCTTTCCTATGCACTTGCCTCCTTGGGACCAAACCAAGTAACATCAATGGAAATAGAAAGTAGAGAGCTGTGTTAATAGATACCTTTAGGCAAGGTTGATTTGTTATCAAGGAATAGACCTCCCAATTCACCAATATGACAGCCTGGCACTACAAGTATTCTAAATAATTCACATACCTTTTGTGGAAGTTAATGCCTTTGGGACAGATGCATGTAAAAAAAAATCATATGCCCAGAAGAAAGAATCATTGAATGACTGAATGTTAAAGATGGAAAAGAACCTTAAAGATGATCTATACAAATTTTGTCATCTTACCTATGGGGAAACTGAAACCAAGAAAAGAGCAAAGATTGACCTGAGAATTAGATTTGGTTGTGATGAAGGTACCAAACACATGTAATATTAATTAATTAATATGTAACATAAGCAATTATAAAATTATCTCATGTTGCTGTTGCTACTCTTGCAGTATCAAAAATATAGGATGCCATTTTTCATATTTTGCCTGTAAGCCATGGAGGATATTCACAAAGTAGATAGATAAAGGCATTCCAGCCAAAATTGTGAAAGACTGGGAACAAAATGTTCATGGGTATGTGGGTTTTGTTCTGAACTAAATGTAATTGAACTTACAACAGGAAGTTAAGCTGGTGGGCTTTCAAGTCCTATAGGTATGTTTTTTTGTTTTGTGTTGTTGGGTTTTTGTTGTTGTTGTTTGTTTTGTTTTGTTTTTGTGGGGCAATGAGGGTTAAGTGACTCGCCCACGGTCACACAGCTAGTAAGTGTCTGAGGTGAGATTTGAACTCAGGTCCTCCTGAATTCAGGGCCAGTGCTTTATCCACTGTGCCACCTACCTGCCCCCCTATAGGTATGTTTTGATGCATAGCAAGAACCAGGCCACTCTTCCAATCTTTTCCTTACTGTATACAGGTGTTGTCATCAGGGATCCTGAGTGTTCATATTGATTTTAGGATGGCCAAACACAAGAAAAGCTTTGGTGAAATGGGAAATCAGTCAGTCACATAGGAAAATGTTTCATGACAAACCATGTGGGTTTTTTTTTCTTTTTTTGTTTTGTTGTTCTTCAATAAGTTTATTGTCTTAATCTGAAAATCTTCATAGAAAATTACAGATCTTGATGTGTTTTAACTATCAGCATTGCACTCCTGGGCTCTGAGGAAACTTGCCTTCTTCTGAGCAACTCTGTCTTTCTTCTGCGCAAGGGACATTTTGGGGCGGTTCCATCTTTTCTTTTCAACTTCCCACTTGGGTTTCTTTTCATATACTGGATTCTTCCTTATGCCAGCATGGGCTTTCTTGTACATCTCCTCCATCATGTCAGAAGTTATGTTGTTCCTTATATATTGTGAGAATTGTTTTTTATAAGCATCTTCATCTTCTTCCATGAAAGAACACATATAATCTGCAACATTTTGGCCCACGATGTACTTCGGCATTAAATTCTTTGCTTTCTGAATCATACCCAGGGAAGCATTTGGTACTGGGAGGAATAGACAGACCACCATCCACAGCTCCCTTAAGGGCTCCAAAGACTTTGTTTTCAGTAGTAGTTCTGGCAAGACCTGCATCCAGGTAGCATGTAAAAATGCCAGGCTGACCATCAATGTTTTCCACGTTGTATTCATCTCCAGTCACTTCTACCGGATCTTCATAGATCTTATCCATGGCAAACCTATTAAGAAGCCAGTGGGGGGCGGCTAGGTGGCGCAGTGGATAAAGCACCGGCCCTGGATTCAGGAGTACCTGAGTTCAAATCTGGCCTCAGACACTTGACACTTACTAGCTGTGTGACCCTGGGCAAGTCACTTAACCCCCATTGTCCTGCAAAAACAAAAAAACAAAAAAAAAGAAGCCAGTGGGCCAGCAGAAGACCTGTACAATAAGGGGCAGAATAATCTGTCAGGCCAGTCTTTGCACCATACTTTGGTAGCTCGTGGGCCTAAGCTGCACAGACAATCATATCCCCTTCTATAAGCAATCTGGCAGATGATATCTCTGTTGGTGACTCGAACTGTCATCCTGTATTTTGGTGTGTTATACTTACTTGTTCTTATCCTGGATTACTAGCCGTTTCCATGCATAATAATCAGTTTTTTCCCTCTCCTTCTCCGGAATTTCACTTGGTCCCTTGTGAAGTAGTCCTTATTCTTGACAACTTTAATGAACCCCATCCTGCGGAACGAGTCCTGCACCCTAGGCACAGACCAGTGTGCCCCACAGCGCTAGGCAGAAAAAAAATGCATTGTTTAAGAAATGGAGTCGAGAGCCTTCTAATAGAGTTTTTAAGCTATTGGTTAAAGGAAATTAAAGAAAGTTGGAAGTAAAGATGAACATGCCACATTAGCAACCTGAATAGCTTTGTCTGGAAGATGATACTGAATTGCTGCTGTGACCCAATATTCTTACCTTTGATTGTTGTAAGATTGTCTTGAGAGTATTCTTCTTCTATAGATACACAAGGATCCCAAAGAATGAATGTATGACTCTTTTTCTTGTCAGGGGGTTGCTTCTCATTAAATGAAGGGAATGAACATATCGTACCAAGGAAACTGGAATCCTTTTGGTTCAATTCAACAGATATTTGTTAATTCCCTGCTGTATGCAGATCACTGCTCTAAGGAGTGAGGAATGGCCAAAGGTTAGATTAGATTCAGTCCCCATCTTCAAAGGGCATTTTGGTTCTTAAATGCTCTACCTGTTGCAAAGGAGGTACTAAAGGTATGCAAGCAAAATCTGTCACGTATTTTTTAGATCTCAGCTCTTAGAATAAGTGTCTGAAAATTAAGGTTAACCTTAAACACAAAGCATGTGTCAAAGTAGCTTATCGCTGTGGCTATTTCAGCTCTTTAAAGAAAGCTATAAATTATTAGACATTTCTCTGAGAACAAACAACTAAATCCTTTTGTTATATATGAGAAGTTCTATTACAGGGTAATTTGCTGACACACTTAGGAGGAAATTCATTCCCTCTACCAATGACTTTCCCCAACTTATAGTTTTAAAGTGTTGGTTAGAAAAATGAGAGGTCCAGTGGTTTGCCCAGGTTCTCAAAGTCAGTGTATGTCAGAGACAGGATTTGAATTCAAGATTTCTTGGTACCAAGGCTGCCTCTCTCTCTCTCTGTTGCACCATACTGCCTTTAAGGGATCCATAACTGGTAGTAAACACCCAAAAAGCATTAAAAACTGCAAGTTGATTTTTATTAAATCTCTCCCACCTAGGTTACCTCAAGAACACTAATTTTGAAGTAGACATAAAGGAAAAGAATTGATTTTTTCTCTTTTGAACTTAAAATAACAGACGTTGGGTATGTAATAGATAGCTATAGAAAGCATGATAGGTGAGATGTAGATTACAATTTCAAAAGAAAAACTCCCTAGAGAGAGCATTATCATGAGCTAAGGTCAGTTCCTATTTGGTCAGTCATTCAAAACAAGAATCATGGGTCACTGATGTCATAACCTTGGGCCAGAGGCTTTTGTCTTTTAAAATCATAGGGTCACAGATTGAGATTTTAAACATTTGAACTGAATTAAATGATCATTTTATCTGAAGAGGTAATTTGATGGCCTCATGAAGAAAAAATTTCCCAAACATTGTTTGAATTTCACAAGTTTGAAATTTTATTCCAAGAACCAGAGCATAGTTAATTCAATAGCAGAACAAACCCTAGACTGGAAGTCAGTCAACAAGCATTTATTAAGTGTTTACGCTCAGGAGACTTGGACTTGTTTCTCATCTTGGATACTTTCTCTCTTTAATGGCTTTGGGATCAAACCTATGATTTTCAACAGTGGAAGGAATTCCTAGGGTGAAATTCCCTCCACTGATTCAAATCAGCAACTTGTCTCCAAGAGCATCTTGGAACTTGAAAACCAAGCTGTCTCAGGTCCTACCAATTGAAAGGGCTTCACATATGGGCCTAGTAATGATCATTATGTCTGCTGTCTGAGTCCCAGCCTAGCCAGGGTCATTGAGGCTCATCCCAATTTTGGCTGACCTGTGATGAATATTCTGGCCCTAGGAACTCCTAAAAAGTATGGAAGAGTTGAAATCTGAGCCAGTAGAGGGAATGCCCACCAATGAAATCACACGTGCTTGAAATCTTTTAAACAATGTAGCTAATCAAATTAAAATTGAGGTTCACAAGGTGGTAGTAATATATGACACTAATTGTTTCTATAAGAACATGATCTATTTAAGTTTTATTTTAGAAATTTAATTTCCTTTGAATTCAAGTTATGTATCTAAACCTGTTGGGTTAATGTTTGGTTCTTTTTTTTCTTCCCCCTATGATTGCAGGCCTTGAACCGAGGTATTGCTGCTGTAAAGGAAGATGCAGTCGAAATGCTGGCCAGCTACGGACTGGCCTATTCCCTGATGAAATTCTTCACAGGCCCCATGAGTGACTTTAAGAATGTGGGTCTGGTATTTGTGAACAGCAAACGAGACAGGACCAAAGCTGTTCTGTGCATGGTGGTGGCAGGTGCCATAGCTGCTGTTTTTCACACTTTGATAGGTAAGATGCCCCTGGTTCACTTCACAATGCGTCCAGTGCCTGTGACTCCTCTGTCCCTAAACTTTAATGTGCTTATAGTACATGTATCATTTCATCTGTTTTTATATGCAAGTAATAAATATCTCACGTGATAATAAATAATAACAAATATGAAGAAAATAATGAAGATCACATGTCTACCATGTAAATTTAATCACCACCAGAACTGCATTCATCTCCAAAGTTATCCCAAAGCTCTAAAAACAAAAAAACCTTTTTTCTGGGAACCTGTGATTTCTATTCTGCTTTTCCATTGGTCCTTAGTGAGATGGTAAGCACCTCTGTGACTTCATTCATATTTATCCTCGACTAAGATTGACACTATTTGCTGTTAACAAAATCATAAATCCTTTTGTTCGATATGCTGGTAACTGGTTGAAACAAGTGTTCCCTGTTATATTCTCATTGTTGGGATCTAGGGCATGTTTAATCATATAAAAATGTTTCTTTTGCATAAGGCAGTGATCATAATTGATATGAGAATTATCATGGAATTATTATTAAAACTTACTTGCAGTAGAATATCATAACATCATGATGGAGCTGAAGATGGGGGTGGGAGGTTGTAGGGTAGCCTACAAGCCCAGTATGAATAATGTGATTTTATGCTATATTAAGAGAGGCATGGAGTTCAGCTTCGAGTAGGAAATAGTTCCTCTGTGTTCTTTTCACACCAAACCATTAGTGCAGTATTGAATTAATATCAGAGCACAGTTTTAGGAAGGGTACCGAGGAGATGGGTGACATCCGCAGGAGAGGTACCATTATGGTGAGGGACCTCATCAAGCTATATGAGAATTCATTGAAGGAAATGGTTGTATATATTTAGTCTAAGAGAACAACAGTGAGATTTGAGCGGGGAGCTTTTGCTATTCTGGAATATTTCAGGTGCTGCCATGTGGGAGAGGGGTTAGAGTTCCTCAGTTTGGCCTCAGAGGGAAGGAATAAGAATAAGAGGGACAGGCAGAAGTTTCAGGGAAGCAGATGGGGCTCTGTATAAATAAATAATTCCCAACAAGTAGAGCTGTCTGAGAGCCTTAAAGGAAAATGGATTCCCCTTCTTCTGAAGTCTTCAGACTAAAACTTGATGCTGGACTGTTATGACATTGTCAGGTATGGGTTGGACTAAGAGCCTGGAAACCTCTTCCAACTCCAGGGTCATGTGACAAACAGTCCTCTTATGGACTTTGCATAACACTATACATCATGGTACATGCATGATTGTTCTGCAATTTAACCAAATCCTTGGCCTGTCAAGGTCTTTATGATGAGCTTTACTCTAACTGGCTTCTTGGGAGGTGATAAAACCCTAAAGACATGATTACTGAAATCTTGGCTTCAATCCGGCTCCATTCATTCAACATAAGAATTGATTGGCACATCTATAAAACCCCATTGACCACAAAGACCTGTGACTAACACTTTACAAATCCATTGTTTACTTCCAAATTGGCATTGATTTATGCAGGAACTGTGAATATGAATTATAAGTAAAGGAGACAGCGGTTTTCCCTAAGCCATTTACAGTGTATTATGAGTAGGGTGTCTAAAAGCATACAATGCCACCTTTTATGGTAGATCTTTCTTATTATTCTTTTTTAATGTTTCACAGCTCCCATGCCAAGGACAGCATGTAAGACAGCATGCAGCTTTAGCACATATCCAGTCCGGTTTGCAATGTTAACTATTTGTACTCACAAGCTCTTGGCAGAAAAGTTGCCTGCTTCTTTGGTCCCCTGCCCAAGTCTCCATATATGTGTCCTAAATGCTCATTGGAATCAGTGAGTGTTTGCACATACATGTGCAACTTCAGTGATTTAGTGATATCTAGGTATTTGCATATCGGTTTCTTCAGCTAATGTTATCTTGAACCTTTTCCCAAAAAGTGTTTAAATTTCAGACCATTCCATGTTTAATACAACAAAGAGGTTTCTATACTAGTTAAAAGAACCCCTTTTGTTTTGTAATGCTCTTTTATGTTTGAGCTCTGAAATAAATGCATCAATTATTCCCCTCTTTATCTTTCTTCAAAAAAGTATGTGGAATGGATTCAGAGGTCAAAAGTCTGAGCCTGTTTATCAGGAAATCATAGCCAAGAAACTCGAGGTGCTAGCTTGCTAAAGCTAGAGAGAAGAAAACTTTTGCCTTTCAAGAAAAGTCATTTCCATAAAATGACTATATTTTATACATTGAAATTGGATTCCATTTTCAAGCGTATCGTGTATGAGAAGATAATTAATTTAATCATATAATTGAAAGGATTTCTGCATCATATTGAAGGCTATCCCATGGATTTGTTTTTATCATTAAAGATATGTTCAGCTTTTTTTAACCATCAAAAAATATTTCTATAAACACTGAACTAAGCACGTTGTCAGATACTTAAAAATAATGTAGATGAAATTGTTTTCTTACATCCTATGCTTTACTCTCCTGGCTATTTCTTCCCCTGAATCAGTTATTTCCTTATACATTTGGAATAGTCTTTATCCCCAGGATCATGATGATTTATTCATTATCTTTCATGTTCCTTTTATGAGACCTGACACGTTTTCTTATAACCAAAACTTGCTCTCTTCCACTCTTGACAACCAGATTGTAGTTGCTGGGTTTCCTCCTTGAATTAAATTCAACAGGCGTTTGTTAATTGCCTGCTCTCTACTAAGCAGTGGGAGTACAAAGACAAAAATTAAACAGTTGACCTAAAGGAGATGGTATTTTGCTAGAAATGTATGCTGTATTTCTACCCATATATAGAAAAATTAATACAAAATATAGGCAAATAAATGCAAAGTAATTTTGGAAGAGCCCTGACAAGTGGAGAAATCAGGAAAGGCCAAGGCACTGACCTAAGACTTGAAAGAAGGTAGGGTTTCTAAGAGTTGCAGATTAGCAAGGAGACCATTCCAAGACTGTAGAATGACCTGAGCAGGAGATGGCATGTTGTATATGGGGAGCAGCAAAGTAGCGTACAGCGGGAACAGACTATGTCAAAGCAAGCAATGTGAAATTGGTCAGGAAAGTTAGATTGGAAACAAATTATGATGAGCTTTAACTGCCAAACACAGGAGTCTGTATTTTATTCCACAGCCAAAAGGAATACAGAATGGGGGGGGGGGCAGTGTATAGTGTCTCTCCTACATTCCTCTGTCTCCACCCTAGCTTCTTAAACTGTAGGTCGAGACCCCATATGGGGTTGTGTAGCTGAATGTAGGGAGCGGGGTCATGAAAAATTTGGCAACAGTAAAAGGTTATGTATACCTATTTTATATACCTATATACCCAGTGTCACATAAAAATTTATTGAGTGAAAAGGGGTCGTGAGTAGAAAAAGTTTAAGAAGCCCTGGTCTAAACCAAAAAAAAAAAATTTAATAATATTTATTATAGCTATAGTACATCCATTTGCCAAGCTGTCTAGAGCATACTACCTGCAACTGGAGACAATGTCTTGAAGTCACACTAAAGTGCAAATGACTTATAGCTTCTTTTCGCCAACCCTAATATTCCCACTTCTTTGTCCCACCACCCTTCCCTGCTCTCTTGTCATCCCCTGTCATCCCCTTTCCCTCTTTTCTCAACCTAAAACTACTCTGAGACCCCTCTGACAAGCCTCTAAAAACAATGGAAGACCAAGATAACCAGATCCCTCCAATATTCAGGAAGTCTTTGGGACTGGGGGTTACTAGAGAGAGCCCTGACTAGCAAGTTTTCCTGCCCCCATATCCTCAGGACAGTTAGGTGGCACAGTAGATAGAATGCTGGACCTAGAGTCAGGAAGACTCATCTTCCTGAGTTCAAATCTGACCTCAGACACTAGCTCTGTGACTCTGGGCAAGTCGCTTAATCCTGCTTGCCTCAGTTTCCTCATCTGTAAAATGAGCTAGAGAAGGAAATGGCAAACCACTTAAGTATCTTTGCCAAGAAAACCCTAAATGGGGTCATGAAGAGTCAGATGTGACTGAAACAGTTGAACAAAAACAAATATATTGGGAAGAGGAAGAGAAAAGAACTGGAGGTTGAAAACCTTTCCTTCATTTTACACCTTCAAAAATTATCCTTTCCCCAGCTGACTTGAATAATGGTAGTCTAAAAAGCATTTTATTTGAACTTAAAGGATTTAAACTCTGGTTTCGTTGCTTATTACCTGTATGATCTTGGACAAATAACTTCCTTTTGGGATCCTTCTTTGTAAAGTGGATGTTAGATGATCTCTAAGTTTTCTTGCTGCCTCTAAATTCTGGAGTCATAAGATCATTGGGTTTATTTGGTTTGATTATATTCAAGTGCTTACGATTTATACCTGTCAACACAAGAACAATTGCATATACCACTTTGTCAGGCTAATGTTTCTGGAAGTGCTATTTGCTCTCATTACATATCCACTTGAGTCTTCATAGCTTGATCATCTGCTTACAACTTGACAAAGAATTAGAGGGAACCAATATTGATAGGAAATCATTTGGCTTATCTGGTTCAGCTTACCTAAAGGTGGGAGATATGTGCTAGGGGAAAAGATAAAGACTTTATATCACTAAACAGGTCAAGTGAGTCGATCTTGAGTCTCATTTCTCAGGAACTATGAGAATGGAGAATATAAGCTGCCTGTGAGCAGACACTATTTCTAGATATCTATAGGCCCTACCACAGTGCTTTGTATGTAGTAAGCATTTGTACGTAGTATGCTCGGTGAATTGACCTTGGGTTTTCTGATAACCAAGTTTACCTGGATGAGACCATACAATCCTGGAAGACAAGGCTGTAAGTCCCAAAATGTTTGTTGTATCACATGCAGAAAAATGAAAGAAAGGATTACAGATGGGCAGACAAGGAAAGTGTGATAGGGAGCTGTGGGGCATGTCCCCATTTGTTTTCTAAAACCCTCATTATCATTTTACTAGCATCACTGGGGATTGTAAAACATAAGAAAAAACCAAAGAGTCTTACTGACTAAAGCTGGCTTTTATCTGACTTATTAATGGAGGTGACTCTGGCTTCCTGAAAACTATAGCAAACCAGAAAGGACTTGTAGGTCTGTAGTCCGTGGATTAAATGAACTCCATTCAGAAAGGTTTTATTCACAGTTTGGCCACAGGGTGATGAATTTTGTAGCTACGTTCTCTGAGTATCCACTCAGTCATAGAAAAGGAATGATTTACATCAACCCATCAAAAAGTGCTTTTTAAGGCCTACTGTGTGCTAAATGTGAGGGATGTTTAAAAAAAAGTCCCTGCCCTCAAGGAGTTGGCATTCTTTTAGGGGAGAAAACATATGCATATATATTTACATGAAATATGTTCTAAATAAATACTTTCTTATAGGCAGTCTGCTCTAATTTAGTTTTAGTTCTATCTATAAATGACAAGTGACACAGGGAAACTTCCTGACCTAACACTTAGTTTGATGGAAGAAATTCAGTCCATCTTTGTTTAGGATCCATTATTATAGACTATTTTTATGACTATTACTTACTATGAGATTTAAGCCTCCTTCTTGCTTTGAGTCACCTGGTATATTTATATTGTGAAACATTATGTGAAAAAATACCCATCTCCAAGTACTATTTAATTCATGCAGTCTACCCATTTCCAGTCCTCTGCTTTAAATTGTAGCAGTTTTTGTTCATTACTTATAAAACATGTACCAAAACCATTTACAGAGCTAATTGCACGATTTGACACAATTTAATCCAACTGGGTAAGGAAACTGAATTTAAAAGCTTCTAGATTATCCCTAAAATGGGAATTAAAGAATAAATTTAGCACCTGTGTAAAATATTACTTCACTTATTTCATAATTGGCTAACCAGCACATTGCATAAAGATAATGCCCTGTTTTTATAGTGCAAATAAAAATATTTTTCTGGAAGATTTTAAATTTTTTGTTACTGTAATTATATGGTATGACCTCCTATTATAATTGAGGAGAGTCTGAATGAAATTGCTGCTGGTTGAATATTTGTACATCTGGAAAGTATTATCAATAAAAAATTAAATTTGACCTACAACAACGATTGTTTATATATGATTTAGAGACTTATGGCTTTTTTTTGTTTACACATTCTAAGACCATAAATGTCACCCAGCACTTGCTTCAGTTGGACATTTGTGGTGTTTTTTTTAAAGCAATTATATTACAACTCACAAATATTTGATTTCCTGGGCCTTTATCTAGATTACTAACATTGTTCTCTACATCTGCCTAAGAATTTTGATCATACCCAGTTGATCCAACATTGATTTTTTTTGTTTTTGTTTGGGGTGGGGGGGTGAGGCAATGGGGGTTAAGTGACTTGCCTAGGGTCACACAACTAGTAAATGTCAAGTGTCTGAGGCCGGATTTGAACTTGGGTACTCCTGAATCCAGGGCTGGTGCTTTATCCACTGTGCCACCTAGATGCCCCCAATCCAACATTGTTTTTCTTGTTCCTAATCTTACCCTCTGACACCAGCTGCATGATTATGGGTGAACCTTTTCTTCTCTGCCATGAGATAGAATAATAATGCCTATGTTACCTGTTTCATAAGACTATTAAGGGGGCCCAGATGAGTACTTTCCAAACTTTAAGGTGTTTTATACTAAATGTCTGTTAATGTTTCTTCATCAACTAAGGGTCTTGATCTCTTTTTATCTATGTTTATGGTGTCCCTTTTTTAAAAGCCATTTTTAACCTCGTTGTTCTAGAACTGTTATATAACTTTGAGTGATGCTTCCTCACATTATCTCATGGTTCTTTTGGGCTTATACCCATACTAATCTAAAAGACCTGCTCACCAGTCATATGTGAAAACCCCTGAGACAAAGACCTTTTTTGTATTTTTACTTCCAGTTCCTTACAAACTTCCTTGTATATACTGTTCTTCATGAGTATTTATTAAATCCGGTGACTTGAATTATTATGTCCTTCTTGGAAATGGCATCATATGATACAGTAGGAAGGCTTGGTTTTATCCCTCCATGGACTCAACTTCAAAAGGGCTAGATGACATTGACTTTATCTGGCAGTGAAAAATTTCATTGTCATTTTAAATACTTAAATTCTAGCCCCAGTTTCTGTAAGTCATGTTCTTCCATTGTGCATTTTTAGAATATGTCCTAGCAGGCCAAGCATTTGCATAGTGTAATACAGATGAATTATGGTGTGTGCACATGTCCCATTTCACAAGTAGAAAAACCAGCCCATTCAGTGAGAGGAACTGTCAACCCTGCTGCAAATATGGTGTCAGTGATTTTTCAGAGAAATACATTAGCAATACATATGTGAAATCAGCACCCCTTATTCTTCCCAGAAAGAAAAAACAAAATGATGGAAGAGCTTTAAGAGCTTAAGTTTCATTTTTTGTTTTGTTTTTTAACTAGTAAGACAGTTACTGTGAACTCTGCTTGGAGTTAGGCAAATAAAGAACAGAATTATTTAGCATCTTAGACTGGGATTATTTTCTTACTTGCCTAAAATCAAAGCTAGCAATCCTAATGGTTTTGAATGGCCCTAAAGGTCTCTTCCCATTTAGGATCATAAGATCATAAATTTAATATAGAAAGGGACCTTAGATATCTAATCTAACCTTACCCCCATTTTATAGATGTGAATACAGAGACTGAGAATAGATAAAACACTAGACTTGGAGTCAGAAAGATGAGTTCGGCCTCAGACATTTACTAACATTGTGACTACTCGCAAGTCACTTCACCTCTCTCTGCCTCAGTTTACTCATGTAAAATGGAGATGATAATAGCACCTAACCCACCCACCCACCATGTTTGTTGTGAGGATAAAATGAGGTAATATTTACAAAGTGTTTCACCAACCTTGAAGCACCATATAAAAGCTAGCAATTGTTATGTGACTGGCCCATGGTCAGACAGGTAGCACCTGACAAAACCTGGATTAGAAGCCAAGGTCTCCAGGCTTCAAAACCATCACTATCTCCTCTGTACCCTTTGAGAAGCCCAAGCTTATCTGCAAATAGACTGGTTGTGGGCCATGTCATAGAACCAATTTAAATTTGTTTTCCAAAACCTTATTCAAAATTCATTCACAATCTTTTAATCTCTAAGAAATACAGATTCAGAAAATAGTTTCTGAAGAACTGTCTTACTGGGCCAGGTTATTCAAGTTGAAGGTTATAAGCTATTACTAAGGCAACCTAGCTGAGAACCTGTTCAATAAGCTCTGTTTATAGGTTAGTTTAAATAATTTACACCTTGCCAGTCCCTCACACTAGAAATAAGTAATGGGTGGGAGGAAACCAAAAATCATAAAATAGATCTTCTTTCCTCATGAGGGAGGCTGAGAGGACAAGGATAAGAAACCAAAATCAGGCTAAACTCAGAGACACACTTTGTGGAGCCAAAAACAGCTGATCACATTCTTTCTCTTCCACTATCCTAGGGAGAGAATACAGGAATTCTGGGAACCAAAAACCCTTCACTACCTGACTCCAGCCTATTTTAACAGTCCTCTTAAGTATTCTCTTTATGTAGTCCGCCATCCATCTAAACTGGCCTTCTTGCTACTACTCATCACATTCTTTTCACCTCTCTATGCTTTTACATGGACTGTTGCTTCTGTGTGGGATGCACTTCTTCCTTACCTCCACTTCTTGGAGTCCCTGTTGGTGTAGTTGTGGTTGTTGATGTTGGTGTTGTTCAGTTGTTTTCAGTTGTGTCCAACTCTTCATGATCCCATTTGAGTTTTCCTGGCAAAGATGCTGGAATGATTTGCCATTTCCTTCTCCAGCTCATTTTACAGATGAGGCACTGAAGCAGACAGGGTTAAGTGACTTGTCCAGGGTCACACAACTAATATGTGTCTGAGGCCAGATTTGAACTAAGGAAGAAGTCTTCCTGACTTCAAGCCTGGCAGTCTATCCACTGAGTTACCTCTGCTCAGTTACCATTTCCTCCATGAAGCCCTTCCTGACTCTTAGTAACTCCTCTAGCCCCACCAAATTATATTATTTTAAAATTTGTACCTATTATATATTTATTTTGTATATACTGTGTTTATTAGTGGACTTGCTGTCCCTCCCATAGAATGTAAATTCCTTGAGGACAGGGAGTATTTCATTTTTTGGTCCTTTTTTTGTCAGTGCCAGCAACATAGGAGGCAATTAACAAATGAATATTGATTTGTCATAAGAACACTTAAATGCTATTGACTTTGAGCTTTGTGCTTCTGTGCTTCATATCTCTTCCTCTGGTAGCTGCAGGGAAGGATTTGATTCTGGGAAAATAGAAGCTATGGGGAGCCATCTGCAGGGATTTGGGCACCAAGTTAACCTAAGTTAACTGAAGAAGACCTAAGAAAATCTGGCTTCCATACTAAAATGAATAGAGAGAATTAAAATGGAGTATTCTATCAATCTGCATATAAGATTAGACCTAGAACATGAATTGAAAAGAGAAAAAGTTATAGATTAGAGGGAAAGGACTAAATTTTAACCTTAATCTGATTTATTATATGTTAAAAATTGCTCTAAAGCAGTGATTCTCTAAGTATATTCCTCACACATGTGGGCCTCTGAGACCCTTTCAGGAGCTCCTAAAGGTGAAAACTATTTTCACAATAATACTAAGAAGTTATCTGCCTATTAAAATACTCCTCCATTTTGAATTTATATAGCTGTGTGAGGCTGGATTTTCTTCATATACTTCAACCAAAACAACATATCAAAACAGATCTTTCTTAGTTCAAATCTGGCCTCAGACATTTATTAGCTGTGTGACCCTGGGCAAGTCACTTAACTCCTATTCACCTTAGTTCCTCACTAATGGGGATGCACTAGAGAAGGAAATGGCAAACCCACTCTAGTATCTTTACCAAGAATCACATAGAGTCAGACACAACAGAACAGCAACAAAGATGACTGTACTTTCAGGAATATTAGAAATATGAATCAGTCAGAAAGTTTAAACAAAAGTACCTCTTTTGTGTGTTTTTTCCTACCGTAATATTGTTAGAATGCCCACATGTCAGCATATTAGGAAGTCCTAACCTGTTAGAAATCGTCATATCTTAGAAATAAAGGAATCCTAAGAGTCCCTTTACCTTTTGGGCAGAACTTACCTAAACCTGACCACAAAAAAAAAAAAAGATTATTTAAATAAAAGTGATGAAAAATCTTCAAAGCCAAAATAACCTACAGTATGAAAAAGAAATTGTGGTAGAAAAAGAGTATATATATTTTTCTGAATGATGCTTATGTCACTATATCTACTCAGGTTGGAGTGTTGAAAGACAGTGATGGGTAGTGGACAAAGCGCTCACATTGGAGTGAGGAAGACCTGGATTTGAGGGGGCCCCCCTCCTAAACTTGCTAACCCATGTGCCCCTTAGCAAGTCACAGCCTCTTCTCTATAAACAGGGATAATATCTCAAAGGGTAATTGTGAGGATGGAAGGAAGTGACATGCATGAAACACTTTGCCAACCTTAAAGCACTTCAAAATCGTGAGCTGCTCCAGGCATAAATGATAACTTTATCTTGTATTCTTGCAGCTTACAGTGACTTAGGCTACTACATTATTAATAAACTGCACCATGTGGATGAATCAGTGGGAAATAAAACTCGAAGAGCTTTCCTTTATCTTGCTGCCTTCCCTTTTATGGATGCAATGGTGAGTGAAGAAAACATTTCTCTTCTAACTAAGCTTTCATATCAGTTCATTTTATGCTTTACATCTCACATGTTAGTAAAAGAATAAAAAAAAAAAAGATTTTTTTTTCTGCTTGTGAAGGTATGTGCAAACAACCAGAAGGAGCTATTCAAATATTCTTAGGTTCAAAAGATCAGAGATATATTCTTCTAATGTAGTTAAACACACATAGCATTCTTTTAGCTCAGGAAATCACTTGCAGCTAAGGTAAAGTGGTGGAGATGCCATTGCTTCAGTAATTAGCTTTACTATATTTAGTTCAGTGCTCATCATCTTGACAGCTCAGACTTTCCATGTCATCACACTGGCAAGTTTTCCCATGAAATTTAAATGTAGATTTATAGATTATATATAGATTGACATAAAATATTACATATAGCACAGAACCATGGGAAAGGAAAAGCCACTGAAAATTGCTTCCAGTACCAGAAAATAAACTCATCTTTTAGGCCATGACTTAACTTCAGTCAGCCTTACAGATAATTTTGAAAATCACAGAGCCTACAACATTTGTACTAAACTCCCTGTGATACTGACCCTGTCATCTTACAATTTTTAATACTTCAAGTTGGTTTTAAGTGCCTATCATTTGTAAAGGTCTGGTGCCAGAGACCTTTTTACATTTCAGAAGATTCTTTAATTTGCCTTTTTATTTGAAGTCAGGCAGAATCTCTGATCGGTCTATATCAGTATACATGGCTATGGAATATTAAAAAGTGTCTGCTGCTTGGGTACATTTACTTCAATTGTGGTATACTAACTCTGTATAGCCTTTAAGGCTTTCCAACAAGAAATAAAAGCCTCTGCTATAAGAATTACTGCATCTGGATTTATGTCTTTATATGTATTTTCAAATGCATCCACTCTAGTAGTTGATATATTTTCATGAAAAATTGGATTGAATTGGAAGAGCTGATTTCTCCATAGCATCTAAATGTAGTTAGTGCAGGAATGCCTTCAGAACATTGGAATACTACCACCAGCAGTCATTAAGTGTATCTGTTTGTTGTGGCCTTTGAAGAGTTAAAATCTTTTATTGGTGGCACTGGAGAAAAATCGTGTCTTTAATAAAATTCTAAAGAATGTCTTCAAATCCACATTGAAAATGAAAGCTTCTTCTCCAAATGAGATGCAGTACAGCTATCCAATGAATTCTAGTCCATTGGGATGATTTGTTGGCAAAAGTGCATTTGAAGATCTTAATTATCCAGACTTCCGATTCCCTCTGCCTGTTTTTCTCAGCCATGAGAGTGTGTTTCTAAGGAAAAGCACATGACAGAACCAGAGTAGTATGGTATTTTTTCCATCTTCATATGCACATGCCCAGTAGAATACAACACAGAGGAGCAAAGCTGCTCTTAATAGCAACTTTAAAAAAAAAAAACCTACAAAAAGCACAATGAATTTCTCCCCCCACCTCCCATGGCTTTGATGTATTTGTTGAGATGATAATATTTGAAAAACCATAAAACTTATTAATCACACCGATAGCTTTCAGGCCACCAGAGAGACCACAAGATGCTATTTGTGGATGTGAATACTTTTAACACTTGGAACCCCACAACCAGTGTGTGCCAAGAAAGGGTTAAGCCAAAGAAAAATGGAATGACTAGAATAGGCAAGCATATACAAACCCAGGAAATGAGTGTCAAATGTGTAATAATTTTCATTTTTCTTAGCTGTGAAAATGTTAAATCTCTTAAGTATATGTTGAAAACTACCAGCCACAAAGACTAAAGACAATCCAGTCCTACAGAGAACTGTGGCTTTTCACCAACTTTCACACATAAAGTTTTAGTTTATAGTACCTCAGTCCTACCTTCCCGTGAATATGCTGGCATTCAGATGCAGAGTCAGGCCATGCCCAAACTTGCAGCCAAGAGACTGGAAGACTCCCCACTAATCAGTAAATAAGAATGTACAAGAATTGTAATTTATAATGATCTAAATTAAAGAGTCCTGATTATAGCATAGCTTCATATAAAATTCAGATTCTTCTTCTTAATATTCTCTTATTTAAGAAAATCAAGCTGGTTATAATTCACTCTCCTTGCCTAGGAATAGCTGTCATAACTTCTTCCTGGTGTTATTAATTACTTCTATAAGCATTTCCTAATAAAAAATGCTTTAGATTTCAGAATATGCAATTGCATTATTGGATTAAGTAAGTGGCACTGGCAGCTGGATCCATATGAGTCATTTAGCCAGGAGAGATCATAACCCAGACAAAGCATAAAAAGCCAGAAATTCTGAATTGATCTAGTAGCTCTAATGCTGACTGACTGGTTATCTGTCCACCAAGAAACTGAGGGTATCAGTTACCTAGTCAATTCTTGGAATTGCATAAGTAATTGAAGCACTTGGAATGCATAAGTAATTCAAGTAATGTATGATATTAATATCATCAAGGTTATAAGCTTCAGGGAAAGAAGAGTCTACCTTTTCTACTTCCTCTGTATTCACCCCCAATTCTTCCTTCCCATACACATTCACATTCTGAGCAACTACCCAAGTGACCTGTATACAGTGTATAATCAATAAATGTCATTTAGCAACTGTCTCGGTTTTTCTGTTTTTACTTCATCTGAATACTGAAGACCTGGCCATTATATACATCTTAGTAAGTTCTGTAGCCTTACTGACACCTAAATAATTTCCTTACCTGTTTGATTATTGTATTAAAATGCTAATATGATAAGTAGAAATATTAAGAAACCTAAAGTGATTAAAAAAAGGAAAACCCCTTAATTAAAAAAACCTGAAGATGTCTTTCCACTTGGATCTGTTCACATTTGTTTCTTCTCTTTTGTGGCAGGCATGGACCCATGCTGGCATTCTCTTGAAACACAAATATAGTTTTCTGGTGGGATGTGCCTCAATTTCAGATGTCATAGCTCAGGTAATGAAGTCAACAGTCTGTTCCACATTTTGCATTGACCTTATTTGATGTGATTAAGGGGATGATCCTAAGAAATGCCATTTTAGATGTTCAAAGATAGCCACAGGCCTGAACGAATTCCATATTTCCTTATATAGGTCTACAATGAAAGTATTCTTAATCAAGGGTGAAATCATCTGAGATTTGAAGGAGCTGAGACTGAGAACTTTATTTTTTAAAGGTGTGACTATAAAATGAAATATAACTATAAAATAACGTGACTGATCCCATAAACCCCACATATCAGTTTCATTTCTTTATGGTTGCAGTTTCATGCATCTTCCACAGGTAAAAGCCAAGAACTATGTATTTGGTTTTAGTTCCCCACAAAAACTTAACTATAGGCCTTCCACAAGATGAAAAATAGGCCTAATATTTTAAAGGAATGGAATTGTTAAAGAATAGTAAAAATCTATTTATCCGACTCTTAATTATACGTGTTTGTGAAAGAAAGTGAAAATTTCAGTGAATGAAACTAAGAAACAAATCTAGCATTTAATTTCAGCTCTCATATGCCCTTATTTGACCTTGCAGATTGCCTACTTTTCTCAACTAATTTTTGGTGGGGGTACTCATAGGTAACTTCAGTAGGAGGAAGGGGAAAGTAATAAGCATTTATGTAATACCCACTTTGTGCAATACACTGTGCTAAGTCCTTTATAGATGTTATCTCATTTGATCCATACCATTGGTGTGCATCATACCATACATTGGTAGGAGGAGAAATGAACATAGATGATCTCCAGAGTGGACAATTAATACTTACATATTGACAAGTTGCCTTACATTAAGAATCAGAAAGTTTATTGAGTGATTTCTCATGATGCTATGCTTATATGAATTCGAGTTACAACTAATTTCTAATAAGTTGTGTCAAGATAGCATTCTGCGGGGCAGCTAGGTGGCACAGTGGATAGAGCACCAGCCCTGGATTCAGGAGGACCTGAGTTCAAATCTGACCTCAGACACTTAACAATTACTAGCTGTGTGACCCTGGGCAAGTCACTTAACCCCAATTGCCTCACCAAAAATATATAATAAATAAATAAATAAATGAATGAATGAATGAATGAATAAATGTTTAATAACTAGGCAATATTTTTTTTAAAAAAAAGATAGCATTCTGCATAATAAAATTAACTTCTTCAAGCAAATCAAATTAAATACTATGACTTTTCTTGCTTTTTTGTGCTTTTTTTGTGATCTTCTCACTGTTTAGGTTTAAACATAAAGGACGTTTGTTACATCTGAAATTTTAAAATGTTTACATCAAGTTAAAACATTGTGAATTTAATTTTTATTGTTTCTCCTTTGAAAAGGAAAAAATATATTTTAATAAGACCCTTTTAAAAATTAATTTTAATGTAGCATTTCCAGTCTTGTTGCCATAAAGTATTCCCATACCCCCATACACAATGGTTCAGTAGTTAGAACCAGGAAACTAATGCCTGCCTCTGTTCCCTTTTCCTTCTTTTCTTCACAACTATGCTTTTTTGTCATTGTTGGTTCATTAATAATCGTCTACATTTGACTGGAGACAAATCCAGGATGGCAGATAAAAGGCAAGGACTCACCTGAGCTCTCCTAGATTCCCATTTAAATAACACCTCAAAACAAATTTGGGAGTGGCAGAAGCCACAAAAGGATGGGGTGAAATAATTAGGAAAAAATCATCATTCAGGGTTGAGAGTGAAACTCAGTTCAGCATAGGCCACACCCTAGCAAAGCAGTAGCAGACCTTGGGGTGACTGAATCTGTAGCAGCTCACAGATGAAGTCCTGGGTTGCAGAGTGAGGAGGAGCATTAGCACACCAAAACTTAAGCAACAGGGAAGTAGGGACCCTGGTCATAGTTCTAGGGTGGAAATGAAAGTTTGTGGTCATTCATAAACCAGAGGACAGGCCAGGAGAATAATAAACACACATCTCCTTAAATCATAACACCTTGGAAGAATGGAAAATTTACAGACCCCCACCCCACCCCCACCCCAGAACTAGCTCTGAAAACAGCTGTACAAAAAAACCTAAAGCTTGAGATAGTATTCCTTCCACCCTGGGAGCAGAGCCCAACTTTAACATCAAGTTAAAAGTCAAGAGATTGGCTCAAAAAAATGAGCAAACAAAAAATAACCCGGCCATAAAAAGTTACTATGGTGACAGGGAGGCTCAAAAAACAAACAGAATAGGACAACAAAGGGAAAACTGCTACATCCAAAGTCTCAAAGAAAAATGTGAATTGGTCTCAGGCCCAAAAAGAATTCCTTGAAAAAGCTCAAAAAGGTTTTTTAAAACCAAATAAGGGGCGGCTAGGTGGCACAGTGGATAAAGCACCGGCCCTGGATTCAAGAGTACCTGAGTCCAAATCCGGCCTCAGACACTTGACACTTACTAGCTATGTGACCCTGGGCAAGTCACTTAACCCCCATTGCCCTGCAAAAAAACAAAAACAAACAAAAAACCAAAAACAAATAAGAGGGGCAGCTAGGTGGCGCAGTGAATAGAGCACCGGCCCTGGAGTCAGGAGTACCTGAGTTCAAATCCGGCCTCAGACACTTAACACTTACTAGCTGTGTGACCCTGGGCAAGTCACTTAACCCCAATTGCCTTACTAAAAAAAAAAAAAATGAGAGAGAGAGAGGTCAGGCAAAAAAGAAATGAGATAGATGTCAGAAAATTATGAAAAAAAACACTCAACAGGTTGGTAAAGGAGGCATAAAAAATACTGAAGAAAATAACACCTTTAAGAACAGAATAGGCCAAATGGTAGAAGAGGCACAAAAATCCACTGAAGAGAGCTCTTAAAAACAGAATTGGCCACATGGGAAAGGATGTACAACAACTGACTGAAGAAAAAGAACTTCTTTAAAAGTAGAATTGACCAAATGGAAAAAGAGGTACAAAAGCTCACTAAAGACAATAATTCTTTAAAAATTGGAAATGAGTAAGTGGAAGCTAATGAATCCATGTGATATCAAGAAACAATAAAACAAAATCAAAAGAACAAAAATATAGAAGAAAATGTTAAATATCTCATTGGAAAAACAACTACTTGGAAAATAGATCAAGAAGAGAGAATTTTAAAATTATTGGACTACTGGAATGCCATGATTTTAAAAAAGAGCCTGGACTTCATATTTCAAGAAATTATTAGGGAATACTGCCCAGCCAGAGAATAAAATACAAATTGAAAGAATCTACTGATCCTCTCCTGAAAACCCCAAATGAAAATTCCCAGGAATATTTTAGCAAAATTCCAGGTGAAGGTCAGGGAGAAAATGTTGTAAGTAGCTGGAAAGAAACAATTCAAATATTATGACACCACAGTCAGGATAACAAAAGATTTTAGCATCTTCCACAATAAAGGATCAGAGGGCTTGGAATATGATATTCTGGTAGACAAAGGAACTAGGATTACAACCAAGAATCACCTACCCAGCAAAACTGATTATAATCCTCCAGGAGTAAAAATGGATATTCAATGAAATAGAGGACTTTCAGTCATTCATGATGAAAAGACCATGGCTGAAGAGAAAATTTTAATTTCAAACACAAGACTCAAGAGAAGCATTAAAAGGTACACAAGAAAATGAAATCATAAAGTATTAAGTAAGGTTAAATTAGGATTAAATAAGGTTACATTCCCACATGAGAAGATGATATTTGTAACTCCTAAGACCTTTTTCATTTTTAGGGCAATTAGACAGGCTATACATAGACAGAAGGCATGGATGTGAGTTGAATATGATGGGATGATAACTAAAAAAAGACAAAATTGGGGAGTAAGAAAGATGAATGCACTGAGAAAAGGGGAAACAGAGAGGTAGAATAGCATAAATTATCTCAAATAAAAGAGATGCAAAAGAGCTTTTATAACAGAAGGGAAGATGGGGGTGTGGAGAGGAGCACTTGAACCTTACTCTCATTAGAATGGGCTCAAAGAGGGAATAACATACACACTCAATTGGGTATAGGAAAGGGGAGTACTGATAGAAGGGAGGGCAGTGGGGCAGCTAGGTGGCGCAGTGGATAAAGCACCAGCCCTGGAGTCAGGAGGACCTGAGATCAAATCCAGCTTCCAACACTTAACAGTTACTAGCTGTGTGACACTAGGCAAGTCACTTAACCCCAATTGCCTCACCAAAAAAACAAAACAAAACAATAAGTTAAAAAAAAAAAGGAAGGGAGAGCAGTTTGGGGGAAGCAGTAATAAGAAGCAAAATTCTTTTGAGTAAGGACAGGGTTAAAAGAGAAAGGATAGGATAAACAGGGAAAATAGGATGGAGGTAAATACAAAGATAGTAATCATAGTTGTGAAAAAAAATTTATAGCAAGTTTCTCTCAAAGTCCTCATATGTCCATCAGTTGGAGAATAGCTGAACAAGTTGTGTTATATAATTATGATGTAATACTATTGCGCTATAAGAAATGATGAACAGGATGATTTCAGAAAAACCTGGAAAGACTTACGTGAACTGATGTAAAGTGAGCAGAACCAGGAGAACATTGTACATGATAACAGCAATATTGTACAATGATGAACTGTGAATGATTTACCTATTTTCAGTAGAACCAAGATGATTCTAAAGCACATATGATGAAAAATGCTATCTCCAGAGAAAGAACTGATAGAATTTGAATGCAAATTAAAACATACTTTTTTTTTCCCTTGGGTTGGTTTTTTAATCTTTGTTTTCTTTCACAACCTAATATGGAAATATGTTTTGCATGACTGTGCATGTATAATCTATATAAAATTGCTAGCCTTCTCAGTGAAGAACGGCAGGGGGGACAGAATTTGGAACTCAAAATGTTAAAAGAATGTTAAAATTGTTTTTACATGTAATTGGGGGAATAAAATATTTTATATGTGTGTGTGTGTGTGTGTGTGTATACATGCATATATAATTGCCAGCTTTTTGAGGTAATTTAGTTTTATGAATACCTCTCTACTTTTCTTCCCCCACAAACATGTCCCTCTCAGACACCATCTTTTCTCCCATAATCATACAAGCACCACATCCCAGGCTGTCAGTATAGCATCATAACAAATACATACATGACAGAATATCAGAGAGAGCATTAACTACCTTGGCCATTTTTCTCCCATGAGATGTAATGAGTAGATTGTTAGTGATATTCATTGAATGGGAAGGTGAATTAGTTTACATCTTCCAGCTCTTAAGATTCAGTGAGTTTTTGACACTTCTAATTTTCCTCAGTATGTACCCTAGTGTTTCATTCCTTCAGCAAAATCATCTCTTGTTGAACACTTAGTGCTTCCTTAAAAGTCCAGAGTTAGCATTCCAAATGAACTGTGTGAGCCGTGTAAGACACTAGATTCAAGTTATTGACCCTGACACCTTTTTCATGTGCCTGAATATAATGGTTTTTATTCTTCTCCACTCTCATTTATTGTCTAAGGATTTTTTTTTTCTCTTAGTCTCCCTTATTTTTTTTGTTTGGGTTTTTTGGGTTTTTTTGGTGAGGCAATTGGGGTTAAGTGACTTGCCCAGGGTCACACAGTTAGTAATTGTGAAGTGTCTGAGGCTGGATTTGTTTTTTGTTTTTGTTTTTGTTTTTGGTGAGGCAGTTGGGGTTAAGTGACTTGCCCAGGGTCACACAGCTAGTAAGTGTCAAGAGTCTGAGACCGGATTTGAACTCAGGTACTCCTGAAACAAGGGCCTGTGCTTTATCCACTGCACCATCTAGCTGCCCCTCCCTTATTTTTTAAATCTTGCATTATGAGCCACTTACAAATTGTCTTAATCTTATGACAACTTTATTTGAAATAAATAAATGCTTCACATTCTTCATAAATTGGCATCACAACTCAGTATTTACAGATTCATTTTGAAAGAAAAAAATCTAAATATGTTAAATATAGTTCACATTCCAAAGAAAGAGAAAACTTATACCACTGAAAAATGCCAGTATTTTCTTCCTTATATTTAAGGTCCTGACCAATGTGAGAAGGCTCACAGATCCCTTGCAAATGAATTTGTTCTGATGGAAATGGGTCAAGTTGAATTCAGGTGCTATGTGTCTTCAAACTTTGTGAATTAATTTTCTTATTGCTGAGAATTTGAAAAAGAAAAATATGTTTTGACAATAAGATTCTTTTTAAAACTTAATTTTAAGGTAGCATTTCCATCTAGTGGGTTAGATTATTTTAAACCTTGTCCTTTGTGTTCAAACAGTTTGGTGGAATACATTCTTACTGGCCATTAACCCATCTCACCACTACCCTACCTCCACAGCACATGTGCATGCACATGTGCACATGCATATACACACACACACACACACACACACACACACACACCATCTTCTCTTTTATTATATGGTGACTCTTGCTTTTGTGATGTGCCAGATTTTTAATTGGTCAAGTTAGTAACATGTTCCTCACATGTCCTATTCACTGTTTAGAGCTACTTAGGAAGTTCACATTGATGTAGGTAGGACTCACTGATAATTGAATATAAGCATACAGTAACATCTAAACAGGTGTTTTAACTTCTTTCAACTATTTGGAAATTTTTCAAACTTTTGATCCCCACTTTTCCCTCTTAATCAAGTTTTCTCCTGAGCCAGTGTGAGAAATATAATATCTTGATCAGATAATACTTTACAATGTTGCTATCATCATCATCATATTTGTATGTCCTCCATTAGTCATATGTGGACTTTGCCAAAGGATTGCAGAAAGTATTTCTTATTTCCCAGTAGTTTGAGAATTTGTAGGTCTTCTACTATTTTGAAGCTAGGCTTCATGCTGGCAAAATGGCATCTCTCAAATTACTGTGGTTTCATTCGTGAAAATACCATAATTCACAAGAGTCAAACACACAAAAAAGAGACTTTGAACATTAAACAGGAGGTAAGAAGCTGTGTTGTAATTGTGGTTTTGTTGTTTAGTAATAGTCATGGCTTCGATGAAACCATGAGCAGGTTGAAAGATTGGATTTTACAAAGAATAAAAATTATATCTAATAACAGGTTATTGAAGCTAATTTGAGAAATAATGGCAGGGTGCCTTGTATTACTATAGAACAATCATATTATTGCAGTTTGCTTTGTTCAGTGACCTCCCTCATCTTCTCTGATCCTAATTCAACTAGAACTTTAAAGAATGTATAAACTGCCTGCTTTTTTGTCTGAGTATTGCTTTCTTATGTTTCTCTACTCATTTCATTTATGTCTCAAAATTATACCATGTCTAAATTGAGGGGCTGCCCATCAATTGGAGAATGGCTGAACAAGTTGTGGTATATGAATGTAATGGAATTCTATTGTGCTGTAATAAAGGATGAGCAGGCAGATTTCAGAGAAACCTGGAGGACTTGCATGAACTGATGATGAGTGAGATGAGCAGAACCAGGAGATCATTGTACACAGTATCATCAACATTATGTGTTGATCACCTGTGATAGACTTGATTATTCCCAGCAATACAAAGGTACAAGATAGTTCCAAAGGACTCATGATAGAAAAGGCTCTCCAAATCCAGAAAAAAAAAAGAACTCTGAAATATGGATGCAGATTGAACCATACTATTTCTTTTGTTTTTGGTGCTGTTTTTCTTTTTTTGAGGTTTTTCCTTTTTTCTCTGATTCTTCTCTTATAACATGACTAATGCAGAAATATGTTTAATGTTATTGCATATATATAACCTATATCAGATTACTTGCTGTCTTGGGAAGGGGGGGAGGGAGGAGGGGGAAGGAGGGAGAAAAATTGAAACTAGAAATCTTAGAAAAAACAAATTTTGAAAACTATCTCTGTGTAACTGGAAAATAATGAAATACTTTCATAATAATAAAAAAAATTATACCATGTCTAGATTCATGTATGGGAACCAGACAGAGTAGACCGATTAGCAAATTCATTTATTTGGGTCCTGCTTGACATCCTGTTGAAAAATCATGGGGCAGCTAGGTGGTGCAGTGGATAGAGCACCGGCCCTGGAGTAAGGAGTACCTGAGTTCAAATCTGGCCCCAGACACTTCACACTTACTAGCCGTGTGACCCTGGGCAAGTCACTTAACCCCAATTGCCTCACTAAAAAATAAAAAGAAAAGAAAAGAAAAGAAAAATCTAATCTTTGAGGAGAAATTCTGTTACCTTAATTATAGTTCTTAGTGCCTATAAATTAATAATACATTTCAATTTCCACAAATATATTAATGTTTTCCTATATCTAAAATCAAGGAATAGTATTGTCTGTAGTATGTCACATTATTATCTTTAAAAATAGAAGTGTAAACAGAATTCTGATTCATTAATTTACTAGTGTTGTCTTACTGTAGATAATTCAGATATGACTTATATTCATGAGGTCCGTATCAGATTAATTTTAATTCAACAAATAAACACATTATTTATAGCAGATTACTTTCTTTGGGGAAAAAAATAGAGTATATAACCCTTTTAGGAGAACTTATATATAAAGTTTTTGAACAACTTTACAGTAGCTAGAACTAAGGCTCTCCTCCATATTCTAATCCTTCTTGGGCCAAAAAAAACAAACAAAAAAGCAATTTTCTTATTGTAATCCTTTGGCAAAACTCTTATATAAGTGATTATGAGCGCATAAATGTTATAATGTAGGATTCTCTGCTGAATTCGTTGACAATGACCTCTTCAAAAATGGCCAGTTCAGTAAGAGTTCACCTTTCCAACACCATAAATCTTTAAAAATTCATGCTTTCTGTCTTTGATTAGAAAGGAACTATCTTAGTCCTTTTCTTATTTCTTTATAGAATTTTCCCAGATAATTTCTTTGTTTATCATATTACATCATATTTATTTATGTTTGTATCATATCCCTGCCCTTGGTATTTTATTCCCCAAATACTCTGGAAACAGGGACTGTTGTTTTTTTGTCTTTGTAACTCCAGTGGCTATAATAATGCTTTGTAAAGTCTTTAATCCTGTATTTTTTGAGACAAATATTATGATTAGATAAAAGAAATAATATCGATCCCAATTAGTGCCAATTTTGAATCTTCTTTGTCTGGTCACATTTTTTTAATTTACACTGCATATTTCCATTGAGCTGGAACCAATTACCACATTTTACCTAATTGTAACTTCAAATAGCATGAATTCTGGTACATATGAGCTTTTCAAGGGTTTCATTATTCATACTAATTGTGACCTATATAATTTATTGAACAGACACAGTAAGAGGAAATTGGGGTTAGGAGCATACTTTTTTTTTTCTTTTTTACTTTCCCTCAGTTCTTGAAGTTATAAGTACAAGCAGTAGCTACATCCTAAATCTTCTGCTTTAAGATTCCTGTTAGTACCCGTACCCTTTCTCCATTGCACCCTTCTTTGCCATAACTGGAAGGATAGTGGTGCCTTCAACATAAAATTTGGAAGTTTGGGGGAGGGATTGATTTAGTGGAGGTGGCAGAGGAGAAATAATGAGTTCTGATTTTGGACACAGTGCATTCGAGGTTCTAGTAGGACATCCAAGTGAAAATCCCAGTTGAAATGAAATTTCTCTATGTTGAAATAACTGAATCTTTGGAAGCTATGATGTGATCACCTAAAGAGAGAGAAGAGCATCTAGAGCCGAACCATAGGCGATATCCATGCTTAGGGTGAAAGAGAATGATGGTGGGTCAGCCAAGGACACCAAGAAGGAGTAACCAGAAAAGTATAGAAGGAAAACCAGAAGAAAGCAGTGTTGTGGAAGCCAGTGACTAGGCAAAAATAATGTTGGGCTTCAGAACTCATTTGTTAGGCATTTTAAAAGTTATCTTAGTTTTTCCTTTTCTCTGTTGTGAAATATGTATAATACATATATGTGCATTTAAAAATTATGTTTCCCAAGAATTTAATATGAACTGAGTAATCTCAACTCATAGAATTTAACACAGGGTCAGGTCTTTTGTGAGTGACCCAGTAAGTGATCAAATAAGCAGAATTCATCAGAGAAGGATATATTGAAGTCAAAAGACAATACATTTTGCATGTCCAGTAGAAATCCTTCAGAAAGGCTTTATCCAAGTGCTTTATGGTTTGCAATTCATGGTTTATTCTTAGTTTCTACTTGAATGCCTCAAACTTGGAGGAAAGCAGTAGGTTTTGTTATGTCCAATGGTAAAATGGAGCGTTGCTCAGTGTGTACAATGGGGTTCTCCTCTGCTGTTGTACACAGTCATTGTCTGTCCTCCAGAAGGCCTTTTCCTATCACTACTATATTCTAGCTATGCCTTTGTCCCTCGTTCCTCTAGGGCATCTGTGACAAGTTTGATCCCATTCATCAGGTCTCAGAAAGGCAATACTGGTGCCAAACTCTGCCCAGACTACAAATAAATCACTTTTTGAATAGTAGCATTTATTATCATTGTTTCTTTGAGAAGCACTTATATCAGATGCATTTTTTTTTTCTCCATTTGATTTCTTGATTTTTCTTCATGGTTTCTAAATGGTTATAAATAACCCTGACATCACGAATCATACCCTTTCTTAAAGTTCCTTTTTTATCTTTTAGTTGGAATATGTTTATGGTAACTGGGATTAATGTGCATTTTCCTTATGGTCAGCATCACTGAAGTGTGTAGCACCTCTATTTTATGGACCCTTTTTGAAAAATTAGCATTTTTTCAAATTGAGGCTGCCCTTTCTTGGTCATGCCTACTATTGCCACACTGTTGAAATCCCATGGCCTGTTGGTAATCATCGGTGCATTTATTGAGTGCTATTTAGGTCCATGGCATTGCAAAGAGCTTTGTAAATCCTAAAATATGTTTAAGTGTTAGCTATTATTATCTGTGATTATCATTATTTGTGAACTAAAAAATAGTTCAAATTCTACTGGTTCGTTAGTCACCTCAAGCAGTACTTCACCTTTCTAACATAGCAGACTTAATTACTAATCTTGGCTATGTTTCATGTGATATTTTTAGTAAACCCCATCTGTTTGGCACTTTTATATGAATGATAATATCTTGTTATTGTTATTATTATGTCTATAGCCTCATTAATGGGAATTATTTAACTTTCTTTCTGGAAAGTTTCCCAGATTTGGTCTTCCCCTAATATTACATATTTGTTCAAAATGGTCACTAGTCTTGGTGGAAGAGGGGGCCTGGGAGTGGAGAGAGGACACTGTATTTTTGATCAGCTAAAGCTTCTGGTACAGCCATAAGCAGAGGCAATTGATAACATTTATTACATTGACAAATCACAATTCTTTCCAGATTCCAATTAATGAGAAGGATAATTGCATGCTCTGTGTAGAGAGAAAAGTGATTCTTTGGTACATACCTGTAGAATTTTAACTCTTACTCTGAAGACATGCCCTGAGATTGGTTTCAACACTGTATCCCACACAAAGACTGATATGCTCTTGCTTTGTATCCTGTATGTCTAACCCTTGTCTCTGATAACATTCTAAAACAAGACTCCCTAGTTTCAATTCTGTTTATATCAAAGTTAAGCTTTTCTTTTTCTCTCATCTGTTTTGAGATCAAGTAAAAACTATATTGATTTTAATTTTTTCCTTTGATTTATTGTTTTCTTCTGATTTCTCAGGTTGTTTTTGTAGCCATTTTGCTTCATAGTCACCTGGAATGCAGAGAGCCTCTTCTCATTCCAATTCTTTCTTTGTACATGGGAGCACTTGTCCGCTGTACCACACTCTGCCTGGGTTACTACAGGAACATTCACGACATCATCCCAGATAGCAGTGGACCTGAAGTAGGGGTATGTTTTGATGAGCATGTGCTGTGATTACCTACAATTTCACCAATATCTCTGTACCTATATTACAACAAAATTATAGTAGTTGTAATTCCTTCCCTGTAGAAATGAAGAATCCAGATAGCAAGCTTATGCCTTGATCACCATAACATTTATTATTATTATAGCTCATCTTTACATAGTGGTTTGAAGTTTGTTCCTTCCTTTGACCTGTGATAAATGAGGAATAAATAGTAAAGCACTATCTAAATGTCAGACAGAAAGATGAACAATAGAAGACTCCCTTAGCATCTTCAAAAAAAGCAAGGATAGCTCCATATGTTGAGCATAGCGCCAAGAATATAGTGATTAATAAATGCTTGTTGACTGATGATTGAACTCCCTGTGGCAAACTTAAGGAAGGACGAAAATAAGAGTCAATCAAGGGGGCAGCTAGGTGGCGCAGTGGATAAAGCACTGGTCTTAGATTCAGGAGGACCTGAGTTCAAATCCAGCCTCAGACACTTGACACTAGCTTTGTGACCTTGGGCAAGTCACTTAACCTTCATTGCCCCCCCCCCCAAACAATAAAGAGTCAATCAAGTTGCATACTCATGGATAGGTTCTGATCTGCTTCACTGGACCAAATATCCATCTTGGTGAGCTCACACAAAAAGGCACTTCAATTTGAGAATGATTAAGGGTAATAAAGTGTTCTCTTCAGTAAGTTAGTCAACAAGGACTTAATAAATTCCTACTCAGAGCCAGACACTATACTAAGCTCTGGAGATACAAAGAAAGGCAAAAAACAATCTCTGCTCTCAGTACTATGACCCAGGTAGTCACAGCCTAAAGCCAAATGCTGAGTAATCTTCACATGAAAGAATAATTAGCATTATTAATAGTATTATCAGTTAATATCCTGTTTATCCTTCTGTTTTAAAGATTACTTTTATATTTGAAGAAATAGAATATGCCATCTTTAAAGTTGTTAGGGCCTACATGTAAGTGGTGTTTTTGTATTCAAAAGTAGATTGAAGTGGCACACATCTTGAGTTTCTCAGCAGGAGCATGTACTGGGTCAGTACCTTCCAGTTGTAATTTGTTTAGTACCTACATGTGCCAAACACTACACCAAGTACTGTGGGAGTTACAGAAGAGAAAGTAATGCTTCCTGCCCTCAAGAAATGTAAAATTCCTGGATTAATAATTCAAGATTAACACATAAGAAATAATTAAGATGTATGAAACAAGATTAACATGTATAAAACAAATCTAGGCAGTATTTGGTAAGGTTTTAAATTGTATGCCCTACTAGGGAGATATCAAGGTGAGTTGTCAAGGAAAGTTGAATGAATAAAGTAAGATATGAACTGACCTCGAAAGGCTGGGTGGAATGTTGTAGAGTCTTATAAGTATGTCAACAAATGATAGGTCTTCTCAATTGAAACAAGGATAGAATGTCAGTTTCTGAATTTGGCAATTCATGGTTTGGATTAAATGTGTTCATCTCATAGTATAATTTTAATGCCATGAAAAAACTTATGGAATATTTAATAAAATATTATATCTACTATGTCTATGCTATCCCACACCACAAAGCATGGAAGGCCATAGCTACATAATTCATGAGATTGAACACTTAGACACCAATAAAAAAACTATTGATAGCATCACATCAGTTACTCTTATCAGGATAGCCAGATTAAAATGACTTTCCAGTAATCAATGCATTACTGTCACTCACCTAGAAACACACACAAAAAATAAGTGTCCTAAAAATGTTTGATAGAGGGCAGCAGCTAGACAGTAATTATGTCACTTACTTTCTTGGGGAAGCAAATGAGAAACTACATAAAAAATGGGCAGCATAGAACATTGAAGGGCTCCTTATTTTGAGAATCTTTACTAAGTTATTTTATTTAAGTTATTTTACCTTCAACCTACCTTTCTAGGTATCTGAAATTGGGGATCTGTGTCTTATTTCCCTGTAGTTTCCTTAATCAGGTTAAGGTTCAAGTTCCTTGACAGGTACTCACTAAATATAAAATAAACACCAAACATCCATTATCGTTACACCCTCCCTCCTCTGATACTTGCCAGACAGTCCCATCATTAAACAGAAACCACTTTCAAATTTACTCTTCATCACAAGCTGGAAATGAGATCCTGGCCTTGGTAAAGAAACATGTTTCCTGCATGGAAAACAGGGGTTTGGATCCACTTAGCCTGATGTGTGTGCCCTGCCAACTGTATGAGTTAATTTCCCATAATGTTCTATGTTTGTTGGCTCACCTAAGGAGACCTCTATTCCCTCCATAAATTTGAAGGGTTAGTAATGAATAGGAAGAAAGGCTTTAACTGAATCTTTAGTTCTATAGGGAGAGTTGAATAAGCTTCTGTTTTCACTTCTTAATACAGGGAGATGCTACAATAAGGAAGATGCTGAGCTTCTGGTGGCCTTTGGCTTTAATTCTGGCAACTCAGCGAATCAGTAGGCCCATCGTCAACCTTTTTGTCTCCCGTGACCTTGGCGGCAGTTCTGCAGCCACTGAGGTATGCTCATCTGTGGGGAATTGGGCACTTATTTCCATCTAACAGTTGTTAAGTTAAGGATTTACAAATGTATATATGGTGGTAGACCCATTCTGTAATTAGAAATTAGCATGGAATATTCCTGCTGAAAGACATCAAGGTATCTCATAGGACTTTTCTTAGAAATAATCTAGTCCCACCCTGCCCTTTGTTTTAATGATTAGGGAGCTGAGATCCAAAAGGGTGATAGTTTTTCCAAGTTTACCCAGCTAGTTTGAGAAATTAATCTAATGATTTTTTCATTGTACTGTATAGTGAGTTCATTACTCTTTTACTATGGCTGCCAAATTTAGTAACATTTACCATATAATTGCACATAAAAGTAACATATCGAGAGAAGCTTTGATTAAAGCTATTCCCTCTCATTTCTCCACATCATACCATACCTTAAACATTACCTTATCCCTTGTGGACAGTGTCCTTTTTAGCAGTGTCAAGTCTCACCCAAACCTGGTTATCTTATTGATTCATCCAACCCAATGCTGAAAAAATATAATTCAAAAAAGAGAGAACAGAACCATTTTCTCCCAAGTGTGGTGTGACTAAACATTATGACTTCGTTTCTTCTCCAGCACTAAGTTCTGAGGAATTCATTTTGTCCTCCATTAACTACAGTTCTTTAAGGAAAGAAATTGGCTGCCTGAATGTTTTAGAAATGACTATTTCTGGACATTTTGCTTTTGAAAAGGAAGGGGCAGGACTGAGCACTGAAACGCCTTGTCAGCATGTATCCTGTCCCATGTATCCTGCCAGTTTCCATGAACTGGGAAGCATCTCACAATTGGCATGAGAGGAAAACAACCTCACAAATCAAGAGCATATTAGCCTTTATGCCCCAGTTGGTTCCTGGATTTTATTTTTAAAACTCTGATTCTCATCTTGGGTGGTTTCTGTAACACCAGCTTTCCCAAAAGCACATTTCAAGTTGCCCATAAAGAAAAATGTGACAGCCAGCCTTTGCCCATGAAGTGGAATTCCATCATCTCTTGAAAAGAAAATCTGGAGCATAATTAAATATTAAAGCAATTTCTAAATTAGCCCAGAGGGAATCCAGGCCACATAATGAGATGAGAAAGAATGCTATATAAAAAAGAAGGGTTGGGGTGAGGGGTGTTTGTTTTTTAACCATAACAAGGGAGCTGTTTGCAGAGCTAGTTGTTTTCAAAGGTCATAAAGTCTGTAATACTTTGTACATTAATACTAAATCCATTATCAACTCAAAAGGATACTATAATTAGGCAAAAAATTATGTCCTACAGCAAAAAGTCATGGGGTCATTTTTCCATAATTTAAATAAAACACAATAACATTTCGGGGCAGCTAGGTGGCGCAGTGGATAGAGCACCGGCCCTGGAGTCAGGAGTACCTGGGTTCAAATTCGGCCTCAGACACTTAACACTTACTAGCTGTGGGACTCTGGGCAAGTCACTTAACCCCAATTGCCTCACTAAAAAAACAAAAACAAAAAACAAACAATAACATTTCAATATCCAAGAATCCAGAAGGAATTGAAAAATAAAAAAAAAAAATCCATATATTAAAACTTATGCGTTTTATTCATAAGCAAGCTCCACAGTCTTTCCTTTACTCTTTAGATTCCATTTTTATTGCTAATTTGATCATCTGGCTTCCTATCACATAAGCAATTGGAGGAAATCTACAAATAAGCAGCAAGAAAAGGCATCTGGCAGCCTGGAAACAAGAAAGGAAACCCATGAAAAACAGACCCAAGATCTCTCAAAGCCTAACACTGTGGGCTATTAAAGCATAGTATCAGGCAGCTCTACATGTTACAGTATCCCTTGTGAAGCATGAATTTATTAAATCCCAGGGCAGTAATTGATGACCATGCTATATAGCCTTGATTCATCAATAAGAAACTGAGTTTCGTTCATTCAGAATATTTTTGAGCACCTGTGGTAGAGTGAGAAGAGCACTGGATTTGGAATCACAACTCTGCCATTTGCTCCATGCAGTCCTAAGCAAGTAATTTAACATCTCTTTGCCTCCCTTTCCTTCTCTATGAGAACAGAAATGATGTAAATTCTCTCACTTATTTCATGAGGCTATTGTGAGAGTAAATTAAATTAATGGGTATAAAATGCATTGTAAGACGTAGAATGATAGATAAATGTCAACTATTACTACAACTACAACCACAACCACAACAACCACTACTACTAGTACATGCTAGGTACTATTTAACATTTAAGAAAGGAAATTATTAATGGACTTTACAAAAACTTCCCATGTAAAAAAAAAATGGTTAACTTTTTTAAACTTAGCAATATACAAGTAAGTTGCAATTATCTAGAAAATTCACTATTCTGGAAACCATTCCCCAATAACACCAGATAAATGGAGTTCCACTATGATATTGATTTTAAAATAATAATGTCCCATTCATTTAATTAATTACTTTCACTGGCATGTAGTAATTAGTAAATATTTTAGAATCAGCTGAAGTATAGATCAGCTTGGTAACTTTGTCTTTGTTCTTTAAGTTGCTGACATGAGGTAGTATGGTATAATGGAAAGCCTGTCAGATTTGGTATCAGTATCTTTATTCAAATATCAGTTTTCCTGACATATAACCCTAAGCAGTCACTTAACCTCTCTAGGCTTTAGTTCCTTGGCTCTAAAATGAGGTGCGGAAATGTAAATCTATGATCCCATGATGAAAAATAACCTCATTTCTATAGACAAAAGCCATAATTTCCTGATGGAAAAATTATTTTTAATGTACTTTAGAAGTGATCTACATCAAATATTTTATGACTTCAAAGCTATGGACAAATACTCAGTTCCCACCAACATATCCATTCTAGTCATTATGGTGACATCAAGATGAAGATTAGCTGGAAAGTAGAAAGAAACTTGAAATTTAAGGGTTTTGGTTTTTTTTTTAGGTCAGGACTTAGATTATACCATTCAGGGACAGATTGGCAGATTGTTTAAGCAAATGGAATAGAATGTGGGAGCCAGATTTTTTAAGCAAATGGAATAGAATGTGGGAAAAGTTAGTATTGTAAACTGCCTGTTGGACCCAATTCAGATATAGAGATAGATGAGTTTCAAAAGCTGCTGCTACTCCAACAATCCCTTTTTAGAGGTGTTGCAATTCTATTTTTTATATAATCAGCTTGCATTAAATGATCAAGAAAGCTAAATTGCTTGACATCTTATCCCTTTTCCTTAGTACAAGATTCCTATTAAAATTCTCATGATAGCAAAGATTTTTCAAAAATTCATGGTGATCTTTGGCCTTGGTTTCAAGGTATTCTAAGATAATCCTAACAGGTGAATGCAAAAGGAATTAGTTTTTATTTCTCTATTGGAACCTGATGTCCTAAAGCTCAGTTTAGCTAGCATCGAGACTATACCTACTCTTTAGCTGCATTTTGTACTTTTGAAAAATAGGCTAGGTAGTTCTTTCTGAAAAGCAGTTTCTCCTCTTTGCTGTTTGTGAAGAGTTAACATCCCAGTGAGATGTGATGCCTCAAAATTGCTAAACCTGAAACATTCATTTTTGTAACATCTCAAAGGGCAGCTTGTGAAGGCACCTTTGCTGATGCCCAGACTAAGTCTGCTGATTCTTCCTGTCTAGGCGGTGGCAATTCTGACAGCTACATACCCTGTGGGTCACATGCCATATGGTTGGCTGACTGAAATTCGAGCCGTCTATCCTGCTTTTGACAAGGTGAGTGCCTGTGGTGTAGAGTATCTCCAAGTCCTCTCCCTTAATGTCTCTCCCTCCCCCTTTTCACATTTCTCACCTCTCTGTCCCCTATATCTCCACCACCCCCCCTCTCCTTTACTCTCCCCTCTTCTACTCTCTCCCCAGCTCTCCCCATACCACCCTGATCCTTTCAATTTCACCTTCAGGATCAAAGTTATTATAGTATTTTGGGAATATCATAGTTCTAATCTAGAGACCCAGGCTTGGTTGCTAGGTAATTGAGAAGGATTTTTCTTCAGGAAACATAAAGCATCCTAATAGTGCAGTTATCCCTGTGGCTCTCTATTAAATCACCCTAGGTTACTCCTATTAGGAAACTAACCTATATACTCAAGGTTTGCAGGGGGCTTTGGGGGATTAATTTTGGAATTCTGTTGCTGTACTATTGATTCCTGCTTACATAACTATTTAGGGACCGACAGAGGTGCCATGAAGATCGAATGAGATGATATAAGCAAAGTACTTTGCAAACTTTAAAGCACTGTATAAAAGTCAGCTACCCCTATTATTATCTAAACCAAATGCTTCCTTGACCTTACATTGCACAGGGAAGGGTAAAAGCCACAACTTAAATTCAGAAATAGAGCTTGAACTTACATTTGGTCCTTGGGCTGCTAGGTACATGAACATGTCTCTTAGTTTGCACAGCCAAGACTTTTTAGGGCTAGACCTAATAGATGACCCTTGGTGGTATTACGGCTAAAATTCTAGCTATGCTGTCTAAAATATCTAATGAGTGGTCACCAATAAATTATAAGTTTTAGCAAGAGTTAGGCTTTTAAGCATTTATTAAGGAGAATAAGAATTTGGTAAAGAGAGAAAGACCTACATTCATCAATCTATTAAAGGGAGAGCGCATTTCTAGCTCTGCTCTCCGCCAGAGTCCCCAGGAAAAAGCATGAATCAGAGTGCCAGGCTCCCAACTTCTTCCTCCCAAAAGCAACTGTCACTTCCTGACGCCAAAGAAAAGACTCCTGGTCTTGCCCTCAAAGACCTTCACTTCATGGTGGAGCTTTTCTACAGTAAGTCTCCAGCAGGTGGCGTCATTCCAATCGTTACAGTGGAAATATCCACTTAGCCCTTTGTTCAGCTGTCTTAGAAGTGGATGCAATATTATTCGATTTTTGGACTCCTCCCACCATTGAATTGACTAGATTTTACGAGAATCTTGTGTTGGTTACAAATTATCTGTCCTGAATTGGACATGAAATGGGCACCTAGAATGAAGTGATTCCTGACTACTATGAATAATAATGGAAGCAATGGAACTTTGGCTTTTCTGCAGTGTTTTTTGATGAGAATTTAAAGAAGAGGTTTACATCATTATCCATAACCTCACCCTACTCCTGTGAGATAAGAAGGCCTTGTTGAAGTGATTGTATGTCACAGATTGTTCCAGTTGGAAGGGACCTTCCAGACATCCTGATCTCGCCTGTTCTAAAACAAAACTGCACTCTCCAACATCTCCAGCAAATCCTCCTTCAACCTTTGTGTAAAAAGCTCCAGGGAGGCGGTGTTCCTCACTACTCCTTAAGGCAGTCCATTTCGTTTTGGGATAGCCATAATCATGAGGACATTTTCCTGCCATCAAGTCTAAATCTTTCTCTTTGCAGCTCACATACATAGCTCTTCCATCTGACTCTGGGTCTAAGCATAACATGCCTGATTCTTCTTTCCAGTGGAAGCCAATCAGCCACTTGAAGACAGCCATCTTGGCCTCCCCAGAGCTTCTCTTCTTCAGGCTTAGCATCCTCAATATCTTCAATTCACCTTCATATGTCAAACTCTTAAGGCATATTTTATCATCCTGGTTGCGTCCTTCTGGGTGTTCTCCAGCTTACTGATCATGTTCTTCCTAAAATGTGACGCCCACAATTAGACCCAGGAATCCAGACCCGATCTGACCAGGGCAGAAGATGGCAACAGGGCTGTCACCTCCCTGGTCCTGGATAGTAGGCCTCTCTAAAAATAACCAAAGGGTATTTGCTTTTGAGCTGCCATATCTTACTGCTGACTCAACAGTTTATGCCAGGAGTTAGTTCCCAAGAAGTCCTTTGCAACAGTAGATATTAGAGGTGACCTAGTTGATCCCAGAGCTGCAGACTCCACCAATCCTTTCAACTTTTCATAGGCTGTGGACATAGAAAGTGAAATAAAATGAAAGAAGATGAGGCCAGAACAGGAGCAGCCTGCAGCCCTGCCTCCCTAAGGCTTTCAAACCTTTCTTTTTAAAAAGAATAGCAAGTTGTACATAATAGATTTGCAGTTTCATATACAATCATCTTTTTTTTCTATTCTACTATGTTATGGAAGTGCCTGTTTTATTTAAGTTCAGAATAAAATAAATGAAATTTTAAAATAAAGCCCCTGGAATTGCAAACAGGACTTAGAATAAACAAACCTCAGCCTGGTGGTCTGTCCAAATTATCACAAATTATTGTCTTTCCTATTGACTCTATAAAATAAAGATAATGAGAAAGACCTCTGGAAACTTCTAAAAAGGATAGTGGACTGAAGAGATCCATAACAATAGGAAGAAATAACAGAAGGTAGAAGATGGAGAAGAACCTGCACATTAGCATCAGAAAGACACAGCCTCAAGTCCTACCCAGTAGACATACACTGGCTCTGTGACCCCCAACAAGTCACAGAAACTGTCTTAGACTCTAAGATTTAGAAAAGGCCCATCTGCAGTTAGGGAAAACCTCCTTATCAGGAGCTCCCTAAGCCAACTCCAGGCTCATTCCCACTCATAACAATAGTAATTCACTCAGAGAACAATGAGAAAGTGATTTGAGTGAAAGAGAATCAAAGTTATAGCTTAAAAAGCAATTCTGGCTACCATAAACTGGCTAGGTTAAAATGTATCATCCAGTAAAATCTACAATTTTGTGGAATAATTATATGAGTGAACAAAATTGGATGATCTATCCCTGGCAAGAAGTAATTCAGAAAATGTGTGTGCAGAATAAAAATCTGGAAAACCAGAAAGAGAGGTAGAGAAATTAGAGGCCAGGGTAAAGGAGTGGATTGGTTCTCATATTGTTAAGTAAATCCATCAAAAGAAAGATTCCAATTCTACCTTTCAGAGGATATTAGATGACAACTAAACCAGCTGGGATAGGAGACACTAAAATGTCAGAGCCTCCTCACTGTAACTGTTTCATTTTAAATGGTTTTTGGCTACCATGAAATAATAAAACTGAACAATACACACACTGTAGGGTTTTGATCAATGGATCCAAGAAAAACATTGTTTTATTCATGATATTGTGTCACTCACTTTTAAGCCCAGAGGATGAAAGCTTTGAAAAATCCTTTTAACAAGCACACCTCCAGCCAGAAACTCTTGTTATTTAGGATCCTTCTAAAACCCCACCCATTGTTTCCAGAGATTCCAATAAGCTGTAACCAGTTCCATATATGTGACTGCCGCTACTTATTCAACTATAATGGAGACTGCATCTACTACACTAGCAGCTCAAATCTTTGGCTTACTCATGGATTGGAGAGTAAGACAGTTCTTCTGACAGTTTCACCCAATCCGGCTAAATGCACAATGAGAGGACTGTTTGTATTAGTGTTTGCTCTATAGGGTTTATCTATGCTTGTCATTTCTCAATACAAGGCAGAATTCCTTTTTTAAGTAGAGCAGACAATGTAGGGATAGCCAAGATTGGAGCTATAGTTCCTTCCTATAACAAGCTCCCAGGTGAAGAAACTCAGAATAATGCAGTTTGGCACCTTGCCCATTAGAATATATGCTACTGGAGGGCAGGTACTGATTTTGTACTTAGGTTGACTTATAGTTTTAGAAGGTTGCCTAGTCTTGAGATGTACTGATCTGCTTTGGGTCACCCAGCCAGTAAGTGTCAGACAGAACTCAGGTCTTCTGGCTTTCAGGCCAGCTTTCTAGACACTACATCATGCTGCCCTTTTTTCTGTCTCTCTGTCACTCTCTCTGCCTCTCTCCATCTCTCTGACTGTCTCTCTCACTTTAAGACTCACTTTGACAATCATGATTGAAATAAAATAAAAGAACTTTGAGAGTCCGAGCATTTTGTGCTTTGCCACATTCTACCCTGTCTGTCAATATGACTGCCATGCTCTTCCTCACTAACATTTCCTCACAGGGACTCACCCAAACTAGTTCTTTCCTGGTCAGGCTCTCTTACCATAATCTTCTTCACACACCTGGCTTCCCCTTTAAGGCTTATGTAATGAATAGACCAGGAGACCCCTCCCCCCAATCAGCACAGTACCCGGCACATAGTAAGCACTTAAATGTTCATTGATTTAACTTAACCTCATCAGACAACAATAGTGCATCTGACTATAAAGACCAGGCCAGTATGTCCCCTTCTTGTCTGAGAAGTGTAGTATTGTGTGGAGTGAAGGCCCAGCATTCATCACATCACATGGCACACGGATCTAAAATGTGGAGGATTCCAGTTCATCCCAAATTAAAGGCTCCTTCTGAGGCAGCATGCTTTACATGGGCACCCTAGCCAGGCCATCCTTTGCCACAATACTGGCTCCTACTTGCTAAAATGAGATTAAAACTTCCCTAATGGGGCAGCTAGGTTGCGCAGTGGTTAGAGCACCGGCCCTGGAGTCAGGAGTACCTGAGTTCAAATCCGGCCTCAGACACTTAACACTTACTAGCTGTGTGACCCTGGGCAAGTCACTTAACCCCAATTGCCTCACTTAAAAAAAAAAAAAACTTCCCTAATACTAATTTATAGCACAATTGTTAGCCCCTGTGATACCTCATTTCTGTAGTCAGCCATCTGAGTTATCACAATTACATAGTGATCCTGACTTCAAATGGAGTTGGAAATGTCCTACCCCTTAGACTGTACTCAGATACATGATAGAAGCTCTATTCTTTAGAGGATCAGATGTTATCTCAGCTAAGAATCTAAAGCAATTGTGATCATTTTCACATTCATGCTATTGGGGCAGGTAATGGGAAGAAAGAGGAGAGGAAATTATCTTACCTTTTGATTTTCCTTTAATACCTAGCTTATATTCAAAATGGAACATCTAATAGTCCACATTGTGTATACTTCATTAAACTGAATTAGTGGAGCCAGGTGTTCCAAAGGGTTTGTTTATATTAGCTATTTATGAGACTAATTGTATCCATGGTGACCCTGGGTAGGTAGATAGGTAAATAGATACATAGACATATTTACATGTATATTACGTGTGTGTATATATATATATATACACATATATACATATATATATATGTATATATCATATAATTACTTTTGTGTCTAGAGGGCTACCTAGTTACTCATTTAACAATTGCCAACCAACTGCCTCCGATAGTCAAGGAAGCCTAAGAGCTCCAAGAATAGCAGTGACCCCCGAGACCACAATCCTCCATCTAGCCTGGCCCTAAAATCAACATCCAGGGGAATGACCCTTATGGAGAGGCAGCCCACCATCTCTACCAATACCAGCTGCCACTGATAGGACAGGCAAGCCAACCTAGCCAAAGTAGCCAATGCCAGAAGAGTCAAGCCACAACCACCCCTTTGGCTAACACCTTCCTCCTGATTCAAGTAGATATGGGCTGAACCCAAGAGCCCTGGAAATAGCAGTCCTTGCTCCCTCCTTCTCTCATCTCATCCCCAACCCCCGTCATCAGCCCTGCTTCAATTGATTAAGGCAAGTCTTATGGAGGTGTTAGCTAACAACTGCTTCCTCGGTAACCATGACTAATGGAGACTTGGTTCTCATTCCCACTGTCCTGTTGGCTCAACATCAGAAACAGGTGGTTTTATCAGTGGGAATAATGTTAAAGAAGCATCTCTCCCCTTTGAACTTAAGAACGATGGGATCTTTCCATTTGACTTGCAGCTGAACTCTCTCTATTAGAACATAAGCTTCTTGAAATCAGAAACTGTCTTACCTTTCTCTTTGTATCCCTGGCGCTTACTTACCACGCTTGGCACATAATAAGGATTGAATAGATTTTCTCTCCCCCACCCCCCAATTCTTTCACTTATGTGCAAGATGGTATAATATTAGTACCCTCATAGGTACTGACATAATTCAAAACATCTGATTCTTTTCCAGTCACACTCTCCTTGCCACATTCTACCTTATACACCTGATGATACAAAACCAAAATAATCCCTGCCCTCAAAGAACTTGTGATCCACTGCGCAGACACAGAATGTGCATCCATCAAGTATGATACAGGGTAATGTGAGGAAAGAGAAAGTATAATGCTAGGCGACTGATTGGCAGGGATGTGAAAGAATAAGTTAGGAGATCTCTCTGGTCCCACCAAAGTCTTGAGTCTAAATTATGTCACCCTTAAATCAGGCAGGAGGAGTCATTCTAGGATGAAAAGAATTAGTGAAGTCAGAGCTGTGCCAAGGCACATGGCTGAGACTGCAAGGAGACTGTGGGAGTAAAATAGAGACCTCCAGAAACCCAATGCCTGCTCGTCAGTATTTTTTAGCACTAATTCTCTTTTTCTCATCCTAGAATAATCCCAGCAATAAACTGGTGAGCACTAGCAACACAGTGACGTCAACACATATAAAGAAATTCACCTTTGTCTGCATGGCGTTGTCCTTGACGGTAAGGTGTGTGTGTGTGTGTGTGTGTGTGTGTGTGTGTGTGTGTGTGTGTGTGTGTGTGTGTGTGTGTGTTTTTGTTTACAGAGCAGAAAATCGCTTCATCTACTCGTAATACTATATCTCAGAATTTAACATTTTGTAGTGAGACAATTGACACCTTTCATTTTCTTTTTTTTTCCCTCCTGAAATAGTAACTTAATCGTTTTGTCTTAGAGGAAGAGAGTGACTATAAGAACAGAAGACTGTGAATGAGTAGGGAAGTCCACTTTTAGACTTTCAGTCACTTCTCGTTCTCTTCAGAAAAGCAGACCTCACCTTCACCTTGCTTCATACCATTCCCATGCTAGGTGCGGCTATTGTGTGATTAGTGTATATAATGTGATTAGTCTAAATAATTGTTCAAATTCACACCTTGTGTTTCCATTGGGCTGGAACAAATGGCCATATTTTGCACAATTATAACTTCATGTCATCTGAATTCTAATACATAAAACCACTTCACAGGTTTTTTGTTTGTTCATACCTGTTATCATTAGTATAGAGATCTCTCCCTGAAAAAAACTCCTCCCAATGCAGATCAGCAGCCGTTTGGAAATAGGGATTTTTAGAGCATTATCTAAGCTATCCAGGGTCACTCAGCCGGTGACAACGAGCCAGAACATGGATGGGTTTTCCTGACTTTGGAGCCAGCTTTATATGCACTATGCAGCACTGCCCCCTTGATAACTCCTTACCTGAGTTTAAACCTACGAAGCCCATTTTATGGATTTCCATATTCCTTTTCCAAATTTTGTTTTCCAAATTCGAGTTTCTGTGGTGGAACTTTCCTGCCTTCCTGACTCCCCTTGTTCTGATGTAGCTGACCTCTCTTTCCAAATACAGAAACAGATCATGTTCCCTAGCTAGAAAAGGATGGCACACAAGACTAAAAATCAGCAGATTACATTCACAGGCCATGGCACCAATTCACTGTCTGGCCTTAGATAGTCATTTAACCTTTCTATACCTTCCTGTTCTCATCTGTGAAACAAGGAGGTCATTTTCCCTTATCCAAACTCAGAAATCATATTAAAATGAAAAATATGATATTGAAAATGTATGTGTTGTCTTCAACAAAGATCATTCAGGGTAGTTTTTTGGTTTTTGTTTTTTTTTTTATCAAACATTTAAACATCTACCAAATACCTACAAAGCATTTTACTGGACATAGAAAATAAAAATATGGGGAAAAAAATTCCCCAGACCTCAGGGAACTTAAAATTTACTGGGAAGGAGGATGGAATAGTTGATGTGTGCATATTTATGGATGTATATATACATATATGTGTACACATATACACACATAACTGTAAGTGGCAAATTAGAATGAGATAAGTACATGGGAGCAGACAAACAGTAGACAGAAACATGAGTGTTTGGAGGAGAAATAGACCAACTCCAGATCACGGGGAAAGGGGAAAGGATCAGAAGTGGAATCAGGGAAGATTTCATGAAGACATCTCTTGGGCTGGACCTTGAAGGAAGGAAAGAATTTCACCAGGTGGGGAATGGGATGTACAAATGTATGGAATTAAGAACAGACAGGATGGAATTAAGTAATATGTTTTGGGTTTTTTTTTTTTTTTTGGTTTGGTTTTTGTTTTGTTTTTGGTTTTTTGGTAAGGCAATGAGGGTTAAGTGACTTGCCCAGGGTCACACAGCTAGTAAGTGTCAAGTGTCTGAGGCCGGATTTGAACTCAGGTCCTCCTGAATCCAGGGCCAGTGCTCTATCCACTGCACCACCTAGCTGCCCCGGAATTAAGTAATATGGAACACTGAGCCTAAGTTCTGAGGGAGATATAAAGTTTAAATAAGACAAGGCTCCTAACTTCACAGGACTTACAGTCTCACAGATATATTTAAAAGATTGAAGGTAAGGATGCTAGTTGGAAGCTTTTATAATAATTCAGGCAAGAGGTAACCAAGGTCCTGAATTAAGTTTGGTAGCCAGCCATTCAGAAGTAGAATCTATAATACTTAGAATACAGTTGTCTAGCAGGACAATGTCAATGAGAAGGAAAAGAAAAGTCAAAAGTGGCCGTGAGGTTATAAGAGTAGGTAAGCAAGACACAGGACAGCTAGTTGGCACAGTGGATAAAAACACCAGGCTTGGAACCAGGACGACCAAAGTACAAATCCAGCCCCAGACATTTAGTTAGCTATGTGACCCTGGGCAAGTCACTTAACCCTGTTGGCCTTGGTTTCCTCCTCAGTAAAATGAGTTGGAAAAGCCAAGAAAACCCCAAATGGGATCACAAAGAGTCAGTCACAACTGAAACAACAGAACAACCACAAACCAAGATAATGGTAGTATCATCAGCAGAGACAGGAAAATTCAAGAGAGGTGGAAAGAAGGGAGGGCATGTGCACATGCATGTGCACACATGTACATGTGTCTGGGAGAGCTGACAGAGAGTGCAGATAGGAAGATTGGTGTGAAGTTTGTTAGGGCACCTAGGTAAAGATGTTCCATAAGAAGTTGGAAATCTGAGACTGAAGCTCAAAGAAGAGGTCAATATTAGAGATACCAATTTGAAAGCCATATTTATAGAATTAACAAAGCCCTGAGAATGATTATGACAGGAAGAGAGTATTCAGAGAGAAGAGCATAGGGTGTCCATGCAAAGAACTAGTGGAAGAGACCAAGGCTGAGCAATCAGAGGGAGAGGGCTAAAACCAGGAGCCCAGAGAAGAAGGAATATCAAGGAGTAGAGGGAGGAGACTTTCTAGATTTGCAGAAAAGTCAAAGGAGGAGGAAAACTGAGAAGAAGGCAACTGGATGTGGTGAGGAGGACTCTGGTATGAGATATACAAGGTGTTTATAATTCTGAAGCAAACAGGACACAACAAATATTTTTCTCTTAAATCAGGTGTTTATTAAATTTAAGTATTTATTCCATGTCAGGAACTGTTAGGCTCTAGGGATAAAAAAAAAAAAAGACAAAAAAATCCCTGCTTTGAAGTAGCTTACTGGACTAAAAACTAAAAATTTAGTTTTGAATTCAGTTTCATTTCATTTGTGTATTTTTTTGAAAACATAGTGTTTAATGTTTCTTTGTGTCTTCATTTATCCAGATTTCCTATTAGTTTCCTGTGTATGATTCAAGTTTGATTCATTAGAAAACATTTCGGGACAGCTAGGTGGTGCAGTGGACAAAGCACCCACCCTGGAATCAGGAGGACCTGAGTTCAAATCCAGCCTCAGACACCTGACACTTACTAGCTGTGTGACCCTGGGCAAGTCACTTAACCCCAATTGCCTCACCAAAAAAAAAGAAAAAGAAAAAGAAAACATTTGAAATATATGGAATGAGTGGTTATTTTTTTAGGCTTTCTCTGAGGATCTTAGATATAGTTTATACTAAATATTAGGAGGCTGAAATAAATTCTCTTCAAATTTTTGACCAGTGCCTAAAAGAACACAATATATAATTGGATCCATGGTTACCGTTTTCAGATGACATTAGTTACATATGCATGTGACAACTTTTAAAAATAATACCCATTTTTTTTCTACCAATTCTGTTAATAAGACTCCATGTTTCTCTGTATCAAAACAAGTACACTCTTTAACTCTGGATCCTTTGGGCAATGGATGAGGAAACATTTGGCAGCCCGAATAACACTGAATGTTTAAACAGACAATTTTGATTGCAGTAGGGAGCAGAATTTAATGATGACCAGAAAGCACACAGATTTGTTGTGGGGAGGGGAGAGATTTATTTCTCAATATAAACCTATATATGATCACAATTACTTATAAAAAATTGTAAATATGATTCCTAACAGTAACCCAAAGAATATTAAGACACACAGGTCTTTCTGTAAATAGAATGTCATTGAACTACCTTTCCTAGGACTCAATCAGGCCTATCTTGACATGGGGATATGGGGAAGTCCCAAATTCAGAGAAGGGGAGAAGGAAAGGTATCAGGGGAGGAGAAAGGAGAGAGAAATTGAGAGGAAGAGAGGGAAGAGAGAAATTTAAGGAGAAAGGGTTAATTAAGAGACATAGTATGGTAACAGCATGAGAGAAGAGAAGGGTAGGGATACAAGAGGTACTAGAGAGGTAAAATTAACATGACTTGGCCACTGATTTGATATCTGGGATAATTCTCTTGAGGGGAAAGATAATGAATGAGTTCTCTTTGGGATATGTTGACTTTGAGATAGCTAGATTTACTCTTAGAAGGCAATTAAGATCATAGATAAAGACCTGGAAGAGACCTTGGAAGTCATCTAGTCCAACTCTTGTTTTACAGATGAGGAAACTGAGACTTAGAGAGGTTCAATAAAGAGTTTGTATATAGTAAATTGCAGAGTTAGAATTTGAACTGAAGTTCTTCAACTCCAAATTTTGTGTTCGTTATACTCCTGTAGCCCAGAAATTTAATCTAGTCCCATGGTTCATTGAAGCCCACTTATCTGAGATTGATTGTTCTGACAGAAGCTCATCAAGGAAGGGGCAAGTTATTATGCAGTGCCCATTTCCATAGAGCTAGAAAATACCAAGGTGTCCACTGACAATTATATTGCCAAGCATATCTAAGGAAGCAGGCGGGCTCCTAACTGAACTTCTGTCCTTGCCATCATCATAGGAGTCATTTAACATGTGTTAGGAAAGCCCTTCAAAAACTAGACTCCACATAAGCAAAGTTAGTTGCATACACTTTTGTCCCTGTAATGTCCTTTAAAAGAAAGGGCCGGGGGGGGGGGGGGGAGCCAGTTTAAAGTTACTTACCAAAATAGCAAAGCATTCCCATTGCTTAATATCATTTGCTCATTTAACTTTGTTTACTGTCATTTAGTCATCACTGGTTCATATTCTGCCCTTCCCCCCTGCATCTTTCCCTGACTCACATGTGTGTGGTGTTGTCTGGACATATTAGAATTATGTATGACAGAAGGAACTCGAACTCTGAATCAGCACCTGTTACCCTAGACGACCTTCCATTCACCACCACATCCCCCACTGCCTTCTCATTTTGGTTTTTTGCTCTCTGCAGCATCCAAGGAGAGAAAAACAGAACCCTGCAATATAAACTGTTTTAAAAATAGTTCTATAAAGCAAGTATTGGCAAAACATTAAAAATGTTGAAGATACTAGGGGATTTAAAAAATAAAACAACTAGGAACCTTTCTGTTTCATGGCCTGTACCTGAGCTTTTGGAAGACTGTTAAATGACAGGAAAGCTAAAGTTGAGTCTACATGTATACTTTCATGATTTAGTTTCCCTTAGATCACATCAACAAGCATTTATTAAATGCCTGCTCTTCCAGGCACTCACATTTCATATTATATGCTTTCCTCTGTTCTCAGCCGAACCTCTTGCAAAAGAATATCGTCATTATATTTTAAGGGGAAATACTCTGCAATACATTTGAGTTTTAAAGGGATTATTTTTATAAGTCTAAACACTCCAATCGTTCCTATCTAAGTACTTAAAAAAAAAAATCCAGTCCTATAACGAACATCAATAATCAAGTATATTGTTATTGTAGAATGAAGCCTTTTGCTATGAAAGCAAAAAAACCCCCATAATTTTAGCACAAGAAAAAAACCTTAAGATTTTTTTTGCTACGCAATATTCTGATTTGTGATTCTATAACAGATTTCAAAATAAGGAAATTGAAGTCTGCCTAAAGACGAAAGGAATCTTTATGGTTATCTAATGCAGTTCAATCTACACTCCTTCACAAGGTCATCTAGTCTACCCACTCTCTCCAGCCTGAAATTGCTTATAAAAGTTGTCGTGCATATAGGACAAGATATATACAACTATAACACCAGGTGGCTGGTGTTCTATGTGAGCAGTATAATAGCAAAACAAGTATAATCCTTCAAGTTCTTTAGCTATCCCTTGATATCAACGTACAGTGTCAACATTTAAACCCTTAGCTGTTAGTACAGGTCCTGTACTAAGTTATGTATGTTGGCCGGGATGGGGGCAGGGGCAGGAGGGGTGAAGGAAGGGAAGGGGAAAAAAGGCAAAAAACCCCAAATTTACATGATAACTTTACTATATATTTAAAAGTGGATAAAAAGATTGTATAACAGATTTGCAGTTTGATATGCAGTTATCTTTTTTATTATATAATATTATGCAAATGCTTATTTTATTCCATATGTTAAAAAATATTTTTTAAAAAAATTAGCATGATTTGAACAGCTCTGCACCATGACTTTTCTTGGAGAACTGCCTCCTTCTGAAAGACTTCAACTGTTGACTTTTAGAGACAGGTGTGTGTATGTTTTTTTTTTCTTTTGATAAGAACTTAACAAGCCTTTGAACTGCAAAGATGTAGGTCATAAGATTGAAAGTTAGGAGTAGGCTGGGCAAACAGTAGACTTGAACCAGACAGATTAATGTGAACTCAGCCTAATGACCTTTCTTCTGAATTGTGAAGGGAGACAGCAGCAGTGATGGTGTTCATACATCATATTTGCTTTGCTCTCCCCCAACCTGTCATAACTCCTCTCCATTCACCTTTTTGCTCTTTTTTCTACAACCTTGATCACTGTTCTCTCTTGCTTCCTTTTAAAGATGAGTATTATCCAATCTAAAGGGCATTTATTCTAAATGGAAAGAGTATTAGGCCTAGGCATAAGTGGGCCGGGTACTATGATCCAAGCCCTCCCCCTTACTGTGTGATTTGGGGAAACTCACTTAACTTTTCAAAGCCTTGATCTCTTTATCTGTAAAAGAAGGAAGTTAGACTAGATAATTTCTAAGCTTCCTTCTAGCTCTTCTACTCCAGTGTTCTTTGAAATCTACTGTCCATAACCAAAATTTATCACACACTCTGTGTCTTAGGGAGTTGCTTAAGGCACAATCCTAAAATTTTGCTAAGAAGCAAAAGTAAGCTCATTGGCCCATAGTTTTCAGACTCTCCTTACTTACCTCTTTTAAAATTGAGATAATTTTATCTTCCCTGTGTTGCCTCCCCCATTTCCCAAGATCTCTCCAAGATCACAAACCATAGCTTAGAAATTACATCTTCCAGGGGCAGCTAGGTGGCATAGTGGATAAAGCACTGGTCCTGGATTCAGGAGTATCTGAGTTCAAATCAGGCTTCAGACGCTTGCTGCTTACTAGCTGTGTGACCCTGGGCAAGTCACTTAACCCTCATTGCCCTGCCAAAAAAAAAAGAAATAAAGAAATTACATCTTCCAGTTCTTTCAGTACCAGAGGTGGTAGTTCATCTGAGCCTGATGACATCAGAATTATAATGTAATATGATTCTTTCCATTGTTAAATAAGTAGATAATATTCAACCAGTTTTCTCTTTAAAATATGTAAGCCAAAGTATTAACTCTAATTAAGAATTTATAGCTTTCAGGGGCAGCTAGGTGGCGCAGTGGATAAAGCGCCAGCCCTGGATTCAGGAGGACCTGAGTTCAAATATGACCTCAGACACTTGACACTTACTAGCTGTGTGACCCTGGGCAAGTCACTTAACCCTCATTGCCCTGCCCCCCCCCCCCAAAAAAAAAGAAAGAATTTACAGCTTTCTCTAAAAATCCCTTCATTTGTTATAATTCCTACCCAGATATTTCTTACCTTCACTTAAATCCTGCCATGTTTCCCGATGATATGGAGGTGAACCTGGGTTCTTAAAGATTATACCGGGCAGCTAGGTGGCGCAGTGGATAGAGCACCGGCCCTGGAGTCAGGAGTACCTGAGTTCAAATCCGGCCTCAGACACTTAACACTTACTAGCTGTGTGACCCTGGGCAAGTCACTTAACCCCAATTGCCTCACTAAAAAAAAAAAAGAAAAAGATTATACCAAGAGAGTTCAAACTCTAGAAGGCCCCAGCAAGTTGGAAAGGATTCAAGTATGCACCTTGAAATGACTGGTGTGTATATTTATGAAGATCAGACTAGGTCAGTGTGGAGAGGTTCCACACCTGAAGGTTGCCAGTGGGTGACAGAATTGTTTTGGCCACAGGAACTCACAAAGACTAAAGAGATTAAGGGTTGTTGGGTTTTGTTGGGTTTTTTTTTGGTTTCTGGGGTTTTTTTGGCAGTGGGGGGGGGGTCACTAGACTCATAGTCAGGAATGGCCTGGTTTCAAATCCTAATTCTTAAAATGACTAGCAATTTACCTATTAATTTTACCCCTCTAAGATCCAGTTTCCACATCTATAAAATGTGGATGACAGTATTTGTGCTATTTATCTAACTTCTTGTTTTAAGGCAAACACTTCGTAAATGTTTAAAAATAATATAAATATACCTTCTTTAAATAGAATATTGTTAACCTGAAAGCCAAGAAGGTCTGAGTCAAGCCTCACCTCTGACATATACTGATCTATGACTAGTTCTTTAACTTCTTACTTATCTTGGCAGTTCTCTAAGCTGCAGAGAAGATGCCAACCTGCATTGGTAGAGGAAGTTTCTCCACCAAAAGAATCATAGGTCCAGTCCTTATCTTCATATAAATATAAGCTATCATCATCACTATTATTCCTGCATGGGAAGGATGCTGATCTCAGTGGAGAGAGTACCTATATAGACGGAAATATTTTTAGAATGAAAGCAGATGCACCACTGGAGTAAAAAAACCAAAAAACCCTCAGGAGTTTGCTTTATTTCCACACATTACATTACCATAGTATCCTTAGTAACCCCTTCAACACTAGGAACTAGCTGTTATCAGAAGCTTGGTGAGAAGGAAGCCCTGCTCTGTCTCCCTCCTTCCCCCCAACCTGCTTCCAATGAGAGCCTACAGCCCTGGGAGAATCTACCAACTCTTGAAGGAAAAGGCCCTAAGAACAGAAACTATAATGCTCAGAATGCCTCTGAGATATGCAGATCTTTCTAAAATGAAAATTCCACAAATTGCTTTTGATTTCTTATTGAAATTGTATTTGCATAAGCATGTAAAAAGCTAAGTAACCCATTTTTTATTGTTGTTGGGTTTTTTAAATTTATTTTTTTGCAGGGCAGTGAGGGTTAAGTGACTTGTCCAGGGTCACTTAAAAGTGTCTGAGGCTGGATTTGAACTGAGGTCCTCCTGAATCCAGGGCCTGTACTTTATCCACTTCACTACCTAGCTGCCCCTAAGTAACCCATTTTTAAAAGCTATTCACACAGAATTAAGGTTAATTTTTAAATTTCTCTTTTTCCTCTCCCCTCACATTAATGCACTTCTCTTAGCTTTTTTGGTGGGGGAGGTATTGGAGGGGGCAGGCCAGGGGACAGGAGGCAGGAGGATCACATTTGAAAACATTCTCCCATCCTTAAATGTGTTTGGGGAAGTGTGGAGTATCAGGAATCCAAAGGATATTCTTAGAAGTCTTTCCAAAAGTTCCTTCACCCTGCCATAGGAGTAAGGAAGCAATGGAAGAGGCTTAGATTGTTTCCTTGCCTCCTCCCCCTAACCTCTGTAGCCCATTGAACTCCTCTCTCACTCCCACACAACCCCCAGGCTTCCTTCAGAAATGCAGATTTTTCCCTCAGTCTAGTCTGATGCCAACTTTTCCAGCCTTTCTGCTCTTCTCTGACCCTTCAGCTCTAAACTGAGCCTGGGGTGATGGGGAGGGCCACTGGCCATATTTGCTAAAATTGGACTTGGAAAAGTAGCATTATAATTCACAGGACATCGCATTTGAAACCTATTGATGTGTTTTATAGGGTGTTTTCCCTTCATTTTCTGAAACTATCTTCTCTAGTTATTATTGATGCTTAGGGTTGGCAGAAACAAGGACAGATTTTTATTGGTGGCTTTGCTTAGTTTTGCTTTTTTTCTATACACCTACAGTTGCTTCTAAAGTAGAAAAAAACATAAGATTAAAAATAACCAAAAAATTTAATTCATAAAAATGTTTTATGAATTGCATCAATGTAATTTTAGCTGTGTCTTGGTAACAATTTTTATTAGCTATGTAATATTAATTTAGGCAGCTCTTTTCTGTTTGTGGGAGCCATGATTTATATACATGTATGGAGAATCCTAATATATATGTCCGTCAGACTTTTCAAGGTCTTCTGTGAATGTTAAGAATATAATGGGGGGGGCGGCTAGGTGGTGCAGTGGATAGAGCACCGGCCCTGGAGTCAGGAGTACCTGAGTTCAAATCCAGCCTCAGATGCTTAACACTTATTAGCCGTGTGACCCTGGGCAAGTCACTTAACCCCAATTGCCTCACTAAATATATATATATATATATATATATATATATATTTAGTGAGCTAGGTGGTGCAGTGGGAAAAGCCTCATTGCCCCAGGCTCCCCCCACCCAAAAGAATATATTTACTTATTTCCTGCAAGGCCTATAGAGAATATACATGAAGAACTTGAATTATTAACACTGTATATTCACAATTTCTCCTACTGTCAGTTTGGGATTTTTTTTTTATTTTGGTGGGGCAGTGAGGGTTAAGTGACTTTCCCAGGGTCACACAGCTAGTAAGTGTCAAGTGTCTGAGGCTGGATTTGAACTCAGGTCCTCCTGAATCCAGGGCTGGTGCTTTATCCACTGTGCCATCCAGCTGCCCCCAAGTTTGGGACATTTTATAGGTAGACCCTCATGTGACTTTCTAAAATGAAAATTCAGCAACTGGCTTTTGATTTCTTAACAGAGTTGTACTTGAGTCAGCATGTAAAAAGCTTAAGTAACTCATTTTTAAAATAATTACAAAAAAATTTTAAGTTACATTTTAAGTTTCTCTCTCTTTTTCTCTTGCCTCCTATTAATGCACTTCTCTCATCTTTTTGTCGGGGGAAGGGTGGAAGAGGGCCACATGTGCAAACATTTTTCTCACCCTTAAATATGTTTGTTTTGGGAAGTTGGCATCTGGGAGTATGCAGTAGCAGGAATAGTAAATGTCCTGGGAGTAGTGACTGCCAAGGTCAGAGGCTCCCATTGAGGATGCATATTATTGAAAGGTAGGCTAGGGTATGGTGACATCATGTCAGAGACCTCAGATTGCCTTCCCCTTCCTTATCCCATCATATATTACAGTTGAGCTTCTCTCTGACAAATGGAGGCATGTTCACTGTCACTTAAGGAAGGAAAGGCCAACAAAGCAAAAAGAAACCATTCTGTGGATCCCCTTTGTTCTGTATAATAATATCTTATGACTTCAGAGACCAGTGATTTTTACTGCTTGGAGATCTGGTTCTGTGTTCACTAAGTCTTTCACTCAAGCTTTGATCTTTCTGGATGTTGGTCTTGAAATAGATGGGTGGGGAAGAAGGAAATATTCACAGCATACACTGCTCTTCCCCCAAAACAATAAATTAGCAGTGGGTGTTCTGGGAAAATATGTGCATATTTATTTTTTGTTGCAACAGATTGACCTCATGGAGTTTTTAAAGTATATTTCACTGTTGTACTCGGTCTGCTATGCACTGATCTCTGATGTGATCTAGGGATGCTTCTAGAAAGACAACACCTGCTGATCAGCATTAGAAGCAGTAACCCATCCATTTTTTAAATCCTCCCTTACTTTCTGTTTTAGTGTTAGATCTACATGGCTTCGTGTTAGTTCTAGTGGATTTTTGTAACTGGTGCCTGAATTTATGCCAGGTATTTGTACACTTAGTAAGTACTCCTTGGTGGGTTTTAGGAGTTTGTGGGGCCACAGAATTCCTCTGAGAAATGCCACAAAAGGATTGTGGTATGTTTTTCATTTAGTTGAATATTCACATATAGAGAGAGAGCCCTTCATTGGTGTCTCTTGGAATCCAGTCCTTGCATAACCTTTCGGAAATTAGGCACATGCCATTTGAAAATGTAGGCCCCAGGAACAGAGTCTAATTTCAGAAGGGCCATTTCTAGGTTAATAAAGATGTGGGTCTTCACAAGCCTCTTACACAAGTATAAAAGCAGGTTTGGAGCAAGAGGGATATCAGTTGTCCCATTCTGCTTTCATATGGCAGGATCGGCAGGCAGTAGTTTACCAGGGATCAGTGGCTAGTCTTTCAGGAATATTTCCCTGTTACTTAAAAAAAAAATTATATTCATTAGAAACAGCTTAAATGGTTGAAAAGACCGGCATTGTCCAACAGGTTAAATCGATCTTACTGAGTATCATTGTTATTTCCCTTTTCCATTGGACACATTACATAGGTGTGTTGAAACCCAGGAAAACAACAGAGTTCTGTGGATGACTGGGCTGAGCTTTGCAGAGTGGGATTTAGCTGCACTAATCAGCTTTGTTTCATAATCCATAAGATATTGTATAGGAAACAAAGGATCCAGTGTTTGTGATTTCTCCTTTTTTTCTTTGTTTCTGGACCTGTGCAGATTCTCCAAAGTGCTTCATGCCATGAGTATGTGAGCCTATTTTATTGAAGGTGCTAAGAATATGGCCTTGATGGTTACAGGATGTTGCCAGGTCAGGGAAATGCCCGTTTAGAAGCAGGAGCATATACCTCCAAAAGTCATGGATTTTAACCCAAAATAAAGATATGTGTTTAATATAGTATAAAGCCTGGAAGGAATATGAAATACTGCCCCTAATTTGGGACTGGAAAAGAGTGAAGGACTTAATCACAAACTGCCCATTTTTCTGTTTACTATAGAGTAAAGAAGGAAAGTCAGGGAAGCAATGATCAAAGTAATTGATTTTGCTGCACAGAGATGGAAGACTTGACCTTTCCATAATATCTTAGAAGGGGCCGCCATCCTATTCCAGAGACATAGTCTAAAAGATAATTCTAAAAGATAATAAATGCCTGTCTAGGTGCTAACAATTTAAAAATAAAATTTCTGCAGGCACATATCTCCTTGAGCAGATAGGGAAATTTTATGTTCCCATCTGCCATGGGGTTAGCAGTACTTAAAAAGGGATCTGAAAAAGCCATTTGAACCATTAGATGGTTCCCGTTCAGTTGTCTATATTTTTTATTTGTGAAAAAGTTGATGATTCCATTCCAAGCTGTGCTTCTAATTACCACCTTCTTCAGTAACGGCGAAAGTAAATGTCTTTAAATTGTGACATGAAATGGGTGAGCAAGCAGTTCTTTTCATTGCTTCTGTCTGTACACAGCTACAAATTATAAAGAATGGATACCGAGGGAAAGTGTGGGGTGGGGAATGGTGCCACATGAACATAATCACCATTAATCAGGTACAGGGCTACTTTCAACACTGTTTCAACCGGTGTGCTAATCCTGGTTAAGAGACAAGCCTTAATGGATATGGAATGAAAAATGAATTGGCTCTTACAATTAAAAGAAGTTTCCCTTAGAGATAATGGTGAGCACATCAATACTTGTGCTTCAGAAATGCTCCCATGAATCACTTTGACTGAATCCGATGGAAGCTGCTGATTTAGGTGAAGATATTGCAACACTCTCTGCCCACTGAGGCCTGGGTGGAGATGGGTGGAGGGGAAAGCCTGAGTATTCTTTCCAGTTTCAAGGTGATTAAACATAATTAATTCTATAATCAGTTAGGCTGGGCATATTCCCAAATCATATAAAAAGAGAAGTTGAGGGAAACAATGACTGTGTAGCCAAATAAAAGCCTACTGCTAAGACTTGCGGCTTAGTAAAAGGAAGCCAAACTCAGAGCCAGGAAGACCTGGGTTTGAGTTTGGTCTTTGACACAGAGAATATTGTCTGGGGGACCCTCTATCAGCCTTTAACTTTTCAGAGCCCCAGGCAACTCTCTGAGATTCAGTTGGCACAGACCAATGCTGATCTACATTGGCAAAGGGAATTTCCTCATGAGAAGGTCCAATGAAAACACAAGTCCAGACCCTTCTCTTCTCCCTCACACTTCCCCCCTCCAAAAAAAAAAAAAATCTAGAAAAATAAAAATAGATATGATTATTCTACCAATGTTTCTTGGATTTAAGAATTAATTGTTGGGGCAGCTAGATGGCGCAGTGGATAAAGCACCGGCCATGGAGTCAGGAGTACCTGAGTTCAAATCCGGCCTCAGACACTTAACACTTACTAGCTGTGTGACCCTGGGCAAGTCACTTAACCCCAACTGCCTCACTTAAACAAAACAAAACAAAAAACAATTAATTGTTGAAGGCAGGGGAACATTGTTAAAATATTACACTAGCCACTTTCCCACCTGTCTTTTAAAAACTCTTTTAATGAGATAGAGTACCTATTTGTCTCATCAAATTTCCCTATTTGCCATCTGTTTAAAAAATGTTGTATGATAATGCAACCTTTCATGCACAAAGACCATACTGAGAGATGGTTGAGTTCACCTATTAATAGCTGTTGGAGCCAAGATTTAAGCTTCTTCCTTTACTGGATAATCCTTGAAGGCAAGGACCGTGTTTTATTTGTTCCTGTATCCTCTGTGGCGTCTGGCACACAAATCCTCTTCTGCTGAATGAGGTGAATGAATGAAGTCCCAGATCTCAGACATATGAACTTAAAAAAAAAAAAAGACAAGAGCACTTTTGGAATCCAAACAGAAAAAACTTATTTGTCATTTGTGGTGGAAAGAGAAACATTTTGGCACGTTACCACACTTTAGGTCATATTTTGTAAATCATTTAAATGCTACATTAGTTTTCAGCGTTCATTTCTAAGTTTTCTTGCAAATGCTAAATAATCTCACTTCCATTTCCATCAGTCCTCTGGGGAAATACCTCAGCCCCTAATACCAAAGCTGACACCTTAACAAAGTACCTGGCACATAGTGAGCCCTTGACAAAGGCATCTTAACTTGTTTAACAAGTTGTGATGGTAAAGGAATAATAATAACTGACAGTGCCTTAAGGTTTGCCTAGCGCTTCATGTATTTTAATTCATTTGATGAGCCTTATGGGGAGAGATACAAGTGATACTGTTATCCCCTTTTTTACAGATGGGGAAAGTGAGGCTCAAGTTAAGCAGCTTTCCCATGGTTCTACAGGCCAATTCAGGACTCTCCCTATTCCATGTCTAGCATTCCCATTATATCTTGTGGTTTTATTCTCCTTTGTCAGTTTTGGACCAGAAAGGAGGAGGTAGTAATAACCATAGTAATTAAAGGACAATGTCTGCTTTATGTATATACATAAAGTAGTTGGAACATGGAATAGAATGGGTAGATGTTTTATTTTTGAAGGGGAAGGAGTTCACAAGTATATGATTGACTAAAGGATATCAAGAAATGCCCAGTTTAAACTATTGTGGGGGCAGTGTTTTACAACTCATTAAATGGCTTTATTCAAAGTGTTACTCATTAATTCAACCATTTTTCCTGATTACTTACTATATAAAAGGCACTGTGCCAACAAGTACCTGAGAAGGGATTCAAAAATGAATGACAAAGTCCATGCCCTCAAGAAGTTTATGATCTTGTTAGGGAGATGAGACCTGTAAGCCAATAACTTCTAAAAAGTTTTTCACTTTTATATCCATTATTCTACCACTCCCAAGATCATAATGATCTTTTTCATGTGGGTCTGAGCATAGTTTTCTCAATTTTATCATTTAATAGATGATACAGAGAAAATAGTTAATTATATTGACCAAAGGACCAGAACAGAAAAAGATTTAGGTTCTAAATTGCTTCTGTAAATTGAAATGGAAAATCAAAGAAAGCAAAGTTCAGAATAAATACATGCAGGTTAGCATATATAACAGTACAGTGCATATAAATATATATTTAAAGAATACATATCATATATATGAAACGGATCTATAGGCCATATTAGATATAAGAAGTACATATGACACTGAGGCATAAAGAGGAATATAATAATATACAGTAACTTATTTAGAACTAAAAGGGACCTTGGAAAAAACAACCTAGTCTAACCCTTTCACTTAATAGATGACGAAATGGAGGCCGAGAGATAGTTAAGCTGAAGAGCCAGGATTCAAACCCAGATCTTGGCTCCAAATCCAGTGTGTCATCCACTATGCTTATTCTTACTCACTTTAGGGGGCAATGCCCCATCCTTAATTCTACAGTGCAACTTTCTGTTAGACTTTCAAATATAAACCTAGAGTCTAGGTCATATTTGGAATAACAGCATTGCAAATACCTAACATGCAAGAAGGTATCCTGCCAAGTCAGAAGAGAGCTGAGGTTGCTATAGAGAACTAGTAAGAGGGTAATGGAGATGGAAGTTCAGAAAATGGGATTCAAGAAAGACCGAGGAATTTGCATTTATTTAGGTCAAATAAAATACTGATAAAAGCCTCAGTAAAGACTTTATCAATATCATCAGGAATTGTTTTGGTGACCAGATTTTGCCCATCTCAACTGGGAATAAAACAAGAAATGACTTTTTAAAAAAATTTTTTTAGTGAGGCAATTGGGGTTAAGTGACTTGCCCAGGGTCACACAGCTAGTAAGTGTTAAGTGTCTGAGGCCGGATTTGAACTCAGGTACTCCTGACTCCAGGGCCGGTGCTCTATCCAAGAAATGACTTTTAATTGCAGAACAAGGGAGTTAAAATAGGTATAAAGAAGAACTTCTTGTCAGTAAAGATTATTGCAATTGGTTGTTAAGGAAAATTATAGAAATTCCTTCCTTGATGGTTTTGAAAATGACAGGATGAACTCATACCTGCATGGTAAAGGTAATCATTTACTTGATGATAAGGACAGAGGGTAAAATCTGGACCTGAAATTTCATTGCCACCCCTGTAGTTTCATTCCTGGAAAGGGGCCATTAGGACTTCACAGAATAGAAGGAAAAGTTAAAATTGCAGCTTCAGAAAGGGTAACAAACAGAATGAAGTGGGTAGCTTTGGAAGATACCTCTCTATTTCAAAGAAATATACCTATCTTTCTTCTATGAAATTTCAGTCAATTTTCAAGTTCTTCAAATGCTGTTCTAATGAACTAAGGTTGTAGGGCGCCTGCAGCCAAATGCTAGAAACAAGAATACTCTTCCTCTGAAGTATGACCTTTCCAGCCACCACCTTTCCCTACACTTCCCCCTAAAAATAAATCAAACACACACACAAACTACCTTTGAACTGGCAACAGGCCTGCTTGCATGCTAAGGTATTTATAGTGCAGTTATTCCAAATATAACCTTTGGCTCTGGGCCACCTCTTCTTGTGTGAAAGTCCAAAAGCTCTTGGAGGACAGCAGCAATAGTTAAAAGTAGATCCTTTTTAAATGCTCTGCGTGGGACCAATGTGACTTCATAACAAACTTCTTTTCTATGATTCATCTTTCTCCCTCTCCTAAGCCATCTCTTTACCACTAACCCAGCTCCCTTGCTTTGTCCAGAGATCCAAGACAGTGGCCACCTTACCTGGCATGTAGAGGCACTGGTTCCCTTGGTTATACTGGCCTAGAGCTGGACAAACAAAGTTTCATTTTTATTTTCAGTTAAGCCAAGGTTGGAATTTTTAAGTGGAACTTTACTAGGAAACAAGAGGAAACAAAAACAAAAAAATTGGAAAGCATCAAAATAAATGAGTTTAGAACACATGGGATCCTTAAACTAGGTTAATTAGAGTCTAGCCCCAGGTTGGCGTGGCTGGCACAACTTATGAGACCCTTAGTTCTCATTCCTATTCCTCATGCTGCCTGAGGAACCTTTATTGACAAAAGTGCTTCCCCCTCTGTTTTACTAAGTTCTTCCCCCTGAGCTTCAGATTATCTTGTACTGACCTTAGAGCCACGATGCTTCTGGAAACATGAATGTCTCCTGCCCCTAGATTATTAAGTCTTGTACCCTTCTTGACCTGTTTTTCTCTTCCTGGACCAATCTGCCTGCAGCATATTCATTAGCTAGCTGGTTGTCAAGGGTGGGCCTACTCTTAAAAGAAGCTTTGCTCCTTCATCTGTTATTTTGGAATAATAGGTGCTGTCATTCCTGTACTTTGTCTACGTAAGACCAAAAGGAAATTTATCTCTTTCCCATTTCAAAGCCCATACCCTTTCTGGACCTCCTGCTAAGTTCCTGTTCCCATTCTCAGTCTGTCAAATGCCCCCCTCATCCTTGGCTCACTACTTGCCGAGGTGAGCCATCTCAGCCCTAAGTGACTTAACCTTTCCTAGTTCATGTTACCAACCCAGCCCACTTTCCCTAGATTCCCATTCAGGTTCCTCTGTCTATACCCTAGCTTCTTAAACTGTGGATCATGACCCCATATGGCATCATGTAACTGAATATGGGGGTCATTAAAAATTTGGCAACAATAAAATGTTATGTATACCTGTTTTATATACCTATATACCTTGGGGCACATAAAGATTTCTCAGGCAAAAAGGGGTCACAAGTGGAAAAAGTTTAAGATGCCCTGGTCTATACCACCACCACCTTCACCCCTATTAAGAAGTGGCTTTTCACTAGCTGTGTGACCCTGGGCAAGTCACTTAACCCTCATTGCCCTGCAAAAAAAGAAAAGAAGTGGCTTTTCCTGAGTCCTACTATTACATGTTTACAATTGAAAAATCTTTATAATCATAATAATAATTCCGTATAGTTTCCACCAATAAGAAGAGAAGGAGCTTTTTCCTCACACATTGACTAAAATGGCATGATTCTACATTAGTGGGGGGGGGGGTTAAATAATGGTTATCAATTTAATGTGAGGATTTCTTTCATAATTCAGTTATGTGTTCGTGTTGGATCACATAATATTGTAAGTTAGTGATGAAAAATTTACAGTTGGCTTTTAAACTCACCTGCTGTCAGGACAATATTTATCTTATCTCTCATGTATATACTGTGTGAAGCCCAACACCTGGCTTAAATAATGGATTGTCCCTCATAACCTGTTTAATCAGATCATGAGCAAATGAGGAAACTGAGGGTTGAAGTGTTTTCACCAATGTCACACAGGTAGTAAGTGGCAAAGCTAAGAACTGAATATCCATTGATCAGCCTGAGAATTTTCTATTCATAACTTCATCCTGTGGCTGCACTTTATATCTCAGTATGCAAGCGAACTACCAAATCTAGATTAATGAGCAGTGGAAAGCCCTATCTAATAGATGTTTGTCAGGGCTAGCCATCATTACAGAAGTCAAAGTTCAGGTCATAACTGTGACCCAGCCTCACTTCTATGTGGCTGACCCCAACTGTAACCTTAGGTTTTATTCAGCGATTGCTAGAGCCAAATACTAGTGTACATTGTACCATAGTGACCATTTGTCTCTGAACAAGGACGTATTTGAGGATTTGGATTTTTGCCCTAATGAGGTAAAGACTGCTGCCTCATTGTTCCATATTAGCCAGTGTAAGAAAATGATTCCCTTGTCCATGGCAGGAAAAGGGACAAAAGAAAAAGAATAGATTCCGTATTTTCAACATTGGTGTCCCAGAATGTTTCCAAGGGCTTGGGCTAGGGAAACTTCCAATAACACCAGCATTTATTTGGTCTCTAAATCACTAGATATTTCAGTTTAAGCCAAAAAAAAAAAAAAACAAAAAAAAACTAGAAGTAAGGTCTACAACATGTAGCTTCCCTAAACTTTCGTCATGATATCCCAGGGGAAAATGGTCCTACAAGAACCTCCAAATTCTTTAGCACACCCACTGGGCCAGTAGTCACCCTCAAAATCGACCAGTCTGAAAGCAGAACAGGCAGTCCTAACCAGGGTTGGATTAGACAGACTAGGAATCAAGAAAGAAACTAGCTAGCTAAACAGCGGCTTGCAGCCTCTAGCCCTCTCTAGGTTCTGACTGGGTAAGGGACATTTCTAGAGGGGCCTGCTAGGAATGTAAGGGAACTGGGCTGTCTCCAATGCCTGGCACCAGCTGGCTTCACAATGGAGAGATGTCAGCTCTATCCAGGGATGCCTGCAGCCTGGGCATAGGGTTCCCCCTGCTGTTCAAAAAGCTTTCTTCTTTGACTTTTCATGGGCTTAATGGATTCCTTCATTCCACAAGCATTTATTAAGGGTTCAGCTTGTGCCAGGCACTATGCTAGGTAATCTCTATCCTCCATCAGGGAGCTCACCTGCTATTGCAAGGCAGTGATACAGACAGAGGTGTAAATGCAAAATGTATAAAATCACTGGTTGGTAATCAGAGGATTCCAGTTTCAATGCTATAGCTGTCAATTATTGCCTCCGTAAGCCCTTAACATCCGTGGGCCTCAGTTTCCTAAACTGTAAAATAAGAGGGTTGGACTAGGGGAACTTCAAGGTACCTTCTAGTTCCAAATCTAGGACATTATGATGCTAAATACAAAGTAATTTCTGGGGACCATGTGGGGAACTCAGGATGGGCTTCACGGAGCAGGTGGCAATTGAGCTGAATCTTGGAGGACACTAGGAAACGCACAAGGCAGAGGTGAGGATGGAGACATTTACTAGTGATGCATCACATGGATGGATTCGGATTAGGATGGGGATGGCAGATGAGGGCACTGCTCTAAGGGAACAGCTTCAGGAAGGAACTTCCCATTTCTGCTCACTTGTACATCTGTCACTGATCCTGAAGCAGAGGCCTCCACTCTTGCCTTTACTTATGTAGGGGGAGAGAGAGGGAAGGAAGCCAAGGCTGGGAAATTTAGCTTTTCAGTTTCCTAAGTGGAACTCCAAATCTATTTTTCCCACAAAAACAATAGGAAATTATAGGGTAGGTCATACTATACTTTAGCCATATTATGGGCAAAATTGGCTGCTTGGGGTTGCTTTGTCGATCTAAATACAATAGCACCATTTATAATACTGATGCTAATGGAAAACATGCCACTTTTAAATGATCTCTTAGAACACATCCTGTTCATAAGTTGGAGATTTCCCATTCTCTTAAGCTATCAGAAGAGAAGCCCTGGGCAAAAGGGGTTTTACAAAAATAATAATTCTCAGAGCAGCCAGGTGGCACAGTGGATAGAGCACCGGCCCTGGATTCAGGAAGACCTGAGTTCAAATCCGGCCCCAGACACTTAACAATTACTAGCTATGTGACCCGAGGCAAGTCGCTTAACCCCAATTGCCTCACCAAAAAAAAAAAAGATAATAATAATCCTCCAGAGATAAAATGCCACCTCTACCCATAGATGATTCAAGCAAATAAAGCACTTCGGGTGAGGTGGCTAAATAATAGAAAATATTTATAAGAATTACAGAGTATCTCCTTCTTAGGGAATTAAAGGGATCAGAATAAAGTTTGAAGAAATATAGGCAGGATTTTGCCTCCCAGATTTGTACTCTAGCTTAATTCTGCAAAGCACAGTTTCCTGAAATGCTACGCTGTTCAAGTGGCAGCCCATTTAACCAGTGGTTAAAGGACCAAGGAACTGCTTTACCTTCTTGTTGGGTGAACATTAACTCACATGATCGTACAGGAGGGACTTCCCCTCACAAAGCAGGTTTTGTACCTCACCTGTCTAACTGAAAGTGCCAAATAAAAGCCTAGTTTACGGCCATCTTTTAGGACTGCTTCACAGGACCAGCACAGCCTCCTCCCTAGGTTCTCTTAACACTCAGATCTCCTCCCTGTCTGAGCAGTGATTCTAAGTCTCCTTCATCCAGCTCATCCCCACTAACCATAGCTGCCCTCCTGTCTTTCCTCTTCTCTCATGCCTGTACACTCTCTCATCAGCTCCCATGGGTTCCATATCTACATAGAAGATTCTCAGGTCCATTTGTCCAGCTCTAATCTCTGTCCTAAGCTCCCGTCTCACATCACTAACCGCCTTTTGAACATCTCAAACCAGATGTCCTATAGATACCTTAAATTCAACACCTCCAAAACAGAATTCACTCTCCTTCCCCCAACCTTCCTCCCTTCTAAACTTCCCTATTACTGTTGAGAACACCAGCATCCTCCCACTTATCTAGACTCACAATCTTAGGGACATCCTCAGCTCACTCACACTCGCCCCCCCCCCATCCAGTCTGTTGCCAAGTTTGTCATTTCTGCTATCACAACTTCTCCTCTTTGTATCCCATTCTCTCCATTCACTTAGCCCCCACTGTGATGCAGGACCTCATTGCCTCCTGCCTGGACCAGTGCAGTTGCTGTCTAATCGGTCTCACTGCCTCAAGTCTCTCCCCACTCTAATCCGTCCTACAGAATGCTTCATTTACTTGTCTTGATGATTCACTGTTATTGGAAAAACCATGATGGATGAATTAGCCAAAGGTATAATCACCCATCTATACAGTGTGTTAAAATTCTTTTTTACACTACAGCTAAACATGTGTTTGAATGAGTTTTCCAGTTGTGGCGATGACTATTACGAAGTCATCTACATGTTCCTGTCCAGGCAAAGACATACATTTTTCAAGCTGTCTGGCAGGGGTTGGGGTGCCATAAAATTCGAGATGTAGTTCACTTTAGGCTTCTGAAACATCTAGCTATCCTGGTAAAACTGCATCCTCTCATCCTGTCCAATCAATGACACATTGGCAAGATGCCTCATAGGAGGCTGGATGCCATAAAATGAAAGCATAGCTCCCTTGAGAACTTTGGGTTGCCAAAGAGTTTTGTTAGATGGGCAAACTTGCTTCTTATTTGTAGATCTTTCTAACTGTCTACATAAGGTTTTTTCATTTTCAAAAATATGTATAAAGGTATTTGACCTTTCAGGATGTGGAACCTAGGCCTGCATGTAGTGTGTTTCAGTGTCTTACTAGCAACATGAATTTGACTCCTATGTTCCATATTCCTTTATTTTAACGTTCTATAACATCCCGTTGTTACATTTTTCATTATGAATGCAGATTTGGTCAGAAGAGGTGAAATCTTATGCCCTAATATAACCAATACACACGGGACAGGCAGCAAGGGGTGGGTGGGGAAGAGGAGAGAGTCTAGACCTCTGTTTCTTTAGTGCAAAGTGAAGGAACTCCTCTTCCCCCTCCCCATGCAGATGTGCACCTGTTCTGAAACCTCATCTTAGAGGATTCTCTGAGGCACTGAGAGGGTTAGTGATGTGCCCAGAGCAACACTGCCAGCCAGTAAGTGCCAAAGGAGGGACTGAATTCAGATCCTCCCGACCCTAAAGCCAACTCTTTTCACTGTGCCAGGCTGCTCACATTTATATAGTTATTTTAAAGTTTACAAAGAAACAGCATGAATCTATCCCCAAAAAGTGGGTTTGATTCCTACCCCTACCATATTGTGAGAAGCTTCACGGGCACTTAATCTCTCTGTTCTCTGGACAACTCCCTAAGACCAGACGTTGCCAAGAAGGAGCTGACCTACATGCATATAGGTAGTCTTCTCACGTGGGATTTCATTTCATCAAGGAAATGACAGCTCCTGCCACAACCCCTTTAACTGAACATTTCCAGATTGTTTTCTTATTTATCATTTTCTTTTATTTATTATTTATTTTCCTATTACCTATTATTTTCTTATTTCTTATTTCTTACTCGTGAGCTAGGTAAATAATATTGTCACCATTTATACATGAAGAAACTGAGACTTTTCAAGGTAATGTTGAAGGGATATGCCCACATTCACCCAGCTACTAAGTGTCAGTGGCAAGATTTGAACAAGTCCCTGAATTGTATATCTAGCATGCTTTCTACTATACAATGCCCTATGGTAGCAAAAACCTTTATAATATATATCCTGTGACATAGGTGAAAATCCTGCATATACATATGCCCAGCTGAGATTTTACATGGAATTTATTAAATTTACACTGCTTAGAAAAATTTATTTTATCATCTCATGGTTATTAATAAATAGGATAAAGACTACAGTGTTTCATAATTAGCTCTATAGTAGCTTATAGTTTCTATATGAAGAAAGAGCGATGCTCAATTGTATATCTATGTAAAGGTAGTGAATCTGGCTGTTTAAAAAAATGCACAGTGAGCAATCTCCTGAAGATAGATCAACTCACAATTACATATTTTGTTGCAAACCCCAATTCTTATGCAGGCATTTTAAAACCAATGCATAGTCAGACCTTAGGAAAGGCATCACAATGTGTCAAATCAAAGAGAACTGGGTTGCTTTTCCCATCTTTTGATGGTCACCTTGTAATAAGATGATAGGACAGCTCTAGGAAGCCTAATGCTGCCACAGCTCTGTGGGATAGAATGTATTGTCAATGGTTGATTAGGTTTGTATTCTAGGTTATAAAAATGTTAATGTCTCTGGATCCTGGCAGCATTTGAAGAATACAGAGTCATCCTAGTGTTAGTTTCTGGGGAAGTTTCTCCTCTTGGGGCTTAGATCAGATAGTCAATCAACATTTACTAAGCACCTACTATGCGCTAGGCATTGTGCTTGGATGAGAAAACTGAACTGACCTTTTGCAGGAGAAAATAAATGGTTGTCTGATCACTGTTTAATGAGACTGGCTTTTTTAAGACCCCAGTTTCCTTGGATGTCATATTTTAAAATGAAGGGCAGGAGCTTAACTCAAAGCCACAAAAACTTTGATTAAAGCCCTGCCTCTGACACATAGTAGATATGTGAGCCTGGCAAAGTTATTTAACTTCTCTAAGGCAGGAGTTGTTAACTTGGGATCCACAGACCTCTAAGAAATCCGGACAGATTTCAGAGGTTCTGTGAACTTGAATGGGAAAAAAAATCATGTTTTTAAATAACTAGTATCCAAGTAGAATTCTTCATTTCCTTCAAATCCTTGTTAGGCCAAATGGGCCACAGACTGAGAACTTGCCTAGTAATGACCTGAGTGTCTTTGTAGCATCACATTACTTGCCATGGGACAAATACATGGAATTGTGTGAATGGAACACTAGGCAGTGGGGCCAGGCTAGCACTGATTTTTGCCAAGGTGGGTATATAAGTGATCATGAATCACACCATCTTTCCCTGAGCCAAGTGTTGAAATTGTCTCTCTCACTCTATGCAGAAAGCAGCATTGTTAACATAACACAATCAGGGTCTTAATGATACTTATTCTGCTACACTTATATTTTTAAGATTCCTTTTCTGAGGCTTTGTGATACATTGTTGAGTTTAAGCTTCTTTTTTTGCTTTTTAATTTTTAAAATTAATTTTAGCTCCATCTTGTTAATAATGTTATTATTGTATCCTGAATCTCTTCTCTGTCTTCCTCAAAAGGTTGAGCCACCATCCATCCATCCATCTCTTGTAAAGCTTCTAGTTAGATTCCCTCCATGTAGAAACATCTTTGAGGTGAGAGGGATTGACTTACATACTTGTAACATGCAGTTAGGCCTGCCTATCACCCCAGTCTATGTTAACCTACAAACCATGGTAGACATGAAAGCCTATTGAAACATTAATTCTGGGGCACTCTCTCATTCACTCAGAAGCTGCTAGCTACAGAATAATAAAGGCACGCTAATGATTTTTCAGATTTACTCGTTTCCCTGGAAGGCTAATATATATATATATATATATGTCATGCCACTCAGGGTAGAGATTGTCCAAATCCTACAATTCATAGAATCTGAGTGTCACTAATTAAATATAGTCTCTGGGGCAGTCCTCACCTGTCTGGAATACTTTAGAGTATCACTGGTCGATGGAAAATATTTTGGATCCAGCCTAAAGCAATTTTAGAGAGGTTTTAGGCCTTGCCAGAATGGAATCTGGCCAAGCAAGTGCTAGTGATGTCTTGGCATTCTGAGAGAGCATCATTAGCCATAGGGTATGTCCAGTGGCAGGGCCACACACATATAGATGATAAAATCCTTGTGCTAATTTGCTACATTTGTGGAAGTGCTTTTCCTTTCATATCAAAGATGTGGCCTGAGTACTTACATCAAGCCTGAGTGTTAAATTACCCTCATTTGTCACTTTTAAATGCTAATGTAGCATACTTCCCAGATGCTGAAAAAATACAATAGAAAACCGTCGCCTATTTTTGGTGTAATTTAGATAAAAGACTATGTTTTTTAAAAATTATTCAAAGGTGTGATTCTAACCTATCTAAATCTTTTCAAAATAAGATCATTACAGTTTTTAAATCCTTAAAAATACTTTCCTTATTTTTTTTAAAGTATTGAATCTTTTGCTGATGTCTATGTAGTAAAAAATAACCAGAAAGGTTATTTGGTATTCTTGTTCATGTGTTTTCCTCCTGTATGCTTTGCAAGTACAGGAAGCAGATGTTTTCCTCCTCTTTGTACCTATATATTAAAATGTCAGTATACTTAACCCCAGTTTTGTTAGCCATAGCAATGCTGTATCTATAGAAGTATTATATAAATGTAATGGTTTACAAACTGTATTTCATGAAACCCTGAAGTCCTATCAGGTACTTCAAGACATTCGCAGAAGAAAAATAGTTGTAATAGTAGACAGACCCATCTACCAACACGGCTGATTAGTTGTCCCCAGTGTATGCATCCAGACAAAGCTTAAAGGTATCAGGGATGTTAACAAAAAGTTGCATTTCTTACCGATCCAGAATCAAGCATTGAATGCATCTAATAATGCACAATGTACATTATCTGTGCTCCCAGCACATGTAATAAAATCTATGTCCATTTATCGTCTTGTTTTGTTTTGCTTTAAATATTTGTATTACTAGTGCCCACTGTGGATAATTAGCTCAAGTCAGGAAATTTAAGAACAGAAGAAAACAACTCAATTCAACAAACATTTATGAAGTGCCTACTCCATGAAAGGTACTGTGCTAGCTGCTGGGGATACCACAGTCCAAAAAAATGACAGTCCTCACCCTTGGTGAACTTATAACCCCTTGGGATTGGAGGGCAGACTACAATACGATATGTACTCCAGTTATGATCATGTAATATGAGGTGAGATCTCCCCAAAATAAATGCTGTGAGAAAATTTGTGGAATGAGAGAATACTTTTAGCTTCAGAGATCAAGGAAGGCTTTATGGGAAAGATGGCACAAAAGCTGAACCTTGAAAGAAAGAATTCCTAAAAGCTACAGTAAGTACATGCCTGGCATGTGGGATAGCTGATGCAAATACTAAAGTATTTAATAATAAAGACATGGAAAATGTGACAAAGCTCCAAAGCCAACTCTGGTATAGCATCCTCAATGCAGGGGTGAGGGGGGGAATGCAAATAATAGGATGCATTATTGCCAATTTGGGTATCCCCCTAGTCTTTTTGCACAGGTGGTGTTATTTAACCAATATTCCAAAATAATGCACTGGTTCTGGCAAACGTCCAAAAGCACTTAGGAACAGAATGAAGCAAATTTGGAAACAAAGATTCCGTTATCAGAGAAAATATAGAATGAAGTAAAACAATAGCCCAGCTTATCAGATTTTCAAAGTAAAGAGGGAGGTGAACATCGCTGTAAAGTATTTTATGAGGCAGATCATCAAAATCATGGTGGCAGGGGACAGTTAGGTGGTGCAGTGGATAAAGTACCGGCCCTGGATTCAGGAGGACCTGAATTCAAATCCGGCCTTAGACACTTGACACGTACTAGCTGTATGACCCTAGACAAGTCACTTAACCCTCATTGCCCTGCAAAAAAAAAAAAAAAGTCATGGTGGCAAAGGAAAAAAAGAGCTCTTGCTCTCAAGGAGATTATATTCTACATGGGAGACAACCCTAATTTAAGTATATTTGCTATGCTCCCTTTTTATAGTCCCCCTTTCCCCTCTCCAAACCAGTTGAAAGTCCTTGAATTTTCTTCTTTTGTTCATTTTTTTATTACCAGAATACTTCTGAAGCTCACAAATAGCAAAGCAGATACAGGGCTTGGAAAAAGACAAAAAGGCCATGCGTTCCTATTAGTCTGAAGGACCAGGTATCCTTGCAATAGAAATGGGAAACTTAAAGTATTAAACAATTGGGTCATTTACCCAAGATCCCAAAGTAAGTCTGGAATAAGTGGTAAGCTACTTCTTAGTTGGCTTTGCCAAATAGTTAGTGGAAATGTCCTTGGGTGAACATAGTACCGAAAGGGAAGTCCAGAGGGAAGATACAAGTTAGCTGTGGGCCATGGTTTCATTTCCTCCTCCATTGGTTGGGCGATCCCTAGGAGGTCCCCTAAGTGTAATGCGGTTAAGGAGGAAGGTCCCCTGCTATAGAGGAACCAGAGAATTTTAGAACAGGAACACTGGGAGTGGGTAGAGTGACAGGGCTGTGTCCATTTGGCCCAGGGCAGCTACTGAGGAGGAAAAAGGAATTAGGCTGAGTGGGGGCAGCTAGGTGGTGCAGTGGATAAAGGACTGGCCCTGGATTCAGGAGAACCTGAGTTCAAATCTGACCTCAGACACTTGACACTTACTGGCTGTGTGACCCTAGGCAAGTCACTTAACCCTTATTGCCCTGCAAAACAAAACAAAACAAAAAAAAAAGGAAATTAGGCTGAGTAGCATACTAGCATTGGGTGAGTTGTTGGTACTGCCATGTGCCAGGTAGGTGCAGTGCTTGGATAAAGTGGGGAGAGGGAAACTTATTTATCCTTATAACTATACTATTAATGTCTAAACAAGCATTTTTCCACAGTATGATTTCTCACACAGGATATCTCTGATGAAGAATACTGGCAGATTGCAGTGTAAGACGTGTCAAATATAGATGTCCTTCAAAGCACTTTCACAGATATTTTTTTCATAGTTTTTTTTAATGAAATGTCACAACATCCCTGTGTGATTTGTCAGTCCACAAATACTTATTAAACTCCTGCTATGTGCCAGGCACTGTGCTAAGTGCTGGGGGCAGCTAATGCCAGTATCCATTTGTCCCCATTAAGACACCTGAGGCTTGAAGAGATCATGACCTGGAAAAGTCTGACCATCCACTGATCAAGTGAGCAGTAGACCATGGATCTCCTGGCTCCCAGATTAATTAATAAACAGAGAATTACTCTGACCTCTAACAAATGGCCTTGCCGTCGTCTGTGCCTTTTATACCAGCCTCTGGAAGCCTGATAATTAGGCAGGATGGTCTCTGCCCCCCAGAAGGGATCATTTTGGATGCACCAGAACTATTTCACTAATAGTGTGCTTGACTTTTTGTTTTCCTACTTGGTTTCTGGTCTTGTGACCTCAGTGAGAGAGGATGCGAAAGACCTTGAGAAATATAAAATATAATACATGCATAAATATTATGATGATGTCCATTGAATTTCTATTCATATAGTGCTTGGTTTTTGCCTCCCTGAAGGCTTCTGGATGAAAATGTGATTTTTAAATTGATGTCAATTTAGCCTAACTGTGAAGGGGGGAAAAGTGGTTAGTTTAAAAGTTAGTAAAAACCCCAAATCCCTCATTCAATCTATCAACAAGCATTTTAATGTTGAGCTGAGAAATCCTTTTCATCTAAAACAAAATGGTGGGGGGTGGGGAGAGGCTTATGGTAGAATCTATGAGAAACCATTCTCCAGGCCTGAATAACTTGGTATCAAGTGAGCTATAGGGAAATCTTCTCCGGTGTCCACCTCCATCAGAATTCTCAGGGTGTCCCTCCACAGGTTTAAAATGTGTTTCCTCCTTATCTTTAGCCACTCCTTCCTTTTTCTTACTAAAATATTTTATTGATATTCTTTTTCTTTACATCACTATCTCTTCCAAAAGACTCCTCTACTCCCGAGCAGTCTCCCTTGTAACAAATAAGTAGTCAAGACAAATCGGTATAATAGCCATGTCTATCAGTGTCTCTTGTGAACTACTGCTTATAGGCAGGAGGAATGAATGCTTCATCATTAAATCCTCTGACATGACTGACCACTGGATTTGTTAGAGGTCTGGAGTCTATCACTGCGTGTTCCTTTACATTATTGAGATCATCATACACATTGTTCTGATTCTGCTTACTTTGTTCATCTTTAGTTCATACAAGCCTTTTCAAATTTCTCCCACTTCTTCATATGTATATTTTCTTATGGTACAATAATATTCCATTATATTTATAGACCACAACTTGTTCTGCTATACCCCAATTGATGGATAACTACTTTTCAGGGTTGTTGTGAGGATCAACTGAGATAATATTTGTAAAGTGCTTATTAATAAATGTGTATTCACCTTGCCAACCCCCTTCTTTCTATTTCTTTGTTGCTATCAAAAGAAAAAAAATGCTGTTATACATGTACTGGTATACAGGGGACTTATGACCTCCTTGTGATATATTCTTAGTACTAATATTGCTGTGTCAAAGGATACATGCACTTTGGTGGGGCTTTTTTTAGTGTAACTTCAAATTGTTTGCCAGAACAATTGGACCAAGTCATGGCTCTGCCAACAATGTGCTAGTGTAGCTGGTTTTTCCCACAGCTCCTCCAACATTTATCATTTTCATCCTTGCCATCTCTGCCAATTTGGTTGTGAAATGTAACCTCATTTATTTTAATTTATGTTTTCTCACCAGTGATTCAGAATCTGCTTTCATGTGATTGTTTAATAGCTTTCATTTCCTTCTAGCTCTGTTTTGTGATGTTTTGGACCCCCAATGTTTCAGAGAAGATTTTGATTGACATCATTGGAGTGGACTTTGCCTTTGCAGAACTCTGTGTTATTCCTTTGCGCATTTTCTCTTTCTTCCCAGTTCCAGGTAAAGCTCCCTGATTCCTTTTTCATTTGGTCCTCTTATTTTGGGAGTAAATGGTTTATCAAACCTACATTCTTGCAGGAGTTTTGAGAGAAGAAAGAAAAAAATAAAAGACATAAATTAGCAAGAAACTACTACTAACAATAAGATAGAACTTTAAGTACATTGCATGTATTATATCATTTGAGATAAACACATGGCAGTTTAAAAGAAAACAGAGGTGACAAATGCAAAAAAAAAAAATGGGGATCAAGAAAAAGGATGGTTGGCTTTGCTGGCAGGGCCAGGGAAAAAATTTGAGGGTGTGACCTGGAATACCAGGAAAGAAAATGATGATAGTTTAAAACAATTGGAAAATTAGGGCACTAAGATGCCAAAAAGCAAAGAAGCTGTGGGTTGAGAAATGTTCAAGAGTGATTAAAAATGTATTTTGTCATCACTTGCCCTTAGTGTAGTAAGAACAGGGTAATGCAGTTGAGATAGAATCTCCAAGTCATACCCACTTTGAGACTCATCATTGAGTCTAAGAACAACAAGTCTAAGAAGTCATTGCTGTTGCTTTTCTTGGACATCAGGAGAAACTGTCAAGTAAGTGGGTAAATGCAACTTAATGGAAGAACTAAACTCTTATTGATCAAGGTATAGTGAGCAGAATATTGAATTGTGAAGTAGCCAGGAGTGGGGACTGCCTGTTTTGGCACAAAATAAAATTTGGCCTGGCCTCGTTTGCTCAAATAGGTTTGTAAAGAAGGCCCAGTGTTCAGAGTAAGATCGTCATAGGTACTAGTCCCAACTCTAAGGAGGCAACTGTGTTCCTGCAATTTAGAAGCATATTTCTTGTCTAAAAAAGAGGAATTATATCTTTCTGGGCCTTTGTTTTCTCTTCCCTAAAATGAAGAAGATTAAACTAGATGATCTTTAAGATCCTTTGTTTCTGTAAAATTCTATGTTTCCTTCCTCATGTTGTGGCTAATCAAGCCAACATGTGGTTTGTCACATCCTTAACCAGACAAAACTATTTTGTACTGAAAAAAGTAAAATGAGCTCTAAAAGTAAACTGGTCTCTCCAGTGTGAAGTTAAGGCACACAGATCCACAGGAATACAACCAGTAAAGTTTCTCTTTCCATGAACTGTGCCCTGGAAATTAGATTTCCTCCCCCAACAGTGAGAACTCTTTCTCCAGTGTTTGTTTGCCTGATGCTGGCTCAGCAGAGGCTCAGGCCCATTGTCAGCTGTTTAACTATAGCCAGCTGCTACTTTTCAAAAGATGCAAGCACGCTGTCCTCTTTAAGACCCTTCAGAATGCAAAACCTTATAAGGGAGGTTCCAAATGCAATAAACAAACATTCTGGGCTTTCCTTCCTAAGAAAAATCAACTCGATCTTTTATAAGCAAAAGTCCCTTGTGCAACATTCAGCATGTATTTTTGAGTACCTAACCCGTCCCTAGGAAGCCTGTGAGAGACCTTAAAGAAGCATAACACGTGATCCCTGCCCTACCTGGAGCTTGGGGTCTAATTAGGGTGTTAAGATCAGCACACAGGAAATATACCCTACAAAGAGGCATATTATTTAGGACCAGAACAAGCTCTGCAGATAATGCTTGTTTTAGAACTTAAGAGAAAGGGGATATTGACATGGAAGGAAATGGTCTAAGGGAGCTTTGGGTGGAGGAAGGACATGAACTGTGTCATGGGGAGGGTGGTAGGACTGGACAGACAGACAGGAAGGAAAATAAGGGGCATTAGAATAGGGTGGAGACAAGATGAGGGAGTGCTTGCTTTAGGGAAATAAAAACTGCCCGTTTTGTAGGACAATAAAGAAAACTGCAAATAGAACACAAAACTGGATAATAGGATATGCAATCGAGAGGACAAGGTACTAAACAAAAGTATTTTCTTAAGGTTTTGTTTTATTATTGTTATTTTATTGCAAGGAACTTGGGTCCCTATTAAAATTCCTACAAGTGAACCTAAACAAGGAAATTGAGCAACAATGGGCCACAAACAAAGAGGGTGTTTAATCCATATGAGGTACTACCAACCAGGACCTTAAGGCTTGACTACCCCTTAGCTTCAGCCTAGAAGCCTTCATAAATAATCTATTAGGGAAGAAAGTAACCTCCAAACATTGTATAATCTGGATTTGTCTGTACATGGAGGGCCCTGAAAAGCCCTAGCAGAGCAGGGCAACAACTGATGTCATTCTCCGCTTTCCCTGAACAGTCACGGTGAGGGCACACTTGACTGGTTGGCTGATGACACTGAAGAAGACATTTGTATTGGCTCCCAGCTCCGTGCTGCGCATCATTGTCCTCATCACTAGTCTTGTCGTTCTGCCTTATATGGGGTAAGTGGCTTTTCCAACAGGGACATCATCTTCATTTCCTTCAAAAGTGTGACATCTAGATCATGAGATCTGTATCTTCATCTACACATCTCCAGTGTACCTGGACTTAGAACTAGAACCCTGCCGCTGTGCCAGCAAAATTGTGATCAAAGGAGGCTAACAATCATTTCTGATCAGTGAGGATAACAATCGCTAATCACCGAGCAGTAAAAGATTTGCACAGTTCTGTTCCCCACTAGTGGAAAACTCCAGCGGTAAGGAATGCACAGACAGTCCCATCACAAGTTACTAGGAGTTTCAGAATGCAAACACTGTCATTCAATATCAGGACTCACTTCTCATTCTCAAGCTTAACCTTAGATGATTTAAAATATTTGCTGTAGCATTTTTTGTGTGCTGACCGTACTTTCTTATTTGTGTCATGGTTTGGGGGTTATATTTTTTAAGGATGCATTTTTCTCTTACTCTCAGGGTTCATGGAGCTACTCTAGGAGTCGGGTCACTCCTAGCTGGTTTTGTGGGAGAATCTACCATGGTTGCAATAGCAGCTTGCTATGTCTATAGAAAACAGGTAAGATGTTGATGAGTCTGAGCAGACAGGCTGCTTCCACCAACAAGCATTTATTGAGAACTTAGTGGGCCCTGGGATAGGTGCTGGGGAAGTATACTAAGGCAACAAGAGAATGAAGTAAATGCCATCCCTGATGCTAAATTAGGACTGCTCATTATGTTTCCAGGGACTTTTCAAGCCCACTTCACAGTCATTGTTATGAAATCGGTATCATTAGAAAAGTCTTTGGGGAGAATTGTTACTGCTGTTTAAAAATCCTACCTCTCACACCCTATACCTTCCAGCCAAATTAGCTTGCTTGTTTCTCATACATGAAATGTCCTTTTAAATGTCATCCTCTGCCTCCCTCATGCCTGGAATGTTCCCTTCCTCCCCTCTGCCTCTTGGAAGCCCCAGGAAGAAAGTAACCTCCAAGGCTCACTGCTCTTCTTCAAGGAGCCTTTCTTATTCCCCTAGTTGTTTGGTGGTGGTGGTGGTGGTGGTGGTGGTGGTGGTGGTGGTGGTGGTGGTGGTGGTGGTGGTGGTGGTGGTGGTGGTGGTGGTGGTGGTGGTAGCCCTAATTTTTCAGAGAACCAGTGTCATCACAGGTGATGTCTTGACTTGCCCGTGAATTGGATTTAAGTGGTACAGAGTTGCACAAAGTTGTCAGCTTCACTTTCTCTTCCTGAGTCATCAAAGTCTAGTGGCAGGACAAAAATCAAGACAACTGTCAATGGCCCAGGATTCAGTGGATGACCAGTCTCTGAGGGCTCCACAGCATCTGTTTCTGCTGCCTTCATGGTCATTGGAACAAATTGTTCTCATCTGCACATTCCGCCATTATGGAATAGGTAGATAGGCAGAAAAGAAACTAGCATTTAAGTGCCTACCGTGTGCCATAGACTGCTAAGGGCTTTACAAATATCTCGTTTGATCCTCTCAACAATCCTGGGAGGTAATCACTATTCTTATCCCCATTTTGCAGGTAAGGATTTTGAGACAAATATGCCCAAGGTCAAACAGCTAATAAGTGTCTCAGGACAGATTTGAATTCAGTCTTCCTAACTCTAGACCCACTCCAACCAACATGACATCTAGCTGCCTGGTACCACCAGCATCCCCAAGATGTCTCTGTACTGGCTTTGTATTTACCTATCTATGAACAGGCATCCCACAAGTTAGATGCAAACTCTTTGGGAGCTTGTATGTATAGCTCCAGGGCCCATCACAATTCCTGGCACAAAGTATGTGCTTAATAAATGTTTATTGATTGATTACTTGATCCCCTACCTAATTCTCATTCCATTTGACTTCCTGAGCACAAAAGAAAACTAATTTCACTTACCATATTTGAAAAGAATTTCCAAAGCCACACTGGCATTTGATGTTTAGGTCTTAATAACAAAACCACAAAGGGGGGGGGGGGGCGGGGAGGGAGTTCTCTGCTTAAAACAAAACAAACAGAACCAGAAATTTTGGAAGTAATGCATTGTGACTTTTAATTTCTTTGTTCTTTTAGTGGAGACATCCTAAAAAGATTTCTACAGTTTTGCTACTCTTGCCACAACAGATTGAAATCACAGAATAGAAATATCAAAATATAAACTCCCTGAGGATGGGACTGATTTTCTATTCTGTCTTCATATCTCTAGCACATTTAATAGTGCTTTACAACTGATATGTGCTTAATAAATGCTTATTGGATTAGACTGAGGAAATCCTGAAGAAATAATTTTTTAATACCTTCAGGAATTCTTCCATTCAATTCCTGAACTAGAGAACTTTTAAAGAATGTCACAGTAAAGTGTGTATGTGTGTGTGTATGTATGTATGATAAAACATTTGTCGTACTTCAAAGTGAAGTGCAATGACCACTTGATGAATTTTTCCCAGCTGCCTGCTTCCTAAATTTCCCATCACTTGTCTTTACATAGATTTTTGTCGCTTAATATCTTGCAACAGGTTTTTCTCTAATTGCTTGATAATATATTTAACCTCTCTAACAAAACTGTAACTTTCTTTCTTTCTTTCTTTCTTTCTTTCTTTCTTTCTTTCTTTCTTTCTTTCTTTCTTTCTTTCTTTCTTTCTTTCTTTCTTTCTTTCTTTCGATGAGGCAATTGGGGTTAAGTGACTTGCCCAGGGTCACACAGCTAGTAGGTGTTAAGTATCTGAGGCCAGTTTTGAATTCAGGTCCTCCTGACTCCAGGGCCAGTGCTCTATCCACTGTGCCACCTAACTGCCCCAAAACTGTAACATTCTTAAGAAGAGGAGCTATGGTTACTTTATAGCTCTCATTTCACCTAGCCCAGTGTTGAGGATACAGTAAGTATTCAATAAATATTTCATGTATTGAACTGAATTTTGGGCCAAAATTATATTCACATCCTCAATACCAAGATATAAGTAGACAGTCACCTAAGAGTTTTATGTAGCATATTCTGTCTTATGAACAATCATTGTTTCAGGGTCAACTTGTATTGACCTTTTGATTCTGTCTATATCCTTGTATTTATGAATTCTTCTTTGACCTAGAAAAAGAAGACTGAAAATGAGTCAGCCACAGAAGGTGAAGACTCTGCCATGACTGACATGCCTCCAACAGAGGAAATTACAGACATCGTAGAAATGAGAGAAGAGAATGAATAAAGACATGGGATGATGTGACTGATCACCACACCACAGAGACAGTTGGAATAATACTTCAGCATCTTTCCTTCTTTCACCTTGGTTTTTTTTTTTTGTTTGTTTGTGTGTATTTTTTTTAAATGAAAGAGGCCTTGATTTAAAAGGTTTCAGATAAATTCTCTAGCATACTGGGTATGCTCACATTGATGTGGGACCTAAAGAGAGGTCTTTTCTTTTTTCTCTTTTTTTTTTTTTTAAATGGAATTAGTTTTTTTGCACCATAAAAAACTAAAAGATATGGCTGCATCATGGTAGAAGTTGTCTCCGTTGTTGAAGCCTTTACTTCCATTGGACAATCTGCATTTGTCAACCAAAGGACTGCTGTGTGTCTCTGTGCCATTGGCTACGTGGCCACTTGTGCCCTCTGGCCACAAACTTGACTCCGGTTTGTTTGGTTTTTTCTTCCTCTTTTTTTAGGATCACAAGGTTGAAAATACAATACCTAAAAGTTGAGTTTTCTTTTACTTGCTTGACAATAACTTGGCTATACAAACAGATATAACCCTTGTGGCCTAATATATTCCTCTTGCCCGTGGAGTTATAGACTGTCTACTATTAAAATACAGAGGGTTAAGAGGTGAAATTCAGGAAGAGTCAAAGTCCATTCAAAGGACGAGAATCGTGAATGGGCTTCATTGAAATATGGAAATAATATTTTTTATGGTCTGAGACATCACTTGGGTAGCAAAAGTGAATCATAATTCAACAATTGTATTTCATTTTGCATAGGTGGATTCTAGGAGGGTTGTGTTTTGCTTTGTCTCTTTAATATCCTAGTATATATGTCAATGTTTTTTAGTCATCTCATATCACCAAATTTAAAGTCTTTTGCATGCCGTTACCTGCTTTTCATTCTTCTGTCCTGAAGGTGGCACTACAGGGAGTCGAATGGAACATTCTAACTTTTTTTGGTTTTGGTTTCTTCAAGAGAACTGAAAGTTTTCACTATGTCATAATCTAGCAATCTTATGCTAGATCAGCATATTAATAACTTTTTAGGTATAGTTTATTATATCATTCTGCCATTCTTATAACTTTGTGGTATATATAACTCATGGAATGCACTAGGATATAGCCCTTTCATGCCATACAATAAAAAGAAGACACTTTATAAAATTACTAAAAATCACTATGTGATCTTCCCAGAAATTAGGCATTTGGAATCAATTTAGTAAAGTATATTTTTCTAAGTTTCAAAGATTTTTTTTCTTTTTTGAATTTTGGACGCATTTAGTTTACTAAATTCTTGGCTTAGTCAAAACACTTGAAAACTGACAAAACCTAAATAAAATATTATTTTAAATATATATATATATATATACTGTATAGGTTATGTAATTTATTTTAAGCTACAATACATTTCCTATTTTTGCATTTTCAACGAGATGTCTTTAATACAATATGTTGGTTGCCTGTGTGCAAATATAATTAGTTAAAACATATTGTATCAGTGAACTTTGTGTCTTAGTTGCAATAGTTGTACTTGGTTCATTACTTGTACAAATGCAATAAGATTGAGTAAATTTCAGGAGAGATATTTTTCAGTATGGGTGAATGGGGGTCTAATTGGTCAGCCTAAGCAGAAAACATTAGGAACAAAATGGTAGCAATATTAGATGGGCAAGGAATAAAGAAGCCCTCTGGATTTTTTGTTTTCGATGTTGTACTCAGATTATTCCTCATAATAAATTAACTAAGCTGAATAAAGTCAACCTTGTACAGGAACAGTGTTGACATTTAAATTTCTGGATACACAATTCCCTTGGGCATGCCTACATTGTATAGAGGCCTATGTACTTCTTAGAGGCCTGAACTGTTGTCATTTTTTCTTCTCCCACATAATGAGAATTAAGATGTACAGCTTTATGGCAACAGTAGGGGTGGAATTAAGGAAGTGGGGGATGGAAGAGGGAGGTGAGTGGGGACAGATCTTATATTTTTGTTTTAGGCACATGACTAGAAGTTTAAGTGACAACATGTTTTATTATTTGTGAGTGTTGGATGCTTATGAAATTGGAGCTAGATCTTTTTTTTTTTATTGAAAAAAGTAAATTCACATCCCTGACAATCAGGTATTTAAAGGTTCATTATCTTGAATTGTGCAAAGTTGTTAAGATGTTAAAATTGAACTTCACCAAGCCCCCTTCAAATGTACCATTCTTGTTAAAGTAACAATGAATACAAAAGAGCAGCAATGTCAGTGAATCCAGACTGGGAGAAATGATTCCAGTGTGTTTTGAAAAATGCCACAAACCTTTCCCGGGGGATGCATCTTGAAGAAGACCTCCTGTACTTCGGTCAAAGGAATGAATTTAACACAGAGACTTAAGTTCGAAGTTGAAGTCTACGACAGATCTCTTCTTCTATTGTGAACAAAAGCTTCACAGAAAGAAAAGAGAATATGAAAAGTAAGGGATGGGGATCAAATAGGACTAGGGATAGGCAAAAGTAGTCAACAACCAGGCACACTATTTAATCTTTTTATAAAATGCCCATTTTATGTCAGAAAATCTTGCTCTCAGTGAAATATAGGTATTTATCTTGGGATAAATCAAAACCACATGTCCCCTCCCAGGCACCCCCCACCTCCAAAAGAATGTTCTTAAGCCTCTGGTGAAGAAGTAGCCCGTGTAATTTTTCAGTTCTTGTTTAGGGCACCAGTGCCTTGTCTCATTTCTAGGTGCAACATATTTTCATAGCGTTCCCAAATTGTTGAAAGAATTGATGCCAGTGCTTTGGCTCTGCTTACCATAGAAATATTGTCACCAAGTGTATTTAATGTGAAAGTCAAGTGGCTGAGAGACAGATTGAGTAGATCATTTCCCTAGTGAAATAAGAGCAAGAACCATGAAGATGATAGGGTTGGCTAACTCTCTCCCTATTGACTCATTTCTTGTAGGCTCATTTCAACATTTAAAAAAAAAGCACCACAACCTGAAGGACATTTTCATTTGAAAACCTAAACACAGCATCTCTGACAGATGATTATCCTGAGATGGAGAATCTTCCTATTTCACATTTATTTTCTGGCTACTGGAGGAGGAAGTTATTTCCAATTCAATGGCCTTCAGTAGTTTTTTATTAAGCTGATACAAGAAAAATAATCCTGGTTGAAGGAGAAACTTGTGTCTCCTGGCACACAAATCTTGCTATAGAAAGGAAATGGACCTCTATTAAGATGTGGACATGCCAGCCAAATATCTCAGGGACCGTTGAGAAATTTGTTTATGAGCAGGAAACTCATGACTTCTTACCAGTTTATAAACTTGGGGATGCAAAGTAACTTCTTTGCTTTGTTATGGATCATCCACCCAGCATTCCTCCTCTTTGTTTTCTGGGCTTGAATCTAAGATAAGAGAATGTACAGACATAATAAAATGGGATAAATTAGGTTTTTGTTTTTTTTTTTTTCAATTTAATCCAACACCTTACTGTTATGCTATGCATTGAAATGTTATTATGGACCAGTAGTTTTCCATGAGGAATCTGAGCACCGTGGCTAGAGGGCCAGCATTGGAGACAGGAAAATCTGCCTCTGATACATACTGGCTGGGTGTCCATGGACAAGTCACTTAACAGAGCTCACACACAAGTCAAAGCCTAAGTTACAAATGAACTGCTGATCTGCATTAGGGGAGAGTTTCCCTACTAGCAGTTCCCCAAATGGATGAAGTCACAGATCTGGACCAAAAAAAAATTTTCATTTGTAGAGAAAGCATATTGTTCCTTTACAATATCACACCAGATCTTCAAAAGGGATTTGTGAAGCTGTAACTTAGGCATCATCCTCTTTTTGATGAGGCTGAGTTTTGGCAGAGTTAAGTGACTTGTCTGAAGTCATCGTAAATTAGTAGTGAAGATAGGACCCAAACCTGGCAGGCAGTGTTCTTTTCCCTCAATAGCTGAGCACCATTGGGGTTTCGGCTAGAAACGTCTGCATCTCCAACAGGAACTGTGGCCTTGCATCGGCCCTTGTGACTCACACTTTGGCTTCCTCAGTAGTTTGCCTATAAACAGCAATTAGAGAGGTAATATCTAAATTCACACTTATGCACAGAAGGACTGACATTAAATTTCTAAAATGCTGGGGAAGGAAATAGCTTGTTATGAATACTTTTCCAAACTTTTTTTTGCTTTTTATTTCTTCTTTTCTCTAAACTGAAGACCCCTCTGAGTTTCTAACATAGCAGGCTTTTGTGCTGAGGGGAAAGTGGAATTTGCATGGCCATTGATTGGAAATATGTTGATTTTTAAAAATCTAAATAGCTCTCTGGATCAGTTTTTTTTTTTCTTACCATTAAAGTAGTGGGACGAGAATATATTTAAAAAAGCAAAAGGGCAAACTATATTTATATAATTGTAATTAAGGAATATTCATTTTAGAAGTATTTGTATTATATTTTAAAACTTCTCCATTTTAATGAACTTTAAGCCAATACATGGGTTAAACGTTAAGATTACAGCTAGCCATGGGCTCTTGGCTAATCACCTGGAGGTGAGCTGGTCTTTGAGCTTGGAGTGGGATGTAGCTTATCATAGGATCATACAGTTCTTTAGGCCAGAAGAGGAAATGGGTCTTGCCATGACTTGTGATTTCAAAGGCTAACATGTATGTCTGTATCTCTGTGTGTCTGTGTTTGTGCATGTGTGTGTCTGTGTGTTTATACACAATAGTGCACCTTTCTTGAGGAGTGTATTCATGGCTTTAAAAGACAGAGACTCATAGGTATGATAATACCTGCAATGCACTTTCAGCTAGCTTCCTAAAAACTGAACATAATGACTACATTTGGAAGTCAGTAACTGCTTCACCGCTGGCCTCTTTTACACATACACAAACACACACATATGCAGCTCTCACATTAGAAGTATTTGGCCCTACACCCTCCCTATTAAAGGCATGCTTCTTGTAAACGTGTTAACAAGGTTTTTCTGTGTGGTTATTTTAAATCTCTATTTCTGTATTTTGAAGCAGCAAAAGTACCATGTGACAGATCAGATGATCTAACCACTTAAGAAACAGGATGTAGAGCAAATCTGGAGAAACTAATTCTTTAAAAAGGTCATTCCTTGTTCCCTGACTTTTTGTTCCAAGGGAGAAACAAAAAAAAGGTTTAAAAATTTTTAGACACATCCAAAATGTGAGATGTGCATTACGTCATTGTAATACTAGTTTGTAAAATAGCAAAGTCATAAAAAATAGGGAATGATACAACCTTATTTTTCAAGTTAGCTTCACTTTTCTTCTCTTAGGGAAGACCAGGCAAGGTTGGGCCTGTTCTGCTGCTATATTCTTTCTCTACACCAAAGGAAAAAACTCCTGGATCAGTTTAAAAAAAACAAATAAATAAACCTCTCTTTCCTAAGCCCCAGTGGCTCTGGGGGGAACTATAGCCAGTAACTTCAATAATAATTTTCTTTTTATATTTTTTCTGCCTCATTTATGGTCAACCAGGCTCTACAAAAAACTACATATATGCATTTTTTAAAAATGCTTTCAACACTGGGTAGAGTCAACAAGTTTGTTTTGATATGATAGCAGATTTTAGTGTAGATGATGTAGTTAAAAGTGCACTTTGCTAAAATGAGATGACCTCAGCAAGCAGTATGTGTATTTCACAGAAAACTAGAAACAGTCTCCTGTTTGACTAAGAAGTGGCTTCTTTTTTTTTTTTCCCCAAGAGAACAAACCAGCTGAAAGTGAATCCACTCTTTACCCTTGAACTATGGAAAATTCTTTGGAAAGAAGAGTGGTGGTTTTTTCCTACAAAAATTTAGAGACAGAGGTTCCCTAACTTTGGTCCTAGGGGCTGGTAAAGGTATCTTGGGGAACAGAAAATGGAAACTTTCTAAAGGAGGGCCAACTCCTAGAGCCTAAGCATTATTAAGGAACCTCAGAGTTCATGTCAGGGATAGCCAAATGCATTATGAGCTGGTTACTGAAAGCAATGTTGGAGCCTCAGTAGGGTACAGATGTTAATACCTGCACATCCTACAAACTAAGTCATGTGACCACCTTCAAGAAATGACCATTACACAAAGGAGAGATAACAAGCTCACTACTGGTAAATATATTGTTGTGAGGCTCTACGTGATTGTCATTGGATTTTGTTAACCATCTTCTAATGTAAATGAGACTAATGTCTAAAACTACTAAGAATGAAGAGTTGGATATTAAAAAAGTTAGAATGGAATAAATCCATTAAAATAGGAGATTATTCTATATACTGGGTGTCAGTTCTTCCAAATAATGAAACTTAATTATTTTTAAGAAAAATTTCCAAAGACTCAAGGGCCCATAGCTAGAGGGTTTGAGTCCCTAAAGGATGTGGAGGATGGCATAAGGATACTAAAATTGGGGAGTGAGGGGGAAGAAGAGCATGGGAAATGGGAATTTTACCTCGTTCATCATTTTACATCTGACAATACAAAAGATTTAGTTATGTGTTTAAAAAAAATTTTTTTAAGGTACATTAGGAGTCATTGTGTATGTGTGCTTTAGCTGTAAGTTTATAAACTTGTTTCACATCAAAACTGGGTTTAATATAAACCATTGAAATCACTCACATGAAAATATTTGTGCAGCCTTTGATTTTTAAAATGACTGCAGAGGTCAGTATAAAGTATGTATTGCATTAACAAGTGCTGTTTATGTATTTAATATAGGAAGGTGTAAGTTTTTGCATTGTTAAGAAATCTATGCTTTTCCCCCCTTTTTTGGATTTGTGCTCAGATATTGTCAAGTAGCTTTCATAATATAATTTACTTTAAGTAAAGCTCAACAACTTTGCATATGATTGAAATTGTTTTCAGTTTCTTCATTCTGATAATCTAACCATTTGTCCATGGCCTCATTACTAGCAAACTAAAGGTGCTTGGTTATACAACAGAAGTTAAGCATAACCACAGTTTCTCCTTCTCTGACTTTAAAGAGTACAGTAAAATCCCATTTCTTTCCATTGGTAACCTCCTTCCAAAGTTTAAAAATAGACTTACCCCTGAAAAATTCTGTCTAGCACAATTTTTTTTATTCAAGTCCATTTCATCTAGGCCTGTCTCCTATGGAAATGACTTTATTTCCTCTATTTTTAATAATCTATATGAACTCTTGGGATACAAACAGAATGGAGAATTTATGGGAAAAACATAGGCAAGAGAGTTAAGTAAAATGGGGATCAGAACATACAATCTGGGTCAGCAGAGGGAGTGCCCACACAGATGAAACTGGAAGTTCAGAGATCATCCACTTTGAGATTTTTACATGATTCATGGCAGTATAATGGTTTGTTGCCTGTTTTTCTAAGTCCTATGAGCCTTTCCTTCAATTACTAAATTTCTTTTAAATTCTGAAATTCACTAGATTGCCAAAGGGAAGCAAGATACAAAAAAGGTTAAGAACCCCTTCTAAGATTAGAGATGTCAGACAGCAATGGCATAGGTTGGGGGCAGCTAGGTGGTGCAGTGGATAAAGCCCTGGAGTCAAAAGGACCTGAGTTCAAATTCAGCCTCAGACACTCGACACTAGCTGTGTGACCTGGGCAAGTCACTTAACCCCCACTGCCCTGCGGAAGGAAGGAAGGAAGAAAGAGAGAGAGAGAAAGAAAGAAAAGGAAGGAAGGGCATGGGGCTATCTGGCAAGTGTCTCCATTACAGGAAATCCTGAGCTTTGTCACCCTTCACTAAAAAGTAAGACCCTTCAGGTCAGGGATTGTTTTCCATTGTTGCCTTTTTTTATTGCCTGGCTATCATGGATATAATTAATTAGAACAATATTCCTATCAGAAAAGTAGAGAAAGGGAAAATAATTTCTCCCATTAAAGAGTGGGGGGAGGGGAAAAGGGAAGGGAAGAGGAGGAATTCAAGAACTTCCATAAAGTAGAAATCATTAGGAACGCCTTTAAAAAAAATAACATGTTCTGGAAAAGCAGGAAACTATACAAAGTCACTTTTTAAAAAGTGATCCAAACACATGTTGTACTTGTTCTCTAAGAATCTAAGGCTTTTGTCTACAAAGTACATGGGACCTAAAACTCAAAACAATGTAGTTCAAGCTTTTTGTTGTCCAGTCATTTTTCAGTCCTGTCTGATTCTTCATGACCCCATTTGGGTTTTTTTTGTTTGGTTTTTTGAAGGGGCAATGAGGGTTAAGTGACTTGCCCAGGGTCACACAGCTAGTAAGTGTCAAGTATCTGAGGTCAGATTTGAACTCAGGTCGTCCTGAATCCAGGGCTGGTGCTTTATCCACTGTGCCACCTAGCTGCCCCCTCATTTGGGGTTTTCTTGACAAAGATGCTAGAGTGTTTTGCCACTTCCTTCTCCAGCTCATTTTACAGATGAAGAAATGAGGAAAACAGGGTTAAGTGACTTGCCCAGGGTCACACTGATAGTCTCAAGCATCTAAGTCCAAATTTGAACTCGGGTCCTCCTGAATCCAAGGCTGGTGCTTTATCCACTGTGCTACCTAGCTGCCCCCACCTAGAGTGTTTTGGTTGTCCTATCCTGCTGTTGATTTCTTTTTTTTTTTTTTTTTTTTTTTTTGCGGGGCAATGGGGGTTAAGTGACTTGCCCAAGGTCACACAGCTAGTAAGTGTCTGAGGCCGGATTTGAACTCAGGTACTCCTGAATCCAGGGCCGGTGCTTTATCCACTGTGCTACCTAGCTGCCCCCCTGCCGTTGATTTCTATGAAGCCTTTAGTTGACTGAAACCCCCAGATCTTTTTCTGATAAGCTGCAATCTAGCCACACCTTCCCTGTCTTGTACTTATGGAGTTTGTTTTAACTCAAATGTGAGGCTTTAATAAGGTGAAATTGAATACTGATAAATTGAACTCAGTGCAGAGTTCAAAGTGCAGAATTTTTGCAGATGGTGAGGGTTCTTTCTTTCTGGTTGCTTGTTTTGGTCATGGCATAGTCCAATGATTCTTAATTTTTTTTTCTCCTAAATCTATTTTCCAAGTCAGTTGTTTTTGCTTTGTGATGTCTTACTTTTTCTTCTATTTTTCTAATCTTTTGACTTTGTTAATATTTCTTCTTGCCTCATAGAGTCGTTGGCTTCTATTTGCTCTAATTTTCAGGCAGTTTGTTACTTGGGCAAGGTTTTGTACTTCTTGTACCAAGTTGTTAATTATTGCACCACACTCTTAATTCTCTCTTCAATTCTTTCTTCCATGATTCTCATTTCTTTTCCAATTTTCTCAGATGCTCTCATTCCATTTATGAAAACATTTTAACATTTTAAAAAACTCTTCATTTCTTCCAAGAATTCTAACTGAATTTTTGCCCACAGTGTTTTTCTCTTAGGATTTGCTTGCAGATTTTTGGAGTAATTTTCTTCTTCTGAGTTTGTCTTCAGTTTGCCTGTCAACATTAACTCTTTATAGTGGGTTTCTTTTCTTGCTTGCTCATTCTTCCACCCTACTTCCTGACTTCAGACTGGTTCTTAAGGCTAAGTTCTGCTGCACTTCTGGAGAGAAGGTCTGGTCTGGTCCCATTTTTTACTTTCTTTGGGGGTATTGAGTGTTGTGTTATTCCAGGATCTCGGAGACAATGGATTGCAATCTTTTAGTGTGCCCAGAATGGTCTGTTCTACAACAAAGTCTGATTGGTGGTCCCTGGTCTGAGCTCTACAAGTTCCTGACCTGGTTTGAGTCTGAGAAAGAGTAAACTGCTGCTGGACTCATCTCCCATCAGTCAGCTGGAAAGTTCTTTTGGTTTAGAGTGGCAGAATTGTAGTTTCTCCTTTAGTCTGGGATCCCTACCCTAGTTATTCCTCTGCAAACAGGGCTAAATGCTAGTAATGAGACGCTGCTTTGTGCCTCGGGTCTGAGCTACATCACTGCTGCTACTCCTCCTGGCTTTTGAACTTCTATTTTCTTGGTATACTACCCAAGGCCTCCCTACTCAGTAATGTCATTTAATGCATAGTTTCCCTTATCAGTCTTCCCTGGGTCTAAAACATGAAACTTGCTAGTTGCCACCTGTCCCTGTTGGTGGCCCAGCAAGGATCTGGTAGAGCCTGAGTATGGGTTTGGTACCTCCTCTTGCCCTGGTGCACAGTCTCTTTATAGGCACTGGAGTGCTCTGGGTGGCATGCTCCTGACTCAACCCAATCCCCAGTGACCACGGAACTACTTATGTGTCTTGCTATACTGAGCTGGGCTACAGAAATGGCACACTGTGACCTTTTCTGGATTTCCCCATCAGGATTTGGTCAAGTACATTTTCTAGATTTGTTTAAAGGGAGAGCTTAGCTACACTGGTTCCTACCATTCTGACATCAGCTCTACCTCCCTTTTCAGAGTGTTTTAAACCATTTCGTAGTTCTAACAAAACTGTTCCTATCGGGGCAGCTAGATGGCGCAGTGGATAGAGCACCGGCCTTGGAGTCAGGAGTACCTGAGTTCAAACCTGGCCTCAGACACTTAACACTTACTAGCTGTGTGACCCTAGGCAAGTCACTTAACCCCAATTGCCTCACTAAAACAAACAAACAAACAACAAAAAACCTGTTCCTGTCTTTCTGTCTTGACTATTTCCATTTTTGTCATCTTTGTTGATTTTTTTGGCATTTGCATTTCTCTTTCTACCATTTACTTAACCAGCTGTTCACATCCTAAATTTTCTGTTCTCTTCTGAGGCCTCTGCCTTTAATCAACAGCAGAGATGAAAACACCACCTGGACTCCTGTGGTCTTCAGTTTCTAACCCAAGATTTTGTAATCTTTGGCAACACTTTCCTAGGTTCCTTCTAGCAGTTTCATTTATAACATAATGAATTGCCAAGATTGGGCAGAAGTCATCTGGTTTTGACAGGTCTTGGGCAGATCTCTATCAATTGCTGGATATGTGCCTCAGGAAGATAGTGGACTTCTCTTTTGTCCTTACCAGGTCCTTACCAAAAACAGCTGTTTCAGTATTCTTCAGCGGAGTTTAAAAACAAACAAAAACAAAAAACACTGTCTCTCTTCTCCCTCTGACCCTACCTGGATAATCTCTTGGCTGAAAACATATATGTATTCACATTATCAGTGTTTTAAGAATGACCATCTGCTTCTTCCCTAGAGGGTCCAACTACTTCCTCTATTGGAAAAACTATACTAGTGAACTAGTTCCAAATCCTTTTTTCTGTTCTTTCTCTATTAATTCTTTTACTCTCTCATCTCTTGAGTTGACATTCTTCTGTCTCTCCAGGTCCTGTTTCTTCTTTGTTTTCATAGTAAAGCCCTACTTCTGTTTTTTCTTTTTTTTAATTCTTCATTTATTTCTAACTCAAATACAAAAAGACAAAAATATTTCCACATACACAGAACACAAAAAGAAGATTCAATATGAAACCATGAAATCTCCATTTCACACTATTCACTTCTTTTGAAAAACCATGTAATAAATACGACACATCATTCTCAAAGCTACCCTGCTTTTCTGTGCTTCATTTTGAGTTTTCTTTTGTTCTCTGCTGTGTGTGTTCTCTATGCCTCTCTCCAGCCCAGATAGCTTCTCTCTACCTTTTGGCGTCTCTGTCAGTCTTTGTTGCTTCTTGTCTCTTGTGACTTGACTGTTTACCACTCCATGTTTATCTATCTTATTTCCCATCTTTTTTCCCTCATATCTTTCTCCAATCTTCATCTCTGCCTTATAAAGCCAGGCCATTTGACTAGTGTTCCCTCCAGTAACAGGCATGATCCCATGCACAGCTGGGATGGTAGAACCTTGCCAGGTCTAGCCAGATGTTACCCCTCTGTGGAACTTATGGGACAGGCCTGGCATAGGCAGATGGATCCTCCCTGGGGTGGAACCCTCATTTTATCTGGGAAGGGGGAGAAATAGGACTAAAGAGAGGGAAATAAAGGATTGGTGTAGGCCTCCCTGGCCATCACTGGAGTCAGACCCATGGCCAAAGGTCACCAACAAGAATAAAGAGGCTATGTGGCTATGAGGCCAAAAAATTTTTAAAGGCACTGTGCTAAGTGCCAGGCATAAAAAAGAGGTGAAACAGAGTCCCTGCCCTCAAGGAGCTCCCACTCTAATGGTGGTAGACAATGAACAAACATATATACAAAGGAAGTTATATACAGGATAAATAGGAAGTAATAAACAGGCAAGGTACTAGAATTAGGAGAGTTTGAGAATGACTTCCTGTAGCACATGGGATTTTAGTTGGATTTAAAAGAAGCCACAGAAGCCAGTAGCCTAAAATAAGGAGGGAAGGGCATTCCAGGCATGAGAGATAGCAGAGAAAATGCATAGGGCTAAGAGATGGAGCCTCTTGTTCCTAGACCAGCAAGAAGGCCAATGTCACTAGATCAAAGAATATATAGGAAGGGGGCAGGATAAGGTGTAAAAAGACTGGCAAGATTGGAGAGGTTATGAAGGGCTTTAAATACCAAGCTGAAGATTTTCTCTTTGATACTAAAGGTGAAAGCCACCGGAGTTTATTGAGTAGGGGAGTGATATGGTTGGACCTGAACTTTTGGAAAATCACTTTAGTTGCTGAATGGAGGATGGATTGGAGTGGGGTGAAACTTGAGACAAACAGACAGACCCACCAATAGGCTATTTCAATAGTTCACATATGAAGTGATCAGGACCTGTATTAGGGTGATGGCAGTATCAAAGGAGATGTGTGAGAGATTCTGCAAAGCTAAAATCAATAGGCCTTGGCCACAGATTGACTGGGGGATGAGACATAGTGAGGTGTTCATGGCAACAACTAAGTTTCAAACCTGAGGGACTGGGAGGATGGTATTATCCTCTACAGTAATAGGAAAATTGGAGAGAATGGGAGGGCTTAAGGGGAAAGATAATGAGTTGTTTTGTAGACCGCTGAGTTTAAAACATCTACTGAATATCCAGTTTGTAGAGTATGAAAGGTGGTGGGAGATGCAAGATTGGAGGTCAGTAGAAAGGTTGGGGCAGGACAAGCAGATTTGAGAATCATCAGGAAAGAGATGGTTAATTAAATATATGTGTAACAAAGTAACTTTCACCTTAATTCTTTTTCCTTCTTCACGCCCATCTTCTGGCTCTGAGACCTGGCTCCCTTCTGGCGGACTAGCCTCCCTCACCACTCTTTCTAGCCCTGATTGCACTTTCATTCATTCCACCCCAACTGATTATGGCGGGGGATTTAAAATAATCCTCACTCCCCACTGACATTTTCAAGTCTCCCCTCTATCACCATTCAGTAACTTTTCTACCTTTGTGGTTTGCTCAATCCATATTAATTACTCAAGATTCAGGTAGCTGTTATCTACTGAGTTCTATGACTCCTTTCCTCAATGACTTTCTCAATAACTTCAGGGCTTGGTTCACAGTCTTTCCTCCCCAACTTTTGTACTCCTACCTCAGGATTTCAATATTCATAGAGATACTTTCTCCAACACCTTAACCCCAACTCTTCAACTTGCTCCTTTTCTGTGATCAACTTGTCTACCCCACTTCAGCTAAAGACAGAGATGGTTGTACTCTCTCTTTTTTTTTTTTAGTGAGGCAATTGGGTTAAGTGACTTGCCCAGGGTCACACAGCTATAAGTGTTAAGTGTCTGAGGCCGGATTTGAACTCAGGTACTCCTGACTCCAGGAGGGCCAGTGCTCTATCCACTGCGCCATCTAGCTGCCCCCGATTGGTTGTACTCTTGATCTTGCCATCAATAACCAAATGTTCCATTTCCATTTTCATGAACTTTGAAATTTCATTATTTGATTACAATCTCTTGTTAATCTACCTCCCCCACACCCACATGGGCCTGGCCAGATTATAATGGGGACAGCCCATGTGGGTGTGCTGAGCCAATTGGAGACTCAGCATAACTAAGAACTACCCCTCCCTGTGGGAGAGTCAGTTAGAGGGCAGTTGGAGGAAGAGGGTGAGGGGAGTTTCTGAGAGGCAGTTAGAGTTAGAGGCAGTTAGGAGAGTGTTCAGAGGGAAATGGAGAAGGAAGGCAGGCAGTTAGAAGAGCTGCTGGTGTTTGACCTTTGGACAAAAACCAGAAGAGACTACACAGCTAATTCTCCTTAGAGTTACAGATTTCGGGTGTTGGTTTGTGTTTTTGAGACAAAGCTAGCTGGGCTGGAGGCAGGTTTGGGGTGCCTGGGGCCTTTTTACCCCAGAGATTTAGACATTGTTCCTAGCTCTATTAACCTCACTTATGCTTTAAATTTATTCCCATTAATAAACCTGTTTTGTTTTTTGAAAGAGGCAGCTTCCTTTCTTGCCCCAATACTACAATGACTGCTCACTTAACTCTTCCATACTAAATTCGGGCCCTTACAATGTTAATGCCCTTCCTAAATTGATTATCTCTAATTGCCATATATAGTTGTAAAATGGTTTATTTACATGTTGTCTCCACCATTAGACCAGGAGCAATTTAAGAACAATAACTTTTGGGGGGTTAGAGGGGAATTGGGGGTTTGGGAGGCTAGGAATTTTTTTTTTTTTTGCATTTCCTTGTATCCATACATTTAATAGCTGTGAGTTAACGTAATCTAAAATATATTTGGGATTCTAGAATTACAACTATAAAATGATCTTTAGAGAAAAAACACCAAGAAGACTTGGAGAGAACACAGACATTCATTGTTTAAGGGCAGAAACTGCCAATATGATACATAATATATATGTACGTATATATGTGTATATATAATTTAAATAAACAGATTTAGTGTTATATCAATCAATTGTTATTGAGTAGGTAAAGTAATAATAAAGCATCTAGAATCTTAAAGGCAGGAATGAAGGGGGCATAGCAGTAGTAAGAGATTTCAAATTATGAAACAATAGTCATCAAAATAATTTGATACTGATTTAAAAACAAAAAAGTTGATCAATGGAAAAAAACTAGATATGTAAGACTCAGAAGCAATTGAATCCAGTAATTCAGTATTCAAGAAATACAAGAATACAAACTAAGGGGAAAGAAATCTCTAATTTGTTAAGAATTTCTGGGAAAAATAGAAAGTAGTTTGAAAGAAATTGGGTTAGACCAGCACCATACACCATATCAAGCTCCAAATGGATATATGACAAATATTTTTCAAGACACATAACAAAAAATTGTAAGAGATCCAAAGGAGGTAAGAATGCCTGGTGGGGTTGGTGGGTAGGGGGGATTCTTACCAAGCAAAGGAAAATAGTAATTATAAAAGATGAAACAGACAATTTTGATTACATAAAACATGGCTGTGTGAACTAAACCAATGCAGCTAGAAACTACTGATTGCATACAAGGGAAGGAGTGGAGGGAGAACTTTGTATAACATAGTTCTAATAAGACTGTGATATGCAAGGTATATAGGGAACTGACAGAAATATATGACCAAGGCCCATTCCCCAGTAGATAAATAGTCAAATTCTATTAACAGTTTTCAAAAGAATTGTAAAATGTCAGCCACTATCTGAAAGACTGCTTCAAACCGCTAATAATAAGAAAAAGTCAAACCAAAATAATGGTGAAGTTTCACTTCATCTCTCAGTTGGCAAAGATGATAAAAGATAGACATTGAGAGGCTATGGGAAAGCAGGCACACTATTATATTATTAGTGGCATTGTGAATTATAGCAACAATTCTGGAAAACAGCTAGGAATTATGGGAGAAAAGTCATTCAATTGTCTATAATTTTTGATCCAAAAACCCCACTATTAAACAACCCACCCAAGGAGTTCAAAGTCAGAAAAGGACCTATGTATACCAAAATACTTAGAGCAGTACTTTTTATAGTAGGGGGGAAAAATCTGGAAACAAAATGATTGTGCTTCAATCATGGAATAGCTCAACAAATTTTTGCATACAATTGTAATGAAACATGATGCTGTAATGACAAATGTTAAGAATTGAGGAAAACATGAGAAGACTTGTATGAATTGGTATAGAGCAAACTAAACCTGAGAGAACAATGTACATTGACCACAATAATGTAAAGGAAAAACATCACCAAAAGGCAGATCATCTCTGATCCAGTGTAACTGCCAGTCTTAGTCATGGAGAACAGATCATTAAAAACATATCTTCTTAGTAGAGAAGTGAAAGATTATAGACATAGAATGTAATATAAGCTGTCAGATACAATAAGTGCATGGTTGGTCTTGCTGAAATATTGTTCTAAATTACGAGTGAGGATTCAGTGGTAAAGGCACTATTAAAGGGAAATGATTGTGGCACAGAAACAAAAGTCATCAATAATTTTTCTTTCGTTAAAAAACAACAACACTCGAATGGGTTGGAATGAAAATAGGAACCTTTGTCCTGCATGACCGTAGCTACACCTAACTCTTACTTTCCCTGTCCTGACAAAGAGAAACATTCTTGATTTCTCCCTCTAGTTTTGATAAGCACCTCACAGTGCTCCTTAGGATTCCACTTTAAGAATGGACACCTTTTCAGGCAACCCCCAGCTCCTCTGACTATTAGAGGCAGAGGTAAAGGAAATGTGAGCTTTGGACTTTTATTTAGATCTACTATGTTTACATTTTTTTTTCTGTATAATAGAGGCATTAAACATGAGAAAAGGAAATGTTTCTGTGGAAAATTCTTTGATTATAGAGATACCTGTCAACCACAGGGGAAAGACAGGATATCAGAAAATTCTGGTGTTTGTTCAGTTGCCTTCCCTGAATTCCTAGGCATGAGTTAAAAGACACTTTAGCAATCGCTTGGTCCAACCTCCTCATTTTACAGATGAAGAAACTGATTCCCAGACACATTAATTAAGATGGCAAGAGTCCATTCTAATTCAGGTCCTGACTCCAAATCAAGCGCTCTGATCTTTATTATTGGCTTCATTGTATTCTTCTTCCTATCAGAACAGTGTATCACAAAACACTGATAAATCTCAACCTAAGACTAACCAATGCTCAGATTTCAAGGAATAGGAGGATTTCAAATACTTCAGTGGAATTGTAGTTTCATTGATGAGAGCACCCCCTCTGAAAGTACAGATCAAAACCTATCCATACCTTCCATCCAATGAAATTCTTGTCTTTGCCCTTCTATAAATTCTCTATAGTTGATCTACTCAATTATCTGAAGGTTTTCCTCTATATCTTCTATATTTTCTGACATCATATGGGCACATTCTTGCTATAGGACCAGCCCATCTCTTTCTCTGATTGTACATCTCACAGAGGATTATCTTTTATGCCACTTCTTGTTCAAAAGTTGTCCCTTATAATATGCTGAAACCTAATGGCATTCACCATGCTTCTCTCCATTGACCTTAGGGTCACTGGTATTTTTTATTATTTTGAGATAGTGGTGTTCCACAATTTACCATTATATAGTGTAACTAGAAAAATATTTGGTACTTTAAAAGATGGATGTTTGATCATTGTGATCATTAAATGCACTGTGCAATTTCCAAGACAAAACTCATCCCACTATCTTCACCTTCTTCCACTAGGGACTCAGCTCATTTTCAATCTACAGCATCTGTACTAATGAACCATCTCACTTCATCACCTATCCGACTGCATGTCATAGTCTGGACAAGAAGCTTTTTTTAATCTATTTTCTTTTCCCGTAGATTATTAGGCTAATCTCGTTTGTGAGGCCATAGATCTCTCTGGAGGAGGTTCTGTAATATTTGGGGACTTGATATAAGTAGCACAATATCACACACAAATAGGTAGAGGATTTACCATCCAGAGCAGGGGTTCTTCACCTTTTTTGTATCATCCTTTGGCAATCTGGTAGAGTGGATGGACCCCTTCTCAGAATAATCTTTTTAATTGTATTATATATATATATAAAATAAAAAAATGTGTTATATATAAATTTTTGATAACTATTTCAACATAATTGGTTTCCTTTGGAATTATATATCTGACTCATGTGTATGTGATTCATATGTGTATGTGTGATTCATGTATGTATAAATATGATTCATGTGCATATATATATGATTGCAAAGAAAACTAATTACATTGAAATAGTTATAAAATTTTTTTTAAGTTTACAGACCAAGAACCCCTAGACTAGAGGGAAGTCCTCCTCCATTTGTATTATTAGACATGGCAGTGGCAAACGCCTTTGATGTGCAAATTCCAGTTTGATGTCTCCCTTGGTATAGCAAAATCATGTATACTGTACAAATATGGTATGAACTTAATATTTCACATTTCCTTTACTTCTACCTCTAATAGTCAAAGGACACAGGGGTTGCCTGAAGATCAGTTGCATTTTATCTCACCAAAATAAATGATTTTATGATCCACAAACAATAAATACAGTGAAACCTTACATACTCTATAAAGTGTCCATTATGATTGCAAAGACTGGTCTGCTGGAGAAAATAATTTCTAAAATCTCACTTTTGCATCTCATATTATGAGAAAAGATACCTTTAATAATCAGGTATTAAAATACCTTTATATACCATACATTTATATAACTTTAACATATCATCTTCCTAGAGATTACAAAGATATGAGAACAGATGTTTCAGTAGATATTGCTATCCTCTTGATTTTCTTTTTTGGGGAAATAAAACCATCCATGATTGTTTTCATTTCCAATTATTCATTATCTTTCTATCTTTCAGAACACAAATGCATTAGATACCCTTACAAGTCAAATGTAATGACTTTCATGGCTATTAACCAACATAGAAAAAACAGGAGTGTGAAAAAAGTTCTACTTTGTCTACTTCCATTCTGCCTTTCATAAATTTAATATTCTATTTTATTATTATTATTTTTGTGGGGCAATGAGGGTTAAATGACTTGCCCAGGGTCACACAGCTAGTAAGTGTCAAGTGTCTGAGGCCAGATTTGAACTTAGGTCCTCCTGAATTCAGGGCCGGTGCTTTATCCACTGTGCCACCTAGCTGCCCTAATTTAATATTATAGAACGTTGGCTACTCTGTTTTGGGAAACATGTGCTGGTACAGTTTGTAGGGTTGCATGGGGATAGCTAAATCTGTAAGCCTGGACTATTGTTTTCTGCTTCATCCTGGTCGTGTTAAATACTACCCACCCCTTTATTCTCATAAGCTTGTATAAGGTACAATTATGGGGAAGCTAGGTGGTGCAGTGGATAAAACATCAGCCCTGGATTCAGGAGGACCTGAGTTCAAATCCGGCCTTAGACACTTGACACTTACCAGCTATGTGACCCTGGGCAAGTCACTTAACCCTCATTGCCCCACAAAAAAACAAAACAAAACCAAAAACGGTACAATTATTAACATTTGGGGGGGGCGGGGCAATGAAGGTTAAGTGACTTGCCCAAGGTCACACAGCTAGTAAATGTCAAGTGTCTGAGGCCGGATTTGAACTCAGGTCCTCCTGAATCCAGGGCTGGTGCTTTATCCACTGCACCACCTAGATGCCCCAAGGTACAATTATTAACATCAGACAAGCATTAGGAAAATAAGTTTCCACAGGAATTGATATGCATTCTCAGAGGCCTGCCAAGGGAAGGTAGTAATGGCAGATTCCAGTTGATAATTTTTCCAAATGTTAGCACCTCCATCATCCAAACTATGCAAGACCCTGTTTTTCAAACTCACTAAGCTTTTGACTATTGATATAATTTCTAGAAGCCCCCAAATCCAAGTATATAAAACAAAATAAAGGAATTAACAAGTTACACTGTTTTCAAATCCTATGTTCCACTATCTGTTTTGCATGTATCTTTGATATACCTAGAGATGTGCAGATACCAACAAAAAGCACAGTGATGGCAGGACCTATTTCTACTTTGGTGTTTGAATCCCCAGTTCTTAAGGTATAGTAAGCACTTAATGTCATTTCAGTCATGGCCAACTCTGTGACCCCATATGGAGTTTTCTTGGCAAAAATACTGGAATGCTTTGCCATTTCCTTCTCCAGTTCATTTTACAGATGTGGAAACTGAGGCAAACAGGGTTAAGTGACTTGCCCAGGGTCCCACAGCTAGATGTCTGAGGCCTGATTTGAACTGAGGAAGATGAGTCTTCCTGACTCCAGGACAGGTATGCCATATACCATGCTTCCTGGATGCCCACTTAATACATACCTGTGAACTGATTTATTACCAAGTCAGTTCAAATCACTGTGAATTCGGAAGAGAAAATGGAGTTCTACAAACCCTTGCAGTAAGACAAGTAGGCCCTAGCGAGAAGGCTAGCTGAATGGCCTGGTTAACAAAACATTCATTAAGTATCAAGGACTATTAATTTACCCTCTCACCCACTTTCCCCAGTGCTCCTAATTAGGATAGTTTTCAGTTTCAAGGTCTTTTTTATTCATAAGGAATTCAAAAATGAGAAGACTTTGTCCTTCCTTCCCCCTTAAACAGTTCTGCCCACCATCACCTCTGTGCCCATTTCTTCCCTCCAGGGGAACAAATTAAGACTAGGTGGAAGTCCCTTTCAGGATTTCTGGGAGGAAGAAGTCCAGTCCAAGGTACCTAAATCGTCAAACTGAGGGAAACGGTGAGAGAATCAGAAACCTTAGTCAGCTTACAGCATTGGATTTGGTACTTGAATACATTCCTTCCCTCCAGCAAGAGGAGATACCTAAAAATATTTGTGCTAACACCCAGATGATGGGTGCTCTCTCATGCCTTGCCTCTTCTGTTCTTGTGCTGCCCTCTTATTGTCTGAAGGCCTAAACAACACCATCCCGACCAGATCTAGCCTCCAATGTAGCCTATGACCCAAAGACTTTATTATATTCCTCCTTTCTGCCTCCAAAAATTCCAGTTTCCTCAGTGCAAGAGATTTCAGCAAGTTCTTAAAGAAAACGAAGCTGACTAATCTGCTGGAAGAATTTAATGCAAAGGTGTGTGGGGAGGGGGAATAGCTTTTTTAAGAGAGATTTGTTCATCTCAATCTCTAATTGGTGGAATTGTGCAAGTGAGGCAGGGAAGAGAGGGAACAAGCAATTTAAGTGCCTACTATGTGCTAGGCACTGTACTAAGCACTTTACAAATGTTACCTCGTTTGACCCTCACAACAACTCTTAGAGATAGGTATTATTATCCCCATTCTACAACTGAGGAAACTGAGGCCAAATTAAGTGATTCCAGAGTAACGCACCTAGTATCTAAAGCTGGACTTGGGGTCTTCCTGACTACAGGACCAGCATTCTATCCTTTGAACCACCTAGTATGGAAACCTTCTTACCATCCTTTCGATCTTTACTCCTTACCCTCAAGGAAGCAGTACCATCTAAAGGGAGCTTTAACTAAGTGGATACAGTACTGGCCCTGGGAGTCAGGAGAAGCTGAGTTAAAATCTAGCCTCAGACACTTTATACTTACTAGCTCTGTGATCTTGGGCATCACTTAACCCCAAATGCCTTAAATATCCAGGGCCATCTCCAGTCATCCAGATGTATATCTTGCCATTGGATCCATATGACTCAGGAGGAGTGAGGCTTGCACAGCCATCCCTCACTTAAATCCCAATTCACTGCAAGTCATGACATCACCTCCTGATGTCAGGGTCCTCTTCCAGAATGAAGGGCAAACAATACAAAAATAACTTTGGAAACAACAGGCTACCTTCCCACTCTCTTCCCGAGTACCAAGTTGCCTCTGCCCCACTGCAAGTGGAGCTGCCATTCTGAAAGTATGACATCCCCCCACACACATCCCCAATCTGCAGGTTTCTCGAAGTTCCTGAATCATTCCAGTGCAGCCCCAATTGTGGTAATACCAGTTGTGGGCATCATGAGTCCAGAGATTGTGCCCTATGTGAACTTCAGCAATTCCCTTCCCTATTTATTTTTTCATTTGAAAAATGAGGGTTGGGGCTAGCTAGGTGGTGTAGTGGATAAAGCACCAGCCCTGGATTCAGGAGGACCTGAGTTCAAATCTGGCTTCAGACACTTGACACTCACTAGCTGGGCAAGTCACTTAACCCTCACTGCCCTGCAAAAATAAAAAAAAAAAGGAAAAGAAAGAAAAAAAAGAAAGATAAGGGTTACCATTGGCACCACTACCCTCAAGGGATTGTGAAGAAAGCACTTGGAGAGTTGAAATGCACCACAAAAATAAAGGTGAGCTATTATATCCAGGGAAAGGGGATCAGCTGGCAGAGCCACTTGATTATTTCATTTCCAAGGCTGTAGCAAAGTCTCACTACTAATCATCACCATTCAGGCAAAACTTATACACATGCTTTATATGGTCACTAAGCAACTGTAGTCCTAAGCTAACAATTTGTTCCACTAGCAAAATATTACCAGGTTTTTCTGAAATAATGCTATTTAAACATGAAATATTGGGAATTTTCACATCAGTGCTTCAAAAGATCTTATGTTTCACCAGTATAGGTACTACATCTATCACCACAGACTGAAGCCCCTCCTGAATCTAAAGCAGGAATTTCTGTGGCCAAAAAAAGGAGAAAAAAAAAATCAGTAGGTGACCAACCTTCCGGTGATGAGTCTCTGTTTTTAGCTTGGTTGTTCCACACTCAAAAATTGTGTAAAACCTGTCTGTGCTCTGTCTTATACAAGAGTAGTCTTTAGTAGAGGTCAAACTTAAATGTTTTTAAACATTTAAACCACTTAGGATTTTCATAACCAACCAAGAAAGCACTATATAATCCCTTATTATTCAGCCAAACAAGGATCTATTAAATAATTGTTAGGTACCGTGCTAACAGATGATAGAAAAAATTACTGCATTTTTTTTCCTTCTGATTTAAATACAAGATCACACTCAGGCACTCTCGCAGAGATATTAGGGATTTGACTATCCTTTTTAACACATGAGGAAAGTGAGGCCCAAGAAAACAAATCAGATTACCCAAGGTTACGCAGGCAATAAACAGTAGCACTAGAATTCAAACCCAGCTCCTGACACAAATCCAGAGATCTAGCCCCCATACCACATTAAACATATGGTCTTCTAGTTTCATTTGATTTACAATACTAAGAAGTCAGGCTAAATGACTTCCTTATGTTTTTTTCACCAGAAGAACTGAGTCAAATGGAGGGAATACCCCAATGATTGAAATCCAATGGATATGCTGAAGGAAAAATTCAGAATTATTAATGTTTAAATTTAGAAAACTTGGTAATATTTTGGCAGTTAGTAGGGAATTTTTTTTTTAATTCCAGAAAACAAGTTGGCCAAAGGATGCAAATGATTATTGAGTAGATGAGGTTAAGCACATAAGCTTCAGCTGAATAACTTTACTAAAGGAAAATATAAAAAGTTCCCTAGGGATATGTTAATAATGAATCCCATCCTTTAATCTATTGAGGGAAGTGTGTATTTCAATAGTGAACTATTTAGAATAATTTAATAGTTTAAATATAATTTAATTAGCATAAAACACAGCACATTTCTTTTAGGCTCTACTCCTTCATGAAAAATTTATGTTAAGATATGGCTAGGTGGCACAGTGGATAAAGCACTGGCCTTGGATTTAGGAGGACCTTAGTTCAAATCCAGCCTGACACTTGATACTTGCTAGCTGTGTGACCCTGGGCAAGGCACTTAACCCTCATTGCCTCCCTTCCCCCCCCCACCAAAAAAAAGAGATATGAATGAGAATCGCACAGGATGAGATGGCATGGTTGTTTTGCAATATAGGATGTAAGCTTTGGAGCAGAAATTGTTTTCATCTTTGGGTGCCCAGCTGTTAACACAGTGCCTAGAATATGGAGTAGGCATGCAAATTTATGAACTGATTACTTAATTTCTATCTACATCCAAAGAAGTACCTACATTGATGAGAACCTACACCCACTGAAGTATTTTTTAAAAACATAAAATTTAAATAAAAGCATTTATTTTTATAGCTATAATTAAGATTTTTCTAAATGATACACATTTCTCAAAATAATCTTTGGCTTCCAAATGGCAACAAAAAACTAACACATGTAAACTGCCCTTTTTTTTGGTATTAAAATTTTTTTAAATAAATATTTTGCACCAGAGAAAACAACTCAGGTCTGTGTAACTCCTGTATGTATAAATTTAATATAAGATGATATTCAGGTTTTAAATGCAGGGTGTAACAGAAATCACTAATATTATCAACAATGTACAAGAGTTGGAACACTAGCACATTTGCTAAAAAAAAAAAAAATAGCACCTTTTTATCTAAGGAACCACAAAGCCCTTAAAGAATGTAGCCTAGGCACATAAGATTACAAACACTGTTTATTCCCACAGTAAAATTAGTTTTCCTATTAGACATGGGGCCTGAGATTTTACCTGCTAAACTATAAAACATGTAGTGGGGAATTAAAAGGATCCCAAAGCACATGCTTGTAATGTAAAAATGTCAGTCATAAAATGAACGTAAGAGTACTGTAAGAAAGGTTTCAAACAGTCATATGTTCAGAGAAAAAAGATTAATCCAATTTTCTAAACATTTCTAGATATTACAATGCAAATCAGTACCAGTTCCCCAATGGATGAACTTCAAAGCATTATTTTGCACTGATAAACTAGATGCCTATGGTTTGATAATGGGAAGTCGAACCTACATGGCAGCAGCTTCTCACTCCCATTTGTGCTTGCGTTGTTCTGCCTTGTGTATGGAATGAAACCATGGCGGATGGTCGACGCACAGAAGTGTGAGAGATTAGGAGGGGAGGGAAACAGGCTGATACAAAGGTCATCATGGGGCCTATTAGGAACCGAGCTGCCGTCTGATTTAAAGGTACTTTTCGGTAAGCTAGAATGCTTATGATATCCTTGTACAAGGCACAGGAATGCTTTCAACAGCTCAACTGCTGATGTGAATACCTCTGGCCTTGTGCAGTCAAACTCTGCGGTATGAAATCAGTGTTAAGAGTTTCCCACCATCTGTTCCTCTTTCAGACAGCAACCATTTGACTGTAGTGGATAAGCTTTCTGAATATGTTTGGGTCTACATCCAATTTCTACTGTGTTACTGTTACTCAACTCATCATAAAACCGGCTCTCCCTCTTCCCCAACGGGAAAAAAAAAGACCAGCTCATAGGCTATGAGTGAAAAGAAGGATAAGAATATGGGCAATCACAAAATATGTTTCAATAAGAAATGATTTAGGGGCAGCTAGGTGGTGCATAGATAAAGCACCGGCCCTGGATTCAGGAGTTCCTGAGTTCAAATCTGGCCTCAGACACTTGACACTTAACTAGCTGTGTGACCCTGGGCAAGTCACTTAACCCCATTGCCCCATTAAAAAAAAAAAAATTATTTACCCAGTATTCCCCTAAATCATTGTCCTCATTGATAAGCATCTTCTGTCTTATCCTCTTCTCCTTACTTATCCCTCCATCCCAAGTGATGAAGTGACAGATGAAGTTTACAAGTATCTGGGATAGCAGGCAAACCAAAAAGTACGTGGCAGAGCATGACAGATTGTCCTTTTGAATTTCCATCTTTATCTACATAAGAATGTGATGTCTGCATTCATGATTGCGATTTTCAACACATATATAGGAATATAGAAGAAAAAAAAAGGTCAAGCAAACAATTATAGCAGTAAAACCCAGTGGCTCTGTTCAGACATAAAAGTCTGGGATTTGGAGTAAAAGAAGTGCAAGGGATCAGAACAGTCAACCTCATTACCAAAAGCTTACCAGAGGATGCGACCTAGTATATCCAATACATCAGTCCGAGAGGTGTCCTACACCATTCATCCTATTAGGAATTCCTGTGACAGAGGGGTTATTAAGAATTCTTTTGTACAGATAAGATACAAACACTAAAAGGGAATCAAAACCAAGAAGTCATTTATTACTACTCTCATAAGGCTTTCATTCATGACACCATTTACCAAAACGAGAGGAAAAAAATCTATAGATCTGGTCCCAGCCTCTGCAGCTCAAGCCAATTCAATGGGAGATGTCGGTATCATCTAGGAGAATAGAATTTGATTCAAAGGCTTCTTGGCTATAAAGTAAACAAGGTAGAGAAAGCATGCACTGACTGCAGTGCAGTAGGCAACATCAAAACAGACTAAAGTCATGTGGTAGAGTTTGCATAGTTTAACATGTTTAGACTTCTCTCCTCAACCAAGGACCTCAAATTTAAGTATTATTTATATATAATATATAGCTATTAAATAGTATTTAAACCAACCCTTCCTACTTCAAAAGGATCATCCCAAATCAAAGTACTTATCTAGTAATAAACAAAAAGTGAATCCCAGTTCTCCCCCAATCACTTTAATGCTGGCTATGACATTCCATTTGGACTGTGTGGATACAGCCACCAAAGTATAGTGGATTCTCTCATTCCTCTGATGAACACCCTAATGCTAACAGTTTTAAGACCACACTGATAGTTGTTGGTGTTTTTTGAAGTTTTTTGGCAGGGCAATGAGGGTTAGTGACTTGCCCAAGGTCACACAGCTAGTAAAGTGTCAAGTGTCTGAGGTCGAATTTGAACTCAGGTCCTCCTGAATCCAGGGCCACTGCTTTATCCACTGCGCCACCTAGCTGCCCCTACACTGATAGGTTTTCTAATGTCATCACTTCCTTCTAAGATTGTACAAATAACCACTGTTAGTTGTCATTCATAATCTGACATGGGCTGTCATGCTTCCCATTAAACTAATTTAAATGATATCATCAGGAAATCCATGAACTTACCCAGCCTCACCAGGTGCTGCATAACACTCTATTTTTTAAAAAGTAATGTAAAAGTGTTATATAACATTATTCCTACGTAAAATTTTAGCCCATCAGCTTTGAAAACAGGATCTAATTTATCCTCTAAGTCCTCAACCCAAGGAAAGAAAATATTGACAGCAGGAACTCCCAATAGGAGATATGTCGAGGGGAAAGAATACTGACACTGGTGGTACTTCAATTAAAAAGCACGTAGCATAACATCTAGTTCAAATCTCCTTTTAAAATATGGGAAAACTGAGATTAAAAGATTTGAACAGGGGCAGCTAGGTGGCAAAGTGGATAAAGCAGTGGCCCAGGATTCAGGAGGACCTGAGTTCAAATCTGACCTGACACTTGACACTTACTAGTTGTGTGACCCTGGGCAAGACACTTAACCCCAACTGCCTCACCCCACCCCCCAAAAAAAGATTTGACCAGGGTCACTGATGCAGAATTGGAAGTAATCTCAAAGGATATCTCATCTAAACCCCTCATTTTACAGAGAGAGAAACTGAGGTGGCCAGGTAAGTTTAGGTGATTTGTCAAAAGGCCCACAGTTTCAAAGTCAGAGCTGAGACTTGAACCCAGGTTTTCTTACTTGTGTTCTATGGCCAGACAGCCCAAGACTTAAATTAAGGTGATGTACTAGTGTCTTCCTTCTAAGATTACCTTCCATTTGCACTGTATGTATCTCGTATGTACTTTATTTGTATGTTATCTCCCACATTAGAATGTAAGCTTCTTGAGGGCAAGGCCCATGTTTTTGCCTTTTTTGTTTGTTTGGGTGGGGCAATGAGGGTTAAGTGACTTGCCCAAGGTCACACAGCTAGTGTGTCAAGTGTCTGAGGCCACACTTGAACTCAGGTCCTCTTGAATCCAGGGCTGGCGCCTTATCCACTGCGCCACCTAGCTGCCCCCTTTGCCTTTCTTAATACCATCAGAACTTAACACAGTGTCTGGAACAGAGCAAGTGAATGGATGTTTGCTGACTGATGTATTTGAGGCTACTCTGAATGAGCAATCACCCCAAAGAAGAAGGTAATATATCCTAGCAACAATTCCTATGATGTTCTCTCCTCCAACAGACCTTTCTAAATGCTTTTCACACACCCATTTGGACCCAGTGCTTAACTTCCATGCTGGGGATTTTATTTTTTTGGTCCAGAACTGGTATTTCATTATTGTGGAGAACTCCTGGTAGTGAAGGTCCCTCTACCAATACAGATCAGCAACTCGTCATTAACTGAAGGATCCTGGAGAGATCCCTGGGGGGCTTGTTCAGTCACAGTCAGTATGTGAAATAGGCAAGACTTGAACCTGGGTCTTCCTGACTTCAAGATCAACTCTATTCCTTAAGTTGTGCTACCTCTCCTGTTACAAACTGTTTCAAAATACCTTTAAGAAATATTCCAACCCAATTTTATTCCCTCTGCATTGTGCAGAAGAAAATGACAGAGGTATGACAAGATGAGGCAGATAGAAACTTACTTCAATGTCCCAACAAATGCATTGCATAGACAGGTTACTTCAAAGACTCACTAGAGGAGAATTGTTTACTTTCTCCTTAAAAAAACAAATTACCAATTTATCATGACAGGGGATTTGACTCTGGGATTCTCCCAAATCAGCCCCATGATGGCACAATATAAAATATTTTGATTTATAGAGGACATGTATTTTACACCTTCCAACAGGTGTATTATTTTGAAGGCCTCTGAAATTTATTGCTTTGGAGGAGGAAGAAAAAAAAAGCTTATATACAATGTTAATCCTGATAGCAAACATTTAGGCTTTAGGACACCCCAGTGAGATGTCAAATCAGCTCAAAGAGGATGAAGATGTTTCTTAGACCACTCTAAGCCATTTTCCAAGTCACAAGCATAACAAGTTTCTCTCTTTTGATCTCTTTATCACAAACTTGTCTCCTCACACACTCTGACAGGGATATTATAATGCCTGTCATCTTCAGCAATCAGAGTCACCACAGGCCAGTCCTTGGGTGGATCTGTAGGATAAGATGTGATGAATTCCTCAGTGTTGTACTTAGATAGTCGATAAACTTGTATGGTGTGATGCACTGCATAGGCAAGAAGAAACATTTCAACCTAGGGTGAATCAGAAGAATTTTTTTAGTAAAGGAAAGAGTGGAAACTTGAAGTTTAACAATATCTTTTATTCTTTTCTTTCTTTCTTTCTTTCTTTTTTTCAGGGCAAGTGTCTGAGTCTGGATTTGAACTCAGGTCCTCCTGAGTCCTGAATCCAGGGCCAGTGCTCTATCCACTGTGCCACCTAGCTGCCCCCAGCTTAACATTATCTTTAGAGCTCTATTATTTCAAAAAATTTAAAAAAAGAAAGAAATCCAAAACACCAGATCATCTCCAGTTAGCTTTATTTGGCTTTGGAATATAGACCCTCATACTCACATGTTCCCTGTCCTCCCTACTCTGCCCTCACCTTTTTCTACTTGGATGGCAGCAAAGACAGGTCCAAGGTTACAATAATGAAGCCAATCAAGAGTCAACCACTCAGAGTCTGTTGGAATTCTCATGGAAGCCTCTCTCCCCAGACTGTACCTAAAAGCAGCCCCCTGTTATAGAATCCCCAGAGTCTGGTCTACCTTCCAAAGCACTGTCTTAGGAGGAAGACAATCTAATTGAATTAAATGACACTAGTGAGTGAAGGATCCAGAGACACTTGGGATCTGGATTTTTTTTTTTTTTAAAGAAGATACTTGTAAAACTTATACGAACGAGTTAGTAGAATTTCTGGCATGGTTACCAAAAAGAAGAGAGAAATTTTAAACATGACAAATTACTGTCTACACTTGAGTTACCAAAAATCAAAGAGTGGTCTAACAGGGACTTGGGCAAGGTGAGGGGATGAGTTTAAATAGATTTTGAACAAACAAATCTGATTTTTCTGTTCCCAGGTTTAATTTTAAAGTTTGAAACAATACCAAAATAGTATACAGAAAAAAATCTGTCTAGCACCCAGGGAGGAAATTTACTTATATTTTAAAAATTAAAAGTAATTCATGTGGGTATCTTTATCTACTGATGCCAAATACTGTGTTGTCCAAGCAAAGAAACAGAAGGTTGTGGTTTTTTTTCCCCCTACTGGTAAGGAATGACAATATGAGGGGTAGCTGTTGCCTAAGATGGCAAATATGAAAACCACCATTCATCTCTAGCCACTGGAATGCCCAGCACCATCCTGGCATTTGGATTTTTTTCTGGTCAAGTACATTTCTTTCTTTTTTTTTTTTCTTTTTTAGTGAGGCAATTGGGGTTAAGTGACTTGCCCAGGATTACACAGCTAGTAAGTGTCAAGTGTCTGAGGCTGGATTTGAACTCAGGTACTCCTGACTCCAGGGCTGGTGCTCTATCTACTGGGCCACCTAGCTGCCCCCAAGTACATTTCAATAACCAGAGAAATGAGGGTTTAAAATAAGATGACTTTATCAGCATTTTGAATAAATGCCTGATTACTTTTAAAAATTGAACTGCAGGGGCAGCTAGGTGGCACAGTGGATAGAGCACCAGCCCTGGATTCAGGAGGACCTGAGTTCAAATCCAGCCTCAGGCACTTGACACTTACTAGCTGTGTAACCCTGGACAAGTCACTTAACCCCAATTGCCTCACCAAAAAAAAAAAAAAAATATATTGAACTACAGGCTCAGTGTTGAATGACAGAAATTAGCTTTTTAGGCTTACTGATGGATAGTATGTCGTTTACACCATAGCCTGATGTGGTTCGTGGGGCAAAGGATCTGGCAAAAGCACATAGTGTATTTGGTTTCCAACTAAATGAGGCCAAGTTAGCAGAGTTGTAAAAGACTTTCTGGCTCCAAGGAAAAATATACAAAACAGGTGCCAGAAGAGGATCAAGATAATCCAAGGCTACACTTTCCTGTCTTTAGAAAGAATGCCCTATTTTGGCCAGGATTAAGACATGGATTTCAAGGGTTAAGTCTTTATTGCAGCCTGACACAATCAAATCTACTGATTTTAGAGAGACTGCCCAAGAAGTCCTGGCCCCGCAGCCAGTACAGCTTACCTGCTCCAGGCCGCCAGAGTGGCCCACTTGATTCAAGTGATTCTTCAGCAGCTGAGCAGGGTCTCCTGAGGTGTCCCGAGCAAAGAGAAGCACAGAGAAGAAGGGCACTTCCTTTCCCTTCTCTTTATCATCATACAGTTGGATGGCCTTGCTCAGCATCAGAAATTTCACAGCTTCATAGAGGCTATATTCTTCCTCTTCATTTCGGAAGAGCTCATCACAAGCCACCTGCCTCTCTTCTGCAGTTCTCATTGCAGTCAAACCTGCCCACTACAGGAGGACATAATCACAAGTGAGTCAAGAGCCTTCTAAGAAACCCATGTATAATCAACATGAGGGAAGACAGGACCACCCTCAGAATTTGATGACAATAAGTGACAAATGAGATGCAGACAAAAAAGGCATCGCCACAGGTTTGTGACATCAAGTTAGCATTAAAACAATAGCTGGCGTTCAGTCTGCAGAAATTCCAAATGCCAGAGGTTTGCATTTGGTTGAAACAGGAAGTTAATGAGGGGAAGTAGTAGCAGGCTAAGAGAGTAGAATCATACAACTCCCAGAATCACTGAGGCAGCTAGGTGGAGCTCTGGGCCTGGAGTCAGTAAGACCTGAGCTCAAATCTAGCCCCAGACCTTTACAAGCTGCAAGACAAGGGTCATTTAGCCTGTGTGCCTCAGTTTCCTCAACTGTAAAATGGCATAATAATAGCACCTACCTCCCAGGGTTGTAGCAGGGATCAAATGAAATAATATTTATAAAACACTCGACAATATTTAGTACATGATAGGAACTTAATAAATCTTTCTTTCCCACCTTCCCTTTCTTTTTTATTTCCTTTCCTTCCAATGTAACAAGCTTGAACTAGTCATACAAATATTTACTGAGCAAACCGATAGAGAGCACTGTGCTACATATGGCTAGCTAGGAGCATCCTCAAGAAAGCTAAAGGAGTCAGAGCTCAGAAATTAAAACCAACACTGAAATATTGGTGAGCTGCATATTTAAGCAGAAGACTTATAGGGTCTTTGTCTTCCTAGAAGTAATTTTCTCATTTTAACCTTCTGGCCTTTGAATAAGTATGAATTAGATGCAAATGCTCAGAACAATAAATTAAATCTTTATTGAGCACTTACTACACACAAGGCACTCAGCTAGGTACTCAGTAAAATTCTCATTTGTTCCTTTGACCTTTTAAATAAATTTTTTAAATCTCTCTGGATTAACATGCTTCAACTAATGAAGAAGTGAATAAAATGTGTTAACATTCATTTCAGTTATTAGGAAAGTAAATATCTGTCTCCAAAAAATGCTGCACATTTCAAATTAAATGGAAACAAGAGTAAAAAGCTGTAAGAGGATATGGTAGAGGTGTTTTCTCATCCCTCCGAGAGCAACTATTTCTTTGGCCAGTAACAGGCTCACTTCTACTCCTCTATCCTCTACCTTACATGCATATTAAAGAGCTTGGCTGGTGGCTAACGTGGAAATGTTTTGCATGGCTGCACATATATAATCTATATCAAATTGCTTACCTTCTCAAGGATGGAGAGGGAAGGGAGGGAGGTAATTTGGAACTCAAAATTTTTAAAATGAATGTAAAAAAAAATTGTTTACATTTAGCTGAGAACAAAAATAAAATAAAAAATAGATGTTTAAAAAAACTCAGCTGGTCCATAGACAATAAACATACAGTCTGTTACTATGTCCACATACAAAGTCTTTTTAAATTGTAGGGTCTGCTACAGCCTGTGGTCAGTCAACAGTCTTTGAAAAGCCAAGGTTACCTTCTGTGGAGGAATTCCAAAGTATCAGAAAAGACAGACTCTCAGGTTCTTGAACTATGGGTAGTGTGTCTGACCAAGGTTACATGTGCAGGAGGGAGGGGCAGGATTAATGACAGACACACATTGATTTGGTTCAAGAAATGTTTATATTGGTCAGGACCTAGATTTCAAAGCCAGGAGGGAGCCCCCTTGCTGAGGACACTCTCTGTACCAACAACTGCTATGTAGCCTGGGGCAGAGATTAAGTGACTTGACCAGGGCCACAAAGCCAACATGTAACAGAGCAGGGACCTGAGGCTATTTCCTGAATCAGGTAATATTTCTCATTTGGTTCAAGACATGTTTATATAAAAACATAAAAAGGCACATTCTAGAAATTAAAAATTCAAGTCATTCACAAGGAATAAAAGTTACCTACAGTAGGCCAATTCCAAGAAACAAATATCAAGTTCACAAAAGCTCAAAGAGGGTTTTTTTTTGGGGGGGGGGTGTTTAAAGAAAAATGCCACCGACTATACAAAACTGAAGCTTCACCCATCAACTAAACATGGGCTCTGTCCTCAAATTCTTCTACCATCTATCTCTATCAGATAACGTCTCTTTCCCAGCATGTAAAAATATAGCCTACTTTCCCCCCCTTAATATTAGAGAAAAGCTACAACTAGTGAAATAATATAATGCAATATAATATATAGACTATATACCTGTATGTAAATACAAATATGTATGTTTATATATACATACACACACACACACACACACACATATATATATATATATATATATAAAGCATTTGCTCTGTTATATGGCAGGCACTATACTAATCTCTAGGGATAAAGACCAAAAAAACCCATTCTGATAATCAAGGATCTTAAAACTGAACTGGGGAAATAGCAGGCATATAGGCACTTGCAAGCACATATTTGTGTAGTTATGCAAAACAGATACAAAGTAACATTGAGAGGGAGACTATTAACAAGTGGGGTGAACAAGAAGGGCATTATGTATAAAGTGACATCAAGCTGTATCTTGAAGGAAACTAGGGATTCCCAGAGGACAGAAGTAAAACGTATTCCAAGGGGAAAATACAGAGATGAGAGATGGAATGTTGTGTTTGTGGAATAATAAGAACAATCTGTCTGACTGTGAAAGGTGAGAAGTGATGTATTATATACAAAATCTAGAAAGGAAGATTGGAGCCAAGTTGTGAAGGGCTTTAAATACCAAATGGGAATTAATATTTTATTCTAGAGGCAAAAGAGCAGGGCTTCTATGACCCATGAACTTTCATTTTTAATATTTTGATAAGTATTTCAATATAATTAGCTTCCTTTGTAACCTTATATACTTTATTTTATGCACTGAAAAGGGAAACATATGCTTTACCAGATTGTTAAAGGGGTCCACAACATGCAAAAAAGTTAAAAGAACCCCTCAATAAAGAGTGACATAGACCTACACTTTAGGAAAAACAATTTGGCAGTTGCTTGAGGTCAGATTAAAACCAGAAAAGACAAAGAAGTATATATGCTTACATCTAATCTGTGCAACTAAGGCTATAAGAATTTAGAAGACAAAGATCATGTATTTGATTTTATTGTATATACTTCAGTGCCTAGAATATTGCCCCTTTCCATCCCTCCAGTAAGCCTAAAACAGGTATGTTGATATAGCAATGACACTGATGCTGCTCACAAGAAAGCAACCTCATGGTTAAAGGTTTAAGAGTATTCTCTGCTAGAACAAAGAAAACAGAAAAGTGGATAATGGAAGTTATTTAGAAAGCTAGCAAACTTTTGAAAGCCAAGCTGCACTTTACAATTCCAAAAATTCAACTAAATTCTCTACTTCATTTCAATGGATTTGTGGATCTTGTTAACATCTTCTAATGATGAAGATCACAATCCAACCAACCATAATGCTTTTCTTGTCCTGTGTGATTCTAACTCAATTTCATAAATTCAATAAAATTCAAAATGTTTTTCAAAGGACAAGTTACCAAATATTTTATAATAAAGTAAACTTAAGAAAGTAGAAATAAGGAATTTTCACTCAATATAAACTTAAAATCTTAACATACTGCATAGGAATTACCAAGAAATAGGAAGCCAATTTTTACTTCATATCTATCATTTGACAAGATTGCCAGCAGTGTAGGCTAGATATTTCCATGAAATGATGGAATACAAGTTCTCAAATTTCCTTTTGGATATTCCTTTGTCACGTAAGTAGCCCAGTTTGCAATTTAGTTTAGCAGGATACTATACATAATGTTTGTTCTTAGAACTACCATCTCTTAATCTTATAGTCTAAAGTGACAAGTTTCTGAATTCATATGAAATAATTCTGCTAATACCTGAACTACTAAAACACTTTCCTATAACACCTATGTTTTGTTTCTATAGCTATCAGGTAGGAAAAAAGACATGGAAGACTTGAGAGGTAACCAAATGGGAAAAATTCATAAATCAAAATAATTAAAATGTTTCAAACCTTCTTCCTTAGTAGCGCTAAGGATTCTTTAATTTTATCTCCCAGCTCCTCTCCCTTCCCATCAAATTTCAGTCCAAGCTTCCACTGCTTGATCCAGTTATATCTGCTTATTAGTTTCTCTGGCAACTATAGTATCAAAGAAACAGAAAAATAAAGATGTTAATGTTCACAGAGGTCCACAACTACCTACAACAAAAAGAAAAAAAAATTGACAGTACCTTGTCTCTTTAATCAGTTCAAACTCCAAAAGGATACCTAAATCTCTGTACCACCATATCCCATCCTTTTTTAGACCCCCAACTAAAATTTGAGGAGCAGATATTACGGAGGTTTTAGAAGAGACATAAATATGAAATCCTATGTGACTATTCTAATAACCATCTGGGAAATTTAATAGCAATTGGCAGGAATAAATCAAGACCTGGGCCAAAATTCAAGGTGTCTCTATAGAGATCCTCCAAAGGCTTTGGAGAGTCATTTGTAGACAGAATATTAATGAATGACTAAGGCAGGTATTTCAGGATATGTGGAGTATATTAAATTATTAAAAATGGGCCCCTTGTTTATGGAGGGAAAACCCCCCTACTAATCCTAACGAAGAAATTCTATTTTTTCTTCCTAACTGGAAAAAAAAATTGTTTCGCCATATTATATTAACACAAGAACTCAGCCCTTCAATATCCTAGTGCTACGAAATTATGTATCTACAAACCTGTCAGATCAGTTAATCCATCAATAATTTTAAAAGCACCTATTATGTTTCAGGCACTGTGCTGAGCACTGGGGATGTAAAGACAAAAATTATATACACAGTCTCTGCCCACAAAGAGCTTCCATTCTATCAGAAGAGACAGCACACACATGAACATATACAAGATACATACAACATACATACAATGAAAATATATTAGGGTCTGGAGAGGAAGGTCAAGAAAGATTTCACATAGAGTTGCCTTTGAGCAAAGGTCTGTATTTATCTTGTATATTATACCTATCTAAATATATGCTGTCTCCCTCATTAGACAACAGACTAGACTCTTGGGCAGTATCTACTCTGCCTTTCTCTGTATCCAGAGCACTTTGCAAAATGTCTGACCCAGAGTAAGCACTTTAATACATGTTTAATAATTGATAAAAATGAAATAAAATGATGACAGCAGGAAAATACACACATAATATGAAAATGGTACGTAGGATAAAAGAGATGTCCAATGGCTGAAGGATTAACAGCTGAACTATATCATCCCTTGCTTTTTTTCCCCTCTGCCTGGCTCACCAATCAGGTGGAATGAGAATTTGTAGAACCTAGCTCCTAGTAGCAAGAGAACTGTGAACATGCCAGAAGTCCTAGGTAACCTTCAGTGAAAAATTGCAAAAAAAGCATTCTAATAAAACAGTGATCACTAATGAAAATGAAAAAAAATCCAAGTTTGCCACTTCATTTCAAAAATTAAGCATTTAAGCCACAGAAAAACTTAAGAGTTTAAGACCAAAAGAATGAATTTATCACACTAAGCAGACTTCTGTCTCTATGTTTTTCTTTATAATGTGTTTGTTGTTGTTGTTGTTGTTGTTGTTGTTGTTGTTGTTGTTTTTTGGTGAGGCAATTGGGGTTAAGTGACTTGCCCAGGGTCACACAGCTAGTAAGTGTCAAATGTCTGAGGCCGGATTTGAAATCAGGTACTCCTGACTCCAGGGTCAGTGCTCCATTCACTGTGTCACCTAGCTGCCCCCACCTTATAATGTTTTTTTGTTTTGTTTGTTTTTGTTTTTTTTTAGTAAGGCAGTTGGGGTTAAGTGACTTGCCCAGGGCCACACAGCTAGTAAGTGTTAAGTGTCGGAGGCCGGATTTTGAACTCAGGTACTCCTTACTCCAGGGCCGGTGCTTTATCCACTTCGCCACCTAGCTGCCCCCTTATAATGTTTTAATAGTTTTAATATAAAAATCTTATTCATTTTAATTTTAGTTCTTCAATTCTGAACTGCTACAGCCATCAAGTGGCAACAATATGAAATCACAAGTGAAATAAATGTATACAAATCTTTGAGAATGAACCTATTAAAAAATGGGCACAAAAAAGAGAGGGAATGATTTTGAAACCAAAGTTGAATATAAACCTGAAGGTAGTGAGAAAACAAGGAGTAGTAAGTAAAGTATGCAAGTGCTATTGTTTAAAAAGCAAACATGACATCAGAAGAGCGGAAATGAGATATAATGGCCCCATCATCCCCAATAACAATGAAACTCTTGCCAAGTAACGGATGGCCAACTAGAAGGCTATTACAGTAGTCAAGGTGATAGGTGATGAGAACTTGAACTAGGGATAGAGTTGTATGAGGGGAGAGATATGAAAGATGCTTTAAGGATAAAAACGATAAGACATAGCAATGAATTGGTTATATAGAGTGAGAAATCATGGTTTTGAGACTGGAAGGATAGATCCTCAACAGGAATTGGACAATTCAGAATAGGGATAAGTTTCAGGGAAAAGATAAGTTCAGTTATGGACCTGCTGAGTCAGATGCCTACATGGCATCCAGTTCAAAATTTCCAATACACAGCTGATGATATGGGAACTTTAGCTCAGGATTGGGAGAGAAGCTAGGGTTGGATATACAAACATCTTTGAATCAGATGCATAAACAGAGATTACTGAACTCAGGGAACTGATGAGCTTACCTAATGAGAGAATACTGAGAAAACAGAAGAGGGATCATGACAGACCTTTAAGGCATATCCAAGAGTTAGTAGGCAATGATATGGCTAAAGAGCCAGCAAAGGAGACACAAGGAGTGGTCAGTTAGGAAAGGAACCAAAAGAAAGCAATGTTACAAAAACCCAAAGTACTCAACTGTTACAAATGCTAAAGAGTAGAAAGGAAGACTGAGAACTGAGAGAGAAAAAAGATTATTAGATTTGTCAATTAAGAAATCATTGTTAACTTTGGAGTGAGAAAATGAATGATGAGGTAGGAAGTCATGTTACAGAGGGTTTAGAAGAGTGGTGTCAAACAAATAGAAAGAGGAAACACTAAACCATATATAAGGATTCCTGTGGGCAGCACATTGACTTGAAAACCACATGTTAACAATATCTCTATTCTATTCATTAAATATGTCCTAGCTACATTTTATTCTGGTTACTTCCTGAACGTTGCAAATAGTCCACCATGTATTTGAATGTCCAGTTTAGAAGTTGGAAAAGTAGAGGCACTGAACAGTTTAGTTAAGTGTATGGAATTTCACCAGGAAAGGGAGAAGAGATACAGGATGGTAGCTAGTGACAGAATCTAGTTAGGGAGTTTTTTTAAAGAATGGGAGAATTGGGCTACGTGTAGGTAACCAGAAACAAACAAGAGATTAGAGGATTAGAGAAAGATGGTTTAATAAAGCAGGTGATCTCCTGGACAAGAAAGGAGAGGATGACTTTAAGGATTATTTTTTAAATCCATGAACATCTGCACAGAGAAGACAACTAAATCCATGACAAGAGATGAACTCACAGAGAGTGAGGGGAGGGAGGGAGAGAGAGAGAGAGAGAGAGAGAGAGAGAGAGAGAGAGAGAGAGAGAGAGAGAGAGAGAGAGAGAAGACATCTTAGAACAGGGTCCTAGGGAAGCCACACAGAGGAGCAATACATGTATGACATAGCAGTGTCACAAAAAATGAACAGAAACAAAGGTTGTTATGTCAAATGGCAGGTCAAGAAGGATGAGAACTGAGAAAAGGCCAATGGACTTAACAATTAAGAGATCCTTGGTAACCTCAGAAAGGATAATTTCAGTTGTGAGGTAGAGAAATAAACAATATCCTTTCCATCTTCTGAATTCATAAGATCATTAATCTGATGTACTCGTATTCATACATTTATGCATTATTACATGCATCATTGTCTATTAGTTACCTATATTTGCATCTTATCACGCTACTACACTGTCATTTTCATGAGGGAAGGAATTGTATCTGAATTAAACTTTGTATCTCTCCAATATTTAGCATAATATTCTGCTAATAATTGATATGTCAGTTTAAATGAATGGGGGGAAAAAAAGTAAAGCAAATCTTTACAATAAAACTAAATCTTTTTCCTCACTAATGCTTGTTGTCACCTCTATTACCACATGAATGCCGTATTCTAAGCCCCATTCACATTGAATGTGTAAGAGAATATAAGTTATACAGATGTAGAATATACTCAGACATCCATTTATCTGCTCAAAATAAGCATCCATTGTCAAGGGAAGAGATGTGGCTCCTTTCTGTTGAATTAAATTATTTTATTAATATGTGGAGAACACTTTTTGTATACTGTGGACAGAAAGCATAGATATGGTCTATTTCTCTGAATGTAGTTTCCTGCCTAATAGAACCACTACTTTAGGTTAATCAATCAAAATCAGGGTATACACTCAAGAGTCAAAAATAACAAATCAAACTTTCAAGTCAGGGAGTAAAGCAAGGTCAAGTGATGAGGCTGGGGTCTGAAACACAGTGATTAGAAGATAGTAATATCAGATGAAGAAGGCACAGTAACAAAGAGGAACCAAGGTCAGGACAAAAGGAGATTGAAATGGCATGGCAAGAAATTCAGGAAATCATAAGGCCCGTTCCCAATCAGCTTAAAAGACAAAAAGTTCCAGAGATGCATATGATCGACAGTCAAAAGTACATTAAAGATTTTGAAGTGCTACTTTTGCTAGCTCATGGGTTAACCTTTAACAATCCCTGTCTACCTTCTTCCCAACAGGATCTTGACACATATGAATGTAGTGTAAGAGATACAGCGAGGAGAATGATGTAAACATCACACACTTTGACTTCATAAAATGAGGCTGTTACATCCAACAAAAAGGAATAAAACAGAGATCAAAGGAAATTATCTATCTACTGGAGTTCTCTCTCTTTGGCAAAAGCAGAGCAATTAAGAATTTCTTTCTTAAAGTGCAGCAAGTGATGAGGGGAAGTGTCATTCTAGACTCGATTCTGATAAAGAGAAACTTGTTGCTAGACAAACAATAGGAACCTTGGGAGGGAAGGGCTATTCCATCTAGGAATTTGTGACAGATAAGATGTGGGCATGGTTGGACATGTACCTTGTTTTGGAGAACAGGAAAAGATTTTAAAGGATATAGAGAAAGGACAGATAGGGTCTCATTAAAAAAAAAAATCACAGGAGGTAAGCAGAGGGGATACAAGAATTAAGAATTAAATTTTATACAGAGAGAAAAACCTCAATGAGAAAGCAAAGGGGAGAGATGCTTAAAGTGAGTGGTATGTATACAAAGAAAACTCATCAATGCAATAAGATTTTTAAAAGATACAGAGAAGATGAAATCCAGGGTAGATAAGAGAGGATGACTATGAAAGCATGACAAAGTCCTTTAAGTAGTGTCAGAAACACAAGAGCTCAGAGTGATCTGAAGTAATGCTTGGAACAAAAAGAGTTTCTAAAAAAGCTATATGGGCAGTGGAATAAAAAAAAAGAAAAAGAAAAGGATGGGAAGAATATAAGAGGCAACTCAACTCTATTCTCTCCCCCAGCACTCACCACCCACCCCCCACCACCACCACCCCCCCCCCCGGGAAAATGAGGATTAAATGACCTGCCCAGGGTCACACAGCTACTAAGTGTCAAGTGTCTGAGGCGGATTTGAACTCAGGTCCTCCCAAATCCAGTGCCAGTGCTTTATTCACTACGCCACTGTGTAATTTAAGATTCTAAATGTGGATTCTAATCTGTTTCCCCAATTTTGGGGGAAACTAACTAAAATCACTGATAAAACAAGTTAGGTTTTTAAGGGTTTATTGGAAAATAGAAAGAAAAAGATTGAGAACAGAATTCCAACAGTCTGGCATTCCTATCTTTCCTCAAGTTTCCTGTGAAATCCTCTGCCGCCACCACCATCCAGTCAGGAACCCAAAAAGCCCCAGAGCTCTCCGCACAGGCTCCCTTTCCTCCTTCCTGTCTCCTCCTAGACCATAGGAGGCTCCTCAAGTTGATTGGCTGGTAGCCTTGATAGACAGCACCCTGACGCCAAGGAAAAGCCACAATGCCTCTGAGGCATTTTCCTCATGGTGGAGCTTTCCCACAGCAAGTCTCCAGTAGGTGGCATCATTTCAATCATTACACCACCTAGCTGCCCCCCTGTTTCTGTTTATTCTGCCAAAGAGGAAAAATCTTTGGATTAAAAAAGTACTATAGATTAGGAAGAGATCTGAGATTTCACTGTTATAGGCAAACTCCTGCATCAGGAAACAATCTCTACCTATGCAAGTTGGCACCTTCCCTGCAACTTTCAGTCCTACAAATTTGCATGCGTCCCTAAGAAGTAAAGCGGCTTGCCCAAGATCACAGGCAGAACTTGAAGCAAGGTCTTCCTGGCTCCAGTAGAGTAAATAAACCCCACTGCTGGGAAGACCAAGGAAGGAAAAAAGAAGACTAACAAAGTGGGAATCTAGGTGCTCTCGAGTTCAAATCACCAGACAAAAGTGAGATACATTGTCAGGCACTGTAACAACTAGAGTAAGTGCTAAGTCATTGATCTTTGAAAAATTGTGGGAAAGTGCCCCTGGCTAATGATTGATTAATTGATAATGATGGTAACAACAGCATTTACATTGTTATTTGTCTTCTTTTTTGAAGACTAAAGACATGTCTTGACTCATTTGTGAATTTCAGTGAGGCAGAGTTGCACAAAGTCATCAATCTCAATTCTCTCTTCCAGGGTCACAGAAGTCCAGTGGCAAGACAAACGTTAAGAGACCCAGCAATGGCCTAGGATGCTGTGGATGACCGTGGCATCTTCAATGTCTGACTAACTTCGTGACCATTGGAACAAATTGTTCTCATCCACCATTTTGCTAGAAGTCTTCCCAGCAGCACTTATATAGTGCTTTAAGGTTTACAAAGTTCTTTACATGTTATCCTGTTTGATCCTCACAACAACCCTGTGAAATGCTATTATTACCACCAAGCCACCCCACCCCCAAATTATAGATAAAGAGGTGTTAAGTAACTTGCTCAGAATACACAGCTAGTAAATGGTTATAGTAGAATCTGAACTCAAGAGTCTTCCTGACTCTAAGTTTAGCTTCCTGGACACTGCACAACAACCTAGCTGTCTTAAGGACAGCCAAAGAAGCAGGGCCAGGAATGGACTTGCTGAGAGGATAACATGAATCAGGCCACCAACCATGGATCAGAAGTGGGCATGGAAATGATGAGGCTCTGCCTGGAGCCTCTGTTGCTCCTCTACTTCCCCCAACAGATTCAGTCTCAAAATGCAATAATCATATGACCAGGTACAAGCACTAATTCTTCAGTACTACTCTTCTTCCCGTATCCCCACTTTCATAGAACAGTTCTATGACCACCACAGTACAAATGCCCCAGTCAACTTTCAGCAGTTTCATTCTCAATTCCTACCTCTGCATCTGTTTTTTTTTTTAAATAAAAGTATTTTATTATTTTCCAGTTACATGTAGAAATAGTTTTCAACATTTGTTTATATAAGATTTTCAATTTCAAATTTTTCCTCACTCCCCTCCCTCCCCTAGACAGCAGGCAATCTGATATAGGTTATATATTCATAACATTAAACTTATTTCTGCATTAGTCATGTTATAAGAGAAAAATCAGAGCAATGAGGTAAAACCTCAAAATAGAAATACAACAGCACCAAAAACAAAAGAAATAGTATGGTTCATTCAGCATCTATACTCCACAGTTCTTTTTTTTCCCCCCCTGGATTTGGAGATCCTCCTCCATCATGAGTTCCCTGGAACCCTTCTGTACCATTGCATTGGTGAGAAGAATATATAGTTCATCACAGTAGGTCAACACACAATGTTGACGATGCTGCTGCACCTTTAGTTTTAACACATATCTAACTGAAAGGATTTTCAAGCTAATTTCCCAAATTTAAAGAATATGAAAGGAATTTTATCAGTGCTAAATGATATTTGGGGTTTAAATTAAGAGGAGTTTTAATTACAAAACTAAAAAGAGAAAAATGGCATCCCAAATTACAGTTCAAGATACAAATTCACTAAATGTAGGTTGTTGGCAAATATGAGCAAAGAGAACTCAAAAACTTGAAAATAAAAGGGTAGGTTTTATCTTGACCTGGAAAAGGTAAAAAATATTAAATTAAGAGTTCCACTTTTCACTCTGGTTCATTGAAGATCCATAGCAATAAATTGATTAAACAAGAGAAACATGTTTTATGTTCCTCTTTTTTTACATGTACAGTTGAAGGAGCAAACTTTTATAGTATACCTTCCATGAATGTCAGCAATACTAATAATTTAATGCCTATAAATCTAGTAAAATTTTTTTCAAGTTAAGCAGGATAGCTAGGTGGTACAGTAAATAAGAGCACCAGCCCTGAAGTCAGAAGGACCTGAGTTCAAATTAGGTCTCAAACATGTGACGCTTTTCTAGGGTGTGACTGTGGGCAAGTCATTTAACCCCAACTGACTCACCAAAAATAAATAAATAAATGGGTTAAGCTATCAGTGTTCTAAAATCTAAATTATTTACTCTGGGGCTTTGGATTTGATATAGCATGTAAATTGCTAATTAAAGATTTAAATTAAAATAAATGACATGTGCCCAAGCAAGGATCAATTGGAACCACCCCCAAATACAAACTCAGCTTACGTAGCATCAAGTTAAAAATGAACATTCTCTTTATTCTCCATCCAGGAATATGTCAGATTTCATTAGCTACTTAATTTTCCTTAATTACAAAGATGTTCTGAAGTGAATCTTAATAATTTCCAAATGTTGTATTTTAATTCTAAACATGCCAAATAACTTTCAGTCTGAAGATGATTCTCTGTGAAGATTAACTTTAAAATCTCAAAATATCAGCTAACTATACAGTAACAATTATGAAGTTAAGAAAAATTCAACAATATTTGTATAAACTGATGTACAATGAAATGAAAATAAAACAAAAACAAGAGAACAGTATCTATTAATTACTAACAGTTACAATAACAATGTAAATGAAAAGACCATCAAAAGAAAGAACTCTTAAGTAATGGAAAAAGTCAAAGGTCCTAGAGAAGAGATAACAAAATTTACTTCTCTTTCCTCATGTCAGATAAATGAGGGACAATTAAGCCAAAATATTTTTATACCTTGTCACACATGTTTTGTGCACTGGGTTTATTTTTTTCTTTGTCATAAGATAGGTTGAATCTGAAGACAGGCAGGGTATGAGTGTCATATAAAGATATCAAACAATACTTTTAAATTAAGAGGCAAATATGAAAAGCCAAGCAACAAGGTGAAATTATTCTGAGAGGACTGGGAACTTAATTGTATCGTTTTAAGTTCAAAAGATTTTGTTTACACTATTTATGTGCATGCAATAGAGATAGGTAGAAATTTCAATTATTTTGTTTTGTTTTGTTTTGTTTTAGCAGAGCAATGTGGGTTAAGTGACTTGTCCAGGGTCACACAGCTAGTAAGTGTCAAGTGTTTGAGACCAGACTTGAATTCAGGTCCTCCTGAATCCAGGGCCGGTGCTTTATCCACTGTGCCATCTAGCTGCCCGAAATTTCAATTATAACTGCCACAAGTGTGATATTGTCATTAAATATTTTTAAGAGAACCTGATACTAATGTCCTCATTAAGGAAAGCAAATACTTAACAACTGCCTCAATGCAAAAATGAAAAAATACACTCACATTTTTAGTTCCCAAGTCATATATATACTACTGCTTACATTTCTAGTATCCAATGATGTTATTACCTTAATTTCATAACAGTACAAAAAATTGCTGTTCTTAGTTACCAGTCCAGAAACCTTCTGATGCAGAGTCTCAAAGTACCATGAGTGAGAATGGACATTATAAATTGCTTTATTTTGCATGCTATGTTATTTGGGATTCTAGCCTGTTGTGTTTGAATCATTATGTTGATTTACAATAACTATGCTGATGTCACGGAACTGATCTGTACTGAAGACAAACTTTAAAAAAAAGTAAGAAAGAAAATGAAAACAAAAATAAAAAGAAAAACAAAAAAGAAAGTTTGGAGTGAATAAGAAAAGTTTCATTGAACTGGAGAAGGACAAGTGCTATCACAATCTTAAAAAAAAGGAAGAAGTGAAGTCAACAAACTATAAGCCAGTAAATTTGGCTCTGATTCTGGTAAAACTCTAGACTGTGTTGTCAAAGGGATGATGACATGAAGAACTAGAAAAAAGTGATGATCACAGAGCCAGCATAGCTTCACCAAGAAAACATGCCAGCCTGAAGCACGCTATTTTTTACTTTCTTTTTTTTTTTATTCGAGTATTCTTGTACAAAATGACTAATATGGAAATGTTTTACATATTGTACATGTATAGCCGATATTTGATTGCTAACTGCCTCATGGAAGGGGGTGGGGAGAGAGGGAAGGAGGATTAGAATTTGGAACTCAAAACATTAATTATTTGAAGGAAGGAAAGAAGAAAAAGGGAAGAAGGAAAGGAGGGAGGGAGGAAGGAAAGAAGGAAATTGGAGACCAGCAGATTAAGAGGGGGGATTACACATATATAGTTTAGTTAGATTTGAACAAAGCATTTGAAAGTCTCTAATGGTATTTCTGGGGAAAAGAGAAATGTGGGTTAGATTATCAGTACTAATACATTAATCTGAAACTCACTGAATGGCTGGACCCACGAAAAAATTATTAATATGTCAATGTTAATGTAGAAGTAAGTCTCTAGTGATCTGTACCCAGAATCTGTGGTTGGTGTAATACTGTTCAATATTTATCATCAGAAACTTAGTTAATGGAATAACAACATGCTTATCAAATGTGTAAACAACAAAGCTATGAGTAATGTTAATATATTGGATGACAGAATTTTTAAAAAAAGTCACCAGCTAGAATGTTAAACCAAATCCAATAACATATTTAACTGGTATAAATGTAAAACATTATGAATGTTCAAAAAAAATGAACTTCACAAGTACAAGATGGGGAAGACATGGATAGATATTAGTTCCTTAACCTATATTAAAGGGTTTTAGTGGAATTCAAACTCAATGAGTCAATAGTTTGATATGATACCACAAAAGCTACTGCTATTTTAGGTTGCATTACATGATGAGTAATGTTCAGGAAAAAAGTGATAGACCCACGGTACTCTACCCTAGTTACACCATGTCTTGGTTACTGTTTTGTTGTGAACTCAGTATTTTAAGGAAGAAGGCTGATAAGTTGGCAAGCATCAGAGGAGAATGATCAGGATGGTGTGAAATGGCACAAAACATATATGAGGCTCAGTTGAAGAAACTTGGGACGTTTGGCTTGAAGAAGAAACTTAAGGAAGACATAATAACATCCTTCAAGTATCTGGGTAGTTCTATCCTCCAGGCCCACCATGTAATGAGTAACTCACACTTACTCTGAATGTCTTAAGTTTCCTAGTCTATAAAACAGAGATGACATTTGCCCTCCCTACATCTCACAGAATTGTTCTGAGGAAATCCTTCTGTAAACATCTCTATAAATTAATTATTATTACTAGAAAAACACTTTGGCATCTGCAATATGGGCAGGATAAGAACCTACTTCTCCTATTAAAAAACAAACATAAAAAAAGACTTAGGGGAAAAAATCCTTTTAGGGCCAATCTATCTTTAAGTACTAAGCTACAAAGGCACCCCCCACCAAGATATAAGTACTCCAAAATTTCTAAATAAAACAATAATTTTAATAGCTACTACTAATATAGCACTTTAAGGTTTGCAGAGCACTTTAATCATCTCATTTGTTCCTCATAAAAACCCTGTGAGGTAGGTGCTATTATTATTATTCCTTTTTTGAAGAGAGGAAAACTGAGGCTACAAGAAGGTTAAGTAACTCATTCAGGGTTACACAGCTAGTAAGTCTTGTGGTAAAAATTATTTGTTGTAAAGATTAATATTCCTGTTTTTAGCTAACTCATTTGGGAGGGGACACACCTGGCCCACCCCAAGGTTAAGTATGATACTGAGCTCAGAAAGGCAGCTCTTGAAGGACCTCCTCTTTTGGGGGAGGAGAGATTGAATGCTCGCTGAAGGGAGGCAGGCTGCTTCTGGAAGATACCTTCCGGAACTCGGTGCATTCATGCTCTCGGTGTGGCGACTGCACAAGCAACCTTAGACTGGTGGGCTGTTCAGGTGTTCGGTAAGTTTAATTACGAAAAACCCTAATAGGCTAAGTTTAGAGTTAAGAGCATTTATCTGTATTCCTATTTTCCTATTTCCTTATCTTTGATTTTTATTAGTTTCACCTTTGTTGTTTAATTGATTCCCAAGTAATAAAATCTGATCCTTTTGTGAACTAAAGCTTAAAGGCTCCTTTCTTATCGGCCTGGAAGAAATATCTAAAAAGGGCAGTTCAGAGGGGAGGGTTACACCTAAAAGGTCCTTCATATTTCCAGGACCCCAATATTAAGGCAAGTCACCCAAATAACGCTCCATATATCAAATTTTGGCCCTCACAGTGATGATGAGAGTCAAACTCAGGTCTTCCTGACTCTGAGTCTATCTATCTACCTTGTGAATAAACCGAGTAAATACTACTCAGGCTAGTAACTATAAAAAGAATCATGTAGAAATGCAAGTAGTATGGGAAACTACTACTCATTCAACATAAGAAACTGTTATCACACTTATTTTCTTCCAAAGAGATAAGAACAACAAGCTTAGAATCACAGACTATTAGAAATTGAGATAATCTAAGCTTCTAAAGCTTGCCTCAGAGGTAGCCACTAAGTACTTCCTTATATTGTACTGAAGGCTGTCTCCCAAGTCATAATACACAATAATATATAAGCTATAATATATGATAAGTTATATATTATACATCATATAATAGATAATTCCTGTCCCTGGAGCTAAACAAAAGAACAGGTGTTGGTCTTAGATGATCACTGAAATACCCTAGAAAACTATGATTATCCTAATGAATTTTTTTGAACCTATGTTCTTATTTTACATTTAATTAAATTCTGTCTTATTTTTTTTACCTAATACTCCAGCTTGTTAATGCATCTTATCATTTACTATATCCCTCCCCCAAAGAAGAAAGGGGAAGGGAACAAAAATTTGTTAAGTGCTACTATGTGCCAGGCACTATGTTAAATGCTTACAAATATCATCGCAACTGATCCTCATAACCCTGTGAGGTAGGCGCTAATACTATCCACATTTTATAGTTGAGGAAAGGGTCACACAGGCTGACTCCAGGCCTAGCACTCTACCCATTGAATCATCTAGTTGCCTCAAAGAGGAAGTTAAAGATAGAGAAATTCTATTTAAAATAACTACAAAATACATAAAATACTTGGAGCTGTACAAATACAACTACAAAACATTTTTTACGCAAATAAAGACAGATCTGAATAACTAGAGAAATATTCATTGGCCATGGATAGAATTAGCCAACATAATAAAAATTCCATTACTACCAAAATTAAATTACTTATTCAGGCCATACCAAATTACCCAATAAATACTTTACTGAGACAGAAAAAAAAAAGTTTTAAATCAACTGGAAGAATAAAAGGTCAAGAATCTCAAGGGAAATAATGAAAAAAAAAAAAAAGGAAGGAAAAGGAGGCCTAGCACTACCAGATCTCAAAGTATACAAAGAAAGCAGTAATCATCTAAACAATATGATACTGAATAAGACAGAGAAGTCATTCAGTGGAACAGATACACAGAAGCAAATGAATACAGTACCCTAGTATTTGATAAACCCAAAGATTCCAGTGACTGGACTTAAGAACTTATGATTTGACAAAAACTGTTGGGAAATCTGGAATGTGGTCTGAAAGAAAACTCCAGATGGATACATGACTTGGACATAAAGGATGACATCATAAATAAGTTAGAAACACAAGGAAAAGATTACCTCTAAGACCTCTGAATGGAGAAATTTTGTAACCCAACAAGAAATAGAGATGTTCACAAAAAGTAAAACAGACAATTTTGATTACACAGAATTAAAAAGTATTTTCACAAATAACCAATGTAGCTAAAAATTAAAAGTAAAGGTGAATGAGAAAAAAGTCAATACACCAAATTTCTTTGATAAAGGTCTCATGTTTAAGATTTATAGGGAAATGATTCAAATTGATTAAGAAAAAACTATCTCCTCAACCGATAAACAGTCAAAGGATATGAATAGGTAGTTTCCAGAGGAAGAAAGCCAAGCTGTCTTGTACTCTTAAACCACTATCTGGTACTCTAAATCGCTAATAATTAGAGAAATGCAAATTAGAAAAAAACATTTAGGTACCATCTTATACCACCTACTGAGTACAAATCTGGCCTCTGATATTTATTAGCTATATGATCCCAGGCAAGTTACTTAACCCTGCTTACCTCAGTTTCTTCATCTGCAAAATGAATTGGAGAAGGAAATGGCAAAGCACTCCAGTACCTTGCCAAGAAAACCCTAAATGGGGTGACAGAGTCAGACACAACTGAAATGACTGAATAACAACTCTCATCCATTACATTGGCTAAGACAACAGAAAAAGAAAATGACAAAGGCTGGAGGGGCTGTGGGAAAACAGAAATTTTAACGCACTGCTATGGAGCTGTGAACTTGATATAGCCATTCTGGAAAGTAATTGGGGAACTAGGTCCAAAAAGCTATTAAACCGTGCATATATCATTTACCTAGCAATACTGCTACTAGGTCAATACACCCAAAATTAATCAAAGAGGAAAGGATACATATGTATAAAAATTTTTATAGTAATTCTTATTTGTAGTGAGAAAAAAACTGGAAACTGAGGCAGTGCCCATCAAATGGGGAATGGCTAAAAAACTATTGTCTATGAAGAAGCTATTGTGCTTTAAGAAATAAAAGGGGATGGTTTTAAAGAAACCTAGGAAGATCTAATGAACCAATGCAGAGAAGTAAGAAGCAGAAGAAATTACACAATAAAAATATTGTAAAAACAAACACGTTTTAAAGACTTAAGATGGGGGGCAGCTAGGTGGCACAGTGGATAAAGCACTGGCCCTGGATTCAGGAGAACCTGAGTTTAAATCCGGTCTCAGACACTTGACACATACTAGCTGTGTGACCCTGGGCAAATCACTTAACCCTCATTGCCCCACAAAACAAGCAAACAAACAAAAATAAATTAATGGGTGAATAAATTAATAAATAAGTAAATAGATAGATAGATAAATGAATAAATAAATAAATGAGTAAGTATTTAAGATGGCTGGTCAACACAATGACCAACCAAGACTACAGAAGAGTCATAATAAAGCAGGCTATCCAATTCCTGACAGAGAGGTGATGGACTCAAGACTGCAGAGACAGACAGACAGACAGATAGCTATGGACAGACAAATGGGAGAGAGGCAGACAGATCTGTATATTCTTCCCCCCTCCCCCACCCCAGACATGGCCAATGTAGGAATGTGTTTTACTTGGCTATAAATATTTAGGTAGGGTTTTATTTTTTTCTTTCTTTTTTCAGTGGGGTCATGGGGAGGAGGGAGAGAAGAGAGATTTTGGTTAATTGAAAAAAATTTCATTTAACTTAAAAATAAACATGGAACACCAGAAGAAAAAGATGGCATTCTTAAAAGAAGTATCTTAAAATATTAATCTTTTAAAGTATTTTAATTTTTAGATATGTAACATTTCAAAGTGTTTTAAATTTTTATAAGAGTAAATCTCAAACATACCAGCATTATATCCTGATTCTTGAGCCAGATAGGAAGATCTGTTGATTGGCTCATTGCCTGGAACAAGGTTGCCCTGAGTGCACAATAATTATCACCTCGGACTCTCCTTATAGAGGTAAATTTCTGAGAAACTTCTTCATAGCCCTGTTGTGAAATTGTCAAAGAAACCAACACAGCCATTATTAAATTCAGGTGGCTTAGAAAGTTTTATTCATGTAGGAAAAATTCACCCCAAGATGATCTTTAACCAAATCTCCCCCAAAAAGGAAGGGGGAGAAGAAGGAGGAGACATTTGGTCTAATCCTCAAAGAATTCAAATGCTTTCATCAAAAAACTAAAATGTAATTCTCCCCCAATTCAACAAACATTTTTAAGCATTTCTCATGTACAAAGAACTGTGTAAGATCTTAGGAGAAACAATACCTTATGGAGTTTACAGTCTAAAAAGGAGGCAAGAAACAATACTGATAACTACAATATGTAATATTATAGGATAACTATTAAGAAGTTTCCAAAACAAAAGGCTATGTATGTCAGGGCAGAGGAGGGGGGTTGTTACCAGCATTAGGTGAAGGGACACAGGAGAGGCTTCATGATAAAGTGACATTTACACTGGCGTGTAAGAGAAAAGCAGTGCTTTACCGGACAAGGAGAAATGAGTTTCCTGTTGGGTAACATGGTTTTCATTGTCTAATCAAAGAAAGCAAACAAATTAACCTTGTGGAAATCAGCTGTTTCCAAAAACTAAATTCAAGGGTTACTTTATTGCTTGAGTCTTCATAATAAAGAAAACGGGTAGCAAGGTGAAGAGAATATCTTCAACAATGGCTTGTAAAGACAGAAGAGCTGTGTCCTCATTTTGGGTATGAAGCAGCACAAGGAAGAAGAAATGGCATCTGGCTGGGAATCAGGAGACTCAAGTTCTAGTCCTGGATCCACTAATAATAATCTGGGTGACTTTGGGCAATTCACCTCTCTGGACTTCATTTTCCTCTTCTGTGAGATAAAGGTGGAGGAACAGATGTTTGCTGTGAAGTGCCTTCCAGCTCTAGCATTCTCTAGCCCTCTCCAGTTAGAGGACATGACATCAAACCAGAACTCAACAAAGCCATCTCTTCAGGGAGCTAAAATAATGTGGACCAGATATTTGCCTTCTGATTATCTAAATTCAGGTTAGAGCTCAGAAAATCTTTTTAAATGGCCATTTTATGTCTATCAAGCTGCCTTTCTCAAATATCAGTTTTTCAATTGCATATCTGGCAGATCACAGTCTGCACAAGACTCCATCCTCTAACAAGTCCCTATGGTGCAGATATTTATACTATTGATTAAACTTGGAATCATGGGCTTTAAATATGCAGGTGTGCAGTAAGGGGGAAGAAAAACTCCATCTGCCCTGAAAGTTTAAGAGTTAGATTTATATTCTTGCCCAGAGGGAAAAACCAACTCATTTCAGCTGAGTGTGGGCAGCAAAGGTGCCTGCGCATAAAGCCAAAATTTTGCCTCATAAAAAAGGGCTTTGAATCTTCTCAAGCACATAGCACGTATGCATGTATATTTGGATAAATTCCCAGAGTTCTAACATGGAAGAAACAATTTTAGCCAGGAAAAACAAAAAACAAAAAACCGTTAGAGCAGATGTTGGCAACTGATTGTCATAACTAGAAGGGGCCTTCATATGGCCCATGCCGAATGTCCAATTTTAAAAAGAATAGCATCCTGCTGAGAGAGAGCCAAAGTAGATTCTGTCTCTGAATCAAGCAGCTAAATGGACTGTCCTGTCAGGAAGAGTCATTTAGGACTCCATTTGAATAGTGGGAAAAACTTGCCAAGCAGAACTAGTTTTTGTTTTTATATAAGTGATGCTGAACTGCATCATGTAACAGTAACAAGGGAAAAGGCGCCAACAGTTTCTCAAGAGAAACAGTAATTTGTGGCCAGGAGACAATGGCTCTTCTCTAATGATGAGATTTGGAGCAGTCCTACAATATGGCACCCAATCAGAAAATGAGCTCCTCTGAGGGCAAGAGACTATGTTCTATCCTATATAGGTAGTACCAGGCACACAGAAAAAGTCCAACCAATATTTATTCAATTGGAATTGAAGTGGCACAACCCATCCAAACAGTAACAGGTTGCAAGGACTACCTGCCCATATCCTACAATCCAGGGTAACTTGAGGACTGTTCAATCTAAGAAGTAGCTCCATATGACAGGCAGTCATAAGAGATATACTTTTAGGCTTGCAGCACTATTTCTTTTTGAGGAGTAACTATCCTCCAAAAGGAACATGACTGGATGTGAGCCTCCCAATCCTCTCCCTTAGTTACTCTAAGGAGGGACCTGGGGGATCTAGTTCAGCCCGTGTCCCACAGTGCTCCTAATAATGATTATATGGATTTCTAGGATTGGTCTCTAAATGGTCCTCTCAAAGTTTCCATACCCACATCAAGATCCAGTAATATAAAATCAGGGTCTGGCCAAGTGCCTTAATATCATAATACCAGTGTGTCCTCCTCTTGCTAAGCCCTGAAACATGGAAAAAAGCAGCATCTTCAGGTTGGTCTAACCTAAACCTACCCTAAAATGGGAAGTTAATTTTTCAATAAAATTAACAATTCATACACTAGAAGCAGTCTGATGAGTTGTTACCAATTATATATTCAGAATCCCACTAGGACCAAGTTCCTTATATATATCCTCGGATTCCATTTCCTTACCCATAAAATCAAGACAGCCATATTCTCAGAAGGAAGTTAATAATTACTACCTTAAAGAACTGAAAACAGGAAGAGATGCATGACCATCAATGAAAGCATGCACACATATAGCACATGCAAAGGCACACGTGTATACATGCATGCACATGTGCTTAGTTTTTAATCACACCTTTTTCATTCGTTTTGCCATTTGGGTATTTCCTCTCCACTCTTTTTTGCAATAGTCCATGATGTCCATTTCCGGAGCCACACTTAACTTGGGCTCTGTTAAGAAAAATACAAAACAGTAATAATCAAGAAAACATTAAAAAAAAAAATAGCAATCTCATAACAAAGACAACAATGCACTCTTTTTTTTTTTTTTTTTAGTGAGGCAATAGGGGTTAAGTGACTTGCCCATGGTCACATAGCTAGTAAGTGTTAAGCGTCTGAGGCTGGATTTGAACTCAGGTACTCCTGACTCCAGGGCCGGTGCTCTATCCACTGCGCCATCTAGGTGCCCCAACAATGCACTCTTAAAACAAATTGGTGCTGTTCTCCTCATTCCAGGAGAAAGGTATGGCTATAGCATGATAAAGTAAAGAAAGGAAAATCTGTCATGAGCAGTTCTTGCATCCATTTCATAAAGTAAAGGATTTCTGAATAGCATCATGAGAATTATTAAACCTATTAAAATTCTCAAAACTTGTTTCTAGAAAAAATGGACTCCAGATGTGGCAGTAATACAGCAAAGGATATCCCAAGTCTTTAAGCTATTAAAACTATAAGACTTTTGGGATACCTCATACACATAGGGGCAGCTAGGTCTGGAGTCAGGAAGATTCATCTCCTTGAGTTCAAGTCTGGCCTCAGATACTGTAACCAGCTGTGGGACCCTGGGCAAGTCACTTAACCCTGTTTACCTCGGTTTCCTCCTCTGTAAAATGAGCTGGAGAAGGAAATGGCAAAACCACTCCAGGTATCTTTGCCAGGAAAACCCCAAATGTAGTCACCAAGAGTCAAATATGACTGAAAACAACTGAACAGCAGTTCACACACACACACACACACACACACACACACACACACACACACACGTAATATTTCCCTGCTTTAGGATCACCCTTTGTATCCACAAAAGCAAAATAAAAGTTTCATAATGCAACAGGGTAGCTCAGAATGTCTCATTATGACAGGTTGGTTGTGGTATATCCAGAGTTAAGATAACGTTATAGATCTAAGAAGGAAAAATAAGTCTGCCAATCCCTCAGAACCTTCCCCAAGCCACAGACCTGGCCAAAACATCTACAAGTAAGCTGCCTTCCTTCTACCTTCTTCACATGGTTTTTGCCACCACCCACTGTTGTTTCTGGGGCTCCTGATGGTTTCTAGAAGCAGTGCCTGCATGACCCCCTAACACTATCTCTGTGTACCTGAAGACAAAGGAATAGGATGTGAACCACCTCAACCTATCCAGTTCTTCCAATGATCACAGAAGAGGTAGTAGCCTGAGATCCCATGATTGAGGGAACAAGTCTGGATCCATATTTTAATGAGCAACTAATTATTGGACCCATGATTTAAATAAAATTATGGAACAATGAATGGTATTATTGCATCATACATTTCATGCACAAAAGACTTCTTTCTGGAAATTCCTCAAATTTTTCAAATGAAACATGTACAAATCAACATACTTAGCCAGTGTCACTCAGAGGCTTAGAAATGACATTTATACATTTGACACAATGTATTCTTCTCTTCTGCTACTGAGATCAAATAAAATACATATTTGAGACAAAACTGCCTTCAATCGATAATAAATGGTGTGAATTTAAGGAATCTAGAAAATCCGCCTATGCCCAGGTTAAAATTTCTTATGGAAGCACTCTTTTTCCCTGATACTCTTCACTTGCTCAACCCAATTCAAATGGCACAATAATCAATGCAAAATGAAATATTATGATCATATAGAAGCTATCAGATGGCACAGTAAATAAAGTGCTTGATCTGAATTCAAGAAGAGCTGGGTTCAAATATAATCTCAGACATTTACAAGTTTTATGACCATGGGCAAGTCACTTCACCTTTTCTCAGCCTTGCTTTCACAGGTAAAATGGGGATGGTCAAGATATTAGGAAATACCCTGTTTTCCAGAGCTAAGGCCCAGCAAGTAAACTGTGCCCTGAGCATGGCATAACAGTAATTCTTTGTGCTCACCATCTGAATGATCTTACCCTCTGGCAAAATCATATAATTACTGTATTGCTTTGACCAGCACCAGGTATCTCAGAGCTCAGACAAGTACCCATGTTCCATTCATAAAGTCCTGCTATGAATCAGACTAGTTTCATTGTTGCTGTTACCTCTAATTGTCAGGACTAAAGCTCAAGGCATAGCCATTGGTATAAGTATTGAGATCTCCCCACAAAGCCTCAGGTCCCCCCACTAGGGGCAGGGCCCCACCCTCACTTTTAAAATTAAACCCAATTAATTCCTGATTCTCCTGTCTCTGGCCTGCTCTGTTCTGCTCTGGCCATCCACAGGTTAGAGGTGGTTCAGTCCAGTTGTCACGTTGAAAAGTAGATCTAACTCCCAAGTTGTTGTGGGGGCAAAATAAGAGATAGTTGCAAAGCACTGACAAACCTTAAAGCATTATGAAAATGCTAGCTATTATTGCTGTTCATTCAGTCAATAAATATTTATTAAGCACCTAGTATGTGCCAGGCACTGTGCTAAGTGCTAGGAAAATTAGAAGAAAAAAAAAAGTTCTTGCCCTCAAGGAGCTCACAATCTAATGGAATTGTATACATATGTATGTATAAGTACTTTATGAAACTAGATGTGACTTCTATTATAATTTGTCCTGTAAATAAGAACTGCTATATATGAATAAAACCTCAAACGTACCTGATAACCCTCTTTCACGTACCAGTAATTCTTTCTCCTTTTCTATTTCATCTTCAGCACGATACATGTCCTCCTCCCTGAGAACACCAAATAAGACATTTCAAACAATTTTCCTTTTTCTGTTTTTATACATATAAGTGAACTCATATATATATATATATACACACACACATATACATACACACACATGAGTTCACTTTTTAAAAATGGATTAAAATTTTTCTAGTTCTTCTATTTTATCCTAAGTGAGAATACTAAAGGCAACTCGGTGGCACAGCAGAGAATGTTCTGAGTAATTTTTATACTCTAATAACTTGTAACAGTCATCTGTGTTGGTGCCTTCCCCCATATTCAACAGACAAACAACAATAGTGAGCTCCTTGAGGGAAGTGATTGTTGTTCAATCATTTCAGTCATATTGGCTCTTCATGACCCCATTTGGGGTTTTCTTAGCAAAGATACTAGAGTGGTTTGCCACTTCCTGCTCCATCTCATTTTACAGAGGAGGAAACTGAGGTAAACAGGGTTAAGTGACTTGCCCAGGCTGGACTTGAACTCAGGGAGATGAATCTTCCCAACCCCAGGCCTAGCACTCCATCCACTGTACCACCTACCTGCCCATGAAGGCAGTAATTACCTATTATTAAAACTATACAAATAGGCCAGTTTGGCTAAATTACTGAGTATGTGAATACAAATTGGAACTAGATTATGAAGGATTTTAAACACCTAAAACAGGAAAGTCTGTATTTTAGCACAGAAAGCACAGGGAACTACTGAAGCTGTGCTTGAGGCACATTAATTTAGCAGCTGTGTGGAGGGCAGAGTAGAGAGAGGAAAAGGAGACAGACATGGATATCAGTTAGAAGACCATGGCACTAATCCAGGGAACAAGTGAAGAGGGTTTGAACAACTGGTGGTGGCCATGGGAGTTAACAACAGGGAGTGAATAGGAAGATGCTGAGGAGCTAGAACAGACAATACTTGGCAAAAGACTGGATGGATCTGGTATATCAAAGAGGATAAAGAGTTATGGATGACTCCAAAGTTTCGAACCTAGGTGACTAGGATAAGAGTGATCTAAATAATGATAGGAAAATTAGGGAAAGAAGTAGATTGAGGGTGGGAAAGAGGGATTGGAGAATAGACTAGTTCCATTTTGGACATGAATTTGTAAAGCTTAAGGGGATTCATAGTGGAAATGTCTAGCAGGTGGCTGGTGATAACGGACTGAAGCTGAGGAAACACATACATGGCTGCAGAAAGTAGAACTAGAAACAATGGGTAAAAGTTGAGGAGCCACAGATTTAGGCTCAATGTAAGGAAAAACTTGAAGTTTCCCCCTCACTGAAATGACTGTTCCATACATTATAAAGGAGATTCTTGTTCTGATATGAGTCGGATCAGAAGGTTTCTGGGGTCTCTTCCAACTCTGAGATCTTCTGTTATTAAACAAATGCAGACAAAGGCAGAGACATGCAAACCAAGAAGGTACACCTAGAGATAAAGGGAATGCATTAGGGAAGGGGACCAGGAAGAAATGGTTCCCCTGATAAATGTCTGCTGTATTGTAAGCTTTCTTTTACAGTGGTATTTCTTTTTGCATCTCATTGTACTTATCACATACTTTGATAGGTTACCAGTATGGGATCCCCATATCCAATACTTCATTCAGAACAAAAGTGTCCAGAGTATCTCAAAGGCCAATTTGGCATATAAGCTGTAGAAGGGCCTATCAAAGGACTAGCCTAGCTAATTTAGAAGAAGGCTATTATTAGGTTGGCTGAAGAGAGATCAATTTTTGTCCAGAGCAACTCATAAAGAACACAAAGATTGTAGATGCTATGATTTGCCAAAGAGGGGAGAGTGCCACAGAGGTAAAATGATGGATCTCTGAATTACCAAAGTGTAGTGATGTTCAGGTCTTATCCATCTATCAGAGAACCTAGCATAGAGACCTGAACATGTTAGATGCTCAATCAAATGTTAGTTACATGACAATTAATGAATCTGTCACTTGTATGTGTTGTCACTTTCGATGGAGCAGAACAGGAAAGAGACCTTTTGCCACCCTACCCCCCCCCTTTTTAATTTGCCTCTAAGTAAAAGTCACATTTCACTTTCATAACATAGTAAGAGATATTAAAGAAAACTACTTATGTTGGGAAAGAGGCAAGGGGAAGAAGGGTACTTTCCAAGAACAATGGCTCTGTTAAGATTTTAAGTATAAGGTGTGATGTTGCCTCCTGAGACCATGCCAGAGTCAAAGTAAACAGAAACTAGATAGTCATAGGGGACTAATACATCAAAACTTAAAATAAAAAGTGACTATGTGTCACTCCCTTCCCTTACTTACAAGTGGCTCTCAGAAGGAACAATTCAGTTTTACCAAAAAAGAAAACAATTCTTATTATGAAAAACAACCCTTTAAAATATTTCATAAATATACAGAATATCACTGCAGAATCTTCTTTCATATGATTAAAGATATCATTCCAGAATGTTTTACATAATTGTAGAGATATCTATTATATTCTATACCTGATTGTTTACCACCTCAGGGAGAGGAGGGAAGGAAGAAGGGAGGGACAGAATTTGAAATGCAAAACCTTACACAAAAATGTTAATTAAAAAAAAAAAAGATACCATTCTAGGATGATTCTGTAGTTACCCTGGAGCTATGTTCTTTAAAATGAGGAGCTAACCAAAGTTCATTCCTCAGGGTCACTATGCATGGTGACTGAATGTAAACAAGTTTCTACCACTAAACATTCACTCAAGTCTCCAAGAAAACCTAATAAGATGGAGTAAAGATAAATTGCATGAAATGACAGAAAGTGATCCATTTTCTTATGTAAGGAAAATAAGAATGGAGAAAATTAAAGACAGAGGAAAAGAAAAAAGAAAGCAAAATGAATAGATAGGAAAGGCAGAGTTCATTGAAAATTCTCTAAGCAATGAATGTATTTCTCTTAGTTCTTGGGCATATGCTAATTTTCATGGCCGCCAAATGGCATAAGAAAATTTTAATATGGCCTTTATTATAATTTGCACTTAAAATGACCCCAAAGGTATATATTTGCCAGGAAGATATGTCTTGTTACTGCTGAATACCACAATCAATCAATCAGTAACGTTACTAAGGGTAATCAATTAGTAATGCATATTTGTAAAATCTTAATATGTTTCAATTTAGTAGGAAATAAGTAATATTCTATATTTTAAGAGTTAAAAGAATATATTCAACTGACCAAAAAAAGCATAGGGAAAGGAAGGAGGAAGGAAAGAAAAATTCTACCAGTGAAGTTGGGGATAATTTTCTGAATTGTTTCTTTACTGGTTATTACTGTCAATTTGAGGATTTTTTTTTTTGGAGAGGCAGCAGAATGAGGACAGTTTGAGTAGAGAATAAAGAAAAAATCATATTACAGCATAAGATTAAAAAGAGGTGGATAAAGCAAATATAGGAGCAGAAAATTGCACTAACTTGGAAAAGCTTCCTTGACCTTCATATACACACACCTATTGTCTCCATAGCTCCTTGCTAACATACCTCCCAACCCCAATTCCTCTCACTCAATAGTTTGGAAAGTACACAAATAAATGTCTACAGGCTAATAAAGGTGTTAAGTGCCATCTTGTGGGTATCTTTGAGACTTGGTAAGATGTGATTCATGAATGGAATATGGAAACTAAAAGGCAAATCATATTCAAAAGGAATAAAAGTTTAGTAAAAGGAGCAGCAGAAGAGCATTATATAGCACAAGAACACACATGAGAAAAGCTTTGAACTGAAAAGTGTGGTATATAGTACTGGTGGAAAAGGGAAAAGGGATAAACAAAAGTTATGATATGGTAAAATATACTACAGACCACCAGGACAGAAGGAGAAAATAGATGATTTCATGAAACAGATTGCAAATTTTGCAAAGAGCTTTATAACAAGGATGGAAAACTCTGATTGGACTTATATTGGTGTTTTCCTGCAGCTAAAAGGAAAGCAGCAAAATTTTTACATGCTTTAATGATAATTTCACTTTTTTAAAAGGTAGAGGAAGTGATGTAGGGAACTGCTATTCTAGACCTGACTTACCACAAAGAAGGAACTATTTACTGAAGTATAAATCAAAGGAACCATGAGAGGAAGTAGCCATAGCATAATTCATGACAGATTAGGAGGGGAACATTAAGTATATTTTGTACATCTAGATTTTGATAAGAGATTTCAAAATATTCAAAGTAAGGATATGTAGGGTCCAATTTCCTAAAAATTCCACAAGAGCAGTTGGTCTCGATGGGATGCTCTTAATTTAATTCTAACAGCACAAACATAAATGTCTGCAGTGAGGAAAAGTTGATGCAGAACCAAAAGAACAATTTATACTGTAACAACACTGTAAAGCTAATGGATTTTGAAAGACTTGGGAAGTCTGACTGATGCAATGACCAACCACGATTCCACAGGATACATTATGGAAGAATGCTATCCGGATCTTGACAGAGAAATGATGGGTTCAATATGTATAATGAAACATACATTTTTGAACACTGCCAGTGTGGGAATGTATTTTACTGAACTAATGCATAATTGTTACAAGGGTTTTGTTTTTCATTTTTTTCCCTCACTCCAATGGGTAGAAAGCTAGTGGGACACAGAAAAAAAAATGCTGAATTGAAAAAAGAAATTTTAAATAAAAAAAAAATTTAAGAAAGTAACAGGGAACTCATTAACCAACCTTGATTTTTTTTCTTAAACCATGTAAAGAAAATGGAAGGGCTGGTAACTAGTGATAAAATAAAAGGTGATAAATAGAATGATAAAGCACTAATCCAAAATAACGAAGATGGAACACACCACTCACCCTCTGACAACTGGTAGGTGACGAACTTAAAATGTAGAGACATATATTTTCAGATATGATCAATGTGAGAATTTGTTTTGCTAGACTGTGTAGCTAGATGAGTTAAGAACTTATTTTTTCAAGTTTTGTGAGGGTTTTAAAATTTTTATTGTGGGGAAAGGGGAGGGACAGATAAATTTTTAAATAGGATGAATGAGTAACACAGTTCCATTAACAATAGTGCCAAGAAGAAAAAAATAGCTCAAACAAGGAGTTGAAATTATCAATGAATACAAAGAATAATAATAAAAGGGGCCTTTTTTGGTTCCTTTTATTAAGCTACAGTTGGGGCTAGAAAAACAAAAAAGTGAAAGGGTTCATGTCCAGGTTGGACAGGGTGATGATCCTAGATGACAAAGACTAGATAGAGACCCTCTACTCAATTCCAATTGTGCTTCTGAGTCCTCTTTCCTGGGAGAACAATCTTCAGACTGGAAAGGAACAACAGGAATAGTTAAAAGGGAATGGAAAATAAGTAATTGGTAAGAAAACAAAGTTGCTAGCTGCTGTCAATTCACCAGGCTCAGACAAATTGTCCAGGGGTCCTAAAAGAACTGGAAGACAGGATTGCTGAACTGGAAGTTAGGATTGCTGAGCTGATGTCAGTGATTTCTTTATAAAGTTCAGGGAAAATGAAAGGTACAACTGGAGATGAGCAAATGTTCCAGTGTTCAAAACAGGGAAGAACATTCTTGAAACTATAGCTTCACTTCAATTCTTGGCAAAATATTGGAATGTTTTATTATCAAGGGGTGGCTTATTAGTACTTAAAAGTGAAATGGTAATCACTAAGAATCACCAGAGGTTAACCAAGAACAATCCAAACTGACCATATTTCATATGTGACAAGGTTATTAGATTGATCAATTAGGGGAATGTCGTGCATACAATTTACCTAGCCTTTAGCAAAATTTTTGACAAACTTACCTATGCTTTTGTTGTGCACAAAGAAGAGAGAAATGGCTACATAACAGTGGGGAAACAGGCTGAATGATCAGGTCCAATGGGTATTCACTTTGATGGCAGGTAGAAAGAGTAGAGTGCCTCAATGATCTGTACTTGGACCTATGCACTGTAATATTTTTATCAATGACTTGGGTGAAGGCATACTTGGCAAATTTGAAAAATGATACAGGGGTTAGGGACAGATCCTTACCAGCTGTAAGGCTGAGACAAATATAACAAGGGGAAATTTAATAGGGATAAAGTCCTGAATTTAGATTAAAACAAAAACAAAACAACTTTGCAACTACAAAATGGGTGAAGTGTAGCAGAGATAATGTGAAAAAGACTGGGGGAAGAGGGGAATGGTGTGTTAGTGGCTAGAGACTTCAAAGAGTCAAGTTTTACCAGACAGGCTATAATTAAGGGAAGCACAATATCCAGAATATCACCCTGCTCTAGGCAGACCATATCTAGAATATTTCTTCAGTTCTGGGGGAAAATCACATTTTTAAGAAGATTACTGATAGGCTGGGGCATATCTAGTGGAGTGTGAATAGGCTGGTGAGAGCATTAGAAATCGTGTTACATGCAGATAAGTTGAAGAAACTGGAAAAGAAAAGATTTACAATGGACAACTCAACTGCCTTCTACTATCTGAACAGTTCTAATATACAAGTAGTATCAGATTTGTTCCAATTTATTCTAGTTTAGGACGAAAGAGCAGAGCTAGGAACAACAGACAAATTAATGTTTCCATTTCAGTTAGATATAAGGAAAATCTTGCTAGCAATAAAATCTGCCCCAAAGTGTAATGGGCTACCTTGTGTAAAGAATTAATTGTTATTTGAGGTTTTTATGACCCCATCTTTTGGCTACAATTTTTAAAAAAACCTCTGGCCTCTGGGGCTCCACAAATGGCACAGTGCTCCACCCACTGGTTGTAGCTGTCGCCATGGCGCTGGCACCTCACGTCATCACCACTCGCCCGACTACATGGGCCTGGCAAAATTATGATTGGAAGCCTAGTGAGGGCAGTCATGTGACTGTCAGAGTGGCCAGCCAATTGGCTGGGGTCTGCTGGGAAGAAGAGAGGAGATTCGCCATTCTAGCTAGAAGCTGAAAGGTGACAGGATGCTGCTGTGTGTTCTTAGCTGATTCCTGGGCAGTGGTGTGATTCAGGTTCTATAATTTCCCTTTTCCCCATTTTATTTCCTTTCCCTTGATCCTACTGATCCTGTTTGTGGTTTTTTTAAAGTTCGTTCTTGTTAAATAAATCCTGCTCTGTTTTGAGGGAGGCTGCCAGTCTCTTTCCTTGCCCCAATATTGTGGCAAGCCGCTTAGCTAACACTCCCCAATTTAAAATTTGGTCCCCACACTGGGTAGGGAATTATTTATCAGAAGTCTTGAAACAGAGGATAGTTAACTACTTGTCAGGCAAGTTTTAGAAGTTCCAGCTAAAGTACCAGTTGGACTAGAACTCTTGAGGTTTTGTCATTGTATGATTCATAAATCATCTCCCCCCCAAATTCCAATGACCATACAATTTAGTTTTACAAAAGAGAAAGTAAAGTTTAACCCGAGATCCTTATAAGAAACACATAAAACTGAAAAAAGTGAAGAATTTAATTAAATATGAATTTGGGGTATTTTAATGTGGAACATGCTAATTTGCAAGACTGCCATAATTCAACCATTCTAAAAAAGAAAAAGTATCATTATTTTAGAATTGATTAATTTTTTAACATTATTTTAAAATCTAAATAAACTAACATTCATTAATGTTTACAAAAAAAAATAAAGAAATATTTACATTTTTCTCCCTTAGAGATGAGATTCATAATAATAATACTGAGTAAGTTAATACATTCAACTGCATAAATTACCTAAAGGGAACAATAATAACAAAATGACAAATCCCAAAGTATACACAAGGTTCCACCTCTGTTCAAAACCAAGTGAAATGATAAAGGCTACCACAGCAACCTAAGAGAGCATTGGGGAAAATATGCCCAATTCCTTGCATTCCGACTTCTGCTCCTACTACTCTATTAATCCTGTTCTTTCAAAAATAACCAGTGGCCTTCTTAACCAATAACTTGTCATCATTCCTCAGCCTCTTTGACCTTTCTTTAACCTCTGACTCCCAAAAATTCTATCCCTGGCTTTTTAAAATTCTTCCTTAGACTAAAGTCTATGGAAGAGACCATGTTTTATTACATTGTAATAGATGTTGAGGAAGACATAATGCACAATATGCCCCTAATATGTATATGCTGATTTAAATTATTTAGCCCTATTTGCAAATACTTTACATGGGACAGAAAGACAACACAGATATACAGAACATAAAGAGAATTCAACAAACACCGTGGGGGAGGGGCAATACAAAGGCAGAGAGAGAGTGAGAGTGCTATTTGTGAAGGCCAATTTGGCGCGAAAAACATAGAGGGAAAGTAATGTCCAATGAGACTGGAAAATTGAGGACAAGATGTTTTTAAAAACTAAATAGATAAGTGTATGTATTAACTACTATCAACAATTGATTGGAGTTACACTGGAGTTACCTGAGTACAGGAATGATTATGATCCTATTTGTATTTAAGGAAAATCCCTTTGGCAACAGTATTATTAGACAGCCAACAAGCACTTATTAAGCACCTACTATGTGCCAGTTGTTTAGTCCTGTCTGACTCTTTCTGACCCAGTGGACCACAGCATGCCAATAATATACATAGAGTTTTCCTGGCAAAGATAGTGGACTAGTTTATCATTTCCTTCTCCAGTGGATTAAAGCAAACAAACTGAGGTTAAATGACTCCCCAGAATCACAGGGCTAGTGTCTAAGGCTCCATCTGAACTCATGTTTTGGGGACTCCACTGAGACACCTAGCTGTCTCTTCTATGTACCAGGCATTGTGCTAAGCACCAGGAGTTACAAAGAAAGGGAAAGGCAAAAACAAAAACAAAACAAAACAAAAAAACTGTCATTGCTCTGGAGGAGCCCAGTTGGCTTAAGGAGATATGAAAACTATTTACAAATAAGCAATATATGGGATAAACTGGAGATAATCAACAAAGGGACAGCACTAGCATTAAGAATGATCGGGAGGTGCAAAAAAAGAATGGAGAAGTCAAGAATGATCGGGAGAGGGCAGCAAGGTAGTACAATGGATAAGGCACCAGCCCTGGAGTCAGGAGGACCTGAGTTCTAATATGGCCTCAGATACCTGATACTAGCTGTGTGTGACCCTGGGCAAATCACTTAATCCTCATTGCCCCGCAAAAAAAAAATTAAATTAAAAATAAAATAATAATTTAAAAAAGGATGATTGGGAAAGGCTTTTTGTAAAAGGTGGGATTTTATCTAGAACTTGAAGAAAGCCAGAGAGATCAGGATTCAAGGATGAGGAGAGAGAGAATGATTGGAAAGACAGGTTATGGAGGAAACCAGGTTATGAACTTGGGACACCAGAAGATTTTACAATTGGTCCTGAAAGTGATAGGGAACCACTGGACAATGAAAACCATGTTACCCAACAGGAAATTCATTTCTTCTTGTCTGGTAAAGCACTGGAGTTTATTGGTGAGGAAACCAATTAGGAAGCTATTGCAATAATCTAGTTAAGAGGTGATAAGGGCCACAAGCAAGGTAATGGCAGTATGTGTTGGTTAAGAGGAATTGAATGTGAATGAGATGTTGTAGAGGTAAGTACAGCAAGATGTGGTAACTCATTAGTTGTATTCAAAACCTAACTTATCTTTGCCCCCAAACTAATTCCTGACTTTCCTATTTCTGTCAATGGTAACCCCATTTACCCAGAAACACATGGTCAAAATTTCTCTGCTAACTTTTACTCCCTTATTTCCTTTAACCAGTAACCAAGTCATATCCATTGAGCTTCCCACAGTGCCTTGAACATCATCACCACACTAATCCAGTTCCTCATTACCCCATCTGAACTAGAAGAGGAACTTAACTGGGTCTATTCACCTCTAGTCTCTCCCCACTTCAATCCTTCCTTCATAAAATGAGGAACTTAACTGGGTCTATTCACCTCAAGTCTCTCCCCACTTCAATCCTTCCTTCATAAAATGCCAGTTTATGCACAGATCTGATCATGCCATTCTTGCCCCAATAGCTTTCAATAGCCCTTCAATAGCTCCCTACAACTTACTAAATGAAGTCTGGATTCTTTAGCCTAGCATTCAAGGACTTCACAGCCTGGTGCCTTCCTACATTTTTAGTCTCACCTATCCTGCAAGAGACTATTATTCTTTATAAGTGCAAAACTTTCCTGTCTCTGCCTCTACTCATGCTTAAAATACTTCCCCCATACTTCATCTCAATCTTGGAAAATGCTACCCATCCTTCAAGACCTAGCTAAAAAATCCATTTGTCTATGAAAAGTTCCCAGAGCCCATCAGTTAGAAAAGGTCTTTTTTCCCTTCTAATGTCAAACAATAATTTCTGCATCACTATTTGTATAATGCAGCATATTTATTCATTATATTTCCCATTAGACGGGCTACATAATAGGGAATCAAATTTTAATAATCTTTCCCCCTTTAGCACCTAGCACAGTGCTGTGTACATGAGTAGCTATTGAAAGAATGAACAAATATTAACAAAACAAAGTTATCTAAGCAAATTATATCCATTATGCAGAAAAGAACCTTTCACTGTAGTCAGCATTCAATTTGTGGTTCAATTCAACATTCAGTATTTTAAAATATCAATTATATAGCCCATATGAACATGATATATAATATTTTAGCTTTTCACCATTATTAGATTTTAGGCCAAATTTCCTTTAGCTGTCTAATTAAGAGGCAATGTGCAACAGTAGAAAAAGCACTGAACCAGAACCAAAAGACCTGGTTTCTAATCCAGACTTTGCTATTTATTAGTTGTGTGGCAACAGGCAAATTAAAAAAAAAAATCTCTAAGCCTCAACTTCCTCATACGTAAAATGGTCATAATCATACTTAGTGTATGTTCTGCACAGTACAAAGCTCTTTATAAAAGTGAGCTGATCTTAATGTACCTACTAACCTGGCTCAAGTTTATTCTTGCCTTTTTAAACAGCAGCAAAAATTCCAGCTACAATGCTATTACTTTCTTTCCTGAAATTACCAGTGGTCCAAGCTGGGAGCAAGAGCTCAGGAAAAGGTAACACCAGTGAAATGATTAAAGACCACTAAGTGTAAGACACAACCCAACACCCAAGAGGGGAGCATAGGTATGAAAGAGGAAAGGATAGCTCTGTAATGGCCTTCTCCAGCCTCAGCTCCAGACAGGGTTGACACACCACATATAAACTGTATACTGGAGAACAGACAGATGGAGAGATACTCAAAATGTTGGAAAGTACCAAAATTCCTTTCTTCCTTCTACAAATTGTTTTATTTTATTCGTGACCAGTATACCTTCAAATGAGACAAATCACACAGAAATATAAGGAACAAGAGAATAACCCCAGAAAAACAGAAGTTCTTACAGCTCTGTTACAACAGGTCAACTTGATGATAATGTAGCATTCTCTATAAGGGGTTCTTGAGTGCTGGGCTAAGTCTTCCTTCCCCTCTAGGATGGGAAGCTGAAAGTTCTCCTTTGTAAGAGGGGGGAGGAGGAAAGATATAGCTGCCACCATGATGTCATCTTCATCCTCTGGAAGCCAAAGCAGCACAAAGTTTCTAGCTAAAATCATCAGGCACTTAAGATTGTCCTGTCCCTGATTAAGAGGGACCAAAAAAGTTGGGGTTGCAGGTTTTTCCCTCATCCACATACTCTAGGCATATATCTTTAAACTAGCAACTGTCATTACAAGCAGGCAATTCACCCACCACTACCCACTCTCCAAAAATAAAGGGGGGAGGCGGGGTGTCAACTACACCACCTGCCATTCCACCATGATGGCTTAATCCTTTTCAATCCAGGTTCCCCATTTTCAAGTTCAGGGCTTTTTTGGAATTCAAATATTCCTGGAGGGACAGCTAGGTGGTGCAGTGGATAGAGGACATGCCTTGGATTCAGGAGGACCTGAGTTCAAATCTGGCCTCAGACATGCAACACTTAGTAGCTGTGTGACCCTGGGCAAGTCACTTAACCCCCATTGCCTCAGCACAAATATATATATATATATATATATTCCTGGAAAGGATAACAACTTAAAATTTAATCACCTAACATCCTAGAGCAAGCACTAATAGCTAGTAATCAAAGTTAGCAATTAGAGTAATAACAAGAAAGGCTGGAAGTGGAGAAAAGTGAACTAACAGGGAGATAAAACAGACATCCAAAACAAACTTCAACTCCTATCATCTGCTGAGGTTCAATTCTGGTAGTTCCCCATATCCCTCAAAATCATACCCTGCACCTCCTGTAGGAAAGGGTGTCTAACTAGCACCTGATAGGAATTTTATAAAGTAGTTTTTCCCATATGGCCCTTGATTATACTCTTATCTAGTAAAATAAAATGTCAGATAAGAAAAAAGTTCTTAGAAAGAAACTTAGCAATCATATCTAGCAATGCAGAATTATGACATAATTTGCATATACAGCTACATTATCTACCAAAAGCCAATTGTATAAATTAATGATGAAATCACAGGACACTACAAGATACTTAGCATTCACAGGTATCGTATTTTCAAAGCTTTGTAACTACAAGTTATGTAATTGAATTCCCTTGTATAACATTAGGCCAATAAAATCAATTCTTAAGGTAATGGGAAAGGCCTTAGATCCAATTACAGACAACTGTAAAATTAAAAGGCTTTATAAAGAATTAGGCAGAAAACTTTTCAAATTTCTCTTAAAACTTAATTTACATTACATCTGCCAATATAAAAACTGACATGTCAACCACTTCGATAATATAATCCAACGGAATAACACAAAGTGTATACTAACAAATAGTACCATCAAAAGGAGGGAAGGGAATAGTCCAGCATACCTAAAATATGTCTGATGTGATCATCAGAAATCAAATTCTGAAAGTTCAATATTGTATTCCTCTTTCTTCCTAAGAGTTCCTGAGAAACAAAATGACCAAAAGCATTTCAAAGGAAAAATGAACCCAACTCCTAAATAACCCACAAACTAAACTAGAAAAATCTGTACTGGGAAAAAAAAAATCAGGATTTTTGCTACATCTCTAGATAATATACCAATGTCTCATCCAGTTCCCGACTGCTACTCATTTGGTGTGGTGTGGTGTGGTGTGGTGTGATGGAAAGGGCACTAAGCTGAGAGTCTAGGTCAGGGTTCTAACTCTAGTTTCTGATGCTAATTGACTATATGATCTTCAGCAAGTCATTGCTTTATTTTCCTCATCTGCAAAATAAGGATATTGGTCTAGATGACTAAGATTTAAGGAATATTCTTGAATCAAGAAGTCCTGGACTGGAAGTCAGAGGACTTGAGTTCAAGTTGTGACTCTGCTACTTACTATCCAAGAGACTGGACAAGTCACTTTACCACTTGGTTTCTTCATTTACCTTATTTCTAAAATGAAGAGAATGGATGAGGGGACCATACAGTCTCTAAGATACCTTGAGAGTAGGTACTGGTTTGGATTTTTTTTGGTTTTTGTGTTTTGCCTTTCTTTGGATCCACAGCCCTTCGCACAGTGCCTAGTATATAGGAAATGTTTAATAAATGCTAGTTGACTACTGATCCTTTCTACCCCTGCACTGTGTACTATCATGGGATACTTTCCCATCTCTAGCAGGTGTAAAGAAACAATGTAGGCTGTATCTGAAGTGTTACTGAGGACTAAGGAAATCTGCCTACCAGAGTACCTCAACTGCTACTGTATGGTACAGGAGGGAAACAAACAACAGCACCCAGATGCAATAGGAGGTTAAGTGGTTAACACTCATTCACTCTTATCTATGACAAAGATTTGGCTCAGATTCTAAAAGTCTATGTCCTCCTCCACCAAGGAAACCACTAGAAAAGACCATTATACAAAAGCTCACATTACTGTATACCTAGGTGTGTCTGAAGCCAATCAACCTCAATTTCACAGACTGGTTGGTTCAATCGACTAATCAAATCTATTTAACTAGCCTGGTTTGTTTGGTTATATGTGTATACATATATACACATACATATATACAAACATACCTGTATACGTATATATAATATTTATGATACATGTGTGTGAGGGTATAGGCATACCTGTATACACATACACATCCTGAAAAAGTCTGTACCCTACATATAGAATTGGGGAGAGGAGGTTAATCCATCTCAAAGCTGGATAAGACCTTAGAAACCATTTATAGAATTACAGATTTTGAAGACAAAGGTCCTTTGAGATCATATACATAAGTCCAATTCCTCATTTGCCTGCCCAAGGTCACACAATAATAAAAGCAGATTTACTGACTTTCCAGCCTTAGCTCTTTTCAATTAAACTAAACTAACATGTCTTTATCATGGATCCAATCTTAATTCATACATTCACAGATTTCTGCATTGGAAAGAACCTTGTGGGGTCATCATCTCAGATCCCCATCTACAAAGGAGGAAATGGTCCAGAAAGGTGAAGAGATTTGCCTATGGTAATAAGAAGCAGTCAGGATTTGAATTTGATCCTTTGATTCAACCTTGAGGAGTCATACTTTACTCTTTCATTATTCACCTGCCAGGGCCAATCAACTGCCAGGTCTTGCTAATTCTACCTCTCCCCTTCTTTCCATTCACCTGGACCACAGAGTTCAATCCCCATTACTTCTCTCCTGGGCTAGCCTTGAATTAGTTTCTCTGTATGAAGTCTTTCTCTATTCCAACAAATACTCCACAGAGCTGCCAAACTGATAGTCACACATTTGGTAACTCCTCTGCTCAAGAGACTTTAATGGCTCTCTACTTTCTCTTGTATCTAATACAAACTCCTGTTTGGTACGTAAAGCTCTTCAGAATCTGGCTCCAGACTAACCTTCCATTTATTACACATTATTTCCCTTCCCACATTACATATACCCATCAAACTGGCCTACATGTTCTGGTTCAAGCTAATCTACCCCTATCCTCCTTTTCCAGGATATTCCATGTGCAATTTCCATTCTTTGCTCCTGCCCCACAACTGCAATTAATTCTTCCTCACTTCCATTTCTTATATTCCTTAGTTTCCTTCAAGGGTCAGTTCAATCACCACTTCTAGTTTCTACCTTTTTTGTTTTCGTCCAGTCATCCTAGTCATGTCCAACACTTTGTGACCCCATTTGGGGTTTTCTTGGCAAAGATACTGGAGTGGTTTGCCATTTCCTTCCCCAGCTTATTTTACTGATAAGGAAACTGAGGCAAACAAGGTTAAGTGACTTGCCCAGGGTCACAGGGATATGTCTAAGGCTGGATTTGAACTCAGGAAAATGAGTCTTCCTGACTCCAGGCCTGGCACACCATCCACTATGCCACCTAGTATGCTCTGTGTATACAGTCAGTATTTATTTGTGTATATGTTATCTTCCCTCAATTGAATGGGAGTAAGCTCCTTGAGGGTGAAGGTTGTTTCTTGGCTTTGATTTACAATTGCTAAGTACAGTTTCTGGCACAAGGTAAAAAAACAAAAAAACCTAAATAAATGGTTTTTGACTGAAGGTCTCTATGCCTAGTGCTTGTCCCTTCACCACAGTCTTCCACAATAGGATAATGATGACTACAGAACCTGTTGGTGGATAAACTACCCTGAGATTAGATCTTGAAGTGCCAGTCACACTGGTGGGACTCTGATCACAAGTACTAACTTGACTTGCAGGCACAGACACATCATACACGCCACTTTTGGCACTGATAGACTGGGTCAGGTGCATTTATAAATTTCAAGTTAGGAAAAACTTCTCTAAAATGTTTTCCCAAAAGTCTGTGAATTTTTTGTTATCTTGCAGCGTTGCAACTAGAACCCCAGTTTGCCAACATTTGCTGCAAGAACACTATATCTTTAAAGAAATAGAATAAACGCGTCCAAATTGTGTCTTTTAAAACTTTAGGACTTCGTTAGGATTTCTAAATTAGAAAACACCCATCTCTGGCCTCCCCTTCTAAAGTCACCTGATGGCGGCGTCCCCGACCCTCTCTAGGTTCTTTCGACGCCCGCCCCGGGGAGGGATGGGGACCAGCCACGGAGGAGCCCCGGCCTCCCGGGAGGAGGAAGAGGAGCCGTCCGGTGGAGCTCGGCGGGGTCTCCCGGTCCCGGCCCCCGAGCAGCCCTTCCCGGGACAGGAGGCTCATGCCCAGCCCCGGGCAGCGCACTTACTGCTCTCCCGAATAGCCCCGGCCGGGGCAGGAGCCCGGGTCCCCCGCTGCAGCCGGCCCCGCCGGCGAGTCCTCCGCTGCTTTCCCACGGCCTAAGGGGGCGGGCTCTGCCTCCAAGTCGGGCCCCTCCGGGCAGCCTGCCCCCGGCCACCCCCCGGGCTGGGGCATGGCTCCCTGATTCATAGGGAGCCCCGAAACGAGCCGGGAGCCTCCGGCAGGAACGGAGACCAGGCTCCTCCGGCGCGAGCTGCTGCCCAGCGGCGAGGCAAAGCTGCCATAAGCGCCGCCCGCACGGCCGCGGCGCGGAAGGGGTTAAGCCCGCTCGGCCCGGACCCCTCCTGCCCCGGGAAGAGCTCCCGGACCTCAGCCGCCGTTCAGCAAAACTGGCTACAGCAAAGCAGCTCTGCGAGCGCTTCCGTGCGCCGCAAGAAGCGTCGCGGCACGTTACGTCACGGTACGGAGCGATAGTCCCTCCCCAGACCCTCTGACCCGGAGGGGGCGGTGGAGGGAAGCGGAGCTGCGCCTGCGCTCGCCTCAGTGCACGCGCTTCCTGCTTGGATCCCCAAACCGGGCTCCAGGCCAGTGAGCGCATGCTCATGAAACTCCGCCGGAGTTTCCCAGAGCTGCGCTACTTTCATTCGCAGCGGGAGAGCGGGAGAGCAGGAGGAAGGGAATGCGGGAGCTAGAGGTAGCAGAAGCATGGTGCAGTCCGCTGCGCACGTGTGGCTAGTCTGTTTGGGAGTTTAGCCAGGTGCAAAGTCACAGTGCTCCTTTCACCAGAAAGTACCTACTCTTTGGTTGTGACTGCAAGATTCACAAAACCAGGGAACGGAGTTGTTGGCTGAGGATCAATCTAAAACTGCCCATTTACACTATTAACTTTTACACTGATTTATTGGGGTTCCAGTGGTAAGTGCTTAGCACTGAAGTCAGAGGAGATGTAAACTCAACCTATATGTGAGACGCGAAATTAGTGCTGGGATTTCCAATGTGAGCTTTGCAACATAACTACCTTTGTGACTTTGAGCAAGTCACTTTTTTTCCTCTATGTCAATAAACACTGGTCAACAAATATTTACTAAGCTCTGCAATGTGCCATGCGATGAGCTCGTTTTTCTCATCTGTGAAACTGAGGGAATTGGAATTGTAAACATATAATCCTAAAATGCATCTTTTTTTTCAACAGAGAAAAGATATCTTGGGTCTTAAAAGTATCAGTAAGTATTAATTGCCTACTGCAAGGCAAGCACTGTTCTGAGCTCTAGGAAGAATTAACTACAAAAGCAAGGGAAAACAAATGCTAAACAAGCTTAAGGGGAATATGTCTAATTGACCAGAAAAAAAAAATAGAAAGGGGCAAAAAAATGAGATTTTGTTCTTGAATGAGATTCTTTACACAAAAGAACCAGAAAAAAAAATCATTTGAAAATCTAACTGTAGAAGTTGCTAATGTTGCTAGAAACAGCATATGAAAAAAACAGCCCCTATTTTACACTAAACTTCCTCTTCCACGGTTTTTCTATTTCTGTTTATTACATCATCATTCTCCCCATCGCTAGATTGTGAGCTCCTTTAGGGCAAAGACTGCCTTTTGTCTTCCTTTGTATCTCCAGAACATATTAGCACTGTGCCTGTTACATAGTAGGTGCTTAATAAATACTTATTAATGATTGAATCTCCACTTACACACCAATATCTCCTCTGGATCTCCTCTCATCACCTGAGGTATTGAATTAGGTTCCTAATTGGTCTCCCACCTCAAGTTTCTCTCCTTTTTCATCTATCTTTCACATAACTGCCAAAGTGATAATGAGTTCAGTTCTCTTATATTTAGTTTATGTGGCCAGGAAAAGTCACTCCAACCTCTCTGAACTTCAGTTTCTTTATCCATTAATTGATTACTGTTCCCAGGATAAAAGATAGAAAAGTGAAAGAAGAGAACAGGTATTAGGAGGGAGCCTTCAGTAGAGAGCTGGAATTACGGTCTTTAGGAACCTTAGGGAGTGTGAGAGATAACATGGTGTCATATGGGTAAAACTAAATGAGTGGTCACCTTATTCCTGTCCCCAGTATGGGGAAAGCTAGCTCGGATTTACTTATAAATTAGAAGCTTAGCACCAGTTTAGGCATTAAGCATTTATTAAAGTATATTAGAGGTTAGCAAAGAGAGTTCTGAAAGAATAGGAGAGCCTAGCTAGGATCTACAGGAGAGAGAGGAGAAAAAGCTGCCTCCACCTACCAGACCCAGGCTACCGAAAGAGTTCCTGTTTCTCCACAAACAGAAGCTCCCTGCAGGTCAAGAAGAAGAGGTGGTCCCCACACACTGCTCCAAGCTAATTGGCTGGTAGGATTCAAGTCCATTGATTGATATGACTTAAAGGCGGTCCATGAATTGTGAGGTCACTTCCTGACAACCCCTTACTCTCAGCAGGGGGGCCCTTTGTAATAATATTCTCACAATGGTGTGTTTTTCTCAGAGGAACAATATCCTGATTGTATATTTTGTTATTTCCCTAGTTTCTATTTTACATCCTGCCATTGTGTAACATCAGGGACATGCTGGCTATACCATAAATCTTAGCCCCCCAGCTCGTGATCAGAGCATACTATTATACCATGTATCATACTGTTCTCTGATTGGGTTAGATGTCACATATAGATTGTAAGTCCTGATGACCAGCCAGTGAGAGTCAGACAGAGGTGGGAGGGGGTATTACATCAGGATCTGTAGGCATTAAAATTAGCCTCAGGCTCCCTGATCAGAGCAGCCAGTGGGCCTTAGAGAACTCCGGCTGCTGGGGAAAGCCCCAGCTCCCTCCGCCCTGAGGGGAACTGCCCTTGGGATGCCAGGCTTGTCCTGCCAGGCCCTGGGCACAGCCCCTCAAGCCCTGGGTGTGGTGTGCACCTCAGTCACCCTCTTTCCCCTCCAGCAAACAAAATCACATGGTTCAAGGAACCTTGAGTTGGTCTCAATTAGGTCCTCTCCTGGGCTGTGTCCATATAAGGGAAGATTGAAAAAATGTCCCTGTGTCACCTCCCCCATTGGCTAAGAACCCAAAGAATAATTATGGAAATTAGGATTAGGAATACTGCATTCTGGTTAGCTAGTTTTTGTGTGTAGATTGTAACCCTTGAGGAATCGGACCAGTGATGAAAAAGGGGAGGGTCCATTCGAGGTAGGGACTAGGGGTTAAAACGGGGCCTGTCAGCCCCCATTCTTTGCACCCACCAGCTGCACACTGGGTTGTCCATTCTTGTGAGAATGATAATAAGTGAGCCTGAGTTCCAGAGAATAATTGAGCAGGAGTCGTTTTCCTCACAGAAGTCACAACTGCTTGGGTGGATGGTTGGATGACTAGGTGACCTGTGAAGGTAAAACAGGGTAGAGCCAGCTGGTATCTAAAGTAGGGTTACCTGAGGTAACCTGTCCTTACCTAGTCACCTATAAGATACCTGTGCACTGTGGCCAAATCTTCAAAGAGGATTTTAGAGTTACATTGTATGGACCTTTCATTTATATCCTTTTTTTTTTTTAATCAGGGAGAATAGATATGGGGGAAAAACCATCCTCTTCTCAATAGTTCTCAGGAACTCAACAGCAATGTGGCAAAGGCTCTTTATTTCCTTCTTATGAGGAGGCACCCTAGTGTGCAGCTAGTGGGTGCAAAGAAAGGGGGCTCAAAGGCCCTGTTTTATATCCTAGTCCCTAACGTGAATGGACCCTCCCCTTTTTCATCACTGGTTCAACACTCAAGGGTTACAATCTCCATGCAAAAACTAGCTAATCAGAACGCAGGATTCCCACCCCTCTTCCTTGTATGGGCATAACTCAAGAGTGAACCTTATACTTCCTTATATGGACACAACTCTGGAGTGGACCTTATTGAGACCAGGGCTCCTTGAACCATGTGACCTTGCTAGCCTGAAGGGGAGGAAGAGATCTGAGACCTTTGTCCTACAAACAGGTCAGGAGGAGTATGACTGACTGTTATATCCACATTGAGAGGAGACAACTACCCATTTTCTCACAATCCCTCCTCTTTATTTTTGACTATTGGGCTCCTCTCATTCCATTTATTGAATATTTCCTCTGCCTCTTGGTCTAAATCTGTGAATATTAGCTTTTGGATGTTTGCCTTTACTTTCCCAAATGAAGTAAACTTTGTGAGAGAAGTCTCTATTAGCCTCTGATTTGACCCTCCAAGGAAGGGAAGGATACAGCATAAAACTCCTGCCACTATAATGAGAGTGATGAGGATTGAGGCAGTGAAACCTTTCCATTTCCCAAACTAGGATTCCACCCATCCCATCCAGGTGGTATCAACCCCTGAATTTTCTGCTAATTCTTCAGCCAGTGTACTTAAGCCTTTCAAGGCTCTAGTTATTGAACCATCAGAGGCAGTATTATTTGGGATAAAGGTGCAGCATTGGTCATCCAGCATGACACACACTCCCACTTTTTCTGCTAACATCATATCAAGGGCTATTCTGTTTTCCCAAGCCATTTTGCGAGTTGCAGCCAGTTGTTCAGAAATACCCTGTACTGCATCCCTACTGTAACTGATGAAACTCTGCTGCTTCCAATCTACATTTTTAGTTATGGTTACCCACTGTAGGAGAGATTCTGGCATGCCCCATGGGACTCCTATGCTCTCAAGGCAGATTAGAGCATCAGATGACCCTTTTTGTCCCTCTGGGCTGTGTTTCTTTCTTGATTTAGACTCAGATTTGGAGAAATGCTCAGACGCCATGGTAAAGGGGGTGGCCAGCCGCACCAACCCACAAGTCCCAGCCCAGTTAGGGGGTAAGGTTGGTCTTCCACCACAATACCACCATAGGTCGGCTCAGGGGAGGATCAGGTATAAAAAAATCTACTGAGTTGTTCTCGGTTACCTCCCATGTTTGGACACAACTCATATTACCCAAGACCAGAAAGCCTTCTCTCACCCATCTGGAGAGACAGGTGGAATGGTTTCCTGGGACTCCAACAAAAGTGGGTATGATCTTTTCTGCTGTTCTTTTTATTACAGGGAAGAGAAGATCCAAATCCCTGCAACTCTCACCCTTTGCCAACCCGTTCTGGTATAATTGAAGGAGACACCGGAACCCCTCCAGGCTAAAATGTGGACTTAGAATATGAGCAGCTGGTCTTCCCAAAGCGCTGACCCATTCCATCTGAACATTTGAATCTCCAATCCCAGTCTCTGTCTCCACTGTCTGTCTCACATCCTTAACTTCAATAACTTGTAACTCAGGAGTTTCAGGGTTTCCTAATTTCCCCTCTGGACTTGGAGAGGTTATTTCTGGAGTCTTAAAAGAATAGGGGGATGTAGGATCCATGGAATTTTCAAAGGATATTCCTATTCTTCCTATGGGATCAGTTCCTCCTTCGGATGCCCATATAACAAATCTTTTTTGCTCCTCCATTACTTGTTTGCCTGAGCTGCTCCCACCACCCCAACATGTTACCTCCCTTCCCCCTTTTTGTATCAGTCTTGGTATATTGTACATTAAAGTCTTTTTAAACTTTACCCTCGGTCAATCAGATTCCTTATTCGCAATCCATTGCTCATGTTTTGACTCTGGTTTTTCTTCTGGAAAAGGTTCCCCTTTTACTTGAGAGTAGTGAGTCCAGTTTCACTCCTCAGTCCTCACTGCAGTGTCAGTGAAAAGTAACACCAGGAACGGCCCTTCCCAATCAGGTTCCAGCTTGTTGCTCTTCCAAGTTCTTATCAATACCCAGTCTCCAGGCTTAAATTGGTGAGCTGGAAACTCGAGAGGAGGAGTCTGGGCCAGAAGTTCCTTCTGTCAGAGTAAAGAAACAGAGGCAGAGAGACCAGAAATATATTCTCTGAGAAACATGTCTTTCATTTCTATTATTGGGAACTCGGTTTCCTTTCCCAAGTAAGGATATCCAAATCTTCTTGATTTGGCGGGGGTTTTACTATTCACATATACATTTAAGGCTTGACATACCTGATTTTCATTAGACCCAAATTTAGACCAAAGGACTGAACCTCCCTTGAGGGGAACTCCAGCCCATATTAGGCAACAATATTTTATCATTCTCTTCTTGCATTTTCCTCTATACTTCTCAAGTTTATCCCAGATTTCTAATTTGTCTCCCAAAGGGCTGTCTTTGGGAATTTTGGGGAGGCGTACTTTCTTCCTTTTCTCTATCATTAGAGGTGGCATTCCTCATCTTTAATGAACCCTTTGAATTATTGGGAACCACCTCTGCCTGGCACACTTCTTGGCATACCCTGGCACATTGCTTGGCACACCCTGTGCCTACGGACTCTAACCACCTGGCAGAACTGCTTGGCATGCCTGCCTATGGACTCTAACCACCTGGCACACGGCTTGGTACACCTGGCACCTATGGACTCTAACCGCCTGGCATACTGCTTGGCATGTCTGCCACCCACTGACTCTAACTGCTTGGCACACTGCATGGCATGCCTGGCACCTACAGACTCTAACCACCTGGCACACTGTTTGGCACACCTGCCTATGGACTCTAACCACCTGGCACACTGCTTGGCATGCCTGGTACCTATAGACTCAAACCGCCTGGTACCTTGGCAAACCCAAAACCAAGAAAGAGAATCCAGGAACCCCAGGATCCTGCATCAGGAGTGAGAAGCTTCTATAAGTTACCCTCCTCTACTTCTCTTGAAACAAACTTGAGATGTTAAAAAGTTCCCCAAGCCACCTGCAAAGGAGTTCCTTCTAATTTAATATAAGACAATTAAGAATAGAATTTTCATCTTTGTTTCATAAAGAATCTAATACCATTGGTACCAGGTGCCATAGCCAAATTCAACATTGTGTTTATCATGCCACCTGGAATGATCATGGGGGTTACCATAAAAGAACAAAAGTTGCCAAGCCTCATGGAATACAGTGCAGGGGAAACCGAGTCAGGCTTAATCAGATGCATGGGATTGAGATGTCCATGACATCAGACATATAGAAGGGGGGATAAAAGTCATGTGTAAAATGAGATGGCATAGCCGGCTATCCAGTGCTATGGGGGGGGGGGGGGGAATGAAGCCAAAAGAATCCTGTCCCAGCCCCAGCTTTTGCTGATGACTGTTTTTTCTGCCTTTCCCAAAGCAGTACAATACCTGAGCTTTGAGAATCCCTCCCTTCCTGTTCCTCTCTCCCTGTGGATAGTTGGCACCTTGTTTGCTCAGATCTGATAACTCAGAATAAAGGCAATTAATGTCTTAAAATGGTAAATTTCCCATAATCCAAGTCTCATATGGATTTAACAACTGAGGATAATTTGATAGCAAAAATGTGAATTAAGTTTGTAGACAATTCTTATCCTTATAATAATTTATTGGCCCAATCATAAGCTCGTCTTAAGGACAAACATGCATGGAATCCAACCAGTAATTATTAAACTCCTTTAGAACTGCTGAACATTTAGGCCATGCTAGAATTTTAAAAATACACTTTCAGGGGCAGCTAGGTGGCGCAGTGGATAGAGCACCGGCCCTGGAGTCAGGAGTACCTGAGTTCAAATCCGGCCTCAGACACTTAACACTTGCTAGCTGTGTGACCCTGGGCAAGTCACTTAACCCCAATTGCCTCACTAAAAAAAAAAAATACACTTTCAGTTAATCAATAAACTCAAACCTTATTTAACCCTCTTAATATACCAATAAGTCCAGATTAAAACAGCAAGATCCCTTTCACAGTCTAGTGCAGCAATTTGGATGTCCTAGTATTAATTTCTTTGCAACAAATTAACTCTCAATTAGAATGAGCCTCCTAAATCCCACAAGCATTATATACATGTAACTTTCTCTTTTCTAAGAAAAGGCACTGAATTCACACTCCCCTTTCCCAAACAAATGAATTGCCTGGGGTTAACCGATCTTTGTTAATCCCAGACTCTTGAAGGACCCATGGGCTTCCCCCACTTTCCCCAAGCAAACGCTTTTGTTTTTTTAATGGGTTTTAGTTGACCCAAGAAGTTCCTTGAGGCAAATTAAAAGAACCCCCCTCCCCAGGAAACCAAAACAAAGGACAGATACCTCCAAAGAGATACTGAGTAACTCCAGGACCAACAGCCTTTACTCCAGTCTCCCCCACCCCCAGGGAAGACAAGATTAGGTATGGCTGCTTTTCCTGTTGTATGAGGGGGTGAGAGAGATGACCTGAGGGATCTGGAGCTGCCCCTCACCCAAATTCCCTCAGCCACCACCAGTCGGGGATGACCCTCCCTCAACAAGGTAACCCTTCAGTCAGATGATGATGCCACTGGATGATGACGACGCACCCCCCCACACACACACACACACGCCTGCTCATCTCCTACTCAGGGAGAAAGGCATCCCAGAGAGCCACGTTTCCGCACCATGCTCTCTTCTTATGAGATGAAATTCAGGGACCTCTCTCCTGGCTTTACCCCTGCCCCAAACAAAACATTATACTAAACCCCAATAACATTTTGCTGTATCCTCACAAGCCTGGGAGGTAAGCTTTCATTCATAAATTCACCCAATACCCCAGCAAAAGACATATATAGCAGTGACTCCCCACCATGAACCCAACAAACCAGAGCACTGGCTTTTCCTTCCTCCCCACAGCAGTCCCAGTTTTGATAAATTCTTACCTCCTTGGTGAGCATGCTTCACCTTGCATTTGCAACATCTCTGCTTAGTTCCTTGGGCTCAGGAGTCAGGGGTGGCCCCCCTCTGGGCTCCAACCATTGCTGGCGAAGAGCGCTGGGAGTGCTGGAACCCGGAGGGTCCCTGAAGCTACTTAAATCTCGGTGAGGGGGCAGCTAGGTGGTGCAGTGGATAGAGCACCAGCCCTGGAGTCAGCAGTACCTGAGTTCAAATCCAGCCTCAGACACTTAACACTAGCTGTGTGACCCTGGGCAAGTCACTTTACACCAATTTCCTTACTAAAAAACAAAAACAAAAACAAAAAAACCCCCAAAAAACCAAAATCTCGGTGAGACCTCCAACTGTGAGGGAAAAAAACATCTTCTTTTCAATAATTCTCAAGAACTCAACAGCCATGTGGCAAAGGCTCTTTATTTCCTTCTCATGAGAAGGAGGCACCCTAGTGTGCAGCTAGTGTGTGCAAAGAAAGGGGGCTCGCAGGCCCTGTTTTATACCCTAATCCCTAACTCAAATGGACCCTCCCCTTTTTCATCACTGTTCCAATTACTCCCCATCTGCACTTTGTTATTATGTAAAAAGGCCCACCTACATTAAGTAGAGTTAGTAGCATCTATACTTAACTCAGGGGCAGTTCTATTGTTTCTTTTGTTAAAGGTTCATTTACAATAAGTAGTTTTACTTGACTTTGGAGCAATCTTTTGGTTCCCTTTTGTTCTGTTACCCCATAAAATCCCTGTCCTCAGTCCCCATCTTAGGGTATTCCTAGCTTCTGAGCTTTGCAATACCACCAGCTATAGTCCCTCTGCCCTGATTAAAGACTTTATTTCTCTTATATTGATTGTTTCCTCAATTTCCAGGTTAACAGTGTATATATATTAATTGCCACGGTATGTATATTTTTGTTGTGTTTGGACAGAGTAAACCACCTTTGTCCAATGAATGACTCAAAAATGCCTCATTTCAATTGACTACCCTACAAGAATTGGATTGCCAAGATAATTAGACTGAAAGTAAATTGGGCCCTTCCATTCAGCAGCTACAGACAAGAGCTCTCAGCAATCTGGGACTATGCAAAGAAAAACAAAGGGGCAGCTTATGTGGATGGTGATTATGCAAATGAAGATATGTCTTGGGTTGGGGAGTGGAAGGGGAGAATGAAGAGACCCAGCCCAACAAGTTCTTGGCTGTGGTGTTCCATATCCTGGGGGATCTCTCTGAGGACCTACATTTTTAGAGCCAACTCTGTTAGAACTTCCAGAGGGAATATTTTTTCTGTCCCTTTTTAGGTGACTGAGATGGGGAGCTATGTTCCCCTAGCCTTGCAAAGAATTCCCTTTGTAAAAAAATGCACAGGAAGGTGGGCTAGCTGTACCAAATCTGAAGCTTTACTATAAAGCAGCAGTTATCAAAACTATTTGGTACTGGCTAAGAAATAGAGTGAAGCATCAATGGAATAGGCTAGGCATAGGAGACACAGTAGTAAATGACTTTAGTAATGTATTGTTTGATAAACCCAAAGACTCCAGCTTCTGGGATAGGAACTCAGTATTTGACAAAAACTGCTGGGAAAACTGGAAGAGAGTATGGCACAAACTAGGCATAGATCAACATCTTACACCTTATACTAAAATAAGGTCAAAATGGGTGCATGATTTAGACATAAAAGGTGATACCATAGGTAATTTAGAAGAGGAAGGAATAGCTTACCTCTCAGATTTATGGAAAGGAGAACAGTTTATGACCAAACAAGAGATAGAGAATATTATGAAATGCAAAATGGATGATTTTGATTACATTAAATAAAAAAAAGGTTTTGTACAAACAGAAGCAATGTATCCAAAATTAGAAGGGAGGCAGGAAGCTGGGAAACAATTTTTATAGCCAGTATTTCTGATAAAGGCCTCATTTCTAAAATATATAGAGAACTAAATCAAATTTATAAGAATCAAAGTCATTCCCCAATGGAGAAAGGGTCAAAGGATATGAACAGGCAGTCTTCTGATGAAGAAATCAAAGCTATCTATTGCCATATGAAAAAATGCCCTAAATCACTATTGATTAGAGAAATGCAAATTAAAACAACTCTGAGGTAACCACCTGACACCTATCAGATTGGCTAATATGACAAAAAAGGGAAATAATAAATGTTGGAGAAGCTGTGGAAAAATTGGAACACTAATGCATTGTTGGTGGAGCTGTGAACTGTTCCAACCATTCTGGAGAACATTTTGGAATTATGCCCAAAGGGCTATAAAGGTGTGCATACCCTTTGACCCAGCAATACCGCTATTGAGTCTTTTCCCCAAAGAGATCATAAAAAAGGGAAAAGGACCCACATGTACAAAAATATTTATAGCTGCTCTTTTTGTGGTGGCAAGGAATTGAAAATTGAGGGGCTGCCCATCAATTGGGGAATGGCTGAACAAGTTGTGGTATATGAATGTAATCGAATACTATTGTGCTGTAAGAAACGATGAGCAGGCATATTTCAGAGAAACCTGGAAGGACTTACATGAACTGATGCTGAGTGAGATGAGCAGAACCAGGAGAACATTGTACATAGTATCATCAACATTGTGTGTTGATCAGCTGTGATAGACTTGACTCTTCTCAGCAATACAATGGTCCAAGAAAGTTCCAAAGGACTCAGGATGGAAAATGATCACCAAATGCAAAAAAAAAAAAAAAAAAAAGGACTATGGAATCTAGATGTGGATTGAACCATACTATCTCTATTTTCTGTTTGTTTTTCTTTTTTTGAGGTTTTCCTTTTTGCTCTGATTCTTCTTTCACAGTATGACTGATGCAGAAATGTGTTTAATGTGATTGTACATATATAACCTATATCTGATTGCTTGCTGTCTTGGGGAGAGGGGAGGGAGGGGAGGGAGGGAGAAAAATTTTAAACTAGAAATCTTATAAAAACAAATGTTGAAAACTATCTCTACATGTAACTGGAAAATAATAAAATACTTTTATGAAAAAAAAAAAGAATTCCCTTTGTAGTCAACTATAAAATGGGTCTCGCAAGGGATGAGGTAAAGTACCTAACAGGAATAGATTTGATAGAATGAATTTAAGTGACTCTCCTAAGGCCTGCCCAAGTCTGTCTCTGGGGCAATAAGATCATACTTTCTGGGTGAAGCACCACCAAAATGAAAGTAAATTAGACCTATGTATTCACCAGGATGGCTTCAGACTTTAGCTTTGGGTCTTCTCATCACACAGTCATACAAGTGTGGGCTGATCAATTGTTAACATTTGAGCAGATAGTTGGCACAATTGTGGCTTGGGCAAATACTGCTGTCATTTGCAAATAGATACTCTGGGATTGGAGAGAGAAATCACTGCCACTGCCTTGGATGTGGCCTCTGAGAAAGCAATTGATGGACAGCCCATGAGGGTGCTGTACCCAGAAACTAAGGACCTGGGCACTAGGGGCCCCCCAAGCTCCACCCAAGTCTGAGGTATCCTCCAAAACCCCTGTCCCATTTGGATCAATCATAGGAGGCTATAGAGGGCATTGCATGGAAAGAAGGGGGGTATTATGAGGTCTGCAATTTCTAGGCTTGTTACTGTGGTTGGGCTAAATGGAAACCCTTAATAACCTTAACAATCCCATGTAGTTAACACCATACAGTATCAAGGTGGTGGTGGGGGGGAGGTTTGGAGGGGTAGGGATAGGATGGTGGTAAAAAAAATTTCTTCTCTAGTTATGGATGTGAAGGAAGCTGGAGTATTTCCTTATGCCAGATCCCCTTACAACAGCCCTCTGTTACCTGTGAGGAAGGTGGAGATGGTACCTGGCAGCTTAGAGCAGAGGGCCAGCTAAGTGGCACAGTGAATAGATTGCCACTCAGGAAGACTCATCTTCCTGAATTCAAATTTGGCCTTAGACAGTTATTAGCTGTGTGATCCTGGGCAAGTCATTTAACCCTGTTTGCCTTAGTTTCCTCATCTGTAAAATGAACCGGAGAAGGAAATAGCAAACAACTCTAATGTCTTTGCCAAGAAAACACCAAATGGGGTCATGGAGGGTTAGACAGTTGAAAATGACTAAACAACAACAGAAGTTTACAGTGGACTACAGGGAACTGAACGAAGTAATCGGTTCTACTTCTTCAGCTCCTCCTGATCTTGATAATGTTGTAAACTATGTAGTGCAGACCCACCTAAGTGGTACAGGGTTATCAATCTAACTCATGCGTTTTTCCCTATTCCTGTGGCTGAGACTAGTCAGGAACAATTTGTTTTCATCGGGAAAGGTGTTCAATATACCTTCACCATCCTTCCTCAGGGCCACCTGAACTCTCCATACTGCCACATGTGTTAAAATAATGGAATTTGGTAGACATCCAGGGGTCCAACTTGATTGACTTAGTAGTTTTTGAATTGGGTGTGAATGAGGAACTACTAAGTACCCACTTAAAGGGGATTTTAGCCAATCCTGAGGAGAGTGTATTCTCAGAGGCTAAGGACTGAGACATCAACAGGAGACTGCTCTCAGCCAATCAACTTGAAGAACCTCCCATTTCTGGGAGGAGGACAGGAAGTAGGAAGTTGAGGCTGGCAGACAGGATCTTCTGCTTTAGGTTTAAGACATTGGCCTGGTGGCAGGACTTCACGAGGGAGGTTTAGGAACACTAGGATTTCTATGGTATAAGAAATCTGTTCTCAATCTTTATCTTTTAATACATCCTTAAAAGCCTAAACTCTTTTTTTTTTTTTTGCAGGGCAATGAGGGTTAAGCGACTTGCCCAGGGTCACACAGCTAGTAAGTGTCAAGTGTCTGAGGATGGATTTGAACTCAGGTCCTCCTGAATCCAGGGCCACTGTGCCACCTAACCCCCCCCCCACTATATTTTCAAAGGATTTAACCAAGTGAGGAGATTGCAGAAGTGCTCTTAGTAGGGTATTTGGGGGGTTTGAAATGTTTTCCCTTTTAAACATTCTTACTACAGTGTTAAAGATGGTTCACATCTCATATAATTTCAGAAGTATCTCCAAGAAAAGAAGCAAAAACAGATAAGTAATCTTTCACATGCCACTGAAAACTTGATAAAGTTATCTTTCTAACAGTTTCTTACTTCACAGTATATGATGGTAATCTTCACATGTAATTCTTATTTAGAATTTCTATGTAGCATTTAGCTCTTTATAATTACCTTCATTGTTAGTTACCTTTTTAAGGCAATTGAGATTAAGTGACTTGCCCAGGGTCACACTGCTCCCAAGTGTCTGAGGTAAGATTTGAACTCAGGTCCTCTTGACTCCAAGGCTAGCCTTTCTCCACTGCCCCACCTGGCTGCCCATTTATTTGATATAAGCTCCTTGAAGGCAGGGTCTGTGCCTTCTTTTTGTGTTCCCTAACAACTAGCATCATCTCTTCCTTATGTACTAGGTACATAAAAAATGTTTGTAGAATGCAGACAATGTTGTTTTGTCCATGTTTATTCTGACTTTTAACAGCCCTTCTGGTGTTTTCCCTACATATTGTCCTCACTAAATAGAAACTAATTCAGAAAATTCTTATGGAGTCTTAAGGGGGACTGTTTATATTTTCTTTCCAAAAATGAAAGTATTTTCTGAGGTAGTTGCCTTTGGGGAATGCCACTAAGGAAGTAGGTGGGTAAGTAAGTGTGCTTGTGAGTTACTTGCTACTTCTGCAAAGAATGATCCGTGTCATTTCACACAGACAGAATAGCTGTGACCACTGGTATTTCTATTCCTTACCCAATATGAGTCCTAACCTTCTATAACCAATGCATGGCTACATACAGGATTTAAGTTCCTCTCTATGGATTTTAATCTAACCAGTAATGGAAAGATTATTTCTGAATAGCTGAGCAATTGAATCAATTTTCTGTGACTGTTCCATCATTTATAGACCTTTCATTAGCTTCCTAGATAAATATTCCTCTCCAAACTAGGAATTACTCATTATCCTTTCTTTTTCTGCCTTTAGGTACTTGTTCACACTGTTCCTTATACTTAGAACACCATCTCTTCACGTTTCCTCCCTACCTTTTAAAACCCCAGCTTAACTGCCACCTCTCCTAAGAAGTTTTTCCTGATTTCCCCAGCTGAAAATGTTTTCTTCCTCACTTGGCTTTTTAATATTTTATTTTCCTCTGTAAGGGTATATGAATCTATTGATTTGATTCTTCAATCACCCTATTACCACTTAAAATAACTACCTTTGTCAAGAGAAAACACCTCCATTCAGTCTATCAGCCAGAGGTATGAACTGGGTGGGAACAATTAATCCATCAGAGGCATTGACTATGTGTCAGAAGTCCATGGAAGCTATCAAAATGAAAGGAGTGACAGACACTGTAGAACAGTACAAAGGGTATGTTTGGATTGGCTGAAGAAACTGGGTCATTTCTCGTTTGTTTTGTATAAAATAGCACATCAGTTTGGAACTAGGATATTTGAGTGGCAAACTAAGGGAGAACAGTTTCATCCAACCCCCTCAAGGGGAATTTGTCGGTTGGAGGGGTGAGGTTAGGGAAGAGGAAAAGAGCCTCTGTCTCCTTAGTTTCCCACCCATTAATCAGAGGGAGACCTTGTGAACTTCAGAGGCTTGGAGGCTTTAGACTTCTCATCTTAGCCCTCTCGATGGTGGTTTAGGAGAAGCAGTAGCCACACTCTGGCCATCAAATTAACCAGGGGGAGTGGGAGTTAGGATGGTAGCTCCAGAAAATGTGCTACACATGCTTTGCACTTAGGACTTTCTAACTTGTGTTATGTTTATCTGTGTACATATCTCATCTCTCTTTATTAGATTGTTACTGTTTTTCATTTGATCTCGAAGAGGACCATGACATCAGGAGGTGATGTCCTGACTTGCAATGAATTGGATTTCTGTGCAAGGTCACCAACCTCATTCTCTCCTCCAGAGCCATCTGGCTCCAGTGGCAAGATATACATCAGGACTACTGGAGATGACCCTGAATGTTTAAGGCAATGGAGATTAAGTGACTTGCCCAGAGTCACACTGCTCCCAAGTGTCTGAGGTAAGATTTGAACTCAGGTCCTCTTGACTCCAAGGCTAGCCTTTCTCCACTGCCCTACCTGGCTGCCCACTTATTAGATATAAGCTCCTTGAAGGCAGGGTCTGTGTCTTCTTTTTGTGTTCCCTAACAACTAGCATCGTCTCTTCCTTATGTACTAGGTACATAAAAAATGTTTGTAGAATGCAGACAATGTTGTTTTGTCCATGTTTATTCTGACTTAAGGGATATAATGGCAATCAGGTACATGCTTCCCCCCCTTTTATAGATCACAAACTTATATTTCTCAGCAAAGATAAGATGTGCTATGTCTTTCCACTTTGTGGAATTTCCCACTGCTACAATAACAAAGAAATAGATTGCAGGTGTATTCTGTATATGAATTTCTAAAGCACGATCTTTTCAGCAAATGTACTTTCTTGTCATGCATTACTCATCCTAGTGTCCAAACACTATAATGGCACGTGAAAGGGGAATGGTTCTGAGTAATATTTAGGGATTAACTGCTCTAGGAAGATCCAAGTGCTTACATGGGTAGGCTCTCACTTCCAGATGAGAAATTCTTCAATTTGAAAATTCATTATTCTTCCTCAAATAGAATAAGACCCAGCTTCCCCAGTGGAGTTCTGAGGTTAAAAGGAACAACTTTGCAGAGGAAGATTAGGTCAAATCAAGTATAAAGGAAATTTTGGCTCATGGTAGTAATCAATTATATATACTGGAAAGCCCCCCCAGAATTACCGGCAAAATTTAGTCTTATTAAAATAGGTTATGGGTCATAATGAAACCTGTTACTATGAAAATGAAACCATTTGGTTCCATGGAATAAAGGATAATGTAAAAAATGAGCGGGTCTTGGAGGTGTTATCTAGTTCCCCCTGGAAGGATTAGAGGTAATCAAACCATGCAGTACAAAAGACTTGTTTAAGTATCTTCAGAAAAGAAGTTGTAATCACTTTGATCACTGTTCCTGATATGTCTTCAGTGGCTTCTCTATGTAGTGGAAAGAGTACTACTGGCTCTGGTTGCTGAAAACATGGGTTCAAATCCTTTGTCTTAATACTTATGTGATCAGAAGTGAAGTACCTGGCAGTTAGGTGGAACAGAGATAAAGTGCCCAGCCTGGAGTCAGGAAGACTCCTCTTCCTGAGTTCAAATCTGGCCTCAGACACTTATTAGTTATGTGACCCTGCGCAAGTCACTTAACCCTCTTTGCCTCAGTTTCCTCACCTGTAAAATGAGCTGGAGAAGGAAATGGAAAGCCACTCCAGTATCTTTTCCAAGAAAGTTCCAAAAAGGGTCATGAAGAAAGAGTCGGACACAACTGAACAAAGCAAGTCACTCAATCTCTGTGGGCCTCATTTGTAAAATGAAGAAGTTGGTGGGGCAGCTAGGTGATGCAGTGGATAGAGCACCGGCCCTGGAGTCAGGAGTACCTGAGTTCAAATCTGGCCTCAGACACTTAACACTTACTAGCTGTGTGACCCTGGGCAAGTCACTTAACCCCAATTGCCTCACTAAAAAAAATAAAATAAAATAAAAATAAAATAAAATAAAATGAAGAAGTTGGACTAGATGACCTCTGAGGTATCTTCTGGCTCCAGCTCTATGACCCTAGGAAAGTACTAATTTCTGTTTAACCTCCAGGATGAGTGCATGCTTACTTTGCCCTATCCATTCATATTTGAGCCTCCAAAATCACCCATGGGACCTGGGAGGGGAAAGACATAGAAATAGGCATGGCAAAGGGTCCTTTCTCCTATTAGTTTCTCCATTAGGTTGCTCAATCTACTTTCCTAGAGCATCGGGCCACAGGAATCCTCTACTCAGTTATCAAACTAATCTTAAAGCATTTATCTCATTGGGTCCTCACCTCCCTAGTGAACAAACTTCAGTGGCTCCCTATCACCTCCAAGATCAAATATTGAAGATGGGAAATAAAGTTCCATCCTCCAAAGTCCTTGGCATTATCAAATGGTTTGACATAAGAAACTGATCTGATTTTTTCGGTGGAAATGACATTAAAGAAGAGGCAATTTAGAACAATAAAGGTGCCTTACCATTAGACCCTAAGGACCATAGGACCTTTCCATCTGACTTAAAACTGATACTTTCCATATATGTTGTCTTCCCCATTAGACTATGAACTCCCTGAGAGGAGAGATTTTTAATTAATAACAATGACTATTATTATAATTATTATTATTATTAAATAAAAAGAGCTAACATTTATATAATGCTTACTACATAGCCAGGCAATGTGTTAAGCACTTTACAAAGATTATCTCATTGATTCTCACAACAACCCTGGGAGGTATGTGCTATTATTATCTCTATTTTACAAAAGAGGAAACTGAGGCAAACAGGTTGAATGACTTGCCCAGGGTCACACAGCCAGTGTGTCTGATGCTGAATTTGAACTTGGGTCCTCCTGATGATGTAGGAAGCAAAAAGGGGTTAACAGAAAAACCTAAGACCCAAGCTCTAATACAGATATTAGCTCTAAAAGGGAGTCAGATCCAGTTAATGGATAACTTATGCTAGGTTCTCGTACCCATAGTGATCAACATCCATAACGGACCAGAGCGAGTCAGGTCAAAAGAACAATAAAGGGAAAAGACAACCTATAGAAATTCTAATGAAAAATGATTATATTTTGAAACTAGCCATGGGAATCAGAAAGAGACATGCGCAGAAAAGGCCAAATTTGTCCCCAGATTCACCTTATGATGTGTAAACCCCCAAAACACACCTCCATGGAAAAAGGTACCTGCTTCAGGGATTGGCTTAGGACCCCAGGAACTCCAAATTAGGATAAGCCCTCCCTTGTAATACCCCTAGGTGGAGAATAGTATAATGAGTAGGACAGGTCCTCCCTTATACCTCCCCAAGGTGGAGATTATTATAATGAGATTGATAATCAATTTACCCATACTATAAATATAACTGCCTTTCCTTTCCTTATTCAAGAGATACCTTTCTACTATTCTGGTTCTTTCCCTGTGGTCACCCACAGTATTGCAATAAAACTTGGGAAACTGAGTCACTGAGTCTCGTAATTCATTTGGGACAATAAATTTGACCCCAAATTTCCATATTTCCATCCCACATCACTGACTCCAGGGCAAGTGCTCCATCCACTGTGCTACCTAACTGAACCTGGCTTCCTTTTATCTTGTTTTGTTTTGTTTTGTTTTGTGAGGCAATGAGGGTTAAGTGACTTGCCCAGGGTCACACAGCTAGCAAGTGTCAAGTGTCTGAGGTCAGATTTAAACTCAGGTCCTCCTAAATCCAGGGCCAATGCTTTATCCACTGCGCTACCTAGCAACCCCCTGGCTTCCTTCTTTTAAGTCTCAGCTAAAGTACTACACTCTACAGAACCGTTTCCCAATCCCCTTTAATGCTATCACCCTCCCTCTTTGTGGACTATTTCTAATTTATCCTGTGTATCTCTTGTTTATACATAATTGCCTGTATGCTGTTTCCCCCTTTCGAACATGCGCTCCTTGAGAGTTGAGATTGCCTTTTGTCTCTCTTTGTCTCACCCGGTACATAGAAGGTGCCTAATAAATGCTTGTTGACTTGTCTATGAAGCAGGGCTTCCTCCAGCTGATAGAGAATATCAGTGAGATAGAAGTCATCTGTGTACCTCCCAAAGATATGATAAAAACGAGTAGCCCAAACCAAGAGTCATGACTCCTAGTTCTAGTCCCAGAGAACCTGAATGAGTCTTCTACACTGAGTTCATTTCCTCTTGTTCTGTCCTTGGTTTAGATGGTAATAATTGAATATCTTTTTCTGTATAATATTTCATATAGGTAGGGAAAAAAAACAAGTTTACAAAATGCTTGGCAAGAAACCAAGTTAAACCAAATGATCCTAAAGCCATTAAAATATGAAACCAAAAGAAAAACCAGTGTGCCAAAAAATGGAAAACATCATTAGAACAAATCATCTCTCTAGCAATGACAATGGAGCCAACCATACTAGTTATGGCTGAACTAGGCCAAATATACCCAGAGGTGCTCTCTAATGAGGATGACACACTTGTAAGGGCATTGAAGGACAGAATTTTAGGATATTTAAAAGAGACTATATAACAACTACTATGAAAAAAAATTACATATGTTAATACTCCTGAAAAAATGTTGATCAAGGCAATAGTGCTACAAAACCCATCTCTATAAAACCTGGCTAGACCTCAGTTTCCTCATTTGTAAAATAAGGGGGCTTTTAGAATAAGCTGTAGGGTGCCTTCCAGTTCTAAATCTATGGTCCTGTCTATCAAAGGCATACTTATGAAAGCATGACAGAGGTCAGCTTTCCCAAATGATATTGTACAGTAGACCACATTTTCATAGTAACACAACTGAAAGGATTAGAAGATCCTTCTACTATTAATAGCTAGTATTTATAGAAGCATTTTAAAGTATTTACAAAAATCTCATTTAATCTGCACACCTTGGGAGGTAAATGCTATTATTATCCCCATTTTACAGATGAGAAAACTGAGGCAGGTGATGTTTACATGGCTTAACCAGAGCCACACAGTAAGTTTCTGAGACAGAATATCAACTCAGGTCTTCTTGTAGGACTTCAAGCCACTTTCCACTCTCCCTACTGCACTACTTCACTGCCTACTCCTATGTTTATTGCTTGGTGGCTATTAAAAAAAACAACAAGGTGATGTAGGAGGTGAAAAAAGGGTTAACAGAAAAACCTAAGACCCAAGCTTTAACTCAGATATTAGCACAAAAAGGGAGTCAGACTCCAGTTAATGGATAAGCCAGGATGCTGGGTTCTCGTACCCACATAAATCAGTACCCATAACGGGAACAGAGGTCTGTAGGCCAAGGAGACCTGACTACAATAAAGGAATTGACAGCCTATAGAAATTCAGACCAGAAATAAAAGAAAAATGATTATGTTTTGAAACTAGTCATGGGAACCAGAAAGAGACATGCGCAGAAAAGGCCAAATTTGTCCCCAGATTCACCTTATGACGTGTAAACCCCCAAAACACACCTCCCCTGAAAAGGTACCCACCTCAGGGGGTTGGCTTAGGGCCCTAGGAACTCCAAATTAGGATAAACCCTACCCTGTACCTCCCCAAGGTGGAGAATATTATAATGAGAAGGAGAGGCCCTCCCTTGTACCTCCTCAAGGTGGAGATGATTATAATAAGACTGATAAATCAATACTATAAATATAACTGTCTTTTCTTTCATTATTCAAGAGATATCTTTCCACTTTTCTAGTTCTCTCCCTGTGATCACTCACAGCATTGCAATAAAACTTGGTAAACAGAGTCACTGAGTCTTTTAATTCATTTGGGACGACTCACAATCAATTTGACCCCAAATTTCTTGCCCACATCAAAGGCAGAGCTAGACACTACTTTAAATGTTCTCTAATTATATTTCTTCTGTGCATTTGTTAAAATCCCACAAAGTACCTTGAAAGGTGTAACAAAAGAGATGGAAAAAAAGCTAAATTTATTTGAAAACCCTTTGATTATAAATGTAAAGGAAAGAATCAAAAAGGGAGATGTATTGTGAGTACCAATATCAGTGGATCTAAGGACTACAAACTGAAGTCTCTTGTTACCACCAGCCACATAAATGAAACTGTATTTTTTTCTAGCCCATCTTTCTCCTAGAATGTACACTAAACAGAATCAATAAAACAAGCTCCACCTATTTCCTTAGCCAGTATTAATTGTTATTCAACCTGAGCAAATTGCCATTTCTAAGATTATTTGATGACCTTTGGGCTACTCCTAGCTAATATCTTTCCTGACAACTTTTCTTTTCTAATCCCTTAATTGGCCTCTTGGCCTTTCCTCAAAATCCTCTCCACACCTTTTTCTAATTATTGGGCCCTGAAGGACAGTCTTCTTTATGAATCTGACCAGTGCTGATTCATCTTTTCTTAGGTATTATAATTCTGTCTATGCATAATGCCAGATGACTTTCTGATTTAGAAATGTACTATAACTTGGGCAGCGCAGTGGATAGAGGACCGGCCCTGGAATCAGGAGTACCTGAGTTCAAATCCGGCCTCAGACACTTAACACTTACTAGCTGTGTGACCCTGGGCAAGTCATTCAAACCCAGTTGCAAACCCAGTTGCCTCACACATAGAAATACACATACACACACACACACACACACACACATACACACACACACACAAAACAAAACAAACAAAAAAACAAATGTACTATAATATCAAGGAAGATTTATGGGCTTCCCATGTCCTGGGAACAGTGAAGACTGGACCTGAATCCTCTAGAACTGGTAAAATGCCAGCCTGGGAGGGGAGGGCAAGCACCAGGTGGAGAGAGCCTCATTCCTCTTTTTTTTTTTTTTTTTTTTGGTGAGGCAATTGGGATTAAGTAACTTGCCCAGGGTCACACAGCTAGTAAGTGTCAAGTGTCTGAGGCCAGATTTGAACTCAGGTACTCCCTACTCCTGGGCTGGTGCTCTATCCACTGCCCCACCTAGCTGCCCCGCCTCATTCCTCTTTAACTGGTTGAGCTAAGAGATAAAACTTGGAAAGGTACACAGTCTGCTCAGTAAGTTGTGAGTTGAGTTAAATGGCTTCCAACTTCTCTCCCACTGCTGCCATTATGGAACTCTGGACTTGGCTCCCACACAGATGGCCACCCTCAAACCTCAGAAGGCCATGACTCTCCAGGGTGTCACTACTACCTTCTCCCTGCACATATCTCACTCAACCCCTGTGGAGAGACAGAATCAATGCCAAAAAACTTCTCTATAAACAAAAGGAATACCATCCTATCCTTTTAAATATTGGTAGGCTAGAGTACTTTAAAATCATATAATTTCTTACGCTTTTTTTTCAGTTCAACAAATTATATTCAACAAACATTTTTTCTGCATCCACTACACACACATTGCTTTTGCAAAGCCATTCATTCGCCACTTATCAAACATAAATCAGAGAAATAGAATTCATTTTAATTTACCTATGTAGTTGTTAGAAAATGAAATTCAGGGGCAGCTAGGTGACACAGTGGATAGAGCACCGACCCTGGAGTCAGGAGGACCTGAGTTCAAATCTGGCCTCAGACACTTAACACTTACTAGCTGTGTGACCCTGGGCAACTCACTTAACCCCAATTGCCTCACTAAAAAAAAAAAAGAAAAAGACAAAGAAAATGAAATTCAGGTGCCAAAAAACCCTCAATGTTTGTCTACTTCTGCTCTCACTAGGCATTGCAAAAGAATTCCTTTTTTCACTTCTGTCACCAGAATATCTGTGAGGGAAAATCAATCCTCTTCTCAATAATTCTCAGGAACTCAGCAGCAATGTGACAAAGGCTTTTTTATTTTCTTCTCATGAGGAGGCATCCTAGCGTGCAGTTAGTGGGTGCCCAGAAAGGGGGTTCACAGGCCCTGTTTTATACCCTAGTCCCTAACGTGAATGGACCCTCCCCTTTTTCATCATTGGTCCAATTACTCAAGGGTTACAATCTATGCACAAAAACTAGCTAATCGGAACACAGTATTCCCACCCTTCTTCTTCGTATGGGCATAACTCAGGAATGTACCTTATACTTCCTTATATGGACACAACTTATTGAGACCAGGGCTCCTTGAACCATGTGATTTTGTTAGCCTGAGGGGGAGGAGGGGATATGAGACCTTTGTCCTACAAACAGGTCAGGAGGACTATGGTTGACTGTTATTGAGAGGAGACAACTACCCATTTTCTCACAATATCCATCTGGCTTCTTCTTGGTTCATCACATAAGTATTCAATCTCAAATATAAAAAATGAGGTGGATCACTATTATTTATTATTTCAACCTACCCTTGAACTAGATGGCCTCTGAGGTCCTTTCCAACTCTTGAGATTCTGTGATTACCTCCTGGGAAGGAACAACCTTAATGATTTATCTAACATAAACTGTTCATTCCAGGAACCTTGGGTTTTCAGCAGTTCAAATATTGGCAACTCAAAGTAAACTTCCATGAAATGATGAAGTGCAAAATGAGTAGAATCAAAAGAATGTTGTATATAGTAACAGCAATATTATTTTTGTTTTGTTTTGTTTTGTTTTTGGTGAGGCAATTGGGGTTAAGTGACTTGCTCAGGGTCACACAGCTAGCAAGTGTCAAGTGTCTGAGACTGGATTTGAACTCAGGTCCTCCTGAATCCAGGGCCAGTGCTCAGCAATATTATTTTAAGAACAGCTTTGAGTGACTAAGTCATTTTGACTATTATAACTGCCCAAATTAACTACAAAGGATGTATGAAGGAAGACACTATCTGCATCCAGAGAAAGAACTGACAAAAAGAAGTATGTATATAGCATGCATTTATATATAAATATATATATGTGTGTATGCAGTAGATATAGATAGATAGATGGAGTACATATACTATATATATAGATAGATATAGATATAGATGTATATATATATATATCAGTAGATAGCAATTGAAGATGAGAGAAAGGGATGATGGTGGAGGCAATTTGCTGGAGAAGTTGAGAATGGACGAAATCAAGGGTGAAATTAGAGGAATGTGTCCTGGCAAAAGGGCAGCAAAGTGGTGCAATGGATAGAATGCCAGGCCTGGAGACAGGAAGACCTGAGTTCAAATCCAGCCTCAGATACTTACTAGTGTAAGGGGCTAAAATTCTAGCTAGTCTGTCTACAATATCTAATGAATGGTCGCCAATAAATTATAAGCTTTAGCAAGAGTTAGACTTTTAAGCATTTATTAAGGAGAATAAAAATTTGATGAAAAGTGTGAGGGCCAAAATTTGATATACTGAGTGTTATTTGGGTGACTCACCTTAATATTGGGGTCCTGGAAATATGAGGGACTTTAAGGTTTAACCCTCCCCTCTGAACAGCCCTTTCTAGATATTTCTCCCAGGTCAATAAGAAAGGAGCCTCTAAGCTTTAGTTCACAAAAGGATCAGATTTTATTACTTGGGAATTAATTAAACAACAAAAGTGAAACTAATAAAAAATCAAAGATAAGGAAATAGGAAAATAGAAATACAGATGAATATTATTAACTCTAAACTTAACCTATGCAATCCCAGACTAATTTCCAATTAAGCTAGTTCAAAGGAATTTAGGGTTTTCCATCATTAACTCACCCAAGCCTGAACAGCCTGCCAGACCGCACACCGCCACCTCAAGGGCCCAAGCAGGAAGAAGAAAGCCAACTCCAGTACAGGAAGTAGCCTACCTCCCTTCCAGGAGCGTTCAATGTCCCCTCCCCCAAGAGGGGAGGTCCTTCAAAAAGCTGCCTTCATAATCTTGGGGTGGCCCAGGTGTGGCCCCTCCCAAATGAGTTAGCTAAAAACGGGAATATTAATCTTTGCCCCAAATAATTTTTACCACAAAAGAAAGAGAAAGGTCTAGATTCATCTATCTATTAAAGGGAGAGCACATTTCTAGCTCCCTTCTCCACCTGAGTCCTGAGGAAAGAGAATGAGAGAGCCAGCCTCGGCCCCTCTTCCTCCCACCAGCCAATGTCACTTCCTGACGCCAAAGAAAAGCTGCATGGCCTTGCCCTCAGAAGCCTTCTCCCCATGGCGGAGCTTTGATACAATAAGTCTCCAGCAGGCGGCGTCATTCCAATCGTTACACTAGCTGTGTGACCCTGGGCAAGTCACTTAACCCTATTTGCCTCTGTTTCCTCATCTGTAAATTGAGTTGGAGAAGAAAATGGCAAACCACTCCAGTATCTTTGCCATGTTCTTGTTCACTCGTGTCTGACTTTCTGTGACCCATATGGGGTTTTCTTGGCAGAGATACTGGAGTGATTTGTTCTCACTCATTTTTTTACAGATGAGAAGCTGAAGCAAACAGGATTGAGTGACTAGCCAGTAAGTATTTGAGGCTTGATCTGAACTCATGAAGAGTCTTCCTGACTTCAAGCTGTGTTTTTTAAAAATTATCATTACTACTGTACTTTATAAATTAATTGCTTGCTATTTACATATTTTGGCAGTAAACTTTTATTATTATTGAATATTATATATCAGAAAAGGATCAACTGTGTGTCTCCCTAATTTCTCACAGTCTCAGGCCTTCATATCTACATAGTTGTAAGAAGAGCTCGCACCAAGGGAGAACAAGGCCAGAGAGAAGGTCTAGAGAGGGCAAAGAGCATGCCCCTGGCATGGCCAAGGGTTTTATTCCCTTTAGGTAGAGGTGGGTCATTATAGATTGATCTAAGCTAATTGTCCGTGCCAGGGCCTCCAATCCCAGCCAAAGATGGGGTCACAGAAACCCCAAATCACAACCAGTTCCTTACAGTTAGCATCATTCAGTTCCATTGATTGACACGACTTGAGGGTGGCCTAAATTAAAATGAACTCTACAGATGACATCAGAGAAAGAGTATACAAAAGACCCTCACTGAGGAGCAAAGTCCAGTATCTAGGTATAGTTCTTCACTGAGATAGACAAAAGAGTCTATCTCCATTTCCTTTGGGGTCATCCCAGACAAGAACTGAACTTTCTGGAGTGGGGAGAGAAAGCACTGAAACTGATCTCTGGGTCTTCCCTAGAAATCCATTATTAATAATTATTTTCTCACAAAGTCCAGTACTCAATCCACTGTGCCACCTAGCTGCCAAGAAAACATCAAAATGATGTCACAAAGAGTCAGACACAACTAAAAAGACTAAGCAACATCAACAGTCTTAGCAAGGAAAAACGTCACTTCTTCATTTAAGATCAGAGTGGAGAAGATAGTGGAGGGAGATATTTGAGTGATATGTGATGAGGAGGAGGGAAGTTGGGGAAGATCTCAGCAAATGGACTCACTTTTTTCCAGCAAAGTATGAGTCAATCTGCTCTGTTGCTAAGGTTAGAGAAAAGAGTGTTATGAGACATCCAAGGAGATATAACACTCTCTATAACTGTTGTAGAGAGTAAAATACCAGATCATTTAGGGAAGAGTACAATGTTTACCTTGCTGCAGCGAGGACCCTATTAGGATTGGATAACAAAAATTTGTAGTGGGCCCAGTTAGCATAGTTTCATATTTTCCCCCAGCTTCTTTCAGCAGCAAAGGAAGTATATAGTAAGAGTAATGCAGCTGTTTTCAAGTCTCTGGAAAACTGTCATTTGGAGAAGAAACTAGACTTGTTCTCTTGAGCCCTGGAGGCAGAATTTGGAGTAATAGAGTACAGCTTCAGAGGCAGATTTAGGCTATGTAAGTGTAACCTGCTTTTGGTCCCACCAGAGTCTGCAGTGACTCAGGAGACAGAGGGAGGGGATTTATTGCCTGACCAACAGGGTTTACTCAGAATTTTCCAAATTCCATGGGTGTTCCCTTGACCTAGGACTTGAATAGATTTTAGAAAAAAGGGAGATAAGAGAAAGGAGAACACCATTTCAAGTATGAACCAATAGGAACTATAGTAATATAGCTACAGCGAAGATATTAGAGGTGACTGTGGTGTTTACAGTATGGTGCAAAATGTGAGCTAGGTGGACAAGATAGTGACCTGCAGCCAGGGATGGTTAGGGATCTCAACCTTAACCCAGCTAATAACTCCTTCCTGCTCCTATGTTTTTCACCCAGGGAGAAGTCTCCTGCAAGAAAAGAACACTTTAGGGGCAGCTAGGTGGCAAAGTGGATAAAGCACCGGCCCTGGATTCAGGAGTACCTGATTTCAAATCCGGCCTCAGACATTTCACACTTACTAGCTGTGTGACCCTGGGCAAGTCACTTAACCCCCATTGCCCAACCAAAAAAAAAAAAAAAGAAGACTTTAATTTCCTACTTTGCCTTGTTTTGTTTCTAGAGGTTAGACAAGCTGGGACAGTCACGGAGGGAGAATGGCTATGATTGTCTTAGTTTCATTGTCCATATTATCAAAAATGTTATATAATCCCAGTTTCAAAAGCTTCTTCTACAGAGGATATGCACATTGTTACTGTCTCTTTAAGAACAAAAAGTAGGAGTAATTGAATGGTATAGGATAGTGTTCTCAGAAGTCAGAAGAAGTCATCTGTAGTTATATCACAGGTTTGAAGTGACTAGCTATGATCTTTCTCACCGCTCAAAGATTATAAATAATTATGTGTGCTTTTGTTATTCCTTATTTCATCATTAATAAATATTAATTTATTATTATTAAATAAATGTGAACATGGATTATTTGTGCCTGCCCCATGGTAGGGCACAGTTCAACACACTGTAACTTGACTCTAACATAGTGATATCATTTTGGTCCTCTTTGAGAACGAAGGACGATAGCTAACCATTACATATAATATATTGTTAATATAATAAATATAAAATATTGTCAATAAATGTATTCAGTAACTTTAATATCAATTTAACTCTATGACATTAAGGAATTTAATATACAGAGAAGTTTAAGAAATTACTAGTGGGAGAAGATATTTCTCCAGTTTATTAAATAAACTATATTTGATAAACTGGGGTGGTGATTCTGAGCTTAGATGATTGAGAGAAATATTTAAATTCTACTAATTAATGAAAAAAAATGTAGAAACCCATTCCTGAATTGCCTTAGAGCCCAGGGAGTTAAGTTTAAATTTGGGAACAAAGTAAGTAGCTCACTGAGGGCTGACCAATAAAATCACCTATAAGGTTGATTATTTCATGTGGAGAATTGTACTTCTATTTCTACTACATAAATCTTAATGGCCATTAATACTGATTTCAGTTGACTTTTGTGTGCCCAGTTTGTCAGAGAGTGAGAAAGGGCTTCTCCTTTCAAAGATGGAGATACTTGGTTTGGCAAAGCTGAGTGAGGGCCTATCTTCCATAAGCCTTGAAGAAATCAGTTTGCTTCCTCCTTCTCCCCCACAATTCTTGTTTTTGTTTTTCGGGGCAATGAGGGCTAAGTGACTTGCCCAGGGTCACACAGCTAGTAAGTGTCAAGTGTCTGAGGCCAGACTTGAACTCAGGTCCTCCTGAATCCAGGGCTGGTGCTCTATCCACTGCTCCGCCTAGCTGCCCCTGTTTTTGTTTTTTAAAGCTAGCTAATCTAAAAGCAGGGTGCCATGAGGGGAAAGTCCACTGTACCTTGAGTCTTGGAAGCTTAGGTAGCATGCTTTTCCATGGATAATTTAAAATATAGTCCTAAAGGGAGAGAGGAAGACTGAGAACTACTGAACATCATAATTATGCTGGTAGTGATACTACCAGTGACCACATTCACCCATGAGCTCTTCTTGGTGATTACAGGAGGAAAATCTTCATAATGATTAGAATTGTCAAAAAGTCAATTTTGTTCCCATGGGTACTAGAGACTTCCTGCTCCTTGGAAACTTTTAAGAATAGACTCAATGACCACTTGTCCCAGGTGATGTAAAGGTAATGCTTAGTCAATCAGGAGTTGGATTACATGGCCTTTGAAGTCAATTCCAACCCCAAGATTCTCTGTGTAATTCAGTCAAAGCTAAGCCCTTAAGAAGAGTTATACCTTAATCACCTTTTACCTGACACCTCAGCTAGAAGCTGACAAGTTGATGGGCTTTAATAGGAATTCTAGAGGAAGGGAGGTCATTGGGGCACAGTTCATCACAGTTTTAATGGAAGGTAAGCACATTTGATTTGGTGACGGGGAGTGTGCCGCTGAACATCAGTTCCTGTATCACCTTTGACCTACATAACATATGTGGTGGACTCTGGTCTCAGAAAATCTGACCACATTTTTTATAAACTATGCAACAAAGCCGTTTCAGTTCTTGTTCACCATCTTTTGAAATTTTCTCTAGAGTTATATGAAAAATCATGGACTCTTAGACTATGTAATCTTTGAAGTGACCTAGTCCATATGCCTGTTGAATCCTGTTAGTGTTAGAAAGCCATCTAGTCTTTGTTCAAACGTTCCCAGGGACAAATTATTCATTGCTGCTAGAAATAACCCTTTCCATTTTGAAATGTTAAGGAAGTTTCTTTTTATATTGAGCCCAAATCTGCCTTTATTACAACCACCACTTACTGATTCCTTCAAGACCCAAGCAGATCAAATCTAGACCCTCATCTCCATGACAGTCTTTCATACACCTGAAGTCAGCGCATCAACTGTATCTTAGGATTTTTTCTTCTCCAAGCTAAACACTTTCACTTCATTTAACCAGTTAGAATGTGACAATGGTATTCAGTCCTTTTGTGATCCTTGTGGCTCTCCTCTGAAATAAAATAGTTATGTAAGTGTCCTTTAAGGAATTTATATATGAATTTATCTTTGTAGCTCTCCTCTGTAGTACAGAGTGTTTCAAAAGTCTCAATGCAGTTTTTTGTTTGTTTGTTTGTTTTTTTGTTTTTGGTGAGGCAATTGGGGTTAAGTGACTTGCCCAGGGTCATACAGCTAGTAAGTGTTAAGTGTCTGAGGACGGATTTAAACTCAGGTCCTCCTGAATCTAGGGCCAGTACTTAACAGGTTTAGCTGCCCCTTCAATGCAGTTTTTTTTTTTAATTTCATGTTATTTATTTATTTACTTACTTATTCATTCATTCATTCATTCATTTGTTTATTTATTTTTGGTGAGGCAATTGGGGTTAAGTGACTTGCCCAGGGTCACACAGCTAGTAAGTGTTAAGTGTCTGAAGCCAGATCTGAACTCAGGTCCTCCTGACTCTAGGGCCAGTGCTCAATCCACTGTGCCACCTAGCTGCCCCTTAATGCAGTTTTAAGCTATTAAAAAGAGCTAAGACTTTTGAGACATGTTTATCTTTTCTTTTAGGTGCAGAAAAAAAAATAATAAGTAGCTCAAAAGAAATATTAAAACTATAATGGATACTAAACCTCCCACCCTCCCTGGCCCCCCAAGGCCATAGAACTCTAGAAACAGGACCCTTAGGGATTTGCTCCTTTATTTTACAAATGAAAAAACAGAGACACCCAGAGGTAAGTTGATTTACCCAGTCATATTCAATCATTAGATATGCAACTTTATTTCATCTTCTACTCAGAAGAGCAAAGGGATACTCTCATGAGGGCATGACTTAAAACATTCATGTTCAATGAAGCAAGATGTCATCTCTTTGTTGATCCCTTTTTGTTTGTTTGTTTCTTAACAAATACAAAGCTATAGCCTTCATAACCAGTAAGACCTGGGATCAATTCCTGCCTTGAAAACTTAGCAGCTGTTTGAACCTGGGCAAGTTGCTTAACCTCCTCATGCCCCAGGCAGCTCTCCAAAATTGCCCCTCTGAATTGTAGAAGGAGAGTCTTTCTTGGGAGTTCCCTAAACTGATGGAATCCTACCTCCTGACTTAGAGGCAACCTGACTGGAATCTTCAAATACATAAAACTGTCCCTCTTGACAAAGGAACCAAGTAAACTTTGGGTTCCTCTAAACTTTGGTGGTTTGCCCCCATCTAAGTGGAACTTAGGAATTTTAATATGCAACACCCCTCCTATCCCCAAGTGGAGGCAATCTGGCATAGGATACTAGAAATCTAGAGCAAAGCTTCTTAAAATGTGGGTCAATAACTGAATGTGGAGGTTGTGAAAAATTTGCCAGTAAATGTTTGATTTATATTCCTATTTTATATACCTATTTCCCCTGGGGATCATGTAAAAATTTCTTGGGCAAAAAGGGGTTGAGAGTGGAAAAAGTTTATGAAGCTCTGATCTAGAGTAGAATGTCTAGGATCTAGAGTGCTGGATGTCATCCAGATAGTAGCTCTAAATCCTTGTGACTTGGATCAGGACAGCTAGGTGGTGAGGTGGGTAAGAGGAAGACCAGAATTTGAATCCTATCTCAGATTCTTATTAGCTTCCTGATCCTGGACAAGTCAATTGACCTCTTTTAGCCTCAGTTTCCTTCTCGGTAAAATGGGAAGAATAATGGCACCTACTTGACATATTGTTGTAAGGATCAAATGATATACTACACATGTACAATGTTCTGCAAACTCCAGCATACTCTATAAATGCTTACAATAATAATTGTAATTATTGTGATTCCAGTCTCATCTCTTCCATTAACTAGCTATATGATCTTGAACAAGTTTCATAACTTATAGCCTTCCAGGGACAGAAGTAAATTGTAAGGGGTTAGAGTGAGTATAATATGTAAAGTGAAAGAGAAGTTAGCAGCAAACAACCATTGGCTTTTCTGTTTCTTCAGAAACTCTGCAAAATTATGGAACTGAGATATAGAATGATCATTTGAATTTCATAGTGATTCCTGCCATCTCTAATCTACCTCCTCTTATTTAATGACCAGTAACATTCAATAAGGGCAGCTAGATGGCTCAGTGAGTAGAGTGTCAGGCCTGTAGTCAGGAAGACTGAATTCAAAACAAGTCTCAAACACTATCTGTGTGACCCTGGGCAAGTCACTTAACTCTGTTTGCCTCAATTTCCTCATCTGAAAAATGAGCTGGGGAAGGAAATGACAAGCCACTCTAGTATCCTTGCCAAGAAAAGCCCAAATAGGGTCACAAAGAGTCAGGCACAACTGAAATGCCTAAACCACAACATCCAATGGTAGTACTCCTGAAAACTACAGCTGTGAAGCCTACACCATGTCATGCAATTTCTGTGGAGTGATGAGATAATATTTGTTTGGGACATGTTTCAGTTACTTGGTTTCCTTAGAAATGGTTTTACTTCCCCTTTAATCAGGATAAAAAATTTTTTTAACTTTCCAGAAAATTCTTAGCTATGGTCACTAGATGGCAACAAAACAATTTTTTCCTCCTACATTTCTTTATGGCTTCAAACAACTCAGCAGGAGAGTGAATGATTTTTTCATTTAGGACAATTGCCTTTCTTTTATTGTGTGAGAAATATAAATTTAAAGGACTTTTCCTTATCACCGATTGGCTTCCTACTGTGTGTAAAATCCTTAAGCCTTTCTAAATCTTCTTCTGCTCCAGTCTCAGAGGACAAGGTGGCCCTTCTAGACAAGGCTAATTCTTGTACTTAATGCCCTTAACCTCATTCCTCCCTGACTCCTTTGATAGCTTGTGCTTTCAATAATGTCTCCTCTCTTATACTGTTTTTCTTTCTATTCGCTCTTTCTCCACTGCTGACAGACATGCTCAGATATCTTCCATGCTTAAACAAAGCCAAAATAAAACCAAAAAGTTTGACCCTACCTCAGGCTATCAGCCTATATTCCTTTTTCCTTTCACAGTCAAACTCTTTGAAAAATTCTTCTACACTCCCTCCCTCCACTTCCTCGCCCTAGGCTCTGATAAATGAGTTTTCTCCTAGTCTGTTCAGAACCAGGCCATCACAACATTTCTAGGCCAAACTAAACTTTCCACCTTCCAACTTCAGCTCCCCTATATGTGAGGTATTCTATTGGAATATAAACTCTTTGAGGGCAGAGATTATTTTACTGATTGTATTTGTATTCCCGTGTAACCCCTAGCAATCTGTCTTTTGACCCCTTGACTCTATTGTCATGAACAGCACTCAAAAATTTTCAATTGTCTCCTGATGTCTAAATCTGTTTTTTTTTCCCTTGGTCTGCATTCTCATGGAATTTTTTCAACAGTTGACAGTATTGCTTGCCCCTGCCCTCCTGAATACTTCCTTTTCCTTTGACTAATTTAATATCTCTATAGTATCCATGACATCTCCTCCACTCCCCCAGCTACTTAAGGTTCAAGGTATTCTGTGGGTCTAAATTCACCCAAAAGCATAGCTCTCTAGCCCGAATTAATATATTTACTCTTACTAGTAGCCAAATGACAAAATGTGTTCAAAGCAAAGGCATTTAGTGACATAAAGTAGTAAAAAAAGTGGCAATAGATTTTTCTTTCATTACCTGGGCACATTCTCCCAAGAATAAACACCCACATCAAATATACACTACTAGTTGGAAAAGTAATATGGATTGGGGGGGGGAGAAACAAATTCATAGGGAAGATATGTGTCTAATACATAAGCATAGAATAGGGCAGAGAAGTAGAGTATGAATGGGGCTAGGCCACACATGTGAAGGTGTAACCCATACCTCTGATGCTACAGGACCACTGATGTCTTCTGTGATGCCACTGTGCAGCTCTGCTGGCCTTGCTCCCTCCTGGGTGTCCCATTTCTACTTCTCCCCCTCCCATCCCCAGGCTCCCTGCTTCATCCTCTCCGCTGTGGTGTTCTCACTGCTGCCATCTACTGGCTCACATATGTAATCCTCTGCTGAGGTGGTACTGGTTTCTAGTACAGGACACCACGGCATAGGCCCAATTTCTGCAATTATCTTAATTTTCTAGGAAATTAAACTTCAGGCTCTTGACTTTGATCACTTCTGAAGGACTTCATCATACGGTTGCCTCCGGCCTCACTATTCATGAGAGAACAGCGGAGGAAGGAGGTGACAAAGTGGTTAGAACATTCAACTTTTACTGTGTAAGACCTCTTCCCCTTCCCCTTTTCTCTCCTTTGGTCAGCTCATCTGTTTTTTTTGAGTTCAGTTGTTTATCTCTCTGCAGATGATTCTCAGATCTATAAATAAATCCCCAATCTTTCTCCTGAACCCCAGTTCTGCATGTCTAGCTGCCTTCTGGTCACCTCCATCTGTATATTCCACTGGCATTTCATGCCCCAAATTGTTATGTTTTCTAAATTTGCCCCTCTCACTACTACTTTCTCTTTTCCTGATAATACCACCACAATTCTCAGTGGATAGAATGCTGGATTTGGAATCAGGAAGACCTGAGTTTGAATCCTGCCTCAGATCCTTTCTAGCTGTGTGACCCTGGGCAAGTCACCCTCTTTCAACTTCAATTTCCTCATCTGTAAAAGAGGCATCCTAATAGCATCTACCTCTCAGGGTTTTTGTGAGGAGCAAATGAGGTAGCATGTGAAGCACTTGCAAAGCCTAAGTAAAAGGAGAGAATATGCATGCTGGGGCAACTAGGTGGCACAGTGGATAGAGCACTGTCCCTGAAGTTGGGAGGATCTGAATTCAAATCTCACTTCAGATACTTACTAGCTGTGTGACCCTGGACAAGTCACTAAACCCCAATTGCCTTAAACATTCGGGGCCATTTCCAGTTGTCCTGATATATATGTATGTGTGTGTGTGTGTGTGTGTATACATATATATACACATATATACATACATAATACATGCATACACACATATATACATCTATATCTATATCATCTCTATATCTCTATCTCTATATCTATCTCTTGCCACTAGAGCCAGATGGCTCTGGAGGAGAAAGTAAGGTTGGTGACCTTGCACAGCCCTCCCTCACTTAAAATCCAATTCACTGAAAGTCAGGACATCACCTCCCGATGTCATGGTCCTCTTTGAGAATGAAGGACTAACAACTATATGCCAGGCACTATGCTAAACATTTTACAAATATCATTTCACTTGATCCTCACAGCACAGCCCTGTCAGGTAAGTTCTATTATGATTCCCATTTTTGTCTCAGGAAAATGAGACAAACAGTGGTTAAGTGACTTGTTCAGGCTTGCAAAGCTAGTAAGTGTCTGAGGTAAAATTTGAACTCAGGTCTTCCTAACTCCAGGCTCCACACTCTGTGCACTGTGCCATCTAGCTGCTATTTATATAGTTGCTTTATAAATGCTTGCTATTATCCTCCTGGTCTCCTAAGTTTCTAACATTGTCTGCATATAACTTTGTAAGGATCTTCATCATCTTACACATAAATCTGTTTCCATGTCCTAATATTCTATCATTTCCCCCTGCTTTTCTACTTCTACTTGAATCTTCCTTTCAGAGACAATTATTTTTGCTTTAGTGGTTTTCCTTCCTTCTGTCTCTCCCTTCTCCAGTCCATCTTTTGCTCTGTTCCCCAAGAAAATGTTAAATACATCTGTCTGATTATATCACAAACCTTCAATGCCTCCCCTTTGCCTCCCAAATAAAGTATCAAGGCCCTCCACAATCTTGTACCACTCTCCCTGTTTTTCTCTTGTTCTCTCCCAAATGTTTACTTCTACTCACATTGTCTCTCAGACTTAGAACAGACCTCCCAGATGTCCTCTTGTTCTTCTGAAGTCTTTCCTTTCCTTTCAAGTTCAGTTTAGCTGCCTTCTTCTCTATTCAGAGTCCCCTAGCCCATCCACCCCAGTCTCTTTAGTCTTGGTTACTGTAAGCTCTCCCTCTTCAAACTTCTCAGAATACTTTGTCTGTCCCTCTCCTTTACACTTATCTCATTCTACTTTACTGGAAGCAGCCATGAGAGCAAGGCTCAAGTCATATCTCTTTTTATTGTCAGTTCTTAACATATATCGGACATAGTAAAAGCTTGTTAAATGTTTGCTGAATTAAATGGAATTAAATTTAATATGTTAAGTTTATTATAAAAGCCAAAACATTTATTTTTGTCGCTAGCAGAGAGCTTTAGATAAGCCTTTAATAAGTGATGGAGAAGAAACATTTTGAAGGTGTTTTTTAATCAGTCTGTTGGGCTTTTTTATTATTATTATTATTATTATTTTTTTGGTGAGGCAAGTGGGGTTAAGTGACTTGCCCAGGGTCACACAGCAAGTAAATGTCAAGTGTCTGAGGTTGGATTCGAACTCAGGTCCTCCTGAGTCCAGGGTCGGTGCTTTATCCACTGTGCCACCTAGCTGCCCCCAAACTATTACCTTTTAAACAGGTGGTTATTTTTGCAAATCTGTTCATGAAACCAAGTTAGTAATGGCTATAAAATCAACAACAGAAATCATTCCAACAGAAATCAACATCTTTGTAGATGCAGACATATCTTTATTGTCTATATTTTCAAAGGAGTAGATATCTATTTTGCCCATGTTGACCTGTTATTTGTGACCTCTTAAAAATTTTACCAATCAACCAACAAGCATTTATTAAACACCTACTATGTGTCAGAGGGCAGCTAGGTGGCTCAATGAATAGAATGCCAGGCCTGGAGTCAGGAAGACTCATCTTCCTGAGTTCAAATCTGACCTCAGACATTTCCTAGCTGGATGACTCTGGGCAAATCACTTAACCCAGTTTACCTCACTTTACTAATCTGTAAAATGAGCTAGAGAAGGAAATGGCGAACCACTCTAGTATCTTTGCCAAGAAAACCCCAAATGGGATCACAAAGAGTCAGACATGACTGAAATGACTAAACAATAATACTATGTATCATGGGCAGCTAGATGGCGCAGTGGTTAAAGCACCGGCCCTGGATTCAGGAGTACCTGAGTTCAAATCCAGCCTCAGACACTTGACACTTACTAGTTGTGTGACCCTGGGCAAGTCACTTAACCCCCATTGCCTGCAAAAACAAAAACAAAACAAATAAACAACAATACTATGTATCAGGCTGTTTCAAATAATGAAACAATCTTTATTCTCAGAGTTTATATGCTAAGTGGAGAGAACAAATACATATTTACATGTATATAGAATAAAGATAAAAAACATAAACATAAAGACAAGGTCATTTTGAAAGAAGTTACCAATATTTGGTGAGAACCAGTAAAGGCTTCATTTAAAAGACTTTTTGGGGGGGGCGGGGGAGGGGGATGAGGGTTAAGTGACTTGCCCAGGGCCACACAGCTAGTAAATGTCAAGTGTCTGAGCATAGATTTGAACTCAGGCACTCCTGAATCCAGGGCCAGTGCTTTATCCACTTTATCCAGCTTCCCCTTAAAATACTTTTAATGCCCCAAAGTAAAAGTATCTGAGTATTCTACAGGGTGGAAGTAAACAGGGAGAGCTTTCCATGCACCAGGGTTAGCTAGTACAAATATTTGTCAATGTGTGTTTATGAGTCTTTTGTGTTTTAAACATCGATATCTATTTTATACATTGCATACTTTTCCTAAAAAGTAACCTTTAATCCCTCTTAGGGGAGACCCCAGACATGAAATATACGTGAGCTTTATTTTAGAGAATTTCCCTGGAGTTTTGGGGTGGGAAAATAATCCAGAGAGTACCCAAAGAAGCCCAATCTTTAGGGACTGAACCTGATCAAATTGAGTCCAGAGCTAGACTTCTTTTTCTGGGATCCCTCTGGGCCAGGAGAAACACTTTTTACTTCTTAGGATTTTGAGGTACAGACTTTTAGAGGCTAGGTCTGTTGGGGATACCTCTCCTTATGGCTATCGTCAAGTCCCCAGAGACCCCATTGGATGCCTTCATCATACTTCAGAGGTAGTAATTTACATATGGTATATCTGTTTTCCAGGTCCCAAATCTTCTTTCAGCCATATACTTCTGAAGATGATTTTTGTTACTCAAGCAGAGGACTATATATGTATCTCTATAAATTTCATTTTGCTATCTTCTTGTTGTCATCTTGCTTTATCTGCTCAACATTTTATAGACTGTTGAGATATTTTTGGATTCTGAGTGAGTGTCATCAATCATGTTAACCATGTCTCCCTCCCTCCCCCAGCTTTGTCATCTGCAAATTTGATAAGGAAGTTATCTATATCTTTATCCAAGCAATTGATAAAACTGGTAAAGAGCCCAGTACCAATCCCTGAGGAACTCCACAAAAGTCTTCCTTCTAAGGTGATAGTAAATTAATTATGACATGCTTTGGGTCTAGCTAGTCAACCATTTCTGAATCAACTTAACTGTAATGATGTATTTCATATTTCTCTCTGTTGTCCACAAGAATAACATTTGGCATGAGAGATTGCCAAGTAATTGCTTAAAAATCTAAGCAAACATTTCCTTCCTCCTCCAACATTTCTTTAATCTATCAGTTTAGCAATCCTGTCAAAGAAGAAATGAGGGCAGCTTGGCATGACCTTTTGTTAATGAAATAATGTTGGCTCTTTGTGATTCCCCTTCCTTTTCTCAAAATCTCAATAATATGTTCCACTTTTTCCTTCCTGGGAATTGAAGTCAAGCTGACTTACAGAATCCACTTTCTCTCTTCCTTTTTTGAAACTTGGGACAACATTTGCCTTTCTTTAAGATATAGCATCTTTCATAAGCTATGGCTTTTGTTCTAACCCTCACACTAATTAGCTGTGTGAGGCTAATTTTGATCTACCTGGTCCTCAGTTTACTTAGCTACAAAATAAGGGTATTGGAAGTGGAAATCATAATAATAATTAATGTATATAAAGCATTTGATGGTTGGCAAAACACTTTAAATACATTCTTTATTTTTATTTGTAAAATATCTTTGCGAAGTTATTAACATAAATATCATTATCTTCATTTAATAATTGAGGGCCCTGTGGCTCAGAATTGTTAATTGACATTTCTCAGACTCATAAAGCTAATAAGTAGAAGAGCCAAGACTCAAAATAGGTCTCTACCTTATTACTGCTGTTAGGCCCTTATAATGCTAAAACTTCATGATTCAATGCATGCACACTCGTAGACAGACAACTATGGAAACTTCATTTCTACATGGTGAAAAGAAGGATGAATGGGAAATAAATGATTAATTTGAAAGTCCAAGGCAGTTTCCATGAAATGCATTCTCATTGTTTCATAAATTTTAAATTATTCAAGTGATTTATTTAATAAAAAGGCCTTGTTTTAGAATAACTAATATGTAAAGCCAATGGAACTAGATGGTTCACAGCAGTAAAGTTTCTCATTATTTTATTAACTAATAGTTACTATGTTTTTTCTTTAAAATTATTTTCTATCATCCCTAGAAAATACAATAATAATGTGGATAATAATGTGTAAGGTATTCACTGCCTTTGAAATGGAAAGGTTTCATGTGGCTGTTTAATATTGTGGCATGGTCTGGGAAGATGAGAATTGGCCATGTGATTAACTTGAGTAATAACAAAATTTTGCTACCCTGGACTAGCAGTCCTGTATTCTAGTAACTCAAGTATTAGAAGTATCAGCGAATGAAGTTACCTGGAGATAACCAGAAAGATTGGTAGGAAATAATTTATGAGAGTGCTAATTTCCCTTCCTGGAGATTTCATATCTTTTTTGCTATCATTTCACAAAGGACTGGCTTTCTTCTGGCCAATATGTGGCATCTGGAAACAAAAATTATTTCTCTTTCTTGCTGTAGATTTCTCTTCTTACCCAAGCTAAAAATCATAGAATTTTAGAGCTGGAATTACCTTAGAGGTTACCTAGTGCACTCCTTCATTTTTTTTTTTAACGGGGCAGAGGGGATTAAGTGACTTGCCCAGGGTCACACAGCTAGTAAGTGTCAAGTGTCTGAGGCCGGATTTGAACTCAGGAACTCCTGAATCCAGGGCCAGTGCTTTATCCACTGTGCCACCTAGCCGCCCCTGCACTCCTTCATTTTTCAGAAGAGGAAACTGAGGACCAGAGAGGTTAATTGACTTGTCCATGATCAAAGAATTAACCATTGTCAGGGACAGAATTTGAATTTAGTCCTGGATTCAGTATCTCCTGAATGCAAGTTCAACATTTTCCACTACCCAGCACTGCTATACTGATTCTCCTTTACTTAAAGGGAAATTGTACCTTCCTGGGGCACAATTAACCTGTCTATTAATTGATAAATGAATAAGAGAGCCAGACACCCACTGCATTAAATATGAATGAGTTCTTCATTCCAGATAGATTGAATATGAATTTACTCATTATTAATAACAATAATAATAACAATAATAACAATAACAATAACAATAACAATAATAATAACAAATAAGAACAATCCACTTGACAAGATTCTTGGTATGTGTTTAAAAAGCTAGGTGGCATAGTGGGTCGAGTGCCAGACATGAAATTGCATTTGAATCTAGTATCAGACATTTAACTAGATGAGTGATCCTGGGCAAGTCACTTAACTTCTGTCTGCCTTAGTTTCCTCATCTGTAAAATCAGGATAAGAAGAATACCTACCTCTCAGGGTTATTGTGAGGGTCAAATGAGATAATATGTATAAAATGCTCTGCAAACCTTATAGGCAAATAGGTGGTGCAGTGCACAGAGCAATGGGCCTGAAGTCAGACTAGATCTGAGTTCAAATCTAGCCATAGACACTTACTAGTTGTATGACCTTGGGCAAGTCACTTAACTACTGTCTGCCTCAATTTCTCAATGGTAAAATGGGGATGATAATAATAGCATCTACTTCCCAGTGGGAATCAAATGAGATCTTCCTTAAACATTTAGCACAGTGCTTGGTACATAGCATAAAGGCTTGTTTCCTTCCTGATTAATATTCAAGTAGTTTTTTGTTTTTGTTTGTTTTTTAACTATAACTACCTTTGGATGTATGGTGAAAGCAGTGCTGAATTGTAGTATTATAGGGAAACTTGGGTAAGAAACAGAAGACACCAGGGCTAGAACTAGGGCCTAGATAGGGACCTGTGATTTCATAAGTATGGAGAACTCCTAAGCTAGGAAACTCCTACCAATACAGATTCGTGCCTTCTCTGTAATTTATAGTGTTAGAGATGCCTAGAGCACAGTCAAGTGACATGTCCAGTATCACACAGTCAATATATGTGTCAGAGTTAGAACATGAACTCAGGCCTTTTTTGAGTCTAAGGCCAACTCTCTATTAACTACTCCAAGCTGCTATTCTACTGCAGTAAAAAGTCACATAATAGCCATATAGAACAGATAGATTTCATTTAAATTTTCGTTTTGAATTTAATTTTAAAATTCTGAACTAAACACATATCAAATCAATTTGTTATTGGTGTTCAATCATTGTTCAGCCATGTCTGACTTTTTGTGACCTCATTTGAGATTTTCTTGGTACACATACTGGCGTGGTTTGCCATTTCCTTCTCCAACTCATTTTACAGATGAGAAAACTGAGGCAAACAAGGTTAAATGAATTGACCAGGGTCACACAGCCAGGAAGAGTCCAAGGCCAGATATGAATTCAGGAAAATGAGTTTTCCTGACTCTAGGCCTAGCACCCTATCCATTGTACCACCTAGTTGCCCATCAAATAAAATACTATTTCCATATATAAGCAGAAAGAAAAAGAGGGTTTTACCCCAAATTCTTGATCTCTATTCTATACAGTTTGTTTTTCTTTTAAAATATTTAATAAATTCAACATGTAATTTTCAAAGGTGTCCTGCTTGTTTTTGATTGCTTGTGGCCTTCCTTTAGGAAGGAAAGATTTTATTCAGTGTCTGTTTTACTAGGCAAATTCTGGAAGATCATAGATCATATCTTTAATGTGTTATATCTATTATTTAACACAATATATATTTTTAAAATGTTATATTTAAAAACAATTACCATGTGCAATAGTGAAATAGGTGAATTGCCCTATTAAGAGTGTCAGGGTAGGGGCAGTTAGGTGGCTCAGTGGATAGAGCACTGGCCCTGGAGTCAGGAGTACCTGAGTTCAAATCCGACCTCAGACACTTAACACTTACTAGCTGTGTGACCTTGGGCAAGTCACTTAACCCCAATTGCCTCACTAAAAAAAATTTTTTTTTAATTTTTAAAAAGGGCAGCTAGGTGGCGCAGTGGATAAAGCACCGGCCCTGGAGTCAGGAGTTCCTGAGTTCAAATCCAGCCTCAGACACTTAACACTTACTAGCTGTGTGACCCTGGGCAAGTCACAACCCCCATTGCCCCGCAAAAAAAAAAAAAAAAAAAAGAGTGTCAGGGTAGAAATATGATTTCCTACTAGATTTTCCTTGATTTGTTGTGTTTTGTTTTCTTCCTGGAAGAGCTCATGCATCCTGGAAAGGTACATAAATGGAACATCTCTATTTATGTTGGTGTTGTTTGTCAGACATGTTTATGGTTCTTAAATGCTTTCCTATTTGTTGCTGTAAAAAAGGAATTGGTTCCTGAAATCCGAAGAGATGGTTAAAAAAGAATTAAACTAAATGTAAAGATGCTTTCCAATGTACCTTCTTAGACATTTATCTGGAAGATTAAGAGGTTAAATGAGTCTCTCAGTCATGTCGAGGACATCACTCGAGGTCACATAGCCAATACTTATATGTCTTCAACCCAGGTCTTCATGACTCTAAGGCTGACTTTATCCACTACATCTCATTTATCCTTAAGGCATTCAGATATCCAGTTATTTAACAAAAAAGTGTTCTATTAAGAGTTTACCTTATAGTAAATAAAGTTCTATTATTTTATATATACTCTTTTCACATGCAAAATTTCTGCCAACTGCCACCCAGCATGAAGAAAACAGGTTATACCTAGGTGAGTCTTAGTGTTTAATATGAAACAATTTAGTGCAGAAGAAAGGATACTGAACTTGGGTTTGCAGTCAGAAGATCCAGATTCAATTCTGGCTGTTATCATTGGTCCAAAGTTTTCTCATCTTAAAATGGATTGTACCATCTACCTAATAGGACTCTAGAGGAAAGGGCTCCATGATAAGAAATACTTGACTTGGGCTAGTCCCTTGGTAGTTTAGGTTTGATATTCAATGGAAATAAAACACTCATAGAAAATTTGACAGAAAGGAGGTTTCCTTAGCCATTTTAGAGGAAGGATGTTCAACAAGTATATATGGCAGAGATATTATAATGATTCAGCTAAGCATAGTTCCCATGCTTCTTGTGTTGACCACTGGTTAAGCATCAAAGAGGGAAGCTAGAGCCTTAATCAATCAAATCTCAAGGAAAATTTCAGTACTTTTTTTTTGGTGGGTCAATGAAGGTTAAGTGACTTGCTCAGAATCACACAGCTAGTCAGTGTCAATTGTCTGAGGCTGGATTTGAACTCAGGTCCTCCTAAATCCAGGGCTGGTACTTTATTCGCTGCTCCACCTAGCTGACCCCTAATTTTAATACCTTTTAAGGAAAATACCTCACCCACATATAAATGTAAATGGTTGTGGTTAAAATCATCATCATTATTTTCACTATTCCTCTTTTATAGCCTTCCATCTCTAATCCCCATGTCTTAGAAAGAATGAAATACAAAGCGGGAGGTAGCTAGGGATTTCAAATCCTTAAGGGAAACACAGTGTGTGTAGCCACCATGGCCAATGGAGATGGGGAAGAGGAAGAAGAGAAAGAAAAATCTTGCTGGAAGTCCAAGGAAGTGATATTTTGAATCCCACCTCCCCCACCTCAACATTCAACTCAAGAGCAACCCTTCTCTTCCCTTGTCCTCTCTGGAACGCTTGCTCCATAGGTAAACTTGCTTTCATCTTAAGACTTTTTCTGTTTCTTACTCCCACCATCTTGCACTCACTGAAACCTGGCTCTTTTCTAATGACACAGCCTCTGTGCTCATCCTTGCAGCACTTGTTGTACTTTCACTCATACCCTACAACTAAGTAGTTATGGTGGCTAAAGTCTTGTTTTCTATTGCCATTTACAGGTTCTTGCTTGACCTCTCTTCATTTGTGTCTCATTGTCATTTGAGCAGGAGAGTGACATGGCCAGACCAAGATTAAAGAATATCCCTTCTGCAACTGTGTGAAAGATACATTGGAAAAAATAATAAATAAATTAGATGCATTAGAAAGACTTAAGGCAGAGACCAATTTGGAGATTGTTGTGATAGTCCAAGTATGAGGTGATGAGGGACAGAACTAGGGTGTTATACATTCTTCTTGTCTCCCCCATTAGAATGTAAGGTCCTTGGGGGCAGCTAGGTGGTGCAGTGGATAGAGCACCAGCCCTGGAGTCAGGAGTACCTGAGTTCAAATCCTGCCTCAGACACTTAACACTTACTAGCTGTGTGACCCTGGGCAAGTCACTTAACCCCAAATGCCTCACACACACACACACAAAGAATGTAAGCTCCTTGTCAGGAGGGATTATTTCATTTTTTCTACTTTGATCCTCCACACCTGGCAGGGTGCCTAGCACATAGTAAGTACTCAATACATGTTTGTTGATTAGTGGATGAGTTTTTATGCTTTGCGATTGTTAGAAATCCTACACAACTTCCCAAATGCAATCTAAATACTTTCTTCTTCCTCTTCAATGTTGTACCCAGCTCATTATCCATCTTTAATGCTTGAACAAGTTATATGTATTAACAGACAAACTCAGTGAATTGTGCACCCAACTGCGGGTCATACTCTAGACAGTAGAGATCATCTATCCTTTTAGTTCTTACTTTGCAGTTTGTGAGGCTGATCTCTCTCTCTCTCTCTCTCTCTCTCTCTCTCTCTCTCTCTCTCTCTCTCTCTCTCTCTCTCTTTTTTGCAGGGCAATGGGGGTTAAGTGACTTGCCCAAGGTCACACAGCTAGTAAGTGTTAAGTGTCTGAGGCTGGATTTGAACTCAGATCTTCCTGAATCCAGGGCCACTGTGCCACCTAGCTGCCCTGGCTGATCTCTTTTGAAGGTCTTTAGATAGGAGAAGTTTATGGAAAGATAGCAGAAAACTTTTCGCTCTCCAAATTTCCTCCACAAAAAAAGACAGAATATTACCTCAGAGCCGCAGAAATAAACACTGGATAAAGCAGTTGTCCTCCTAACACAGTTCAAGAAGACTCCAGGAAAGACCTAACCTTCTGGGGCAGAGGTTAGGCCTGAGTGAAGTGCAAACACCTCCAAACTGACTTTGTAGAATCAACAAACAACAAACCCTGGGTGTAGCTGGGTTGAGAGGCAGCCTCAGCCTTAGAAACTTTCATTTCACAGACAGTGTGGGCATCTGATGGCTGAGCATAACATTGAAAGATGCTCCACTGTCCAGCACAGCTGTGCTGACCAGACATGTCCCGGGCTGTCCTGGGCTGTGGCTGCCAGGAAGCTAGTGCATCCCTGGTTAGTGCAGGAATGAGGGGATGCTGTATGGACACTTGCAGAAGAACAGGGTCCCTGGTTTCAGTTCCAGGGCAGAGAGGACAGCTGTAGTTTGCAGTCACTGGAGAGGCCACCAGGAGCAAGATCATTTGTGAGATGGTGCAGCTGGGGGCCGTAGTGGTGGCTTAGGAGTGGAGAGCAGAGCTGAAGCTTGGGCCGCAAGACGGACCTCAAAAAATAACTGCCAAAAACAAAGTAAAGCAAAATAAAAATAAAAATGAGTAAGCAAAGGAGAAAGAACACAGCATAGATAATTACTATGGGGATAGAGAAGATCTGACTTCATATTCAGAGGACAATAATGGAGTTAAAAAGCCACTCCTTTTTCAATGAGAAATGTTAAGCAGTCCCAAGCACAAAAAGAGTTCTTGGAAGAACTTAAAAGGGACTTTAAAATCAAATAAGAGAGATCAAGAAAAAAATATTTTAAAAATTGGAGCAATCTAAGAAAATCAAGAAAATTATGAAAATAAAGTCAACCAACTTGAAATAGAGAATAAAAAACTTAAGGAAGAAAATAATTCCTTGAAAACCAGAATTAATCATGGGGAAGCTAATGACATTCGAAGACACCAAGAAATCATAAAACAAAACCAAAAGAATAAAAAAATAGAAGGGAAAGTGAAACATCTTCTCAGAAAAACAATTGACCTAGAAAACAGATCAAAGAGAAATAATATAATAATAGTTAGACTACCTGAAAATTATGATAAAAAAGAAACTTGATACAATATCACATTAAATTATCAAGGAAAATTGCCCTGAAGTTCTAGAATGAGAAGGCAAAGCAGAAATAGAAAAAAAAATCCACTGATCATCACCTGAAAGAGAAGGGAAGAAAATTTATAGGAATATCACAGTCACATTTCAAAGCTCCCAGGTTAAGGAGAAAATATTGGAAGCAACAAGAAAAAACAATTTAAATATAATGGAAGTACAATAAGAATTACACAAGACCTAGCAGGTACTACACCGGAGAAACATAAGTCTTGGAATACTACATTCCATAGTGCAAAAGAGTTCAGTAGCTTAGAATATGAATGGGATGAATTTATCCATAAAATGGAAACAGAAAGCATATTGAAAATTAGAATTCAACAATTTGTTGCTTTCAGGAAACATAAAAATGAGAGAGGCACACAAAGATAAAATAAAGAGCAGGAGTCAAAATAATTATATATAAAAAAAGCAGGAATAGTAATCATGATCCAAGACAAAGTTAAAGTTAAAATAGATTTAATTGAAAGAGAAAAATAGAGAAACTACACTATGTGTCAGCAATGGAATTCAATATTGTTTTAGGCCATTAAAAATAACTAGAGGGGGCAGCTAGGTGGCACAGTGGATAGATAGAGCACCGGCCCTGGATTCATGAGGATCTGAGTTCAAATCTGACCTCAGACATTTGACACTTACTAGCTGTGTGACCCTGGGCAAGTCACTTAACCCTCATTGCCCTGCAAATAAAATAAAATAAAATAACCAGACAGTATAAAATACCTGAGGGTATACCTGCCAAAACAGGCACAGGAACTATATGAACATAAACCTTTTTATTCAAATAAACTCAGATCCAAATAACTGAAGTAATATTTATTATGCATGGGTAGGTAAATCCAATATAATTTTTTAAATGACAGTTTTACCTAACTAATCTATTCAAAGTCATTCCAATCAAATTACTAAAGATGATTTTTTCTAAATTAGAAAAAACAACAAAATTCATTTGAAAGTGCTGACAATAGGTCAGAAATTTCAAAGAAACAAGGAAAAAAAGATGTAAAGGAAGTAGATTCAGTAGTATCAGACTTTAAACTATATTATAAGGTAAGAGTATTATTGAAGTTTAAATGGATTTCAATTATTTTAAATAAAAATTTATTTATAAATACATAATTATTTAAATAAACAAAACCTATGTATCTAAGAATAGAAGGAATGTAGAAAATCGGGTGGGGACTTTCATAGACAATCTCAGATAAGATGTGATTGGGTAATATTGCTATGATTTAGGAAATGATGAATTGGTTGATCTAGAAAAACACAGAAAGCCTTGGATTTATGAAGGAAGATGCTATCCACCTTCAGAGAAGCAGAAGACAGGTGGAAATAAGCATAGTATGATTTTACATATAAGTGCATGAGTGGGGGCAGCTAGGTGGTGCAGTGGATAGAGCACGAGCCCTGGATTCAGGAGGACCTGAGTTCAAATTTGGCCTCAAACACTTGACACTTACTGGCTTTGTGACCCTGGGCAAGTCACTTAACCCTCATTGCCCTGCTTTAAAAAAAAGTGTATGAGTGTGTATATATATATATATATATATATATATATATACATATATATATATATGTGTGTGTGTGTGTGTGTGTGTATACATATATATATAAACAGACACACACACATATACACAATACATATATAAATATATATATATATATATATATATATATATTTATATATACATATATTTTCCCCCACCCTAAAGAAGGCTACAATTGAGTATGGATATACATACACACACATATACATATATTTATATACATATATATGTATATCCACATTTATATACATGTATACATATGTATATCCACACTTAATTGTAACCTTTTTATTTTCTTCCTTCCTTCCTTCCTTCCTTCCTTCCTTCCTTCCTTTCTTTCTTTCTTTCTTTTTATGGGGCAATGTGACTTGCCCAGGGTCACACAGCCAGTAAGTGTCAAGTGTCTGAGGTCAGATTTGAACTCAGGTTGCCTGAATCCAAAGCCAGTACTCCAACTGCTCCACCTAGCTGCTCCATAATTGTAACGTTTTTTAGGGTAGTGGGGAAAAATAAAATAAAAATTGCACAGCTGAGAACAAAAGAAAACCAATAAGGAAGCAAAAGCTGGGCAGCTTTGAAAACAATGCATCATATTATATAGATTTTCTTGAAATGGAAATTTATTGTTTTATATTGAATCCTCTCTTATGTTCTGCTGTGTACATGGCAAAGTTTTTTTTATTTTTCATTTTGTTTGTAAGTTTAAAATACATTTTAAAATTTACTAGAAAAAATAATATTCATCTGAAAATTAATAATGAACCTAAGAAAAGTGAGTCCATCTCCTTGATATCATTAGCTCATTTGTGTGTGTAGCCATACACACATCAACTTTGTCCATCTCACCTGCCTGGTCTTCATTATATTTGGTGCTGACATCTTCAGCATCTATAGCAAGAGCTTCATTCTTAAGGCCTTGCTGGGGCTCCTCCATGCATAGTTTCATGTCCAGATGGATATGGATTTAGGCATGTAGATGTAAGGTTAGTGACTCCTTTTAGCAGTGCTTTTCAAATACAGACTGGGAAAGCCAGAGATGCTTGCTGAATTCATAGGAGGTGAAGTATTAAACACAATGTTCATTATTTTGTCAGGATGATCCAGGTCTATTTAAGCTGACTTTGTCTGACTCAATAGATGAGCATTACACTTCTCAGGAAGGAAGTTGTAGTACCATACAAAGGGTATTAGACTGGGTACCTTGGGTTCCTGTTACTGTTCTGCTGTGGTTCAATGGAGACTCCTGGAATTAGAATCAGAGGATTTCAGTTCTGGGAAAACTGGGCCTAGCTGACAGAAATGACTCGATGTTTGACCACTGATCTACTTGCCTTTGTTCCAGGAAATTCCCAGGCACTGAATGCTGGAGTAGTATGCTATATTTGGAAGATGAATGCAAGGCTCCACAGATCATAATCAGTTTAGCAAACTTCCTCTAATCCAAGTATGCAAGAACCTACTATGTGCCAGGTACTGTGCTAAGCACCAGGCATACAAATAAAAAGAAAAAGTCACTTTCCTCAAGGTTCTTACAATCTATTGGCTTAAGACAACACACAAAAAAGGAAGCTGAAAAGTTGGGAAGAGGAAAGAACTAACTGGCCATCCTTTAATAGAGATTTTAGGAAGAGTTATTCACTTTCCCCTTCAATCAGAGAGGCCCCAGGGACAGAGGGTACTTATGTGATGTGAATACTAAGGCTGATACAATCTTGGGGATTGGGGGGCATGATGGGGAGAAGCCCAAAGTAGTACAGGCAGATGGGAAATGAGGAAAAGAATAGAATCCTCCTTTCCCCCTTCCTCCCAATTCTCAGAGAAGTAAAATGTTTTTAATTCTTGTAAGTGGCCTTGTTGCAGCATTAATGAATTCAGTGTGATAAAAACATAAATTGATGGCAAAGCTGGGATTAGAATTCCTCACATCCAGCCAAATACCAATTCAGTGCACCACACTACTTCTAAATCCAAGATATTTTAGGCATTCCCATGAGGTCCAATGAACCACTAGATTGAGTTAGGGGCAGATTGAATTTAACATGAAGCATAAGTGTCTGGGTATCACACAGATTTATAGAGTTTCCCTGGTGCCCTTATAATCCACAGCCTTTTAAAATAAATGCTGGGGCAGCTAGGTGGCGCAGTGGATAGAACACCGGCCCTGGAGTCAGGAGTACCTGAGTTCAAATCCAGCCTCAGACATTTAAAACTTACTAGCTGTGTGACCCTGGGCAAGTCACTTAACCCCAATTGCCTCCCTAAAAAAAATAAAACAAAATAAAAAAATAAATGCCAAATGTGTTGATGGGACAATAAAAAAATTTAGGGAGAATATAGATATGCATATACTGGTGGCAACAGCAGTGATAATTAAAAGAATATTTTACTTCTGTGAGAATGGAGGAGGGGAGCAACTCACTATCATCACAGAGATGGTCCTGTGAAGAAAGAGTTACAGACTAAAGGATCTAGGATGGAGTGGAAACTTGAGAAGAGAAGAAAATATTTGCAACAGTTGTTCTTTGGAATGAAATAGGGTCAATGAATGATGTAAAAATTGTCAAGGAATAGTGAAGGCCTAGTTGAGATTATATAGCATAAATATGATAAATGAGGTTTTCTGATTTTTCTACAGAAGCATTTAGCAGCCCAGGCCACCCTATTGCTGGTAGCAATGGCAAGGTTAAAGTGAGGTCCTCCGTAGCCAACATATGAGTAACATACCTTGAAGGAGAGGGGAGGCCACCGAGTTTTTTCAAGGGATCAGCAAAGGTACTTTTTGTAAATTGAATGAACATTTAGCATATATACATATGTCTATTTTCAAATGTTGTAGATGCTTTTCTGATGAATACGAAGTACTTTAAAAATTTTTTTGGATACTAATAGTTCAAGTACATCATTTTGTGGGCTTTCAAATTTTTTTTAATGTTAAAATAGGTTCTGATACTCAAGAAGACTGGAAACTTTTGGTCTAAATGTCAAAATGCTCCTATGACCCCTGGAGTTTATAATACAATGAAAAACACCTTCTTGTGATCTTCCTACCTTCTAGAAGATGATTAGTTGTCCTAGACTGTTTACTAAAATCAAGGGAATTTTCAGTAAGAAGCAAAAGGTAAGAAACCCAGAAGTAGAATCTAGCATGTCAAAGTTAAAATACCCTTGGCATCTTCTCTACTAATGCCTTTCTGAACACAGAATGTAAGATCAATCACAACATTTATGAAAAGTTGTTTGGAACACATGGAAGAAAAGGATGTGTGCAAAGCCACTAATGTGAGCTTTTCAAAGAACTCTCAGGATTAGAGAAATTAATTGAAAATCTTAACTGTTAAGAGTTTTCCATATTTTCCTTTCTCTGAAATATCATTTTATCTGAAGAGTTCATTTGAATTGCTCTAAAAGTACTTGATCCTGAATGGGATGAAGTCACATGTTGAGAAAAGAAGAAAACATTTCCTACTTTCATTGAAAATAAAGTGATGGAAGAATTGAATGGACATGGAACCTCAAATGGAAATCCATTCAGGTGAGAAGATACATAGTAATGCAGTGAAAATTGAAGATATGGGAAATGGAATTCTGTTCCCATGTCTGCTTAAAAAGGTCATTTTCAAGAGGCTATATGGCTCCTTTCTTCCAAGCCACAAATTGTAGTTTCCTTACCCTCAAAGCAAGATACTCAAAGGCTCATTTTATGGCTACCTTACTCTTTTTTATCATAAAAATATTTTATTATTTTCCAGTTACACATAAAGATAGTTTTCAATATTTGTTTTCATAAGATTCTTAGTTCCAAATTTTTCTCCCTCTCTCCCTTCCCTCCCCTGTCCCCAAGACAGAAAGCAGTCTGATATAGGTTATATATGTACAATCACATTAAACATATTTCTGCATTAGCCATCTTGTGAAAGAAGAACCAGAACACAAGGGAAAAACCTCAAAAAAGAAAAAAAAAATCAAAGCCAAAAAGTAGAAACAGTATGGTTCAATCTACATTCAGAATCCACGGTTCTTCTTTTTTTTTTTTTTGGATGTGGAGATCATTTTCTATCATGAGTCCTTTGGAATTGTCTTGGATCATTGCACTGCTGAGAAGAGCCAAGTGTATCATAGTTGATCATCACACAATGTTGCTGTTCCTATGTACAATGTTCTCCTGGTTTTGCTCACTTCACTCGGCATCAGTCCACTTAAGTCTTTCCAGGTTTTTCTGAAATCTGCCTGCTCATCATTTCTTACAGCACAATAGTATTCCATTATATTCATATACCACAACTTGTTTAGCCATTCCCCAGTTGATAGGCATTCCCTCGATTTCCAATTCTTCGCCATCACAAAGAGAGCTGCTATATATATTTTTTTGTATGTGGGTCCTTTTTCCTTTTCTATGATCTCTTTGGGATACAGACCTAGTAGTGGTATTACTGGGTCAAAGGGTATGCCCTTTGGGCATAGTTCCAAATTGCTCTCCAGAATGGCTGGGTTGGTTCACAGCTCCACCAACGATGCATTAGTGTTCCAATTTTCCCACAGCTTCTCCAACATTTATTATTTTCCTTTTGTCATATTAGCTGCTGCCTTACTCTTTAATAGACCTTGGGTATTTGTCCCCTCCTTCTTCTTACTCTCCTTTTCAAACAAGATCCTTTTTAATCCTCATCAGAATTGCTTCTATAAAATTCTGAATCAAAGAAAACTGTTAATCAACTACTGGTTTAATTCTGGTGGGGCTCTCCATAGCTGAGCAGGAAAACAAAATATAATTTTAGAATAGAATGTTTTTAAAATATCTGTTGCTGACAGATAAAAGGATAACATGTTTGAGCATAGGAGAAGACCATAGTTTAAAAAGGCCAGGTTCGACAAAAGATAAAAATCAGAACTCTTCTTTAATAGTGTTAAAAAAAAACAATCCAGAACTTGGTTAGGGGTAAAACAATAGCTAATTACAGTGAACATAAAATTGGGCTAAGATAAAGTTGTTATGAATGCCCTACATGAATTGAACTAATCAAATTTAACCTTTTCTCATGTGTTCAGGAGAAGACAGAGCCAATTTTCCATTGCTGTACAAAAATTTAACACCTGAAAATTAGAATATTTGGCACTAGAAAAACAATACTTATAGGAAGTTGTCATGGAGCATGGAGGAAACAGACAATGATAACCCTAGATAATGCCAAGTATTGTGGCATAAAACTTTTGAAAACATGATTGGTCCATAGATTGAGAAGGCTCATGATATAATGGAAAACATGCTGGACTCAGAGTTAGAAGATGCTGTTGTGAAGTCAAGATACTTAATAGCTGTGTGATTATGAAGAAGAAATTTCATCTCCCAAAATTTGGGTTCTCCATCTGGAAAATGAATATAATAATGCTGATACTATATCCCTCACACTGTTATTGTGATAAAAACACTTTGCAAACATCAAAATGCTATAAAAAATTAACATTATTATCTGGAGAAGCACATTGCTCTGTTAAAACCTATGAGACCAGGGGGCAGCTAGGTGGCACAGTGGATAGAGCACTGGACCTGGATTCAGAAGGACCTGAGTTCAAATCCGGCCTCAGACGCTTGACACTTACTAGCTGTGTGACCCTGGCCAAGTCACTTAACCCCCACTGCCCTGCAAAAACCAAAACCAAAAAAAAAAACAAAACAGAAAACTTGTGAGACCAAATAAACCACATAACATTTCAGAAGACTCAGTATACTGAGTTACCTCTTCATTCAGTATACTAGAGCAGGGTTGGCTACATTTCCCCCTCAGGGCTTTAGGGGTACCCCTGAGAGGTTGGAGTATCCCTTGTTTAATGCCATTGGCTCAGGCCCCCATTTTAGTGTGCTCACCCCACTATTAACAGCTAGTAACTAGCACCCCAGTTCCATTTAGCCAATAAGTATTAAATAACTTTTACAAAAGGGTTATTTACTTCAAAGATATAGCAAGAAGAGAAATGCAAAATTTTCTCCTCCAACACTTCAGAGAATACTCTTCTCTCTACCACCTTCATCTCTGGGGAAAATGGACTAGACTTAACACAGTTTCCACTTAGAAATTGGTCCCACAAAGTTCACATCCAAATACAACAACATCTTGCTGCTCCTAGTGACAAGTGTCACTAGGCCCTCCTCAGAATGGTGGACTTAGTGCTGAGCTGCCTACAAAACCCGGCATGGACTTAACTTCTAGGCTCCCATGCCTTGGTTATCCATTCTTCTGACCTTTCAAAAGTCACAGAGACATAGGTTCCATCTCTAATCTCCTTTACCTAAAGCAAAAAAAAAAAAAAAAGTTCAGGCAGAGAAATGAGGCCACACAAGCTTGCCTCAGATGGGGAAGGCCCCAAACCTTCCTCTTACATCATTCTCTCTTTTCTCTTATTGGGTGCTTTCAGGCAGGAAGAAGTCACCTGAAAAAGAAGTCAAACCAAGAGACAGGGAATGAATGTCTATTTCCAGAGATATAGCAGCAGCCAATCAAAGTGACTCCTCTTCCTCTCATGATAAGTGGACTAAAATCGGTTACAGAATGTTTGCTTATGTTCTAAAGACTCTCTCCAGCTTCTTTCATTAAATTATTCTCTTTCCACAGAGAATGGAATTAACGACACACCATGCATGCTCATAAGGACTGAGCTCAGAGGCCATTATATTAGCAAAAGCATTTCTACTTTGATTTCTACATAAATTTTCACAATAGTTTTTGTGAGTCATGCCCAGCACTGAAAACCTCTGATGTCACTGAAATCTCCCTTAAAGAGCTTTTAAATAGTCAATTATTTTAAAATGAAACAACAAAAATCTGCTTCCAGCAGGAAGGATTTTAGAACACTGAATTGATTTTTAAATATCTCTGAAATTTCCCATGACATTAGCACACACAGGTCTCAAACAACCCTGGAAAGCCTTGCTACCAGAAGTTCATTGTGGCTGTCTTAAGCAATACTTTATAGAAATCATGGCCTGAGTCCCCATCCTGTACAACATAGAACTTCAGACCACAAAGAAGAAATAGCAACGGTAATTAAGATAAGAAATAAACATAAATAACAGGAAATATCAAAGAGTAAAGTCATTCCCTGCCCCATGCATAAATAGGTGCAATCTACTGCATTCGCCTCTCCCATTGGGAATAGCATAGAAACCTCCCAGGGTAAGGAAACTCTCTCTCTCAGAATATCACTGAATAAAGGAAATATCAATTGCTCCTGGTTTATCTTAGCATACTTTTGGTGACTCTAGCATATGCATCTACTAATTTCCGAAGAGGCAGCCTAAAATCTGTTTAACTCTGGGTCATGAGGATTCCATCACAACTCTTGTTCACTAACACATCTCTGGCAGGCATTTTTTGAAAATTTCTGTGTGCAAGTTTGTTTCACTAGTCACAGCTGTCCAGAAATATCCTGGGCTTCCCTTGGAGGCATCTATTCCAACTTTCTCATTTTACAGATGAGGATAATGAGGCTAAGAAAGGTTAAGTGACTTGCCCAGAGCCATTCAGTTAATAAATACTTGAAGTAAGATTAGAATTCAGGTCTTCTTGATTCCAAATCCAGCTGTCTAACCACGATACCATGTTTGCACTACGATGAAAAAAAAAATGATAATTGTGTTATTTAAAACTCTAAATGTGGGTTATAATCCCCCCCCCCGTTTTGGGGGGAAACCGGCTAGATTCACTGATAAATTCACCAAGAGTTTAGGCTTTTAAGGGTTTATTAAAAGATATAAGATAGTAAAGCTAAAAGATAGCTTCTTAAACTGTGGGTTGCAACCTCATATGGGGTCACCTAACAATGTGGAGGGGTCATGAAAAATTTGGCATTGGTAAAAGGTTATGTATACCTATTTTATATACCTATATATCCAGGGTCGTGTAAACATTTCTCAGGTGAAAAGGGGTCATGAGTGGAAAAAGTTCAAGAAGCTTTGCTCTAGATGACTTGTGCTTAAATTATGCCTCTGCTACTCATTCACTACCTGTGTGATTTCAGGCAAGTCATTTAGCCTCTTTTGGTCTCAGTTTTCTCATTAGAAGAATGAATGAGCGGGATTAGATGGCTTCTGAGGTCTCTTCTGTGATGTTAGGATCCTTTGTCCTTCCTCATCACAGCTCAATGACTTGACTAGACTCTTCTATATTCCTTATTTTGACTAGCAAACTAATTGAGATAAGAAGTTCTTCTGAACCTGGAGTTGGCCCCTAGCTCTGTCCTGAACTCAATTCAGTTGGACAAATTAAAGACTACATGTAAGGCACTGTCTTAGCATATGGAGATGCAAAGACAAAAATACAACAGTCTCAGCCCTCAAGAAACATATTCATTTGACCTTGGAGAATCTCCATTTCTATTTATTACACCTGGGTCAACCAAGAGTTTGATTTTTGTGTTTATGGTCCCAACTCTATTACCTTGGCTAATGAGGAGTTAACCTTGACAAAGATTTAATCTTGTCAAGGAAACTTACATACGGGAGGGCTTGACCACCCTGTAGGTTTGTCACATTCTTATCCTATATTAGATTGTAAGCTCCTTGAGGTACAGAAAAGTATGCCATATGCTTGTTTTGAAAATGCAAATTTGTTCCAATACAATCGATACATTAGGGAACAGTTTGAACATATTGGAAGCCTTTGTTCATGGTGCATTTCATCATTGAGGGAAACTACACCATGTTGGCAGGGCATGTATGGGTTGGGGGAGATAGTGGAAGGGTGGGAGAGGGAGTGCTGCCAGCATGCTGTGGGGGGCCTATGGGAAGAAGAGATGTCTGGCTCCAATTCAGGGAAAGTGCTATAGGGGCATCTTCCTCAGTCTAGGATGTGGTGAGAGCTATTGGGGAGGAGAAGGACATAACACCTCGGGAGAGCAAGAGGCACAGGATCAAGGGAAGGAAGACAGGAAGACCTCTATGAGCTCCCCACCACCGTAAAACAGACACAGCAATGACATGGCCCTTTTGACCCCAGCCACCTGCCCGGGGAATAGGCCAATTGGAGATGGTCCTGGTGAGCCAACTCCATGGAAATAAGCCTAGCACTGTGTGTGGGGGGTGTCCAGCATTGTAAAAAAAGGCTGCACTGAAGGTCAAATTGCTGGACATAGGTAGATCCTACCTACGCCTTTCATGGGACAGCAGCTGGCTTGTGAGTGACCCGATCCTATGGAGGGAGATCTTTGTATTGTGGCTGTGGTGGCTTCCCTTGGTATTGAGTAGGAGTGTTGTGTGGCTAACACCATATCCCCCATAAGCCTTATGTTTTTTAATGCATAGTGCTGTGACTTTTAGGAATGCATATGTTAAGTTGCAGCAGATCTGCCTGTTTGTCATTGAATCAACCCAATTTGCTACCTAGATGGCACTAGCTAGGAAGATCTCAGGTAGAGTCATGGAAGAATCTATTCATAAAACTTATTAAGTGCCTACTATGTGCAACCAGATGTGCTAAGTATGGGGAGAAATACAAAGATAAACAAGACAGTACTTGCCTAAAGGAAGCATACACTTGGAGAAAGTTGACTAAATATGTGTAACATGGGGATAGGGAATGAATCAGTCAGTCTCAACATAGGATCAGATCTATGTTTTTATTGATACAGATAAATCAAATTTATTGATACTGAGGAAACTTCTATCTGTGCAAGTCAACACCTTCTTTGCAATATAGAGACTTACCTGAAGCACTGAGACTTTGTGAAGACACTAAGACTAATGACTTTTCCCTAAGTTCACAGAGCCAGGAAGTGTCAGAAGCGGGATTTGAACTCAGATCTTCCTGGCTCTAAGGCCAGCTTTCTATGCAGTATTCCACTGTTGCCTCCAGGTGACTACAATGCTAGAAGTAAATACAATTTAAAGGGGCAGATAGGTGGCTCAGTGGATAAAGCACTGGCCTTGGATTCAGGAGGACTTAAGTTCAAATCTAGCCTCAGACACTTGACACTTGACACACACTAGCTGTGTGAACCTGGGCAAGTCACTTAACCCTCATTGCCCTCCCCCCCCAAAAGAAGTAAATACAATTTAGACTATAATAACAATTGACTTTCATATAGCCTTTTAAGTTGTTTAAAGTATTGTACATCTCTATTTGAACCTCACAACCTTGAAAGGCAGGTCCTATAGCTATCATGACTCCTATTTTACACATGGGGCAACCGAAGATGAGCAGTTAAATGACTTACCCATTAAGTACCTAATGAGTGTCCAAGTAAAATTTGAACTCCTTCTCTTGGCAACTGAGGGCACTTCCATACTCCCAGTTGCCCAGGCCCACAACCTCAGTGTGACCCCACCCCATTGATCAAATCTGTTGCCAAGTCTCGTCATTTCTACCTTGATAGCATCATATAAGTCCTCTTCTCTCCCCTCATGCATATGCCATCATTGGTATTAGTCCTCATCACCTCAAACTTGGTTTGTTAGGGAGCCTCAAGTTGTGAACAATGCTCTAAGTTTGGAGGACCAGAGAGGAAGTGGAACCTTCCATAAGGGTTAGTTGTTTTCATTGTTCATGGGCTCAAGAACAAGTCCCCTCACCCCCTTTTTGTACCTTTTTGTTGTTGTCAGATTAAATAAAGTATGACCTATGTATTTTTTATTGAAGCTTGGTTCTTTTTCCATTTTTGTGGAGACTTAGATATGAGTTAAATTCTACTATCCTTAGGGGTTCACCCAGAACAGGGGTACAATGATGATACTTCTGATAGTTCCAGGAGCATGAGCTGAAGAGACTTTTGAGAGATGGTTTCAAGACTGAAGCCAACCCTGGCAAACCTGGAGCTCTGGGCCACAGGCTAATGGGGGATAGCTTTAAACACAAAAAAATGTGAAACTAAAATGAAGAGAGTTAACAGTCAGATATTATGCTACTTGGGAAAGAAGAAAAAAGAAGTCCCCTTTATTTTTATCCTATGGATTGTTCTGGAGTGTACAAATATGATTTACTATGGAGTCAAGAAGACTCATCTTCCTGATTCGAAATCTGGCCTCAGATACTAGCTATGTAACCATGGGCAAATCACTTAACCTTGTTTACCTCAGTCTCTTTATCTGTAAAATGAACTGGAGAAGGAAATGGCAAATCACGCCAGTATCTTTGCCAAGAAAACCCCCCAAAAGGTCAGGAAGAGCCAGACACTGAAAATGACTGAACCACAAAAATGCCTATGATGACATTCTTTTTCCAGTCTCTGAAAAGCAGAATTCTAATGAACTACTATTGCCTTTAAAATGCCCTTCCTGTCCTGTCCTGTCTTACCATCTTTATTTAAAATCCACATTGCTATTTTTTGGGGAATGTTTGCCTATAAAATCCTGCACTAAAGTGATAAGCCAATCCTAGGGCAGACCTCTCACGCTGTCGCTGAGCTGAGGATCCTTCTCTGTCCATGAAACTGGCTCAGATTCAACTGGCAGGGACGGTGGTGTAGGTGGTCAAGCATGCAAGCAAAGCAGGAGAAAAAATCATTCTGGGCAACCAGCCCCTCTCTTTTCCTTCTTACTGCCTAAGAGAACTTGGTCACCAAGTTCTCTATCTATGGCCCCATGCCTGCATTTTTTTTGCGGGGCAATGAGGTTTAAGTGAATTGCCGAGGGTCACACAGCTAGTAAGTGTCAAGTGTCTGAGGCTGGATTTGGATTTGTAAGGAGGACCATATACAGGAAAATTTGTGGTATCCTTGTCCTTACAGCACACATCCTTATAGTGCTTTCTGTTATTCTCTGCTATCCATCAGCTTGGCATCTAAATATTTGAAAACTATTTCCTAAATTTTTCTCAAGTCAGGGAAGCATGCCAAGGACCTTGGTAGATCTGTGAATTATTGATGGGTACATTTCAAGGAATGCTCGAGAAGATATAAGAACTGCTCTTTGCATTTGTTTAGCAATTTTCATGAACATATTTGCTTTAATAAGAAATTGTAAGAGACTTTTTCAACTTAAAAACAGTATCCTAAAACAGTCTACCATAACTACTTAATATCTATCTACCACCTTCCATCATAAGGTGAATTTTTTTTAAATGTTCCATATTTATATGTGCTGACAATCCCAGGGGCATGAACCCAAGAGACTTTTGAGAGAGAGTTCCAAGATTAAACCCAATCTTTGTAAACCTGAGCTCTGGGCCATGGGTTAATAAGGGATGTCCTTAAGCACTAAGAAGTATGAAACCAGGGGGTAGCTAGGTGGTGAAGTGGTTAAAGCACTGACCCTGGATTCAGGAGAACCTGAGTTCAAATCTGGACTCAGACACTTGATACTTACTAGCTGTGTGACCCTGGGCAAGTCACTTAACCATCATTGCCTCACAAATTAAACAAACAAATAAATAAAAGTATGAAACCAAAATGTACAGTTATCCTTTCCACATCATGGGGGTTAGGGGTGTGATGCCTCCTACATCTGGAAAATCTGTAAATTTTTTGGCCCTCCTTTCATACTAGAGAAGTCTGAAGTTCTTCTTTTGCTTTTATGGGGTGTTCACAGTATTCAAAAATAAAATATGTTGACATTATATACTACTATACATATATTTTATGAATTTCTGCATTTCTAAACTTTTTCTATCTTGTCTATGGGCCTTCAAATATTGTCTGTGGCTTCTGCAAAAGTCCTCAAAAATTCCCATTTAATTTTTTCATGCCTACCCACAATATATTGAAACCCTGATGGGGAAAGTTGTGATGTGGAAGGGATAACTGTATTTGCAAAAAACTATAATTTTTTTTTTGTAATGTAATTACAAAAAGTTCCTGTAAATTATGGGCAAATAGTATCTCACAGAACACATCATCTGTTGATAGGTATAAATACTTTTTCTTTCTTGTTCTTCCTTCCTTTCTTTTTCTTTCTTTCTTTTTTCTTTCTTTCTTTCTTTCTTTCTTTCTTTCTTTCTTTCTTTCTTTCTTTCTTTCTTTCTTTCTTTCTTTCTTTCTTTCTTCCTTTCTTTCTTTCTTTCTTTCTTTCTTTCACAGGACAATTGGGGTTAAGTGACTTACCCAGGGTCACACAGCTAGTAAGTGTTAAGTGTCTGAGGTTGGATTTGAACTCAGGTCCTCCTGAATCCAGGGCTGGTGCCCTTTTCACTGCACCACCTAGCTACCCCAAATACTTTTTATTTCAATTGAAAAATATCTTTATTTCAAATTACAACGTGCTTCCTGAGAACACATCACTGTTGTAAATAAAGGATTATTTGTTCTTTAATGGATTTCGTAGCACTTTGGCTATAAAGATTAGGATGGGTGCTTATTTATAGCAGATACTTAAAAAAAATTAAAGGAATAACATTGGTTAAACATTCCAAGACTCATTTAATGATACAAGATACGCAGAATGTTTGCTTGAATTTATGTGACCAAATCACAAATCTTTTACTCCCAGGAAAATTTATCATAAGATAAACTGTAGCAATACATTAACAAATGATAAAACTGTGTCTCAAAGAAACATTTAACAAGTGGTACATTGGATAGAGGATTGGGCTTGGATTCAAGGAAAGCTCTATTCAAATTCTGATTCAGACACTTACTGGCTGTGCAACTGTGGCAAGTTACTTAAATCTCTGCCTGTTTCCTTATTTGTAAAATGATGGAGGAGGGTTGGACTTGGTCTCTTCAGGTCCATGCTCTAAATCTAGCATCCCACAGCAAGAATGTTCTCCTTCTATCAGAAATGCCTACCACAAGGTATGCATGATGATAGGTGGGACTAGTAACTGGAAACTAAAGAAAAGAGATGAGGATGGAAGGTTAGGCATTATAGAGTGACAAAGATGGCAGCCTGGGCAAGCTATGGTATATGATTGTGATGGAATATTATTGTGCTGTAAGAAATGACAAGCAGAATGATTTCGGAAAAACCTGTAAAGACTTATATGAATTGATACAAAGTAAAGTGAACAGAACTAGGAAAATGTTGTACACAGTAATGGCAATATTGTATTATGAAAAACTGTGAATGACTTACTATTAGTCTCAGCAGTACAATGATCCAAGCCAATCCCAAAAGACTAACAATGAAGTATACTATCTACCTCCAGAAAAAAGAACTGATATTTTTTTGAGTACAAACTGAAGCATGCTATTTTCATTTTCTTTATTTCTTTTTCTGTTACTCAGGTCTTCTTGTACAAAATGTCTAATATGGAAATGTTTTACATGATTGCACATGTATAACATATCTAATTGCTTACTGTTTCAGGGAAAAGGGAGGGAAGGAGGAAGACGGATAGAGTTTGGAACTCAAAACTTTTTTTTAAAATTAAAAAGGAATTTTTACATGTAATTGGGAGAAATAAAAGATATTAAAATGTTTGCCTATTTTTTTTTACTTTTTTTTTTTTGGTGAGGCAATTGGTGTTAAGTGACTTGCCCAGGGTCACACAGCTAGTAAGTGTCAAGTGTCTGAGGTCAGATTTGAACTCAGGTCCTCCTGAATCCAGGGCTAGTGCTCTATCCACTGCGCCACCTAGCTGCCCCCTAAAAGATATTAAAATGAAAAAAAAAAGATGGCTACAGTAGAAGATCCCGACATGGTATATTAGAAAGAATGTAGTTCTTAGAATCATATGAAATCTGGATTTTAGTCTTGATTCTGGCACTTAGTAGATGTAGGAAGGGTAAGGGGGGGAAGGGACAAGAATTCCTTATTATTATTATTTATTAATCACTAATTTTGTGTCAAGTACCTTACAAATATTCTCTCATTTGATTCTCACAAGAACCCTATGAGGCAGATGCTGTTATTATCCCCATTTTACCATTGAGGAAAATGATGAGGCAGAGTTGTCAAGGGACTTGCCCAGGGTCACACACCGAATAACTAACTCTGAGGCTGGATTTGAACTCAGATCTTCCTGATTCTAGGTCCTGGGCTCTATTCATTGCACCACTTAGCATCCTCATCTAAGGAAAACACTATGACTTGCTACAAAAATGAGCAAATATATACCACAATCTACTGCCAAGACATAACTCTATTTTAAAATATACTAGGTTATAGGGTTAAAGAGCAGAAATAAGGGGCAGATAGGTGGCACAGTGGATAAGGCACTGGCCCTGGATTCAGAAGGACCTGAGTTCAAATCTGGCCTCAGACCCTTGACACTTACTAGCTGTGTGACACTGGGCAAGTCACTTAACCCCAACTGCCTCACAAAAAAAGAGCATAAATAAGTCTTTGAATAAATGAGCCAATTTAATAGAGAGTGAGGTATGACAGGGACAGAGCCCAACTAGAGACTGTGTAGCCTTTGTCTTTTCCTAACCTTCATTCAGCCTTGCATCCTAGAGACCCACTTTAACTATAGAGTAGAAAGACAAAGGAGTTAGCCTAGGATAGGATACAGAATCCTGCATTTACTCCAGTAAAAGCACCTAGAAGTGAAGCCCAGGAGTCTGACACTATCCAAGATACATGGGCCTAGGGATCTGATTTGGTTCAAGAATATCACAGACTTACTCTGAACTAGCCAAGAGGAGTATCAGATTTCAGAGGATCTAGGAGGCCCCCTGCACAGAACTTTGAAATGGAGTACGATGTTATTAATAACAGACATTTATCATAGTATTTTAAAGTTTCCTAAATGATAATCTCATTTGAACCTCACAATTTATGTAAGCTAGGTACTAAAAGTATTATCATTCCCATTTCACAGATGAGGAAAATGAAGCTAAAATGTCAATTGGCTTATTTGCCCATGCTAACACCGCTAATTAGAATCAGGGGTGGGATGTGAACCCACACATTCCCAACTCTAAGTTCAGCACTTTAGGAATGATGCCATATGATCTCTCTGTTATTTCCCCAGCTGATTATCTCATCTAGCACTTTACTACGCTGGATATCTCCCTATTGCCTCTTTTAGCCCAAAGAAGGCTACATTCATATTAAAACTGTTGCATTAATAGAGTGCGGATGATAAAATGAATCTAAGCATTAGATTGGGAATTAAACATGTTCCAGAGTCGAATATGTATTCACAGAAATTCTCACAATATATAAGAATATGAATTAAAGATATCTTTATGTGTAAAATTTTACAGTTTTAAAACAAATGTGAAAGACATTCAGATGTTGTCATTATACAGGAGGTTGAAGTTTTCCCCTAATTCATATTCAGTGGCAACAGAGTTAACAAACCATGCCCGATTAACTAAATCCAGTTAACTGGCTTTATTAATTACAGATCAAAGGCAAGACTTTAATTTTGGATGTTTTGGTTTTACTGAATATATTCAACTATGCAAAAGGTCATTGGGTTAATGCCTGATGTTACATACTTTCAGAACCTTTGGAGCTTTCCCTTCCCCCACCCTCCAATTCTATCTCAAGATTCTTTTCTCTCCAAACCAAGTATGAACAGCAATACTAGGATCAAAGATTTAGAGATGGATGGGATCTTAGAAGTCTTCAAGTCCAACCCCTACATTTTGAAGATGAGGAAACTGAGGCCAAGAAAGACTAAGTGACCTGCCCAGGTCGACCCAGCTAGAGTTTGAAATAGGGTTAGAGACCTATGTCCTCCTGACACTGAGTGTTGCACTCAGTCCCCTACATACCACTCGGGACTGTCATTTGACTTTTGGGTTTCCACTCCAAAGTTTTGAACCAGCGGGCCACATGTAACCAGTATTATGTGGCTTCTGAGGGCTTGACAATATTACATTATGATGCCAAAGGGAAAAATGTTTCTTAACAGAGCAGGGGTCGGGGGTGGCTAGGTGGCGCAGTGGATAAAGCACCGGCCCTGGATTCAGGAGTTCCTGAGTTCAAATCCGGCCTCAGATACTTGACACTTACTAGCTGTGTGACCTTGGGCAAGTCACTTAACCCCCACTGCCTCGCAAAAACAAACAAACAAACAAACAAACAAAACTAAAACAGAGCAGGGGTCTACAGCCTTTCCAGAGGATGGTGGCTGCCAAAGATGTTGTAGCATCAGCAGTGGTTCTCCCTCATGAATGAATGGCAAAGGCATAATGGTCAAGGTGGCAACTTGGTTACAAGCAGAAAAGAGAGTGACAGTTAATGGTGCTCACGGAGGGAGTCTAGCCGACTGATTCTATTGACAGAGGAGAATGTTCCTCTAGGATTTTTGCTCTTGGTATTCTGGGTATCCAGGGAAAGGGATAGGTTCAGAGGGAAGGAAAGAAGAAACAGTGGCATTTGGTTTCAGTTTTGTCACCTATGCCTCTCTCCACAATCCTGGGAGGTGCTCCATGGAATATGCTCAGAGTTGCCCTTCCTAGTTCTAATCAACCAGCTGGAGGTATTTTTTTTTTCTGGGGCAATGAGGGTCAAGTGACTTGCCTAGGGTCACACAGCTAGTAAGTGTCAAGTGTCTGAGGCCGGATTTGAACTCAGGTCCTCCTGAATCCAGGGCCGGTGCTTTATCCACTGCGCCACCTAGCTGCCCCCCAGCTGGAGGTTTATGGGCCTTCTTCCATCCATGTGATGTTTTAGTATGATGTAATAAACCCTTAGTGGACCCTCGATCCTCTTCTTATCCCATGGCCATGGCAAGGGCACTGAGTGTTGCGGCAGTTAAAAGAAGAGACAACTTTCAGTTCAATATGTTTTGCATCAAGTCTCCTATATGGCAAAGAGTGGGCTCTGTCTCTAGATTCTCTGTGATGGGGTGGTGAGAAGAAGCTGTGCTGTTTCCTTCTAACCCCTCACTACTCCTATGTGAAACATGGTCTCAAATCAGAGAATTTATACCTGGTCCCCTCTCTTTTCCAATTTGTGTTTCCTTTCCTGAGTAGATGATAGAATATCAACATTAAGGTGGACATACCCAGGTTTGGAGGTGAACTTGTGAATTCCTAAGATCCGCTGGTGCTTGGTTGAGGGAGAGTAGCTGGCTGATGTCAGGAAAAACTTTGATATTGGAGAAAATAATCACTAACAAGAGTATTGGCTCAAGCCTGTACTGGGGAAATTTTTGTACACTGAGTTGAAATGTAAAATACTTAATCGTCAATCCTGAAAACTGCTTTATGTTCTGATACACTTTAAATATCACCCTCCCAACAGATGATAGTAGCATTGTGTAGGAAATAAATACCTGTCCCATACCTGATTCATATTATACACTGAGTACCATTTAAACTCCCCCTTTTGGAAAAATCCTAGACATGAATCTAAACTTAAGCTTTCTATAATTTATCCTGAGGTCACCGTGGTGGGGAGTTAAGCAGCCAGAAAAAAAGGGAGCATAACCCCCTTAAAACTGGAGATCAGACTCCTGCAGGACTAAATACAGTCCAGTATTTGTCTTTGGGCTCAGAGCAGATGAACTCCCTAAAAAGAGGGAGCAAACATAGTTCCCTGTAGGCCCAGAAGCAGTTCATTAATATCACACCAGTAAAAATCATTTTGGGTACCACTTTCAGAATAAGAGATGCTGATCCCTCTGAAAAGGTTTTGTCTTTTCAATAGTATGTAGGTGCTGAAATAATGAAAGAATGTGAGTACTGTCCAAACCAAGGGTTAAATTATAAATTTTGAATTCCTGGTTTTAAAACCTCAACAAAGTATGTTTCCATTCCTTTCTAGCAATTAGCAGTGTTACCAAATAGATATACCAGAGTACAATCAATGACTTACTGTCTCAACCAGTATCCAAAGGTAGAAAAACTTGTGTTTAGTGTAAAAAGTCAGCCAGTTACATCACACTAGTAGACACTTCAAAATTGCTATTTTCAGATAGGAAGTATTTCAAAAGTTATTAGTTAGAATCACAGAATTTTTTAGGGATATAGGGGGCCTTAGAGATCACAAAGTTAATATTATATAGAATCCAGTCCCTAGGATTCCATATATTGAACTGGATTATATGGAATATAAGGAATACAAATCCTCCTGACTCAAACTTTCTTTTGCTAAGCTGAGAAACAACAAACTACAGTTATACACAATAACCTATGAAATATCTCTCATGAGTCTTAGTTTATGAAAATATTATATTAAGATTCTTTTAACCATGGGTGTGACTCCCATGCACCCTAGCACTTGCTAACATAGCATTTTCCTTGTATCTCACAGCAGCTATTCCTTGCTATATCTAAGGAGAAATATTGAGTCCTCATGCCTTCTCTTAAGTGAATGTCTCTGAAGTAGCAAATATTTGGTAGAAGCCTTAACTTATAAATTTACATTTCTTTGAGTATAACACAGATGACATTTGGTATAGATGACAGAGAAAAATGGTGTCATTCAAAATAGCATTAGATACAACAAAGAGAAACATCAGAGAGCATGTAATTCCATATTAAAAATGCATATGATGCATAACAGCCTGACATTTCAGAAACAGTACAGTATCTGTATCCTGTTTGCTTTAAACTATGGAATATTTAATAGAAACATTCATTTTCACACACATAATGTTAAACCAATTAGATTCAGCCACAAAAGTGGAAAATAATATAAAACAATTCATACAGCATAACATAAAAGTAGTCTTCCTGCTTACATGCTCTTTTTATTTCTTTTAAAACATCAAGCAAATGGTTCTAGAAAACCCAAGTACCATGGAGATTCTTGATGAATGGAGATGGTAATAATTATGCTAAGACCATTTCAACTCATAATCAGCAAATGGAAAGATTCCCAAGTAGGACTTTTCTTTTGCTGAGGTTAGGGTTAACAATGTCTCTGCATTTTGGGGGTTATAGGCTTTTAAAAGGTCATTTTTTCTAGGTTAACTTAGAAACTCATTTTTCAACGTTCTATGCCATTCGAAGGTATTTTGAACAAACAAATTCCTTGTGAACTAGGTAAAAAAACAGACCTATAAATCTTAGCTCTCAGTCTCTTTGGAAGAAACCACACACCCAAAAAAACAACATAGATCTTATTCCATCACAGCATGCCTATAACTCCAGAAGGAAAAAAAAAAGGGAGGCTCAGTGCCTTCAGTAGCCAGATAAAAGCTTTGGTTTTCATGCAATACTTTATTATAATCATGTTCATTGCTATTGTAGGCAATAGTACCAATTCCATCTCACACTTGAAAGACAGGAATATGGTAGTGGCGGTCATTTTCAGTCAGAAGGCAGATCTCGGGCCATTCTCTGTGGCGTTCCTCTGGATAGTAGACTTGAAAGTCTCTGGTATTAAACTTAGACAGTCTAAACACTTTTATCCTGACTTCAAGAGAGTGTCCAAGAATCAACATGTCAATCTGGGAGAAAGGTGAGAGAAAGGTCATAAATGTACTATATTATCAGATTCCTGACCTTCCACTACAGTGGAGGAAAACATTTTAATGAAGTAATGTGTATAGTTCCATACATAAGACTATGAGTAGTCAAAGAATTAGAAGCAAGCACCCAAAATTTGTCTTAAGCCAAAAATGAAAATTACAGGACTACCTCTCTATATCATGAAGAGATCACAATTTTGGGGGTGGAGTGTGGAATAAGGATAAATAAGAAATACAGAAGATGCACACAAAAGCATCCTTCTAATTAGTTTCAGGTCAACTTACAAACAATTTATGTAGGAAAATTTTTTCTAGACTTCCTAGAGGGAAAAAAAAAAAAGAGACAAAGAGGAGTGAGGGGGAAGAGAGAAGCAAGAAAATTTTAATATTTGAAAATAAATAACAATATGAGGCAAACAATAAAATCAAGCTTATTTTTTTTTAATGTGAGGCAATTGGGGTTAAGTGACTAGCCCAGGGTCACACAGCTAGTAAGTGTTAAGTGTCTGAGGCCGGATTTGAACTTAGGTACTTCTGACTCCAGGTCTGGTGCTCTATCCACTGCGCCACCTAGCTGTCCCAAAATCAAGCTTATTTTGAATATTCTAAGGGAAACAATTAATTTTTGGTCAGCCTATGTTATGGGCGTACCAATATTTCTTTTGAAAAAGAACCAGTAGAGATTTTTTAGAGATTCCACTGTGAAGGACACAGATGAAATACTCTGTGGTTATAGATTTGAGCAAAAGTTTAACTGCCATGGGATAGTGAGATATAGTATTTTTTTCCTTTTATTATGAAATCTTTAAATACCAATCTTTAGATAGATAGATCTTTATATAGATTTTTGGGGGGTGGGGCAATGAAGGTTAAGTGACTTGCCCAGGGTGACAGCTAGTAAGTGGCAAGTGTCTGAGGCTGGATTTGAACTTAGGTCCTCCTGAATCCAGGGCCAGTGCTTTATCCTGTGGAAATTTATTTTGATTTGGGGACCCTACCTTTAGGCTGAGATTAGAAAGCCTTAGGCCCTCAGGGTCTCTTCTGTGTGGGAGGTGTTAGTCCCCGCAGCTTCAGCTGAGCCAAAAAGCCCCATGGACTGTACAAGATGCCAGGTCAAACAGCTGGGGGAAAAAAGCCCTCAGCTCCCTCTGACCTGAGCAGAGCTATCTGAGAGATCCCGGACTCCTGTAGGCTGGGCTCTGGTGTAGCCTGTGCTGAGGCACGTGATGCTCAAGTGTGCCCCCAGCCACAGCCACAGCTCTGGCCGGCGGATTAGCTTGGTGTGTGGGTACAAAAAGCCCCGAGATTTGAGTGGAGAAAAGGAAAATATATATAGAACTAGGAGTTAGACAGGAGGGGTGGCAGACGAGAGATGGGGGCTACAAGGATGCAGAAGGCTAAAGGACTAGGAGCAAGGGGGAAAGGCCAGTGGATAAGATTAGAAGGGTGGCAAAAGAGAGGCCGAAGGGCAGACTGACAGAGCAGACAGACAGAAGGTCGGTGAGAGAGAAACACAGGGGTTCAGCGGTGGCAGTAAGGAGAGGAACGTTAGAAGCAGGGGGATTTACAAAGTGAAAGGGGCTCGAAGTTAGAATAAAGGACCTGAGTGCCCTAAGGCAAGAGGCAGCTAAGGCCCTTATTGTATTAAAGAAGTTCCAGGCACAGCAGGTGGGAAAGAAACCGCACTGCAATGAAGTCAGGTTGTACATTTTATTTTCCTGTATTCTTAATTTTAAATAGTATCTCATAAATAAACTCTACTTTGATTATTTAGTTAAGAGGCTTCTTAATATTTTGCTTATCAATTTGGGAGTGGATCAGTGTGGTGGAACTTTATAAATGGCCCATGCTAAGTTGATAGACAGTCAGATAGCCAGTGAGTCAAAAGTCCCCAGATTAGTCATCCATGGATAAGTCCCCCCAAATTAGCCCTAGTCATTAATAAAATATTTTCACATTTGAATGACGACCACGGCAGGACTTACGGCCCAATTATAATTTCTATAAACTTAGCATTTTTCATATAGTTATAATTTTTCATAAATCCAATTATATAATTTTTCCAGGTTAGTTATAGTTAATAATTAATTTTTTTATACTCCACTGTGCCACCTAGCTGCCCTGTATATAGATCTTTAATAGAGCCTTACATATAGCAGTAGCTAAATAAACATTTTTGGGCATAGTCAATGTGGGAATCTGTTCTGCTTGACTATGCATATTTGTCACAAATTGTGTGTGTGGGGGGGTTCCTTTTTATATGGGTGGTTAGAGATGTAAGAGAGGAAAAAAATACATGTTTAATTGAAATAATTTTGGTTTAAAAATAAATATTTGTTGAATTGAATTGAACTCCCTACTACCCAACCCCTCAAGCATTGCCAGTACCTTCCTTTGACACTCATCATTTGATATTTACCTGTTGTAATCCACATGTATCACCTATAAAATTCAGGTGATTCATCATGAAACTTAAAGGATCCGAGGACGTTTCCCGGGAAAAGAGGAGGCGATAAAGACCGGGAATGGCCTTTTCACTCTTCACTTGTTCGTACACTTCGATGACTTGATATAACATGATGAATTTTAAAGCTTCATACAGCTTGTACTCCAGGCTCTCATCAGAAAAAAGGCTGTTACACATGCTCCCTCTCTTGTGCTGGTCCTTAATAGCACTAAACTCTGTCCACTGAAAAAGAAATTTTAAAATAAGCTTAAGAAGGGTTACAAAGACTACAAGAAAGACTGCACTATCATCAGCAGCCTGTAAGTATCCCCTAACTACATTATGGTACTGTGCCAAGTGTTGTATTCAACAAACTGAACAGACTCTGACCTTCAGGACTTTATGGTTCGAGTCAGCATTCCCAAATCACCCAAGCTTAGTTCACTAGACAACTCAGTTTACCAAACACTGTCCATTGCTACGTGAAGGTTGTTAAGATTTTGGGGGGCTGACCCTTTTCACCAGCATTCAAAGGAAGGAGACACTCCCAATGCAATCATGTTCTCACGATTCTCAAGTCAAATCTCATGTTCTCAAATCACTGCATTTTGCCACATAAATTGAATTGTGTCCAACTGTCTGGAGCTGAACGCTACTAGAGGCAAGTAGAGTATGAGGAGGATAGGTCCTAGTGAAAAGGAAGGTTGACAACTTCCTAGGAAGTAAGAGTTGAGGGAACCAAAAGCCCATTTGGTAGGAAATATTTCCCCTCCTCCAGGTCCTCCATCAATCTACCTTAGAGCCCAACCCTCTCTTTCTACCTACTCCTTTCTTGAAGTTTCTATAGGTATTACTAATGGGCTAGACACTACCTTCTTAAACTGTGGGTCATGACCCAATATATGGGGTCACCAAAAATTTGGTAACAGCAAAAGGTTATGTGTACCTATTTTATGTACATATCTACCCAGAGTCATGTAAAACTTTCTCAGGTGAAAACGGAAAGTGGAAAAAGTTTAAGAAGCTCTGAGCACCAGCCCTGGAGTCAGGAGTACCTGAGTTCAAATCCAGTCTCAGACACTTAACACCTACTAGCTGTGTGACCCTGGGCAAGTCACTTAACCCCAATTGCCTCACTTAAAAAAAAAAAAGAAGCTCTGAGCAAGACCAAAGTTTTGGGAATACAATTTTCTGAAAGTAACTGTTAAGATACATACTATTACTAATTACTTGGCACATTAGGCCCTAGTGGTTCCTCCTCTTTAAAATGAGGGGGTAGGAATAGGTAATTTCTATGTCTTCATCCAACTCAAAAGTCTATGCCCGGGGCAGCTAGATGGCGCAGTGGATAGAGTACTGGCCTTGGAGTCAGGAGTACCTGAGTTCAAATCCGGCCTCAGACACTTAACACTTACTAGCTGTGTGACCCTGGGCAGGTCACTTAACCCCAATTGCCTCACTAAAAAAAAAAAAGTCTATGACTCAATAAAGGAGAGAAATATGGTAGGCAAATTACATAGCTGTGAAGGAGCAGCAGGAGGATAGAGTGGGAGGCTAGTAGACTCTATCTAACTTATAACCTTGACTTTGACTAATGGGAATAGAACCAGTTGTCTCACTACAATTTGTAAGGTTATTGCCCTATGGATTCTGATACATCCTCTATTATCTGAGATTGTCCCAATGTTAAGTTAATTGAGATTTTACAAAAACAATATCCTTTGTCAGACAATATTTCCCATTTTGGGGTTTGGAAAATATAGTCAGTGTACTCATAAGGCACATTGCACACCCTCTCCTCCATCTAAGTTAGGCTAGTTTTTCCATAAAAGCTATTGAAACTGTGCTGGAGATTTTATTTTCTCAGAGCACAAAGGCTTAGGCATTGTTGTAGCTTCCTAGTCATCTGGGTACAAAATGGACAGGGTACAAGGAGCTAGTGTCCTTCTCTGAGGGTTCATACCTCAGTAACCTGAACAAGACTGAAAAACTGTGATAAAGCAAATCAATGCTTTATCTTGAAAGAACATCTCTGCCTTGCCCTGACCATCATTCCCCTACTATGACTACATAAGTGTCCTTTTGTTAAATGTTAGATAGATTATGAGTGTCTCATTTCATTCCAATTTTCAACTTAAACTACTAGGAGGCCAGACTGAGTCAGGCCCAGACTATTATGACATGAAAGTGAGAGAGAGACAGAGAGAGAAACACACACACACACACACACACACACACACACAGAAAAAGAGACAGAGACAGAGAGACAGAAACAGAGAGAGACAGAGACAGAGACAAAGCTTCCTAAAATCAAACAACCTGAAATTCTTCCTGGCCTGTTCCTCTAATCCTCAGCATGAGAACCTTAACAGGAACTATCAGAACATACATCATATAGGGAAATGATCAAATCAGTACTGAACATGCAAATCTAGTATCAGTTGAACTGTCAAGGAAACATACAATTAATGATTTATTATTAAATAACAAACATAAAAACTATAAAAAATAACTTCTATATGACAAAAATGGAATCCCTAATAATAATCCTAAAATTATGAGACATATGGCAATCAAAAGAAAGATCATGATGGAGTCAACAAACATTTATTTGCAATCTGTCTCAAGCTGAGGGAGAGGGCAGTTAGGGAGGGGAAAAGAGGAAGAGTGAGAAGGAGATGGAGACAGAGAATGAGAGACAAGAAATACAGGGGCAGGGAGAGGGGGAGGGAGAGCAACATAAACAAGACTGGTAGACTGTGTTTGACTAAATAAAGAAACAGACAGATAAAGAGACAGAGACACTCAGAGACAGACAGATACATATACACGCATAGAGAACAAAAGACTGTAAGATACATGTTTTCACCTATACATTGCAGCAGAACTAGGACAGAATAAGGATCAACTACATAATAATTTCAAGACCTCCCAGAAGGGAAGAAGCCTTGACCCTCTGGGCTGCTCTCTTTCAGCTACCTAGATGGAAGGGAGGAAATACAGGAGTAAGACTGCTCTCTTATCACTACACAGAAGGGAAGAGATCTGTTCAGCTTCTTTTGTTGAAGCAGTAAAACCTCCCCGGTGTTCACCATTTGGTAGGAGGAAGAGATGTGAACCTAAACAGGAAGATAACAATGGATGGAAGAAACACCTTCTTCTCTACTCCTTTAAAAGCAACACAAACTAGTATGCCTGAGACAAGGAAGCAATACAATGAAAGTGATGAGAGAAGGGAAACTGATTACTACTTCTGAATGTATTTTCCTCTTTCTAGTCTGTTTCCAAGCACTTACCTGAGTCTTTAATAATTCAACACATTTACGTAATTTCCCAAACACATTTGGGCCTGTATATTTCTCGGGGCCAAAGCTGTATTGTTGAATCCAATTACAACCTTGTGAAAAGAGCAGCTTTTCAGGAAGCTTAGGGAAAAAAGTATAAATGCTATGAAATAATTAGTATTTTGTCACAAATAAGAGACACAACAGATACAAAACAAATATGATTCTTTCCCCTCATTGTTAGACAAGTTTAATAATTGGCTGCCATCCAAGGATGTAGGTAAAACATTATTAAATATTTTTTTATAGTGTCATACAAGGCACATTCTTATTTTAACATTTTACAAGTTCTGACAGTTCAAATATAATGAACAAAAATATATAGTCAACAGATCCAATCTCTTTCATTAAAATATCTTTAACAAAAGGCATGTGCTTTCAGGAATGATTCACCATAACTAAGCAATTTTAAAACATAAAGTAATTTCAAATGAGTAATTTTAAAAACAATATACTATGCTTATAATAGACTGTGATTCTCCTCATATTCCCTCTGTCCTTAAACATCTTAGTTTTAGTTCATCAAAATAAAAGGGGACCAGAACAAAGGAACACATTTTAAAACTGATTCTCACTAAGGAGCTTAGATTGTGCCTTAAGAAAAATTTTCTCCTTTCTGCCTTTACAAAAATTTTATAAAGTTTGTGAGAAATAGAACACAATACATAAAGGAAATCAACTACCTGATGAATTTTAAGAAAAAGCCTAAACTAGATCTTTCTGGAATAGTTTGAATATAGGTATTTTTCTTTGGTGAGGCGATGAGGATTAAGTGACTTGCCCAGGGTCACAGCTAGTAAGTGTCAAGTGTCTGAGGCTGGATTTGAACTCATGTCCTCTTGAATCCAGGGCCGGTGCTTTATCCACTGTGCCATGTAGCTGCCCCCTTGAACATAGTTTTATATAAGAACCCAGAGGATGGATTACGTGTTATTTTTCAGGGTTCCTTTCATACTCTGATCATGAAAAAAATGGAGGTGGTTGGAATGAAGGTGTTTGTGCTATAGAATTTCACTTTACTTAGGATTATAGCATAAGTATTTTCTGGCTTAAAAATTGACATCATACCTTTACAATGTCTTTTTCTTTCATCCAGGATGGAAGAGAGAGGCCCTGGCTGAGTATCTGAAATAGAACTGATCTTAATGCATCATAATTATCTCCTTTGACTTGCCGAATACATTTCACATGATGACGCCAAAAGAGTTCCTCATAAGCCTATTAGAGCAAAGGAAAAAAAAAGAGATTTTTGTAATTCTGAAGGAGAAGAGTGTAAAGAAAGGAAATAAATAAAATTTAACTGTGGAGCTCCAAGTACAAATGGAAATTTTTTTTTTTTACAAAAAATCAAGTTATTATTTCACATTTGTATTGTTTCACATTTTAATGTGAAGGTATATTATTTTTATCATTTGGTTGTTTTCAGTCATGTCCCTGTCTTTGTGATCCCATTGGGGTTTTCTTGGCAAAGATACTGGAGTGGTTTGCCATTTCCTTCTCCAACTAATTTTCCAGATGAGGAAACTGAGGCAAACAGGGTTAAGTGACTTGCCCCAGGTCACAAAACTAGTAAGTATCTGAGGCCAGATTTGAACTCAGGAAGATGAGTTAACTGCAGGCCCATACAGTTCCCATATCATGCAATATTAGAAAACAAGTACCTAGACAGCAGGAAACATGAATTATAGTCTATAAATAATACTGAGAACTTTTAATAAAAATTTAATGGCCACCAAGGTACAGTCGTCTATATGTGAAAAAAAGTGATTGGGGAAAAGTTTAGAGCAAAACTGGATAAGCACAGTCCCATAAATACCAATGTTACAGTCAAGTGATCTGGCCCAATGCAAGGAGGAATATCATTCCTGGTGAAGAAAAAGAAAATTTAAAACAACTACAACAAAAATTAGTTTGGGAGGTAGAAAATAAAATGTTAAGAAAAGGCATAAAGCAGAATGCAAACTTTCTTCAGAGCCTTCTTTTTGCATTGATTAAGGAAAAGCCCAACCACTATAAAAGGACTATATATAATCTATGTGTTACTGAACTGTTAACAGCATCCAGCTAATCTTGCTAAAATATTTAGCATCACTGCCAGATTCATCATAAGGTGAGGAGAACCCTACAGATGCCAAAGCTATAGTGAAGTGCTTTGCTTAGTTGAAGGGAGAGAATTAATTTTGGGTGATAATTATGCCAATTTTTAAAGCAAAACAAATTATTTTCAATGGCTTAGATGGTCAGCGGGACAGAGTTTAGCCAAAACACCCAAGTGCTTCATTCTCTTGTATCTGTTGAAAAATCTGTTCTGTGATATGCTACCATTGTAACCACTTTGAACATTTATCCCTCATTACCTCAAACCCCCTTACAATAGGCCTATGGTCACTACACATTCTATATTTTAAATATATCAGAGACCAAAAGGATTTACTTTCTAAAAGGGTGAAGACATCTTAGTTTTAGAAATTATAAGAAATTTGCTTCATTTACAAAAACCCAAGAGCTAAGATTCTTTGTATACAATGACCTGGTATTAAGGATTACAAACACATTCTGTAGCCCTAAAACAAATTGAAAGGTGCACAATTCAGGGGGTCAGAAATTTAATTAGTTTCAATACAAAAAAACATTTGTTCAGTACCTATAAGGTGCATGTACTAGAAGTTGAAGATAGATAAAAATGATAGAATCTCTCTGCAACAACCTCATAGTCTACTGCAGTAAGGGAGGGGGTTATAATATTTACCCAGTAAATATTTAATATTAATCTCTCCCTGTATCACAACACTCTATCTCCTGACTTTTTACCTTTGCCCAGCTGGTCACTAGGCCCAGGATGCACTTCCTCTTCACCCCCACCTTATAGAATCCTTAGTTTTCTTCTAAGTGAAGTTTGGAGGCTCCTTCCTAAATGAGGCCTTTCCCGATCACTTCTAACTTCTCCTTTCTGAAATTACTTTATATGTACTTCTCTGCTTATATGTGTGTTCTGCTCCCCGCCCTCCCCATGGTAGAATGTAATCTCCTTGTTTTGTCTTGTCTCTGTGTCCTCAGCACCTAGTGAGTACACTTAGTAAATGTCCAGTGAATCACAATGAATTTAGTGAACAACTATAACACTGAAATTTCCTGAATTACAGAATCTAATTTAAATGTGTTTTTTTTTTTTGGGGGGGGCAGGGGCCATGAGGGTTAAGTGACTTGCCAGGGTCATACAGCTAGTAAGTGTCAAGTGTCTGAGGCCTGATTTGAACTCAGGTCCTCCTGAATCCAGGATCAGTGTTTGATCCACTGCACCACCTAGCTGCTCCCTAAATGGGTTCTTCTTAACAACCACAGAGTAGAGTGTCTACAGCAGAACATTTCTGTTTTGAACTGAAAACGTAAGCCTCAAGGAGTTTTAGTGAACAAAATAGCAGTTACTTGTATGTACCCTTTGGAACTAATTGGGCTTGTCATTAAATAGAGTTGGACGGAATTTGTTTCTTCCCTGCTTTTAAAAATAGTGATACCTTCCTCATCAGCTTGGCTCGGCTTGTTTCTCCTTTCCATTCTCTTGCACAATAACCGAGGAGATCAACTTCTGCCTCCACACTGAGGTTTTCTAGACCAAATTGAACATGAAAAGTTGTTAATTTCCCTTTTCTTCTTCCCTCAACTTCCCCCTCCACTCCCTTCCATGACAGGAACAATAGAGACTGTAAAGAGAATATTTACTTTTGAATTTTCTCTGCAGGTATCCACTCCACCTGAAATGTTAAAAACATAGTAGTGTCAAATGGTGGCTTATAAAAAGTGACTTCAAAAAGAGGCATTTTTTTTAAATAGCAAAAAAACATACCATTTTAACCGATGTCCTAAATATAAATATAGGCTTCTGAAGTAGCAGAGGGTGGCAGCAAGAAATGATATTCCCAATATCACTGGTCCTTTTACTGTTCTCCATGCGACATCTAAGGCTTGATTTGTAACTGCTGTCCAGGGTTGAACTTTATGGTTCCCTATAATTAAATAATAGATAGACAGATGGATGGATAAACACATGATTAGTCTTTATGTTTTCATCTTTTCAAAAGGCCATAATTTTTATTAACTTCTCTTACAAAGTATAATAATTACTAGGTGGTGCAATGGATGATGTACTGGGCCTGAAGTCAGGAAGACTTATCTTCCTGAGTTGAAATCTGGCCTTAGACACTTACTAGCTATGTGACCTTGGGCAAATCACCCAACCCTGTTTGCTTTAGTTCCTCATCTATAAAAATGAGCTGGAGAAGGAAATGGCAAACCACTCTGGTATCTTTATCAAGAAAATCCCAAATGGAATCACAATGAGTTAGATGCGACTAAAACAATTGAACAACAAAAACACTTAAAAAATTGAGAGATTCAGAACTCTTGATAAAAATGTGTCAAATATTCTAATGGTTTTTATAGTCTCATATGCATAAGCATCTTTTTTTTTTTCCCCCAGTAAATATCATGGTCCTTGGAGGCAGCTAGATGGCGCAGTGGATAGAGAGAGCACCAGCCCTGGAGTCAGGAGTACCTGAGTTCAAGTCCAGCCTCAGACACTTAACACTTACTAGCTGTGTGACCCTAGGCAAGTCACTTAACCCCAATTGCCTCACTAAAAAAAAAAATCACGGTCCAAACTACAAAGCAAGCATTTTTCTGAATGCTTTGCTATCTACAATTTCTTTGTATAGGTTTGAACTAATACAGATTGCTTTACAGGCACCTTTAAAATATGTAAGAAAACACACCACCAACATACATAGATAGTTTCCCCATACTTAGCTCAAGTAAGAAAGAAGAACAGTAATATTGGTCTATATATATATTGGTCAATTTGCAACTTAACAACGACAACAGCAATAGATAAATCTGGTTAGACTGCCCTTTTCCCAGAGGTAGGAGAGGACTATGCAGACAGGAACAGCTATTGTGACCTAATGAGTCCATTATGTGCAGACCCTAACACCAAAGGAATTCTACCCACCCATTTGTTTATCCTTATCTGATTTGTTCAGGATCAGTGGGCTCAAAGTGTCTAGAATCCATGTACTTTAGTTTGGTATATGTGTAAAGGGCTCCAACTCCATTAGTCGTGTGTGTGTGTGTGTGTGTGTGTGTGTGTGTGTGTGTGTGTGTGTGTGTGTGTATACAAGGGCATCACTTTTCTTTTTTCTTTTTTCCAATAGGATGAAAGTTATGCTTTGGCAGCAAAATAACCTCTAACAACAACAACATTGTTAATAGCTTATCTTTATTAATAGCTTTATGTCTATTTTTAAAAAATGGTTTTAAGCAGCTAAAACACAACTTTGTAGCCCCAAGCTGGGAAAGAATGGGGCCTTTTTCCTCTAATTAAAAAAAATGTAAATAGTATTATTTTTAAGTGGCTTCCCTTTTTCAATGATCCATTCAGCACCCTTTAGGGAGCATATGCCTTGCTTTACCATTCTTAAGGTCAGCAAGATTACAAGCTTCAAAACTGTTTGGGGTGGATTCAGGCACTGGAGGTACCGTCATCAGAAATGTCAAACAAACTGCATACCACATGCTCTCCCTGATAACATATTAAACAGGAACTTTGATGCCTATCACCCCATGATAAGGAATTTAAAGCCAACTTGGTTGGATTATATACACATCTATGAATTTGGTCTTACCAAATTCACAACTTTAAAAGTGCGATCCTAAAATAGTAATACAATCTTTTTAAAAAAATAACGCTCATAAATTCTCTGCTCCTGCCGTTAAAAATTGTTATGGTTTAATCAAAGCTGGAATCTACTAACTAATTTTAAACATGCTGAGCTTCATATATAAAGTGATAACACTTTGCATACTATTTTATTATGTGCAGACCATGTTATTTTAGAAGATATCTATCACATGTTGAGTAAAGTAATAGTGTCCTGGAAGTAGCTAAGTCAAAATGAGGAAGAAGCCTTTGGAACAAGAACCAGTGCTCTCTTTCAATTAGTTACATAATAACTATTCCATCTGATTCAGTAACAAGCAAGTGATACAACCACAGAAAAATCCACATTAATTTGGATTGTAGGTATGTAGAATTTCTGGTGGTGTACAGGCTGAAGGTTACTTTCAGACTAACGACCAAGAAAGGGCTAGCTAAGCAAACAGAGTAGAAACAAGATTTCTGGGAGGTTTTAAAACCCTTTCAAATGCTCAAAAGTATTCATTTACTTATAGTATTTAATTATCTAATTACAAAACATTCTTATATATCAATTTCTGCACAGAATTTGATAGGTTGCACTTTTCTAAACTAGTTACAATTACTATGTGTAATTAAAGATAATAAAACTACAGTTCCTCTAACTCTAAAACTCAGATTGGCCCTACCAATTAGTCTGAATTAGTGAGGTTTCATTATCCCTTTTTAAAATGCCACATTGGTTATTCATGTACATAAAGAAGGAAAATAAAGCTTTTAAAAATCAGAGAAAAAAAACCCTGATATTTCTTGGTGCATTTTCTTTGTTTTGGGTTTTGTTTTGTTTTGTTTTGTTTTTTTGGCAGGGCAATGAGGGTTAAGTGACTTGCCCAGGGTCACACAGCCAGTAAGTGTCAAGTATCTGAGGTCAAATTTGAACTCAGGTCCTCCTGCCCCCGGTGCATTTTCTTAATAGTTTTTATATAGTCTGTTCAGCTCCAAATGCTTCCATTTCTGATATTTGTAAACATTTGAACAAAATATATTTAAAAAAAACCTTACAGTGAAAAACATTACACATTCTCACAAATTCACATTTATAAGATTTCACTTGCCTCTCCTGTATGAAAAATAATCTATCAATAAGAGAATTATCATAATCATGATAAAAAGAGCCTTTAAGATGTAATGGTCTATTTGAAAAATATAAGAGCAGATGTTAGATGTCTGCAAGTGTTTCTTTCAGTTTGTTGTGAGGATCACATAAGATAACATATGTAAAGAGCTTTGCAAACCTTAATGCACTATATAAATGCTACTCTTTTTTTTTTCCCGGTAAGGCAATTGGGGTTAAGTGACTTGCCCAGGGTCACACAGCTAGTAAGTGTTAAGTGTCTGAGGCCGGATTTGAACTCAGGTATTCCTGACTCCAGGGCCGGTGCTTTATCCACTGCGCCACCTAGCTGCCCATAAGTGGTACTCTTAAGATCCAGTAAATTAGCTCAATTAGCATCTATCCATTTTCTAAGAGCAGAAGACTGTCTCAGCATATTTAAAAGATTGAAATCATAATATGACATAGCATATACAATAGAAATTGAGTGCAGTCATGGCAAAATGGTACAATTGGGATTTTTATGATATACATTTTACAAACCTTTTCGACTTTCATTAATTGTTCTTAAAACTATTCAAACACCTGTCCATAATAAATTAAAATAATTAAGCTAGCCTTGCAGTCTTGTAGTATCATCTAAAGAAGATTTTTATGTTCGGTTATCATTCTGATACATACATACATGTATATGTATGTACATATTATATCTAAGTGCCTAATGAATCCACTGAGAAATTAGGCATCTCTCCAATGAAACACCAAACCTTAGATTAAAAGAACACTTTAAACACATCATACCTGATGAATGCCTACAAAACAAATACAACAATGCCCAAGTCCAACCCTTTTACTTCTAGATCATCTACTTTGACTAAGATAATAAGAACTGACTCTCAAAGGATTAGATAAATGAAATTAATCCTTGAGCTTCTGACAAGTTGTCACCACAGATCTGGTTTCAGAAAATATTAATATCCCTGATTCATATGTCAAGACTGATTGCTATTCCATTTGCTGTTGTAAATGTACCCTCACTTAAAAAAATTCTCTACATAACCTCCAATTTTCTCCCTTTGAACACATTTCTACAATCAGAATCACAACAGGAAAAAAAATAAATCCATCACAGAACTGAGGACTAGTAGAAGGTATACCTACAGTCATTTTGATCTTTGGTGAAGAAAGAAAACAAGCTAAAACAGAGAATTTTAATATCCAAAAGTCAATTCCATGTATAATTTGAATAATTTGTTAAATGTACCTCAATGAATATAACATCAATTCCTGCAAAACAATCTGAGTACATGTTAATGGGTGAAATGTGATTATTTGGAAAGGGAAATATGGTGAATACTAAATATCAGGAAGGAACATAGGTTCATGAAAAAGTTATACTATGCCATTCTTCCTTTTTTGGGTGGTGGGGTTAGCAGACTAGTAGGTCAGGAGACTGCCATAGGAATAATGTATCCATTTCAGAGAATGACGGTGTACAAACTGGCATAGGAAACATGAATTCTAGTCTCTGTTCTATCACCGCCTTATAATGTGACATTAGCCAAATCCCTCGACACCTCTGGGTCTCTTTCATATGGGTAAATTGAGAAGGGGGTGGGGTGGGCTGAATGGTTCTTAAAGACAGCTCTAACATTCGATGAGTCCAAAAATTTCATTTCACCACTTCACAATGTCCCCCATGATGTTTTCATGAAGGTGTCTTCATTATATCCTCTTGTCAGGTATGTTGTAGAGATCCTTACTCACGTATGGAATGTTCTACATGGCCCCTGAGCTATCATCTGTAATCTGTGAATGTGATAGAAATAAATGCATAAATACCAGTCTTGTTCTATAGGAGAAAAGTGAAAGGCAAACTTAAGAAGTTTCTAAACTGTAGTCCAAAGAATCAGTTCAAAGAATGACATCCCACAGAGTCAGGGTTCGTTTATAGTTCATTGGCTAGCTATGTGTGTGTAGAGCTACACCCTGGCCTGAATCAATGTTGCCTTTATTTAAGGGTCAGGCAATGAAGTGGTATCTGATTTGCTATCCAAAGAAGTCTGGCTCACTCTCTTTAACTTTGCAGGTGGACTCAAACAATGAACTTTTCTTAGTCCCAAGAAGGAAGGAGGAGGTTGTTGCTGCAGCCTCATCCCCAACTTTCAACTAATCATATTGTTCCCCATGCCTCGGCTATATAGTGAATTATGTTGTCTTCAACCTCATGACGTCACCGAGCATATAACCAATTGTATTATTTTCCTACCTACTCTGGTTTTTTTTTTTTTTTGGTGAGGTAATTGGGGTTAAGTGACTTGCCCAGGGTTACACAGCTAGTAAGTGTCAAGTATCTGAGGTCGGATTTGAACTCAGGTCCTCCTGAATCCACTGCACAACCTAGCTGCCCCTGTTCTTTGTTCTAAGTAGAACTGAGTCCCCATCTCAGGGTCTTCGACTTAAATTGAGGCAAATCATGGACCCCTTTATTATCAGGTTCATGCCCTGCTAATAAAATGTTATCTTGCTCAGAGAAAATGTGCCTCAGTCTACCTTTGTTGAATTTTACTCACAACAATACATAAGAACCCCTAAAGTCCACACATTGACTTAGTTTAAAAATGTAACGTAATCTATTTTATTGTATTTTATTTATTTAGTTAAATATTTTCCGGTTCCATTTTAATTTGGTTCCAACTGCCCTAAGGAGTGTTGGTTTGTGTTGCATGTTTGACATCTGTAGAGCATGCTGCGAAGCCTAAGTGAAAACCCAGATATCTTCAGTTCTAGCCTGGTGCTCCTCACACTGTTGGATGCTATTCCTATGCATAACCCCTCAGTATTTAAAGCCTTGACCACAACTAATTTAAAATTATATTTTAAAATGAATATTGAAGTACTCAGCAGGCACTAGGGCTGAGGTGGCACTAAAGGCTTCAAGCAAGAAAATACCAAAGTGGTAGGTATTAAAGCCAATTCACTCCTGTTCCTAGAAACACAAACTGCTGGGCTATACACACTAGTAGGTGCTCATCTTCACAAATACTGCCACTCACAAAACCTTTTCACTACCATTGTATATATGCTTACTAAAATAAAAGATGACTATTACACTACATTGTAAATTTGAACTCTAGAGTTGGGATTCAGGTGGCAATTTTCTACATTCTGCTATGTCATTTTGCTCTTTTATGTAATTTATAAAGATTCAAGAAAAAGGAATATGTCATATATACTATACTAAGGTTTTTTATCATTCCAAACCCTTTTTTAATGATGGAATAACCCTACAGAGAGAAAGTTGGCAACATTGTTTTGGCATGGCATTTATCTTAAGCTGTAATGTTTTTAGGATTATTTTTCCTTAAGCTATCTTTTTATATTCTACTTGAAAGTAAATAAACATTTACTTCCCTTTAAAAATAATGAACAATCAGGGGGCAGCTAGGTGGTGCAGTGGATAAAGCACTGGTCCTGGATTCAGCAGGACCTGAGTTCAGATCCTGCCTCAGACACTTAACACTTAACTAGCTGTGTGATCCTGGGCAAACCACTTAACCCTCATTGCCCCACCAAAAAAAAAAAAAAAAGTAAACAATTTCTTAATTATTGATGTCATTAGCCTAAATTTTATTCCAGTCAAGAGGTTCCTATATCCCCTCAGGAGCTGATAACTCCTTTTTAAAGTTAATATGAGTTCTCCAATAGCACAGAAGAGTTTTAAATGAGATCCATAGTTCTCTGCCACAGATAATATAGCGTACATACCATCATATTTATCCTATCTATTCCATCCCTCCATTGAGCATTATAAAATACCACCCTTTGCCAGTTTTTGAGAAGTAGATTCACAGTTTCTTTTTTTTTTCTCCTGACAAAACAGGTTGCTGTGGTTTTTAGAAGATTTCTATAAAAAACATTTGACGATACACAAATGATTTTTTAAAAAGCAAAATGAAGCATTGTTCATATCACTTCAACTCCTATTTTATTGACATTTCAACTTCAATAAACATGGATTAACACCTTATGCATGCAGAGCACTGTGCTAGGTACTGGAGGAGTTTAAATAAGGAATGATCCCTGCTCTCCTAAAGTTCACAACCAAGTAGAATATAAAAAATATACAATGATAATTAAAATAAGAAATGTGCAAATGTTGGGTGGACCTCTTGTGAACCTTCATGGAAGGGCAAACACGAAAGTTGCAAGGAATGAGGAAAGGCATGGGTGGGATGCCTTCATGGCAGGGGTAGAAATTGACATCCATATTAATAAGAGTACAGAGTCAGGGATACACCAAAGTATAAATTTCACTGGACAACAAATGAATCAATGATTGGTCTAACAGTTGTATCTTGCTGAGCCATCAGGTCCTAATGATGTCATTCAATATGTTAGCTATATTTCCTAGCATTATTTTTTTTTCTTTTGCGGGGCAATGAGGGTTAAGTGACTTTCCCAGGGCCACACAGCTAGTAAGTGTCAAGTGTCTGAGGCTGGATTTGAACTCAGGTCCTCCTGAATCCAGGGCCGGTGCTTTATCCACTGCGCCACCTAGCTGCCCCTCCTAGCATTATTATTAAATTAAATCTGTGGATTTAATAAGCATGACATTCAAGCCATTGATAAAAATATTGAACCTCAGTGGGTGACCTGGGATTCAATATGGTGCATGATTAGAAAGTGTCAGTAAGGGGCAGCTAGGTGGTGCAGTGAATAGGTGAATGCAGGGCACTGGCCCTGGATTCAGGAGGACCTGAGTTCAAATCCAGTCTTAGATACTTGACATTTACTAGCTGTGTGACCTTGGGCAAATCACTTACCATCATTGCTCCCCCTCCCCCCCCATCTCCAAAAGTGTCAGTGTGATATAATGGAAACAGTATTGTTTTGCATTTGGAACACTTGAGTTTGAGTCCTAATTCTGTCACTTACTATTTGTACCATTTGACTTCTCTGGACTTCAGTTTCCTTCTGTATAAATTGACGTTATTAGACTAGAATCTGGTCTCCTAGTCACTGGATCATTTCTAAGGTATTTTTCAGTTCTAAATCCTATGATCTGAAATGAACTTGGAGTCAGAAAACATGTCCCAGAACCTGCTTTGCTAATTACTACTTTTTTTTTGTACTAAGATTTTGAATATATCACTTAATCCCTGAGTCTCAGTTTCCCTATCTATAAAATGGGATATGGATACTTACATGCCTACCTTCATATAGATATTGTAAGGATCAAATTAGTGTTTTTTTTTAATTATAAAACTATTCTCAATATTCTGACTTCCACTGTCCTCTCTACCACCATACCTACCCCAATTGTACCAGACTGTGAAAATTTCTTTCTGGACACAATCCCTCTGTCTCATCCCTTGAACTTTGTTTAATCCAAAGCAGTCACTCAGACCAAGGAAAAGGGAGTTGTGGACAGGCTTTGCAGTGGAAGAGGTTAATGCATGGACTTATAGCATTTGGAAGAAGGCTGGATTTGCTGTATACCATATGCCCAAAATATCCTTTGTTAAGTATAGAGACAATTCATTTGTCTCTTCCTTTAGATAATTCTTAGTTGTTCATCTATATATGGTACCAAGAACAATGGTTCCAAAACAAAACAAAAGGGAATGGTTCAACAAAATGATGTGTATGAAGGGATGTCATATCTTGGACAAATCACTTCCTTTCCCCTGGGCCTCAAGTCTCTCATCTGTAAAGTCATGGCATAAACTAGATATCTGATCCTTGAGATCCTTTTCAGGGGATAAAAGTCTTATGAAGAGGGGCAGCTAGGTGGCGCAGTGGATAGAGCATCAGCCCTGGATGCAGGAGGACCTGAGTTCAAATCCATCCTCAGACACTTAACACTTACTAGCTGTGTGACCCTGGGCAAGTCACTTAACCCCAATTGCCTGACCCCCCCCCCAAAAAAAAGTCTTATGAAGTAAATTTTCTACTCAGTTTCACTACAACTGTAGATATACTAATAAAAGTACTTGGGAAAAATAATTATCTTCTTTAATTTCATCCCATCCCAGACCATCCAGAAACAGAAAATTCCCATCATGATACTGTCCTGATACTAGGGATCTCATTACATTAATAAAATCCTATTTCTCCATATAGAGTGATGCTTAGGCATTTGTATTTTAAAACTAAAAGCCTGTTAAGTAGTTAATAATATCAGATACCAGGTTCAAATAATGGTAGTGATGATGTACACTTATATAAGATCCTAGATATTAGAGGTAGGAAACATAGAGAGTAAACTCAAAAAGGTTAAGTGACTTGCCCAAGGTCACATTCAGAATTTAAGGTAGGATTTGGGTTTTTTGTTTTGTTTTGTTTTGTTTTGCAGGGCAGTGAGTGTTAAGTGACTTGCCTAGGGTCACACGGCTAGTAAGTGTCAAATGTCTGATGTCAGATTTGAACTCAGGTCCTCTTGAATCCAGGGCTGGTGCTTTATCCACTGTACCACCTAGCTGCCCCTAAGGTAGGATTTGAACCCGAGTCTTCCTGATTCCAAATCCAGAACTCTATCCAAAATACCACAACACATTAGGATTTAAGAATTACAAAGGAAATCAATTATATTGAAATACAGTCTACAAAATATTAAATGAACAAGTTCATAGACTCCAAGTTTAGAACTCTTGTCTTAATTTCTCAAGTAAGTGATTTGTCCAAAGTCACACAGGCAGTCAGTTGTAGGACATGAACACAGGTCTTTCCTGACAGCTCTCTGGCCACTATGGGACATTGCCTCTATGATTTAAAATAAATGTGATACACAAGATTTTTCAACCAAAATAGAAAACAATGCTGGCCATTCTTGTTAAAAAAATCTGTTTTGAATTTTTGTTTCCATTTTCTAAATTCTACCAAAGCTGAAATGAATATCAAACATTAAACAGGAAACACCCACCTTCCAAAAAAATATGAAAACAAAACGAAAAGACACTTAAAGCAGGAAGTCATGTGATTCTTCAGTTTGTAGTTGTAAAAATCCTTATAAGCACATTCTTGCCCCAATTCCCTTAATTTTCTTTCTCTTGCTTCTCCTTTGATATTTCCTGCTTTTTCTTTGAAATCTCCAAATTCACTCTGTGTAATATTTCTGACAATCTTCTTTATTATCTATACTCCTCAGGTATTCTTCCAGAGATTCTAGCTTTTATCCCAAGCCTACTCTCATTTTTAATATCAGTTTCTGTTAGCACAATTCTCTTTCACCTCAAACTAGCTAACAAAGTGAAAATTTACCATCTACTTTTTCTACTTAGGGTGGGTCCTCTTTTTCCTATTTGTGACCACAAATCTTTGTGACCACAAATCCAGAAGGGAGAACAGAGCCTAATCAAAGGTTACAAGGAAATAAGAAGTAATTTAATTTACATGAGTTTTTGTGTCTTTTTTCCCTAAGCTAGAGACATGACAAAGGTTAAATTCACCTTAATTTAAATGTTTTTTTAACAAGGTTCATAAAATTTTCTACAACAAATATAATAATTATTGTTAAATATGTGTTAATTTTTTCTTACAGTTAAAGGAGGTAAATAAAAAGGAAAAGGAGAAGAGATATTTCCCCCTTCTCTGAGCCTCCGTTTGCTCATGTAGGAAACTAAGGGTTAGATTAGCTGTGACCCCTCAAGTTCCATCCAGCTCTAACATTCTATGAGAATTTAGGAGATATGGGAAAGGAAAAGAGAAATGCAATTGGATAGGGAAGGTAAGGCAGCATAAAGAAAACCACATAAAGCTAGTTACATAGAGAAACAGAAGGCAGAGCTGGAGAGAAAGGGGAAGAGGGGAAGAGGAAGGAGTAAAAGGTGTATGGAGGGGCCCCAGGGCTGGTAGGTAAGCTACGTGCCACATCCTGAGTTGTGTAACAAAAGACTCATCTTCTGTCAAAATTATTGTGGACTGAGTACAACTTAAGGCCAGGAGCTGAGAGGTTTGTATTCAAATACAAGGGATAGAGGGGCTAAGTACTTTTTTTCTCTTAATGGAAGACAAGGGGGCTTATATAATAATGTCCCTTAATAAGTTAACATGTTCTACACATCCTCAAAAGGGGAGTAATGTAAAAGGGATATGGACCCAAACTGAAAAGGAAACTATCCCTTTACTTAACCAAAGTGGGCTAACTGGTGGGTCAGATTTTAAACCAGTCATTCAGGAATAAAGATAAGACCTGATTGACTGACCTTGCTTAGGTACATGGCCAAGGATCAGAAAAGCTTCCTGAGGAAGTCGTCTTAGATGTTAGAGCTTCATTTTACAGTGAAAACAGACTCTGAAAGAGAAAGTGACTCATCCAATGTCACAAGATACTTAGTAGAAGAACTCAGCACTTAAACCTAGTTCTCCAACTCTAAAACCCATGTCTTTTCTACAATATCTCATTGCCCTCCAAGGCAACATGAAGATTCAAGGTTATCTCCTCCACCACTGCAGTTGGTGAAGCTGTTTGGAGAGCACTTTCTATTAAAATACAAGAGAGTGGGCCTTGGAACTGTTATTGGCTCCTACCCTTCTGATATGACATATAGCCATTTAGCCACTGCCTCAAAATCTTCCACTGTATTTATTTGGGGGAGGGAGGCAGTGGAGAAGAGTTTAGGGGAGAATATTCTGAGCTCCAAAGTAAAGGCAGTGGCCACAATAATACTATAGTGGAGACCAGCTGCAATCATTTTTCTTTTTCAACCTGGCCCCTAGGCTACAGTTTTCTTATCCTTTCCTATAAACCCTGCCCCTTTATTTTGTGTTTGAAATTTGTTGTTGTTCAGTAATTTCAGTCAGGTCCAACTCTTCATGACTCCATTTGGAGTTTTCTTGGCAAAGATACTGGAGTGGTTTGCCATTTCCTTCTCCAGCTCATTTTCCAGATGAGGAACTGAGCAAACAGGATTAAGTGAATTGCCCAAGGTCACACAGCTAAGAAGCATCTTAAGTCAGATTTGAATTCAGGAAGATGAGTCTTCCTGACTTCAGGTCCAGAACTCTGTCCACTGTGCCACCTAGCTCCCCAGTGTATGGCATAACCAGAATTATAACTAATCACTAGCAATTACAGAACCTCTAAATCAACTTGGGGAAGGGTGAATAGAGTGATCTAAAGGAACCCATCTGAATTGGAGGAAGAAGCTTCCTATTTTATCTAATTAGTCTTGCTAACTACATGCTAAGCTCAGTGGTTTCAAAGTTGTTGAAGGCATACAAATGCTGTCACTGCCTTTTAAATTTGAGAGCCAGGAAAAAAGCCCTATTCACCCCACAGTAGTTACAATCCTGGGGTTGACTCTGGTTTTGCTTGATGTTAATAAGTAATCACTTGGATAGCCAGTTCACTGAAGTATGATATCAGTACATACATCTGGGACAAGCACAGCAGAAGAACAAGCTGTGTCCAGACTTGACAGAGAAGAGATGGGGCTGAAGTGCGCTAGAGAAATTGCTCACTGCATTTCATAACCCCAAGGTATTGCCCAGTTCAAAGATTCATCTTTTTTTTTTTAAACAGGGCAATGAGGGTTAAGTGACTTGCCCAGAGTCATGCAGCTAGTAACTATCAAGTGTCTGAGGCTGGATTTGAACTCAGGTCCTCCTGAATCCAGGGCCGGTGCTTTATCCACTGCACCACTGCACCACTTAGCTGTCCCCCCCCCCCCCCGCCAAATTCATCTTTTAATACAAATATTTTTCCAATGACAGCATGGGATTGGGAATTTTGGACTACCAGAATTTGTGTATAATCAAAATAGTGGGTGACTCAGGGATAAGTGGAAAGACAAATGTTGGGTCCAAACAGGCATCAGCATATGACCAAAGCAAAGAGTGGATAGCACTGTGGAATTGTATGATTGAGAAAAGGAGAGAGCCAATCAAGTAGCAAGAAAGAGGGATAACACATATCCCAAGTGCTACACAGGTATAGCTTGGAGTCCATTGATCCCCAAAGAATCCATGGATAAGGGGCAGTTAGGTGGCGCAGTGGATAAAGCACTGGCCCTGGGGTCAGGAGGACCTGAGTTCAAATCTGGCCTCAGACACTTGACACTTACTAGCTGTGTGACCCTGGGAAAGTCACTTAACCCCAATTGCCTCATGAAAAAAATTAATGATAAATAAATAAAAGAATCCATGGATAGATTTCAGGGACGTCTGTGAACTTTGATGAGAAAAAATTATATCTTTATTTCAATATAATTGGTTTCCTTTGTGATATTATATATTTCATTTTATTCATTTAATAACATTATTCTGAGAAGAGGTCCACAGGCTTCATAAAGGCGATAGAGATGTCCACGAGACCAAAGGAGGTTTCAGAAGCCCTGCCCATGGCCTGGGGAAAGGCCTCTAATAGCTTGGGTAGAGCCTGTAGAGCTCAATGGAAAAACAGACATAATTATTGCCAGGGCTGACAAGCATGGACAACTTGTCATGTAGGGAGCATCTCCAACCTTGATCTTACAGGTCACTTGTAATACTGAAGTAACTCTAGTATGAGTGTTGTTGATGACTCAGAACAGGTTTTTAAATTTCCAATGCTCAAAATTTGAATTTCCTTTCTTTGGACATATCTACCAGATCCTCTCTTGAAAAACAAAATGGAAAAAAAATTCTCCCTCTGCACCCGAAAATCCCTCTATCCACACTCTAGTCTCTCTCCCACTATACCTGGCCTCCCTCTAAAAGGCATGCACATGCACACACATATTTGAATGTGTAACTCTCCACGCTATGGCAGGATCATGAGGACCCTCATCATCACACTGAAAAGACAAGTGAGATCTTAAAGTCCAGGCACTGGGCTTTAAGGGCTGGGTCAAACAAAGCCTTTTCCCTCCTCTCTCCTTGTCCCTCAGCTTACCCTTGAGGGATGACAACCCTGCCTCTATACTCCCTAGGAAGCTAGGGAGCGTTCTAACCACTTTTTCTTTGATGGCTGAGGAAGGGACCTTCAGTGTGGTTTAAAATTTCCCTAAGTGTGAGGTACCCTAACCCCAGAGCATCCTTAAATCCTTTAAGTGTTCTTCAGTCAGAGAAGTTTAGGAGTGATTGATTTCTCCAGGAAAATGCACCCTCTTTCCCCCATCCCCCCATCCCCTAAAGCAAAGCTTTAAAATGGATATAGCCTTTTTAGACTTTAAGACTACAGGGAGAAAAAGGTTTGGATGATTTGCTGGAGCAAATCTTTTAACTCTTAAAGATTCACAAAAATTTCAGGAATATGTAATTGAAAATACTATGAACAAGACTATAAGTATCAAGCAGCTGAACTAAAGAGAATGGAATTTAAGTTATTAAAAGATGGAACAAATGTTCTGTCACCTAGTAGTATGTTTAGGAGATTCTAATCACTCAGTCAACATGCCCTGAAATTAAAACATTTTTATCTTGGAAAGAATGACCAGTAAGATTTTCAGTAGCAAGTCCCTTCATGAAACCACTTCAGGTATTAGCAGGCTGACTACAGGAATAGGCACGTTTTATCTGAGACTCACATTAAACTAAGACCAAGAGAGTCAAGTTAGTGAAATAGCGATCTGCTCTTTGACAAACATTGAGAGGATTTTTTAAAGCAACCCTTTAAGTTCAATATTTCCATTACCCATTTGCTGAAAACACAGTCCTAAAAACATTCAATTCATCTCATCATCTTTCTAAAAAGAAGCTTAATTTTGTTTCTCATTCTTTTACTACCAGTCTTAAAACTTGAATGCAGAAAACCATTGCTGGTAGTTTTTAATTTCTTTACCATTGTTTGATACAAGAAAGATACAGACAAAAAGTAATTCTAAAATTTCTTTGGTCTTGGAAAGATAGCATACCAACAAATAGTAATATAAGCAAAAAACTTAACAACACATTTTATAACCTTAACTGCAATGGGAAAATCCAGGGAGGGTAATGAAAATGAAGAAAAAGTTGGTAGCCAGGATAATGTCACATCAATATGTTTTAAATTTGATGGCATCTGAAAACTTTAGTTCCATAAGCCCCTGCTTTCTCAATGTTGAAAGTCCATTCTCAGTGTTGGGAGTCTGTCCTTTGAGTCTTTCAGATTTTGTAACCAGAAGAGATCTCACAGCCCTACCTCCATATTTTAGAGGTGAGGAAACCAAAGCTTGCTAAGATGCACATGTGCCTTGTACACACACACACACACACACACACACACACACACACACACACACACACACACGGCTTACAGAGACACACTTGGAAGGATAATGATGGATATTGATTACTTGAAGAGGATTGCCTTGCAGAGGTTTCTTTCCCAAATCTGCTTGGGGCTTTGCTCAAAGCAATCCCTTTGATACAAATGAAATTTTACTGGTTCAGCTGACCACGTCTATGTAACCTTAATGTGGCAAAGGCAGCAAAGATGGAGTGTGTGGTGTGGGTAGGTGAGAATGTAGACAAAGATCTTTCTTCCTTCAAGTAAATAACCATAACTAGAAACTGTAACTGCGTAAAGTAATAAGGAACAATCCCCCAAATGATAATAAATCACCTCTTCCCTATAGGAATACTGGAGGCCTACAATTTCTGGATAAAAACATGTATACCCATATATGAACATATACATATATGAGTGTGTACTAGAGAGACATGCCCACATGTACATATATACCCTTGGGCAAATCACTTAATTCTATGGGTCTCAATTTATTCATCTGTAATATAGGGATTCCTATCTCACAGGATTGTGAGGAAAATGCTGTTAATTGTAAAATGCTATATGATGCATATATATGCATATATGTCTACACACCTATATACATACACACAATGTGTTCCAAAAGTCTTAGTCCTGTTTTAAGCTTTACCAAGACTTTTATATGTGTGTGTATATATACACATATCCATACTTTGTACCATGACAAACAGGGAAGAAGGGGCTACAAAAGGCAATAAAGTCTATTTTAAATGTAAGTTTCTCACCAGTCCTCTGCTTAAGTTCAGATAAGAAATCCAAGATCGTAAATAATCACAATTTCTATATCAGACAGACGCACAGAGCTTTAATCACCAAGAATTCTAGTATTTGTATTTAGTATTAATTTGCAAATAAGTAAAAAGGCAGTTTTTGGAACTTGTAGCATACATATGTGGTCTTGTCAAAATATTTAACTGCTTAAAATAATAATAATAATAACAGCAACAAAATAAGTAGTTAGTATGTTTTGTCTACCATTAGGAAGCACCAATTCTTCAGAAGTAACCATAATTCATAAAAGTATATACTGCATTTAGTACTAATAAATTTCTTTCTTGTTTTTTTTAGTTTTTGCTTGTGCAGAGCTGGGATTTCATTGGTATAAAGCAAGGCTTCTTAAACTTTTTCCACTTGCAACCCCTTTTTCTCAGAAATTTTTTTGTGAGATCCTAGGTATTAAGGTATATAAAATAGGTATACATAACCTTTTGCTGTTGCCAAATTTTTCATGACCCCCACATTCAGTTACTCAACCCCATCAAGACCCATGGTTTAAGAAGCTTTAGTATAAAATACTCCCAGGAGGAAACTCCCTTTCCCAAAGCAGATCAACAGAGAATTGCCAGGGGCACTGAGAAGTTACCAAACTTGAATCTAGGCCTTCTTCACTAGGGAACCCACTTTCTATCTGCCATACCATGTTGTCTCTCAATAAATTTCAGATTATTTCAAAATCTCTTCTATGTAAAATACTGAAATATGACTGTGGTTTGTTTTCTAATAATTATAATCACATAAATACAATGCAAGGAAAGAGAGTGTAGTGATTGCTGAGTAGTGGGTCTGCTCCAAAGTATTAGAGGCTATTGGTGGTTCAGTGGGTAGAGCTCTAGAAATATCTGAGTTAAAGTCCAGCCTCATATACTTATTAGCTATGTGACCCTGGGTAAGTCACTTAACCCTTTTTGTCTCAGTTTCCTCAAATGCAAAATGCGAATAATAATAGCATTGACCTTCCAGAGTTTCTGTGAGGATCAGATGAGATAATATTTATAAAAAGTGCTTAGAACAGTGCCTGACATATAGCAAGTGCTCTATAAATGCTTATTCCCTTCTTTTCCCTACTAGAAGAGGCACTGGGCCAGGAGTAAGGAGACTTGGATCCTAGTCCTTGCTTGATCTGGTTAGTGATTTGCTCAATGTCAGCTCTTTCTGGGCTTCAATTTCTTCAGCTGTAAAAATATATTTTAGAACTGTATGATTCCTAAAGTCTCTTCTGGCCCCAAAATTTGGTGCTTTTTCATAAAGCATCCAAATTTCACATCATTCAGTAGACTATTTAGGGAATGATGACATATATGTACTTGACATGATTCTAAACCATTGCAAAATAACTGTGAAATTCAAGTGAAGCCAAAATCATGACTCAAAGCTTGTACCACAGGAAAGATCTCTCAAGTGCCTTGCAGAAGATTTATTGTATCTTGACCCAAACAATGCAAAATATAGTAGCATCACAGTTAGAGCATATATCCTTAGTATTCTAGGTCTTATAAACCAAGGAATCTCTAAAGGACTTTCACTGCAGTCTTTCTTAAAAGTCAGGTCCTACAGTGGTGGGATAGTATACACTCTCAGGTGTGGTCATTCTGTAAGTAGTTTTTACAGAACTGTTTTTCTTTGTTACAAGGGAGGGTTCAGTGAAGGGAAGGGGAAAAGGTGGCTTTGCCCGTATGTTTAGAAATGACTTTGAAGTGAAAACAAAAGGCATCATTCTTATTTTTAAAAATTAATGTTTTAAAAAGTAAAGTCCCTATATTCTGAGCCTTGAAACCCCACAATACCTAAACTAGAACACAAAATAAAAAGGGAGGGGGGGGGAAAGTAAGCATAGCATAAGAGATGGTAAGAAATGTTAAAGATCAAAGTAGGACAACACAAGAACACAAATTCTGTTCCTGCCAAGACATATAACTGAGCTGCTGAAAAGAAGACTCTGTTAATAATTTTAAAATGGGAACAACAGATTTTGAGTAGAACTGAGCTTATCATTCTCTCACATTTAAATTGATTTTTCACTTTGTTTTGGCTTTAGAAAGAAATGAAGCAATCATTAAGACAAATTTTGTATCATGTGAGCTGGGAGATTCCTACACAAAACCAGAACACTTGGTTTTATGTTTATATTCTTCTGGTTTCAGTTTCAAATTGGGTGGCCAACTTAAAGTTCAGTTTGGAGGGAAGGATTAAGATTACTTTTTAAAATGCCAAGTCAAACACAGCACAGCTCTTCTTATCTGTTCATATCATTGCCATCTGGGGTTTCACATCTAGATGGTAACTGATTAAAATAAGTTTAAAGTAGTGCCTGTAGGCTCTTCCACTTCTGTATCAGCCTGTTTTACTCCCTAATCATTTCCATCACTCTGAATAAACAGTTCTGAAGAAATGGTGGCACTCCATTCTTCTATTCACACCAGGGAGGATGAAGTGAAATGGAATTCCCATCAAGGTGGTCCTGGCCTCTCTACTCCTAAGCAAAGCAAAATCAGTAGGTTTCTCTTGACCATAGGAGACTGCTAACTGAGCCCAAGGAGAATTCCCTGAAGCATGTCATGTCCAATTCAACCCTACTTTCTCAAGTTATTGAAGACTGGTTTTTTTTTTGTTTTGTTTTGTTTTTGTTTTTGTTTTTTGCAGACTGGAGCTATGGAAGGAGCAAAAGCATGTAGCAATGTAATATTGTGTAGGTGAGTTATCTGTGTTGGTCTCTCATCCATCTACTGATTATGAAGTCCTTGAGAGCAGGGACTTACTTTTGCCTTCTTTGTGCTTAGCACAAAGTGCCTGGCACATAGTAGTTATTTAATAAATCTTTATTGACTGGTGACTAGACAGTCAGTTTCATAAGGGCAGGACAGTTTACTATCTAACCTCTGCATCTTTCTCATCATCTGGTACACAAAAAAGCACATATATTAGTTTGCTGTTGTAGAAAAAGAGCACCAGGTAGTCAGATGAAATGGTTTCAAGTCCTAACACTGACCACTTATTACTTGTGTAACCTTGGGCAAGACCCTCAACTTCCATGAGGCTCAGTTTCTTCATGTGTAAAATGAGGAGGTTAGACCAGATGGTCCCAATTGCTTTCCTGATCTCAGTCTATTTTCTTAAACTCAATACATCCAAAGTGAAATTCATTATCTTTCCCCCAGAAAACCCTCCTCTCTTCCTAACTTCTTTAATTCTGCCAGCCACTACCATCCTTCTATTCATCCACATTCAAAAACAGTCATCTAGAAAGCCTCCATTTCCCTCAGAATTTGTATCTAATCAATTGCTGTGTTGTTGATTCCACCTCTACAATAGATGTCATAATCTCTCTTGTTTTTCAGTTGTTTCAGTCACATACCTCATTTGGAGTTTTCTTGGCAAAGATATTAAAGTAGTTTGCCGTTTCTTTCTCTGGTTCATTTTCCAGATGAGGAAACTGAGGCAAACAGGGTTAAGTGGCTTGCCCAGGGTCACATAGCTATTATGCATCTGAAGCCAGATTTAAACTCAGGAAGATGAGTCTTCCTGACTCCTATCCACTGCTGCTCTCTTTCCCTATATTCTTTCTTTTTTTCCCTCCCCACCCCATATTCTTTCTACTTATTCCCTAGTTCAGGCATTTATCAGCTCTCACTTGGATAATTGTAACAGCCTTCTATTTATTGTGTGCCTCAAGTCCTTTTCTTTTCCAATCCAGCTTCCATCCCAGTGCTAAATTGATATTCCTAAACCACATGTCATTCCTCTGTTTAAGGAGCTCTGATGGGTCCCTCTTGCCTTGACCACCAAACCCAATTTTCTTTGTTTCACATTTAAGGCCCTTCAAAATCTAGCCCCAACTAACTTTCTAGCCTTATTATACACATTCTTCCTCTTTTGTGTAGCGTCCAATCAAGTGGCCTTTTTGCCCTTTTTACACAATGGAATTACATTTCTGATTTCTGTGCTTTTACACAAGCTACCTGCCATGCCAGGAATGCACTCCATACTTACTATGCCTGATAGAATCCTTAGCTTTTTCCAGAGTTCAGCTTAAATGCTATATCCTACAGGAAGTCTATCTTGATCTACCCACTTGCTATCATTCTCCCTCCAGATGTACTTTGTATTTATTTAATTTTCTCTATATGTGTTGTTATATGGAATATAACTTTCTTTTTTTAAATAAACATTTTTATTTATAGTTTGGGGTTCCAATTTTTATCTCATTTCCCCTTCCCTCCTTCCCCCCTCCCTGAGACAGCAAAGAATTAGATATGAGTTATACATGTATGATTATGTAAAACATTAACATGTTTGTAATTTTGTACAAGAAAACTTGATTAAAAGAAAAAAATGAAAGAAAATGAAAAGCAACATGCTTCAGTCTGTTCCATCAGTACCAGTTCTTTCTCTGGAGGTGGATAATATGGATCATCAATAGTCCTTTGCGATAGTCCACTGTATTGTTGAGAATAGTTAGGTAATTCACAGTTCCTCATCAAACACTATTGCTGTCTCTGTACAATGTTCTCTTGGTTCTGTCCACTTCACTATATATCATTTTATACATGTCTTTCCAGGCCTTTCTGAAGTCATGCTGCTTGTCATTTCTTATAGTACAATAATATTCCGTCACCATCATACACCACAGTTTGTTTAGCCATTTCCCAATTGATGGGCATTCCTTTGATTTCCAATTCTTAGGCACCACAAAAAGCTGCTATAAATATTTCTGTACAAATAGGTATTTTTCTCTTTTTGGGGATGTCTTTGGGATATAAACCCAAAAAGCCCTTTGGTCTTCCTAGCCCTTTCTGTAGCCCTTTCTAGGAGCCAGAAATTATTTCTAATTGTTTTTGTATCCCCAGAATATAGCACAGAGCTTGCCATATAGTAGATGTGTAATAAATGCTTGTTGAATTGAATTGTTGTCCAATCAACCAATCAATCACTAAGCATTTGGCTGTTTTTATACTATATTCCCTTTGCTAGAAGAAAACACCCTAAAATTCATACTATTTTACCTTTACTTCTAGTTGTGCTTCTCCATGGAAACATTCAGAACCAAAAGGTTCAGAGAATGAGACTAATGGATTAATGAGGAATATATAGCCTTCAAAATTCAGAGCCATACTGGTTTCCATAGGAACTTTTAAAAAGGAATGGTTCAAAGGCATTCTTGCATGGAGAAAGAAATCTTTGTCAAATGTCTCAGTTGACTGAGATTGCAATGCTAACAAGCACAATATTCTATATGATAGCAAAACACTTGAAATTCATATCCTTTAATGATGAATCTCAGTAATAGCACTTCCAGACTATTGTCTATAGTATCCTAGAAATGAAAGAAAACAAAATTTTATTACTCTCCTAGTTAGAACCTGTCCATTTTAGCAGCTAATCAGATGGTAAAGTAGAAAAGGGAACAAAGGTCAGGATAAAATGTTCCTAGAAATAGAAAGAGTAATTTTGAAAGCATATGGGAAGTTGCTGTTTTTGATCTGCTGTGCAGCTGCATTACCATTTTTCCATGAAATAAGCAACTAGTGGGATAAATGTCCAAAAGACCAGATTTAATAATTAACCACTTCACAGATTTCCATTCTGTCAACTAACATTGCTAGAGAACTTGATGGAGAGAAAGAACTTGAATCAATCATATTTTCTAGTTAATTAACTTCTCTGAAAAGGTAAGTTGAAAGGTAAAGCTAGGCAAGATTTTTCAGGGGAGCTAATGAATGTGTTTTTTCTTGACAATACTTCTGTTCCAAAGGCACAGACAACTGAGAGTTATCAGCTATAATGACAGTTATATAATAAGAGTAGTCAAACTTTTTGCTTTTCAAAAGATGTTATACAAGCTGTGCTATAGGAATACTTTTGTACCATAAGAATCAGAAAACCTGGAAAGACTTGTATGAACTGATACAAAGTGAAATAAACAGAACCAGGATAATATTTTACATAGTAACAACATTGTGTGATGATCAACTATGAATATGTTAGCTCTTCTCAGCAATACAATGATCCAAAGACAATTACAAAGGACTCATGATGGAACATACTATCCACATCCAAAGAAAGAACTGATGGATTCTGAATGTAGATGGAAGCATATTATTTTCACTTTCTTTTATGTGTGCATTTTTTCCCCTTTTCGTCTGTTTTTTTCTTTCACAACTGTAACTAATATGTAAATGTTTTACATGATTTCACATATATAACCTAAATCAAATTGCTTACTGTTTTAGGAAGAGAGGAGGGAGAGAAATTTGAAACTCAAAATTTTGTAAAAAATGAATGCTAAAAATTGTCTTTAGATATAATTGGAAAAATACTATTAAAAATAAAAGATGTGTTATAATATTGATCTTTTAAAGTGGGTAAGCTCCTCAGGACTAGGACTATCTAATTTATTTCTCTTGGATTCCCCTCATAGCTCCTAGTATAATACTCTGGGCAACAAAATAATATCTTATATTGTCTCCATCCTTCTTTTCTCACTGCCACTAACCTAGTACAGTTTCTCACAATCCATTAGAGCTAATTCAATAGTCTTGTGGGTTTTCCCCTTTCCTTTCTTCCTATCCATTCTTTGTGGTACAGCCAATATCATCTTTCCTGTGAAAAAATCTCTGTGTACAAGACACATTACACCTCACTTAAAATTTTTGGAATAGTCCCCTATTGCCCCAAAAGTAAAATTCAATGGAGAAGCTATGGAAAAATTGGAACACTAATGCATTGTTAGTGAAGCAGTGAACTGATCCAATGATTCCGGAGAGCAATTTGGAACTTTGCCCAAAGGGCTATAAAATGGTGCATACACTTTGACCCAGCAATACCACTATTAGGTCTTTTTTTTTTTTTTTTGGTGGGGCAATGAGGGTAACTTGCCCAGGGTCACACAGCTAGTAAGTGTCAAGTGTGTGAGGCCAGATTTGAACTCAGTTCCTCTTGAATGCAGGGCTGGTGCTTTATCCACTGTGCCACCTAGCTGCCCCCACTATTAGATCTTTTTTTCCCAAAGAGATCATAAAAAAGGGAAAAGGACCCATATGTACAAAAAATATTTGTAGCAACTCTTTTTGTGGTGGCAAAGAATTAGAAATTGAGGGGATGTCCATCAATTGGGGAATGGTTAAACCAGTTGTGGTATATGTATGTAATGGAATACTATTGTGCTGTAAGAAACAATGATCAGGCGGATTTCAGAAAAACCTGGAAAGACTTACATGAACTGATGCTGAGTGAAATGAACAGAACCAGGAGAACATTGTACACAGTATCAACAACATTGTGTGATGATCAACCATGACAGACTTAACTCTTCTCAGCAATACAAGGATCCAAGATAATTCCAAAGGACTCATGATGGAAAATGCTCTCTACATCCAGAAAGAAGAACTGTGGAATCTAGATGCAGATTGAACCATACTATTTTTACTTTTTTTGGTTTTTGTTTTCTGTTTTTTGAGGGTTTTCCCTTTTGTTCTGATTATTCTTTCACAACATGACTAATGCAGAAACGTGGTTTTTTTTTAAAAGTAAAATGAAAACTCTTTTGCTTGACATTCTCATAGATTTATAATTAGAGAAGACCTCAGAGGTGTTCTTATTTGTCCTGCCATTTTCCAGATGAGAAAATTGAGGACACAGAAGTTAAGTGACTTTCTTAAAGTTACACAAGTAGTAAGGCAGAGTTAGTACTTGAAACTAGGTCTTTTGACTCCAAACCCCTGTGTTCTTTAGTCTGTACCAAGTAAGTGCCACTTAACTTACTTACTTACTTACCCACACATACACACACATCTAGACAAATGATTACTTTCAGGTTTCTGTGTCTATATTCACACTATCCACAATCTTCTTTACACATGGACTTTTCTCCTCACCTACTGAATTTCCATCCATCTGTTAATACTCTTTCCATATTCTATTTCCTCTTTGATGATTTCCATGACCCTCCACCATCCCAGGCCAGTACTGATCCTTTCCCCCTTGTTCCTAACAATGCACTTGAACCTCTTTAATGCACTTACTATATATTATTTGATATTAAACCTATAATGTGTCAAATTGTACCAGAATATAAAGCTTCATGTGGGCAAAGACTCTACCTTGTCAGATTTTAGATCTTCCCTAGCACCTAGCATAGGTGTTCAATATTTATTTATTGGATCGAATTTCATAAGTGGTTTAAAAATCAATACCACAAAGAACTAAAGAAAAAGCATTCTACTTTTCTTTGCTGCCATATCAAACTGCCAAATCTACTTTACTAAGATTAAATAAGACAAAGCACATGCAGTGAACCAGCTATGAAAATCAGAATCTAGTTTTATTCAGGAAAAAAGAGATCTTTTTACAAGCAGACAAAAGCCTTAAAACCAATGTACTATGTGGCAAACTGCTGAGCATAGCTTTTTTGTTGTTGTTGTTGTTTTTGTGGGGCAAAGGGGGTTAAGTGACTGTACAGGGTCGCACAGCTAGTGTCAAGTGTCTGAGGCCGGATTTGAACTCAGGTCTTCCTGAATCCAGTGCCAGTGCTTTATCCACTAGGCCACCTAGCTGCCCCTGAGCATAGCATATTTTGAGCATTGCTGAGAAACCATTTTTTAATTCCTAGCTGTGTGATAGCAGAGTCCCCACAATGATAAAATGCATTTTCTTAAAAGAGTTAAATCATATGTATTATGGAATGACTTGGTAGCAAGGAAAGAGAAGAAAACCAAAGTAGAGCCAAAGAGACCAGCAGAAAACCATTCAATCACTGTAATACCTTTATTTTAAAAATAATCCCATGGGATAGGGAAAGAGATTAAATTATAATTGCTACAGGGGAAGCTAGGTGGTGCAGTGGATAGAGCACCGGCCCTGGATTCAGGAGGACCTGAGTTCAAATCCAACCTCAGACCCTTGACACTTACCAGCTGTGTGACCCTGGGCAAGTCACTTAACCCCCATTGCCCCGCAAAAAAAAAAAATTATAATTGCTACAGATTTGACTTCCAGATCTATATATCCAATCCTCATTTTCTCCTAAGTTCCATGCCCACATCTCCAGCTTTGTGGTGAACATCTCCATCTGGATGCTCCATAGTGTGTAATTTAAGATTCTAAATGTGGATTCTAATGTGTTCCACCAGTTTGGGGGAAACTGACTAAAAATCACTGATAAAACGAGTTTAGGTTTTTAAGGGTTTATTGGAAAATAGAAAGAAAAAGATTGAGAACAGAATTCTAACAGTCTGGCATTCCTATCTTTCCTCAAATCTCCTGTGAAGTCCTCTGCCGCCACCACCATCAAGTCCGGAAGCCAAAAAGGGCCCGCGCTCTCTGCGCAGGCTCCCTTTCCTCCTTCCTGTCTCCTCCCAGACCATAGGAGGCTCCTCCAGTTGATTGGCTGGTAGACTTGATAGACAGCACCCATGAGCAAGCGTCATTTCCTGACGCCAAGGAAAAGCCACAATGCCTCTGAGGCATTTTCCTCATGGTGGAGCTCTCCACAGCAAGTCTCCAGTAGGTGGCGTCATTCCAATTATTACAGTAGGCATCTCAAAGTCAGTCTTTCCAAAACAGACATGTTCTCTCTCCTGAAATTCACCTTCTCCACTTGATAATTCCTGCTGAATGTACTATTCTTTCAGTAACCCAGACTGAAAACCTAAGTCATCCTCTACCTTTTCCTCTCACTTTTCCTTCACCTAAATGATCATTTACCAAGTTTTGTGGAAAAAAAAAGTTAATGGTTTTACTTCCATAATCTCTCTTGAATTTGTCTCCTCCTTCTTCATTCACACCAAAACAATCTTTGTTATGGCCTTCATTAACTCTTTTTTTCTTCATTAACTTTTTTTTTTTTGTGGGGCAATAGGGGTTAAGTGACTTTTCCAGGGTCACACAGCTAGTAGGTGTCAAGTGTCTGAGATCAGTGTTTTATCCACTGCGCCACCTAGCTGTCCCCCATTTACTCTTTACTGGATTATTGCCATAGCCTCTTAATTGGTCTTCCTCTAATCTCTCCCCTCTCCAAATCATCCTCCAGAGAGGGGCCAAATTTATATTTCAAAAGCATAGGACTGACCATGTCACTCCTGTGTTCAAAGTTTCTTTATTAGTCTATACATAAAATATAAGGTTTCTCTCATTTAAAGTTCTTTAAGGTCTGGCTTTAATCCAACTTTTCAGGCTGATTTCACAGTATTTTCTATCATGCACTAAACTGAACTATTATTTCCTGGATGCTACACCCAATCTCTAACCCCTATGCCTTTGCACTGGCTATTTCTTAGACCTACAATCCTTTTCCTCTTGACCTCTGCCTTTTAGAAGTCCTGCTCTACTCAAGATTCAGTTCAAGTGATACCTCTTACAAGACCTGTAAAAGAGGACTTTTTTGCGTTGGCATCCCACCCCCCTATAATTATTTTCTATCTTTTTTTCCATATATTTTGCATTCACTTATATAACCCCTCTCCCAGAGCCAAGTAGTATGAGACTCTTTCCTCATTGTTTGAGATGAATACCCTGCCATACACGAAGGGCAGGATTGAGATGGGGAGAGCAAGAGAGCTCCAGTTTAAGTAAGTCCTCTTCTAGACTCTTCAAGGACAGTCCCCTTTGGGGATTTTCAAGAACCAGTCCTCTTCAGGACTCTTTAAGCTTTAGGACTCTTAAATTTTCCAGTCAATTTGAGTACTTCTGGTTTCCAGCTTTGAGAAGGAAGATGAAAGAAGCCAATTGCATTTCAGAAAGCTGCAAGAAAAGACTCTGGGAAGAGATGAGAGAAGCAGGCAGTCTCCATCATGTCCCTATATCCAGCTTGGTACACTAGAGACTTTGGGGAAGTTCCCTTTGGGTGAGATTTAGGATTTTCTATCTTGGTTGAGCTGAATTATCTCCTTTCAAAGGGAGAGCTCATTCACTCTTGTATGCTTTCTATGGTTTCTGTTTTGCTATTTGGATAAATGGGTTTCTTAGCTATTTGCTCTGAGTGTCCAATTGGTTTTTGGTAGGAGGGGGGTCAAGTCACAGATATAAATTTGGGGTCCTCCTTCCCCCAAATAACAAGGCAATCAGAACTTAGATTGAACTTGATCCAATCCCCCAGATTAATAATATTTAAGAGAGCAAATAGATATAATTATGGCCAGTACCTCCTCTTTCTAAGGAGAACAGAGTGGCCTCCAATCCCAACCTTCTCTTATTCATCCTAGAAAGAATTAGTCTTCCTTGGAGAAGGGTGGGGGGAGAAGAGGCTAGCAATGTCTACTCTGCCTCCCTTTAAACCATGCAGTGATAGCCCTTGATACACATAGGCCTTCACTACATATGGGCCCACTTCCCACACTTATCTGTGTACATGTTATTTTCCCCAGTACACTGTAAAATCTTAGAAAGCAGACTGTTTTCATTTTTTGTCTCTGTATCCCAAGCTGAGTACATGGAATGTATAGTTGCATAAGAAATACTTGGATTGATTTAAATTGATTTCTAAAATTTCAGTGTTTTTATAAGTCCTCACACTAATTTTTATTTTATTTTATTTCATTTATTTTTATGTATTTTTGCAGGGCAATGATGGTTAAGTGACTTGCTCAGGGTCATACGACTGGTAAGTTTCAAATGTCTGAGGCAGGATTTGAACTCAGGTTCTCCTGAATCCAGGACTGGTGCTTTATCTACTGTGCCACCTAGCTGTACCCCGCCCCCCGACTAATTTTTAAAAGAAAGAACATTGTAAGCAGCCCAGTGAGGAGTTACTATCATTATCTCCAACTGTTATAACAGTAGATATGTTTGTGAGCAAATTAGAACAAACAATAATGTTGATATGGTTTCTTTTTGTGATAGCAGTGGTTATATCTGTGTGCTTCTACTGATGTTAACCTAACTCATAACATTTGACCTTGAATAGATAGAACTATATAGAGTTTTTCTACCTCTAGTTAAGTCCCTGTTACTTTAGTGTGAGATTTTGTGCCATACATGTGTTTGTTCCTTTTGCTGTATTTTTAATTCTGTGGGTTTTTTTTTACTAAAAAAATGCAAAATTTGTGGCTCTTAAAGAATATACTTCATTGACAAATATATTGCAGTGTTTATTAGTTTAAGGAAGTCAAGTGTTGCAAGGATCATTGGTGCTCACAATGAGACTGTATCAGTGACATGAAGTCTAAAGGAAAGTAAGGTTAAAAACAAACAAAAATACCAAGAACGGAAAAACTATTGCAATAAAACAGCTTAATTAATCTTCAGAAAAAAGTTAAGATCTTTAGAGAGACCTGGCAGCTGGAGGAGTTGTTTTTTAATTCCATTACTGTGGGGTAGCAATTGATTGAAGTTTGAAGAACATTGAGAAAACTAGGGAAAAAAGCAAACTAATTCTATGAAGGAAAAAATGCTTGTCATGGGAAAACAATATAGAGACCTGAATACTAAATATTGGGGGAAAAGTATTTTTTCCTGATGAAACTCATTTTTTTACACAATGCTATATTGAAATCATTGTCATAAGTTCAGGTAAGCCCATGAAATATGGACAGCTTCAGCCAGTTGTAAAATAAGTACCCCAAAATAATATTTCAAAATAATATTTTACTTTTTGGGGGGAAGAGAAGGGAATAAGCATTTATATAGCACCTAATATGTGCCAGGGACTGTGTTAAGTGCTTTACAAATGTTATTTCATTTGATCTTTACCTACCTGGGAGGTAGAGTAGTATATAGTAGGCCTCCACCAGTCGCAGACGACCATGGATCAGTGCCTTGAAGAGCCACAGGCCACAATGTGGCTGTGCAGTCCGATACGGGAGCCGCAGCTCCTGAGTGACTTATAACTGGTAACTGCTGAATCCCGTGTTGTATCTACCTCATGAGGAGTAGCTGGAGTGTCCTCTCCAGGGCGCTGGCCTGGGCGGATCAATATGGAAAACAAGCTGTTGCCCATGCAGCAGGTTTTCCCTCTCCACTACATTGGTGGACCCAAAGGAGAGGCAGAGCCAGTTTGGTGCCAGTTTGGCACCAGTGCCACCGCAGGAGTTGCCAGAGGGATGTGATGTCCAACATCCAACTGCCTAAGGGACTCCAACTCCTGATTTTTCCTCAGGGAAAAAATCATACCTGGGAGGTGGGTACTATTATTAACTTCATTTTGCATTTGAGGAAACTGAGGCAGATGGAAGTTAAATGCCTTGTCCAGGGTCGCACAGCTACTAAAGATCTGAATCTGGATCTGAACTCAGGCCTTCCTGACTTTAAGCCCATAATTCTATCTACTGAGACACCTAGCTGTCTTTTGGCCTTGGAAGTCTTTTGATTCCCCCTTTGAAAAAAATACTGATATAATGAAAAGAAGTTGTTCCAGACTCACAGAAATTTCCAAATACTGCAACATGACCTTGCATCATGACACATGTCATAAAAGGTTAAGAAATTTATCCAAGATATGACGATAAACATGTTTCAACAGCCTGGGAACTCATTGCTTGCTTTAATGAAAACCTATAGGATATAATGAAGGCTAGACTCAGGAAATGAACTGACCATCAAAGATGTGTTTAATATCTAACAAATGAATGTTTCATGATGAATAATTAAATAATTAAAGAATGTGTCAAAATCATATGAATTCCATTCCAAATCATGTAAAACAAAGCAAAAAGCGAACATATTACATATTAAGACTTTAAAAAAATATGTAAAATGTTGATTATTGGATGCCAATAAATTTAATTATTTTACTATGTTCTGGTTAATTTATACACTACTGTACTTGCACCCTGTCTATAACACTCTGCTTAAATTTTTTTTTTTTAAATAGTGATTTAGAGCATTTAGGGGGCAGCTAGGTGGCGCAGTGGATAAAACACCAGCCCTGGATTCAGGAGGACCTGAGTTCAAATCTGACCTCGGACACTTGACACTAACTAGTTATGTGACCCTGGGCAAGTCATTGCACCCTCAGTGCCCTGCAAAAAAAAAAAATAGTGATTTATAACACTCTGCTTCCCACTTCCACACTTATGCATTCATTTTGTCCTATGCCTGGAATACTTGCTTTCCTCACCACTTCTTCTTGGAATCCCTAGATCCTATCAGGTCTCAACTAAAGTGTCACATCCTGCACAGAGCCCTTCCTGATCCCCCCAATTAAAAGTGTCTTCAAAAGTTCTCTCTCTGTGCATATGCACGCACACACACATACATGATAGAAAGCTTAAAGTACTAGATTCTGAATTGGGGGAGGCATGGGTTGAAATCCTATCTCATACTTTTAATATCTGTATAACCCAGGAAAGTTACTTAACCTCTGAATTTTGGTTCCCTCATTTGTAAACAGAGAAAAATAGCAGCACCTAGCTCACAGGATTGCTGTGTGACTCAAATAAGATGATGTGTATAAAGTACTTTTTAAACTCTAAAGTGTTATTTAACTATGAGACATTATTATTGCTTCATCTGAATATATGTTATTGTCTCAGTTTGCTTGAAGGTAGAAACAATTTTGGTTTTGTCTTTGTATTCCCAGCTCCTAGCATAATGTTTGGCATTCAGTAGATCCTTAATTCATGCTTAATGAATTAATTGCTCTTTGCTCCAAGGAAACAGAGGCAAAAGGAAAGATTTCTACAGACTGCTCCCCTAACCCAAGTCAGCTGACCTGAAAATGTGTGCTGTAGCTCATCACAAGCGAAGCCACTTTGGGCGATGGGAATAGATTGTCACAAATCCATTACTGCTCAAAATTTCAATTAACATGTGTTATTAATGATGGGTCAAGAATATTTTAACATTGCACAGCTTCTACTGTGTGACATTAAAGCTACTCTGGATATCTTTGAATAACTAAATCCATGGTATTTTATAAAAATACACCAACTAACTAGAAGTGTGATCTCAAGCAAAGTCACTTAACCACTCTGGGTCTCAGTTTCCTTATCTGTATAGCACAGGAATTAGATTTTATCCCTAAAGTCTTTTAGGACTCTAACTTTCTGACTTTGAGATTCTCTTAAGGTGGGGGATAGGGGAGGGGAGGAGAATACAGCTACACAAAAATCTTTCTTTTACCCAGAGGGTTTTTATAGTTAGTGTTTTTACTGTTAGTATTACTGTTAGCATTATCACAAAATTGAGCCTTGGTCCCTTTCTAATAAAAAAAAATGTTTCAGGATAAAAGTTTCTAACTCCCCCCCCCAACTCCCCAATAGATGATTTAGCAGCCAATTTTAAAACAGATTCAATGCCAAACACAACCAGCAAAGCAAGGAAAGTATGCTTCCAGGTCCTTAGGGCTCGATGTTTTAGGACCTAGTGTGGAAAAGTTTTCCATAACCTGTTTCTAGAATCAACTTTCCACTCTTTCACTTCAACTTCAAACATTACAGTGTGAAAAACAAAGAATACTTCTGCTGCCATTCTTGTGATCAACTAGGGAAAGGAAAAAGCCCCTGATGGTTGCACTAGTTAGCTCCAACTAGAAATCTTTCCTCTTTCCAAAACGGCTTTCTCTGGCTGTACCCATACTCTCTCTATTCATCAATCCTTCCTCTGCCAAAATAAGGTGGAGAATCAAGTACATAATAAAAAATTCAAATAAATACGCCCACAGGGAAATATTTGGCAAATTTTATAATGCCATAAGGTACAAAAGGATGGGCAAAAGTAGTTTGTTTCCAAATTTTTTAAGAAGTGAGAAATAAGAAAAATATCGAATTTTAAAACAGGGAGAAGTCTTGAAAATTATCTAGTCCTTTTCATTCATTTTTCAGATAAACTGAGACCCAGTTAACCAATTTTTATTCAAGTCCAACCCAGCAGGAATGAGAAGCCAGGTCTTTTGACTTCAAGGGGAATAAGAACAGAATAAGTATTTATATGATGCCTACTACAGGCACTATAATAAGTATTTATGTAGTGCCTACTATTTAAATAGTACTGTATTTTACAAATATTATCACATTTGATCCTCACAACAAACCTTTGAGGAAGATGCTGTTTTCACTATCCCACCTTGTAGAATATCATAAACCAAGAACACCTATAACAATAAGCTATAGTTAATAAGCATTGCCCTGTTCACTAACAGATCTCCATAGTCTTCAATACATGTAGGCTAAATTTTAAGTGATTATAAATAAGGCATTTCACTGGAGGAGAGATGCCCTTAGTGGGTTGGTTATCTGTGACAGGACTATAGATAAATAGGATTCCAGTTTCTGTCTGTCTTCCTCTCTCTCTAGGCACAGTGCCTACCTCATGGTAAACACTTAAAAATGCTTGTTTCCATTCCTCCCTCCCTTTTTCTCTCCCTCCCTCCCTCCCTCCCTTCCTCCTTCCTTCTTTCTTTGCCTCTCTCCATCCCTCCCTACAGCAACCTTAATCTTCTTGTACCTAGGATCAAGTACTACAGTAGAAAAGATCGGTGAGGAAACTCACCTGTTAGATCCTACACTCAGAGCTAGACAAGAGCTCATGCGAAAGAGATCTACAGGTTTTTTGTTTGTTTTTTGGTGTGGTTTTTTTTTTTTTTGCAGGGCAATGGGGGTTAAGTGACTTGCCCAGGGTCACGCAGCTAGTAAGTGTCAAGTGTCTGAGGCCGAATTTGAACTCAGGCACTCCTGAATCCAGGGCCGGTGCTTTATCCACTGCGCCACCTACCTGCCCCAAGAGATCTACAGTTTTTAGAAGGCCATAAGTTTCATAGCACTCAAAAGTAAGTCATGGCAGTCCCAAAAGCAAATGCAGTCTTCAGTTGAACTTAGAGAGGTAGAGTGTTCAGTTATAATCTTGCTGTATTCTCTGCCCTGGTCAGATGCTAGAAGACTATGTTCAGTATGGGGACACATACAAACAACAAGCTGGAAATTGTTCAGAAGAATGTGATCAGGTTGGTCAAAGGCCATGTCTTGAGAGCCAGAAACTATGGACATTTATCGTGCAGAAGAGAAAGTGCTTAATAAACACTTGATGGGTTGAAATGTTTTGGAGGGGGAAAGGAGGAGGCAGAGGAGAAGGGGAGTGCAGTAATTGACATGCAACCACTTGAAAGAGGGATTTTACCTATTTTTCTTGGTTTCAGGGATCAGAACTAGGAGCAATACATGAAAGCTAAATCCAGATTTAAACTTAAAATAAGGAAAGACTATCTAACAATTAGAACTATCCAAAAGTAGAACTGATTGTCTTGGGAGATAGGGGATTCCTATACTCACTAAAGAAAGGTCTTCAAGCAAAAGCTAGATGACAAATGACTACTCTTCCTGAGGGGATTCTCGTGACTGTATTTGACAGCCTTTGAGGTCCCATCCAATTCTGTGATTCTGTTTTCAAATGTGTACAGCATTATTCTCTGTGGGGAAACTTTGATTCAGGGGTGTGGTTTTAAATAAAAGTCTGTCTTGTTATAGAGCAGAGTTTTTTTTATTCCTTGAAGGGAGGAGATTTTGTGCCTGGGTGGGGGAAGGGGATGGTTTTTAGGACAGCGACAAAACGAAGCAAACAGAATAGGTTTATAACCATTTTCCTTTAACCAATTCTCCAGAGGCTGAGAATAGTCTTTTGAGAGTTCAAGCACCTTCCTCCTTCAGGCTACCAGTTTATTATCATGGATTTACAGAACCTCAAAGGCCACCTAATCCAGACCCATTTATTTTACAGTTGAGGAAACTGAGCCCCAGGAAGACTCAAGATTGACTCAAGGTCACACAGGTTGTTAGTATCTCAGGTGAGATTAAACATGTATTTTTCCACACCACCTCTGTGATCATAGATAAGAATAGCTCTCCCATACAAGGGCCAGGCTGGGATTCACCACCTTCCCAATAGACATGAGCTCTCTGTTTGTTGGGAAACTAACTTTCCTTGGGTTGGCAGGAAAGTGGTTTCTTACCCACTACAACTTAAGCCCGGAACAGTTCAAACAGTATGAACATCCAAAAGGTTTTCTTAAGCAAATATTTTCTCAGTCTTTCTCATCAGTGGCTCCTGGGGATGTCTTAGGGGCTCCGTTGATACTGTTGTCTCTGGCTACCCCGATGCTATTTCTGTTCTGAGGTGCTCGTCTGCCACAACCACCAAAAGGGTGGGCAGGAGAAGGCCCTAAAGGGCACTACCAGCAACTCCCCAGGAGTGCGGAGCAAGTTCGACATGAACACCGATGCCCCTCCCCACTCCCTCTACCCGCAAGACAGTCAGTCAGTCAATAAGCATTTATTAAGCCCCTATTATGCGCCAGGCACTGTGCTAAGCCCAAGAAACTGGGGAGTCAGGCACAGCGGCTGCAAATATTCGGAGCTCTTTTGCTCTCACGCCGTCCCTTACGGCCACTGTCGCTGTCACCGCAGTCTCCTTGCCTCCCACCCACGGCTGCTGCCTCTCCGGAGACAACAACTTTCCAGAAGCCACCGAGGAAGTTGGCAGGCTTGGGGCGAGGGGGAAGAAGGGGGCCGCAGCTAGTCAGCAAGCGCTTCTGCAGCTGGCAAAGGTGCAGAGACCCTGAAGAGGGGAGCGGCGCCTCATCCTCAGGTCCCCCCGCGCCCAGGCTTCCCCCAGCCTCCCTCACCCCACCAAAAAAAAGTTTCCGCTCCCCACCCCCAGCAAAAGTCAGCTCCTGGAAGGGGGGGGGCATCCAGAGTTCTCCCGTATCTCTTCCTCCTTCAATTCGAGCCTCGACCCCCCGCCCCACCCCAGCTCCCCGAGGGAGAGGCAAGAGCCTTTGCAAAGTCCAAGGAGAACGTCACCTGCTGCAGGAGGAAGCTGGTACCTCTCCCGGACCGGGTGGTGGTTCTTTCGGGCTGCCATCCCAGGCTGTTGGAGCGCAGACGAGCGAGCGCCTGCTCAGAGCCAGCTCGGGGAGCAGCCGCCAGCCGCCGCCTCCCTGCCTTCCATCCCGGAGGGGGCCGCCGGCCGCCAAGGGACAGCGGCGGCCACCTCGGGGATCTTGCTCCCCGCGCCTCTAGCAGCCTCCGCTAGCTTGTGGCCGCAGCTCTTGCCTCCCGGGGGCTCCGTGCGCCGCCCTTCCTGGCCTCTCACTTACTCAAACAGACTGGACGACCAGCCAATCAGACCCCGCCTTTCCGAAGAGAGAAAGAGGTTGGGTGTGGGCTAGAGCAGCACCTTGTGCTCTTTTGTTGGGGTGGTGGTGGTGATGCTGGGGGGTGTTTTCCTGCCTCGCTCAGAGGTAGGGCTAGGTTTCCAACCCCTTAGAATGCTTGCTCTTTTCCAAACTGAAGAACCTCATATATCCTCTTACACTAGGAAATGTCTTGTGAATCCCCAGCCTCGTCGTAGGTCGAACCGACAAGACCTGATCGGTCTTATCTGGCCCAACAGCAACTGCCCTTACAGGTGTTTCCCTGTGAACTTTTTTCCTACATCCATCACTTCTTCTTTATGACCGATGTGGTATGTAGGGTGCTTATCTTTGGGGTACAGTGGAAAGAGCGCTGACTCTTTTAGTCAGGGGATTTCAATTCCCATCTTTGACAACTTTCTTTGATAACCTGTGTAACTGTACAAATTGCATAGCTTCCTTGACTATTAATTTCCTTAAGGGAGAGGGCTGGACAAGCTGGCTTTTAAGGTCCCTCTAATTCCAGATCTCGGATCCTATGACCTTTCTGGAAAGGAAAAGTCTAGGGATACTGCTCAGAATGCTCTTGGATTTTCGCAATGTTCTCTTTCCTATTATTTATATTCAATTAAGCTAATCTGAAATCCCCAGGGCTACCGTAGAAGGCAAAACCAAGGCTGTTATTTTTTCCATGAAACTAGACTCCACACTCAAATTTCTTATTGTTATTTTCCACTAGATCAGCAGAAAAGAGTAGTTTTAGTAATGTCTACAGCAATCACCTTTGTAATCTGAAATTCCCTTTGTGTGGGGGTATATGTGGCCCCTAGGTTTCCCCGAGGAAAGAAAAGCATTATTTAAAAATTAACTCCACAGCAAACTGCTTTAGTAAAAGCACCAGGGATGGCAGAGAATCAAATTATTTAGCAGATCTAAGTCAAAAAAAAAATCTTGAAACAAGCTTGTTTCATCTTTCTCTCCCCAGACAGATAGAATCTTTGACAGAAGACAGATGGCAGGAAAAAAAAGTCCTGGTGGATATAACTGCATTCTCCATTACACACAATTTCGCAAGACCGAGAGAGAGAGAGAGAGAGAGAGAGAGAGAGAGAGAGAGAGAGAGAGAGAGAGAGAGAGAGAGAGAGAGAGAGAGAGAGAGAGAGAGAGAGAAGGGGGGATTGATTTGGCATCCACTGAACAGACATTTCATAATTGAAGGAAGATTTGTTAACTCGGCATTTTACGACTAAAGGCTGTGATTTTTATAAATCTCTCCCTTCTGAGACTGAGAGCTGAGTGGCATACAGGGTAATGAAGATAAAGAATTGGTGTACTTTGTTGTTGTCTTTGTTGTTAAGGGAAAGATAATGAAAATGTAGCCAAGCTCTACTTTGTGTTTAGGAAAAAATCCTCCCAACCAATCAGGATTTAAGGTCATCAGAATAGTTTTCAGTTTCCATAAACCATGAGTCGTGTGCATGAAGCCACGTAGCTAAGACAAAATGGATATGCATTAAAGATACTTTTTCTTATTAAAGCTAAACAGGGTTGTTAGCAATGGAATTCTAAAGTTCACTTGAGAAGTGGGAGGGAAACATACTAATTTCTTTTTGTTATAATAAAATAAAATTTACTTATATCCTGTGATGGCAGAACTAATTACTCTAATTGACCAGTTTCACCCTCCTATCCTGATATATAATAGGCCAATTGCTTGTAATTTATCTGACACCAGTGCTCTTAACTTAATTTTTCATGGTTAAGAGAAGTTTTTATTGTACAGATTGAAACCTATTATTTCCTTGGTTACTAGAATGTTAATCCATTTTAAAAATAAATAAATACCCTATTTTAGGACATCAATTACTCATACATCCTAAAAATTATGAAAACAATTTGAAAGAGTGGCCAAAGAGACTCACAATTTTAATGTTCTATGTAATGATTTGAAATATAAATAGTTTTCAGTGCAATGGCTTTTAGTATATCCTTGTTTTACATATCTCCAAGTATATCCAGAAATTTCCAAAGAATAAAAGTCTTCTGGAAAAAAAAAAGTTTTTGAACTATTTTCTCCAACCTAGAACTTAAGCGAACCATCAATGAGAAGGGGACAATGGTTAAGAAATAGTTTTCTTTTGCTTTTTCCCTTTCCTTATCATTCTTTCCTCTTTCATTTTTCTTAGACTCCATATTCTTCTCTCTTACATTATTCTGACATTTTCACAGTAAGCAGTTATTTCTTCTGGCAAGATGCTTAAGACTACAGTGTAGGTATGTAGGGTAGAGTTATGTTGTCTGGAAAAGTGGAGAAGTAGACATACATTATCAGAGCTGACCAGCATGAGAAGCAGCTTTAGGGATCAGGTAGGTAAATTCTTTCATTTGACAGATGAGTAAACATAAAATCATGTTGTCCAGAGTCACAGAAGTAGTATGTTACAGAACCAATATTTTAGCTCAGTACATACTAAACCATCTATTCGTATTCATCAAAGGTTTCTGTGGCTGCTAACAAGTACTGAAATAGCATAGGATAAAAAATAATTATGACATTTATTAATGCTCCAAATTCAGAAAAGCAAAGTCAAAGCACTGGATTATGTCAACAAACCAGTCAAAATCAGGACATTCAATGAGATCAGAATGAGTACTACCAGAAGCATGTTCTATTGCGGTTACAACATTTGTATGACCATTACTTAAAAATCAAGGTTACAAAAGCATCAGAAATTATAAGAGAGCTGAGCAAACTATAATGTGGATTTGGAGTCAGAAAACTTGGGTTGCAATCCTGCCTCTGACCCGTACCACCTTAGGCAAGTCATTTTACTTCTTTGGGCCTCAGTTTCCATACCTGTTAAATATGAGAGTTGGACTACATGGCCTCTGAGGTCTCTTCTAGCTCCAAATCTATTTTATGTCCTTCTGGACAACTGCAAGATTCTTAAGCTATTTTGACCACTAGGGCTAGTTGTGAAATGAAATTTTTACTTTCCACCACTGACAATAATAAGAAAATCTTGCATTTCTACACTGCTTTTAAGTTTTGTAACTATTGGAATGACGCCACCTGCTGGAGACTTACTGTAGCAAAGCTCTGTCATGAGGAGAAGGTCTCTGAGGGCAAGCCATGTGGTCAAGGTCCTTAGCATTAGGAAGTGGGTATTGTCTATCAGCCAATCAACTTGAGGAGCCTCCCATTTCTGGGAGGAGGACACGAAGTAGGAAGCAGACGTGGGTGAAGGGGTTCTGTCTCTTTTGGTTCCTGACCTCACCATGGTGGGTCGGATGATAGGGTCTCTTAGAAATAGTTAGATTTTTACCTTTCTCTCTGATCCTAATGCTCTTTAATAAATACTTAAACACTTAAATACTCTTGCTAAAGCTTATAATTTATTGGCGACCACTCATTAGATTTTAGCCCCTTATAGTTTACAATGGGCCTTCCTCATGGCAGCCCCACTGAAGGATTCTTTTGTATTACTTAAGGAATATTCTATAATATTCAGGCAAACCTGCAGCTAAACATTCAACAAATAGTGATGAGTCTTTTAAACTATGAAAACAATCTGAAGTATTGTTGGTTAGTCATTTCAGTCAAATCTGACTCTCCATGACCCCATTTGGGCTTTTCTTGGCAAAGATATTAGAGTGGTTTGCCATTATAATTTTGATAATGATTGAAAAGGAGTGCGTTTCCTGGCTGCAATGACCTATCAGTTAAAGGCTTACCTTGAATCTTAAAACCCATGATTTAAGGAGGAGGGGGGAAACTGGGCCTGTGATTTCATTCATCTAGGAACCTCCCAGTGAGGAAACTCTACTAGAGCAAATCAGCGCCTGCTCTTCAATTTATAGCCTTAGAGAGTGCTTGGGATCAAATGATCTGCCTAGGTATAGTCAGTATCTGTCTTGTCAGAGGAAGGATTGTTTGTCTCTAAATACATAAAATAACACTGTCAACTGTTAAGATATAGACTAAAGGGGGGGGCAGCTAGGTGGCACAATGGATAAAGCGCTGGCCTTGGATTCATTAGGACCTGAGTTCAAATGCAGCCCCAGACACTTGACACTTACTGGCTGTGTGACCCTGGGCAAGTCACTTAACCCTCATTGCCCCTCAAAAAACCAACAAAAGAAACAAAAACAAAAACAAAAAAGATATAGACTAAAGGAAAATCAGAAAAATGCTTTGTTTAATACCTCATCCCTCTTTCTTACTCCCATTTCAAACCCTGTGAACTACTTTACATGAAACCCTGTGAATTAGTTTAGTTTTAAGTTTTGATAGAAAAATCACAAAGAGACAGCCTTACCCATTGGAAAGAACTGACTAGAGGCTTCATTCTGCAGTCTCTGCCTTCTCACTCCCAGTGATGCTTCATCCCACACCTAGGGATTCATTCCTTGGTTTAAGATTTGATCTCCTAGGGAGTTGGTCTCTGACTAGAGAACTTGGGTTCAATTACTGCCTCTGACACACACACATATAATATATATATATATATATATGTATATATGTGTATATATATGTATATGTGTGTATGTGTGTGTGTATATATATGTGTGTGTGTATATATATGTATATGTATATGTATATATACTGTGTGACTTAACCTCTTAGTACCCCAGGTACTTCTCTAAAACTATAAATTACAAACACTCACTTATCTGCATTGGTAGAAAGACTTTCCTCAGCAAGAAAGGTTCTCTATACAAAGGAAATTATAGGTAGGGACCTCTCCCCCCTCATCAAAACAAAAGCAAATATTCCTGGGAATAGTAACATATTAAACCTTATCAGTAATTAGAATGAGTTTTCCATCTCCCCTCTTAAGAACAAAATAGGCTGTAATAAAGGGAAGTAGGGAACTTTGGGGTCTATGAAGAAAGAAGGAGGAAGTACTATGGAGGAGGGGAAAGGGAACAGAAAGAAGAGGTATGTGGTGAAGGGGGCTGGGCAGTCCTATGGAAACAAACTGCCTACTTCGCAATTTTCCAAAGGGTCAGCCCCAAATTCAGCAACACTTTTCTTTGACAAGTGGTTAATTCTTATTCTCTCCTCAAATACTTTTATAGCTCTTGGAAAGTTCACAATCCTTGAACTTATCTTCATGTTCTCCTTCAGTGAATGTATCCAAAATCAATGTGTGTCCTTTCTCTTCATCTAGTGTCTGAGTAGTGAGACAAAATTGGCCTTTTTTGAGATAATAACCAATTGGGGAAAGATTATACTTCCTGTTTCACCTCTGGCAAACTTTTAAAAAGTTTTTCTGGAGGCCACAAAAGCTTCTCCAAACAGGACCTATGCAAAGGAAGGAAAAGTTTAGAGCCTAAACTGGCAAAAAAAAAAATAGTTAAGAGTCTATCTCCATCTTCAAAGACTGAATATGAGAGATATTACTGTTTGCAGCACCAAAAAAAAAATCAAACATGATTTCTATTGATGCAATGATTTTTTCCCTATTTGTTTGCTATAAATATTCTCTCTATAGTAAAGATGGATATATTTTTCTTTACAGGTTTTTTTTTTGGGACTGGAGTTATGATTTCATTGAGTAAAGGGAACTCCCTCTATCAAATACATGTTGATACCTGCTTGGCAACTTATGGTCTTAAAGAGTTGCCTATAGCACTGGCACTGAGAAGTTCAGTAATTTGTTTAGGGTCACATGTCAGAGGCAAGACTCGAACCCACATCTTAGGTCAACTCTCTCTATACTATGCCATGATGCCTCTCTTTTGACAATCCACTTAATAATATTTAGATCACCAATATAGTTAGGATGAATGAACAAATGAAAAAAATGTAATAAATGCTATGCATCAAATACTCTGCTGAACTGAAAAAATAAACAGTCAAGACAGTCCTTGATCTCCAGGAGCTCACGTGCCAATTAAGGGGATACAGCCCCTATGGCAGGGTTCATCAGGAGAGCCAATGGAAAAGCCTCTAGTGGTTTTTAGAGTTCAGTGGCAGAGTGAATGATGAGGCCCAGGAAGTGTTAGGGTGCAACAGCAGGTGAAACGGCAATGAAACTTATTGAATTCATTGTGGTGTATGGTTTGAGGTTTGGATCCAAATCCATTTTTTTTCCATCAGCCATCCAATTTCTCAGCAATCCTTATTAAATAGTGATTCCATTCACTGGTTTTTTGGTGTTTTTTGTTTGTTCGTTTGTTTGTTTTTGGAGTGGGGCAGATAGTTTCTATTTAGTGAAAAGCAAACATCAGTCCCTGTACCTTTAACTCCCTTTTCATATTAAAGTATATGTAGGAGTGTCAAAACTGTGGTTGCTTTTTTAAAATGACTCATTTCTTTCAGAAGAGTATTCAAGCCAGCAAACCACATTAGATTACTGGTTTGACAACATTGAGACCATGCTTTATTAATGGTTTAAAGCAATAATTTTTAAAAAATTATTTTATGTTATTCTGAACTTGGTAAATGCCAACAAATATGAATATTTTCATATCCAAAGAACATAAAAAGAGAACTATATATAAAACTATAACTCTCTATTATGTTCAACTTATTTTTAAGTATAAGATAAATTCAGCATGTTAGCTTTTTTTTTTCTTTCAGGGCAATGAGGGTTAAGTGACTTGCCCAAGGTCACACAGCTAGTAAGTGTCAAATAGCATGTTAGTTTTAAAGCTTTTCTTCTTGTCTCCCTGTGAACCATCCTTTGTTCTTTTCTGTATATTTTTAAAAAATGCTTTGTTAGTGAACTATTATTTCTTTTTTTAAAAAATATCACGATCACTGTTTCCCCCCCTCAAATTTTCTGCTGACCCTCAAACAGAAATAAACAACCTTCTTCTTTACCAAATTAGAATAGTCAAGCAAACCTAGAACATACATTGGCCATGTTTGAAAACATATGTCTCATTCTGCACCTCTAGACCATCACCTCTCTGGGACTACTTGCTTATCATTGGTCTTCTGTAGTAATAGTTGGTTACTACTGTTATCCTTCCTTAAAAAAACTGTTTTTCTTTATATGTTGTAGTCATTGTATAAATTGTTTTCCTAGTTCTGCTCACTTCATTATACATTAGTTCATACAAGTCTTCCTAGGTTCTGAATCTATACCTTTTGCCATTTCTTATGGAGCAATAACTATTCCTCAATTAATGGGCATCCCATTAGTTTCTGGTTCTTTGTTACAACAAAAAGTGCTACTATAAATATTTTTGCGCATATAGTCCTTTAGCTATTTCTTTTATCTCTTTGGGGTATTAAAACAGGGATTCTTAAGAAGAGGTAAATGGTCTAAACCAGAAAGAACACTGGGATATAAGTAATGAGACCTTGGGGTCGAAAGTCATTGAATCCCAGTTCTGCAACCAAGTAGCTGGGGGAACTTTTTTCAAGTCACATGCCCTCTCTGGGCCTCAGTTTCACCATTATAAAATACAGAGTTTGCACTAATTGATTTCTGTGGTCACTTCCATATCTAACAATCTTTAAATTAAAAAAAATGTCAAATTTTAACTGAATCCAGGGCCAGTGCTTTATCCACTGCACCACCAAGCTGCCCCTGGTCCAATAATTCTTAAATTATCTTTCCTGGATCTATTTTCCATATCAGTTGTACTTCTGATGAGATATTTCACTTTTTCCCCCTATTTTTTCATTCTTTTGATTTTTTGATTGATCTTAATGTCACTTGGAGTCATTAACTTCCACTTGCCAATTCTAATTTTTAAGAAATTATTTTCTTCAGTAAGCTTTTATACCTCCTTTTCCATTTGGTTAATTCTACTTTTTAAGGAGTTGTTTTCTTCAGTGAATTTTTGTACATCTTAAAAAAAATTTTTTTTGTGCTTCCTTTACCAAAATGTTGATGCTTTTTTCATAATTCTCTTGCATCATTCCCATTTATTTTTTCCAGTTTTTCTTTATTTGATTTTAAAAATCCCTTTTGAACTCTTCTAAGAATTTTTGTTTGTTTTTCCCTGAGACCAATTCAAATTTCCCTTTGAGGTTTAACATGTAGGCATTTTGACATTGTTATCTTCTTCTGAGTTTGATTTTCCCTGTCATCATAGTATTTTTCTATGGTCAGTTTTTTTTAAAATTCCCATTTTCTAGCCTATTTCATGACTTTTAAAGTTGAGCTCTGCTCCTGGTATATAGGGGAGACTGGTCCAAGCTTCCTGTGCCTGAGGCCAAGGGTCTGGCTACTTGCCTGCTATGCTGGGGACTAGAAACCTCACAACTGGTCCACTGTGCCACTGATTTGCTGTACTGGGTTCTCAGTTGCTGACCTATGCTGGGGCTAGCAGCATACTACAGGCTTAACTGGATACCACCTGCACTGGGCTATATTCTTCTTTAACCTGGGTGAGATAGTCCTTTCCTGCAGTGCTTCTAAGTTGTCTTGGGCTAGAAAATTATTTCACCCCATCTTTTTTGTGAGTTCTGCCATTCCAGAATTCATTTTGAAACATTACTCAAAGTTGTTTGGAGGGGTATTTCAAAGAGTTCAGGCAAGTCCCTGCCTTTTCTCTGCCTTCTAGGCTCCATGGCCTCTGTATACTGACTTTTTAAAAAAATTAGTTTTTTATTGATAATTTTTATTTCTTATGTCACCATAATTATCCTGAATATCTCTCCCCCTTCCAGAGAACCATTTCATATGACAAATAGTATTTTTTAGAGGAAAACAGCCCAACTGGTTGATACATTGAAAAAATATAATATTTAACACCTGTGGACCTCCCACCTCCATGAAGGGGTAGGTTGAGGGTGTCCCAATAGTGGAATCTGGTTCAAAGGGTATGGACATTTTAGTAACTTTATTTGCATAATTCTGAATTTCTTCCCCATATGGTTGTACCACTTTGCATCCATATCAGCAATGTATTAGTGTGCCTATCTTTTAAAACCCCAACCAACATTGACCATTACCATTTTTTAGCCAATTTTTTGACCAATTTTCAGGGTGTGAGATAAAACTTCAGGGTTTTTAAGATATGCATTTCTCTTATTATTAGTCATCTGGAGCATTTTTTCTTGTGGTTGTGAAAAATTTACACTTCTTTTTAAGAACTCTTTGTTCATATCCTTTGACTATCTAGTGGGTAATGACTCATATGTGTGTATACACATGTATATTTATGTATGCATGTATATACACATATGTATTTATACATTTATATATGCATGTGTGTATGTGTACACACACACACACACATGTATATAAAATATCTTACTTGGATACCAAACTTTTATCAGAAAAATTTCATACACAGATTTTTTTCTCCAATTAACCACTTTCCTTCTTATTCTAGATACATTAATGTTGTTTCTGCAGAAGCTTTTTATTTTCAAATAGTCAAGTTATTTATATTATCTTTTGTAATTGCCTCCATTGCTTGTCTGCTTGAGAATACATCTCTTACCCTGAACTGTGAGAAGTGTATGCTCTGTTTCTCTTCTAATTTTTTTATACTATGATCGTTAATATTAAGGTCACATGTCCAATTAGAATGTATTTCCCAAATACCAACTTTAAGGAATCCAGAAGTTGTCTTCTTGCCTTTTTCTGCCATCTGCTATTTCTAAACTTCCTTTGCTACCCAAGGTTCTTTAGGGAAATTATCCTGAGGAATGGCTTTTCAGCTATCTCAGCATTTGCAGATTGTTGATTTATGTGTTTCCTCATTAAGAGGAAAAGGAAAGCTTCCTCCCAGCAGCATACATACCATTCTCCACTCACCCCTCACCCTCAGCCAGTCAAGTCTCCCAGAAGAGTTCTCTGTATACTGCTGTACTTCAGGTCTGTGAGCTACATTTACATGGGAATGTAAAGGGGAAATAACTTCCTGGAGTCAGCTGACCCATTCCTATCTGGGCTGGAATCTCTATCAAGCTCTAGTTTTCTAGTTGATGGATTTAGTTTAGCAAAGGGGTTAAGTGCCTTGACTCTGCTAGAGGCCATCCATCCTGAGCTCAATCAGTGAAAACTATAAGTATCCTATAGGTATTTAAAAAATTATTTCTACTTTTTTGAGGTTACTCTGGAGGAGTTTGGGAAGATATGCTCTTTGGGCCTCATCTTATAAGGTGTATAAACAAGAGTGAATATTAACAGGGGACTAAATGAAGAACAACTAGAATTTTAGGATGTAGGGACTGAACTTATAAGCTTTAGGAGAATTGAACAAATAATCCTGAAATATTTAAGTACTGTGAAATTAAATACCATAATTGCAGAGAACTGATGATAAGCATTGCCCACCTTATGACAGGCATATAAGACTAAAATGGAGAATAAGAGATGCATTTTTGAAAATGGACTCCCTGGGAATTTATTTTCTTCATAATGCTTATGGGATACAAGAATTGCTTCTTCCTTCCTTCCTTCCTTCCTTCCTTCCTTCCTTCCTTCCTTCCTTCCTTCCTTCCTTCCTTCCTTCCTTCCTTCCTTCCTTCCTTCCTTATCAGAAAGTGAGGTGAAAAGTAGGAGGGAAAAAACCTGATAAATTGAAAAAATTATTTTTTAAAAAAGGGCAGGGGAAATCATAAAGGTGTATAAGCACATATGGTGCCCTGTGGTAGAGTGAATGGAATCTGATAGTCTCTGTGACTTGTGGCAGTATAATCCAACAAATATTTGTTAAAGGAAAGGCTCTATGAAAACCAGAATAGTCATTACCTTTAAAGAGTTTACAGTCTACTGGAATATATTCTACAGTAGAAAAAAAAGGAAATCTCTAAGTAAAAGGCCTTTCTACCTTTTCTGATAACTATCAAAATTGCTATTAAAAATGAATGAGAATTCTGGCTCTACTCCTTCCTACCAGCGTGACATTTGGCAAGTCTTTCAACCTTTTAGGGCCTCAGTTTCCTCATCTATAAAATAAGGGAATTGGACTGAAGAGTCTCTGATCCCTTCTAGCTCTAAGTTACATAAATATCTATTATAAAAGCCAAGAGTTACCTTTCTATTCATCTTTATTGTGAAGGATTCCAAATAGCAGCAGAGTAAGGGAGAGAACTACTATTCCAGTGTTCTTAATAAGTTATTTTGACCTTCAAACTTGAATGCATTTAGTACTTGTAAAATAGTAACCTTTGTATTTGTAAAACCAGGAAAAAAAATGCTGGACAGAATGCCAATCAATCAGACAGAAACCTTTCCTTTTTTCCTATTCATTTATGCAGCTGATATTAAGTGTTTGTTGAATAGTGGGACACATTGAAACTCTATTAGCAGTCATTTTGTACAATGCCTTTCTCTGCCTCCTCCCTCCTCCCCCTGAAAGGGAAAGGAATTAGAAAGATGTAAACTTTTTTAGTTATGTAGTTGATGATTTCATGTGAAGTACAGGTTCAAAGGTTCACGCAATGAATTTCAATTTTCCTGCATGAAAGCTAAATTAAAATTACTTGTGGGGGAAGTAAGTCAGGCATAAAAAGGAACTTTTAATAAGTTTCTGAGGGTGTCACAAAAAGAATAATGAAAAGAAGTAAAGGATTAGGGGGAAAATACCTGACAGAAAAAAAGTCAGTTGCTTCTGAAATGCCACTAATGTGGGCAGAACATTTTACTCTAAGAATAAATCAATTATCTGACTGCACAAAAATGAGTCAGAAAGCAAACACAAGCTCCCAGATACACATGCTTTCTCAAATACACTCACTCACTTGAAATGCAGTAAAATTCAATGACCTAAAGTGGTAGAAAGTCGGGAACAAAGAGGGTTTCATTAAAAGCAACCTGTTTACAACAAAATGGCCACAGAAAAGCAGAAGAAAGGATTTTAATCCTCCAAAGAAATAAAGTACCAGAGCTATAATTTCCACTGTAATAGGAAGGAAGCTTGGAAGAAGCCAGAACTAACCAAGGGCCAAGTCTCCAGCACAGTATGTTTATGGGACTGGGCAAAGAGCTGGGTACATAAAGTATACAAATACCATGATCATGGATTTAGAAATGGAAGGAACTTCAACCCCTTGTTTTTACAGAGGAGGAATGCTGAAAGGATAGGGGATATTTCCAAGGAAATTGAAAGTGACAAATTTTGAAAGAGATACTAAGAAAAAGCAGAATGGGCCCTGTATGATCAAGAATACATCCAAGGACTTACCTAATATACCCATACCTGATGGCAAGAAATGAATTCACTCAAATTTGGATATCTCTTCCCCAAAGAGTGTGTGATATTGATTTTAAGCCTTGGATATCCTGTAGTTCTATACAACAACTAGTATTTTTCACCTGGCATATTGGTCAAAATACTGTTCTAAATTGTCATCCAGTCCACCTCTTTCCAAAATGACAATATATTTCACATCATCTGTACCCACCCGACTAGATTATAGTTCTACCTAACTCTGCCTTCCTTCCTGGGCCCTAGAGTACAAATAAGTAACTGGGAAGATCAAGTAGGTGACAAGAATTCTTCTTCTTTTTTTTTTTTGCAGGGCAATGAGGGTTACGTGACTTGCCCAGGGTCACACAGCTAGTAAGTGTTAAGTGTCTGAGGCCGGATTTGAACTCAGGTCCTCCCGAATCCAGGGCCAGTGCTTTATCTACTGCACCACCTAGCTGCCCCTGATAATAACCTTTCAAATACCTTAAGAATTCTTGTTGGGGGTAGCTAGGTGGCAAAGTAAATAAAATACCAGCCCTGGATTCAGGAGGACTGGAGTTCAAATCCAGCCTCAGACACTTGACACTTACTAGCTGTGTGACCCTAGGCAAGTCACTTAACCCCAATTGCCTCAAAAAAACCCAACAACAACAACACCATAAAAGGTTATTATCTGCTCCCTAACTAATGGGACTAGTGGGATGATGTCCTGGGAAGAACAATTTAGTTCAATATTTATTATCAGCTGCATGTTAGGCAATGATCAGTTAGCAAATTCATTGAGTTCTACTTCTACTTCTGTTGGCACCTTTAATAATGTATTTATTTGAACAATGTTCTTCTGTCTTCACTAAAGTAATCAGTATCTCTCAGTATCTCATATTATACTTTCAATTTACAAATTGATCTCTATTCAATTCCCTTAGCTTTGCTCTGGTTACGTTAATATCTAAGGATCTTACATTTGTCATAGGACATCCACCTCTCCTCCCTTTCTATCTCTCTACAGATATTTTCCCATAAAAGTAATTAAAATGAGGTATAGGATTTTACTTGGCCATGTCAATACTTACAAAGTCTACTTCAGTACTAAATACTAAAGCCCACTGTAATTTCCTCATCCTGATACAAATTGTAAACCTCCAGAATTTCTAGGATCATAGTTTTAGAATTGGAAAGGACCTCAGATGTCTAGTCCATTGCCATATTTTTTTCAAATAAGGGAAATGACTCCCAGTGAAATTAAATGACTTACCCACATTCACGCAGGAAAACAGCAGTTATAATTTTTTGTTTGTTTGGGGTTTTTTGTTTTTTGTGGGGCAATGAGGGTTAAGTGACTTGCCCAAGGTCACACAGCTAGTAAGTATCAAGTGTTTGAGGTCGGATTTGTACTAAGGACCTCCTGAATCCAGAGCCGGTGCTTTATCCACTGCACCATCTAGCTGTCCCAGCAGTTATAATTTAAACTCAGGTTCTCTGATTCTAAACCTATTGCTTATTCTATTATACACACTGTGCCACTACTACAGGATAGCCCTATTGGTTTTATTAATTTAATTAGTAGTAGTCAGCCAATCAATAACCATTTATTTAGTGCCAGCTATGTGCCAGGCACTATGCCAGGCACTATACAAAGGAAAGCAAAAGTCAGTCTCTTTCAAGCTCACAGCCTAATAGGGGAAAGAAGCCAATAAAAAGAAGCTGAAAGGGGAGGTGGGGAGGGAAGGAGAGAGCAGGATTCAGTCCAGAGGAGTGTAGCAGGGTGGGAAATGATGAGATGGATGGACCTCTTTAAATGGAGGATGTGGGAGGAGCTCTCTACTGTCCATCCTCCACTAGCTCCAATCAGAGTGAGTGAGGGGACCCAGGGATAGGGGGTATTAACGGACTGTGAGTTTCAGGATTGATACAAAGTTTTGGGGAGCATGGTGGAGATGAAAGGAGTGCAGCTGGGTAGGATTGAAGAAATGACCGCCTTGGGCACCCTCCTTAAATGGAAAATCTGGGAGTAATTAAAGAAAGTTATCAGAAACCTCTAAGGTTTTATTGGCCAGAGCATTTGCAAACAAGTCTTCTTTGAGAGAGGGGATCAATACCAAAAACGAATCTAGATGAAAAGGCAGTATGGGACAATGGAAAGTGGACTGACTAGAGTTTGAGTCCTGGTTGAGCTATTTACTACCTAGGTGACTGGAGGCAATCAATTAATCAACAAGTGATATGTGCCAGGACTTTGTTGAACACTGAGACTATAAAAACAAAAGATGAAACTATTCCTACTTTCAGGGAACTTACTTATGTCACTCAAGCTCTATTGAAGTCAGTTTCCTTATCTTTAGAACAAGGGAGTAGGACTAGATGATGTCTTGCTGCTGTAATCCTATGATCAGGATGAATTAGAGTTATATAACATTAAGTTGTACTATATTTAAGTCTAAAGAGCAAGGCCAGTCAGTGCTTTCAGGAAGGAAGAACAATTAGTGAAACCATAAATTATCCTTCTGTTTATACATCCATTCCAAAAGCTGGTTAGTTGAAGTAAAGCGTTGTGTATGTTGCTAATAAGGCCAAGACTATGAGCTTAATGCCTATGTGAATCCACTGGCTTTGCTCTGATCTGTGGCCAGACTCACACCTAACTGTGGCTAGGCTCTTAAAAGTGAAAACAGTTGGTCACAAATGGGTCTGAGAAAGAGATTGGTTCAGGATGCAACAGTAAATTCTATTGGAAACACAATTTATCACATATGTTCTGTGGATAGTGAATCAGCAGTTGTGCTTTGGATAAACTCTAAATATTCTGACTCACAATGGTATTGATTGTTGTTTAAAATTTCAGGAATTGACTCAACTTTCAGGCTAAATAAAAGAGTAAGATGTATGTGTATATAAGAATTGTTTTCTATCAGAGTATCAAGGAGAATGGGACACATGGAGTACAGAGATGAGAGAAGGCATAAGTAGCATGTGGGAAATTTACTGGGGAAACTCCCTGAGAACAAATGGAGTGTAGGTTGAATGGCACTTGTACTTCTGCCAGAGTACATAGGTGAGCCAAATAGTGGGAAGGGAGAGAGTGTATCATTGATCAGACTAGTCTATGTTTGGTGGTAAGAGTAGAATGAATGCAGGAGAAAGACTGGTTTAGGTTGGGAGGTGCAGGGAAGCTATGGTGATAATGTTGTGACTAGCATCTTTGGGTCGTCCTTGTTATGAGTGGGGGTGTTTATAGGAATCTACTTTTCCAGGCTTGAGTTTACAGCTGCTTCAGAGTCCGAACACAATGTACAGTAGAATTCTTAAATGTAATAATAATAATGATAGCAAATATTTAAATAAGCATTTACTATCTGCCAAGCACTGTGCTTATCATAGTTGATCCTTAAAACAATCTTGGGAGGTAAGTGCTATTATTATTCCCATTTTACAGATGAGGAAACTGAAGCAAACAGAGGTGAAGTGACGACCAGGGGGGACTCAGATTTTCCTCACTGGCCCAGTACTGCTCTATCCACTGCACTACACAGGTGCTGTAATGGAATATATTATCTTGTGGTGGAAGCAATGACTGAGGAAGTCAGAGAAAATGAAAAGACTTGTATGAACTGAAGCAGAATGAAGTAGAACCCAGTGAACAAGATACAAAATAACAATAATAATATAAAGGAAAATAAGACTAAAAGCAAAATTTGCTGCATGTGGTCTGACAAAGGATTCCTTTTCTTTCTTTGTTTCTTTCTTTTTTTTTTTTTTTGGTGGGGCAATGGGGGTTAAGTGACTTGCCCAGGGTCACACAGCTGGTAAGTGTCAAGTGTCTGAGGCCGGATTTGAACTCAGGTAGTCCTGAATCTAGGGCCAGTGCTTTATCTACTGCGCCACCTAGCCGCCCTCGGATTCCTTTTTCAGACCGTAAATTTATGTCTCCAAGATTGGGTCAGTCTGGAGGTTTTAGTTTTTCTTCCTTAATAACTAACTTTATTTAAATAACCGATCACAATAGATAAAGTATTATAATACTTTCCCCACTACTTTTTCTCTCTAAGACTGCATCTAAAAATAACACAAAGCAAGAAAAAAAATGCAGACCAGGAATCACATCAGATTTATAATTTAAGTTTTATTAATGCTTTCTCTTTACACATCACAATCATTTCTATATATAAAAACTCCTTTCTCCTTGAACAATCCCTTGCAACAAAGAAAAACAGCTAATCAAAACGAGCCCAGTGATGTCAATATTCCTCACCCTTAAACCCCATTTGTCTACTAGGAGGAAGGAGCATATCTCACTGTCTGTCCTTCTGGGATAAGATAAGTCATTACAATTCATCAAAATTCCACTATCTTTGAATGTTCTTTTCTCTTACATTATTGTGATCATTGCATGTACTCTTTTTCTAATTCTGTTAATTTTACTGGCATCCGTTCATACAAATCTTCTGGTTTTTCTTCAGTCATTGACTATTATGACAAAATAATATTCCATTACACTCATATACTATAGTGTTTGCAGTCATTCCTCATTCAAAGAGTTTGCAGTCTCCTGTTTTGTTAATACAAAGTATTCTGCTATGAATATTTTGACACATACAAGGTCATTCTTTCTGCATTGGATTTTCTTAGGGTAAAAGGGTACATGTCCAGTAGTGGGAATACTGGGTTGAAGAGTATGAACTTTGAAGCAATTTTTCTTGTAAACTCCAAATGTTTTCTAGAATAGTTGGACTAATTATGGGCTTAATATTAGTGCACAGTGTGGTGTTTATAAGCTTTATCAGGGAAATTGTGACTGGTCATCACTACCGCTGCACTATCCATAGAATGACCTGTATGCTGTACATATCTCATCATGTATAGTATGGACCTAATTATAAATGAACATGTAACCTTTGTGTCAGAGATGGCTATGGCTCAAGGACCTGGGAAAATTTGAGGGACAGAAGTTTGTCACTTTTTCCCAACTAGAAAACTAGGAAAAATCTCTTTACTGGTCAGACCAGTACACTAATACCAATCTTGCACTTGTAAGGCAAGACTATATGAAAAGGCAGTTTTATTATGAGAGAAAAAAAAAATCGAAGAACACCTTGCACTTCCCACATGAATTATAGTCTTCTAATTCCCACAGAGTCCAACACTGAGTGTCCACCAGAGTTAAGGGAACAGCATGAGATTTTTTCCCCTTATTGGGATCCCCACAGGGCAATTTGCTCCTTCCATCCTTCTGATGACCTGCTACTCTCTGCTTCCTCTTCTGGCAAGTCCTCTTATAAGTACCCTCTTTTTAAAGAGATGCCCACTACTTTTTTTTTTTTTTGGCGGGGCAATGAGGGTTAAGTGACTTGCTCAGGGTCACACAGCTAGTAAGTGTCAAGTGTCTGATCCTGGATTTGAACTCAGGTTCTCCTGAATCCAGGGCCAGTGCTTTATCCACTGCGCCACCTAGCTGCCCCAAGCCCACTACTTTCTAGTTACCCTTAGCCCAACCAGGTTGAGCTAGCCTCATAGTCACCACCCTCTCTCAGAGAACTCTATCCAGTCAAAACCAAGGGCAACCCATTACTTAGCCACAGACATTCCTCAATTTAGAATGTTGCCAAATTGGTGGTGTAGTTGTTCCCAGAGAAGCAGTGAAGATGTGGGGTGATGTAAGGGGTACCACCAACAATACTCTGCATTCTGTTCCTCCGCCAGGCTGGGAACCTGGTATTTCTTCTTCCCATGGGCTATAGACCCAACACTCCGGGCACCTAAAATACAAGCTAAGCCTAGGAGGGGACTGGGGTATAGAGATTAAAATGTCAATATTTAAGCTTGCCTGAAGGAGATGAGCTGGGTAAGTGGGAGAGGCAGGTTGGGAGGAAGGGGCTCATGAAAGGCCTTGATTTTCCATTACCCTGTCTGGTTGGTGGAGGTGGGCAGGACTAGGCCTGGGTCTTATCCCTGGCACCTTACTCCTCTTGGAGGAGATGGGTATTGCCAATGGTAAAAAACACTACTTGTCCAAGACTGAGTTTGACTCAGGTGGTCTCCTGGTAGGTTAACTTTGAAATCAAAATTAATAAGATCTCATAATTCATCAGTTAAAAAAAAGAAATTTATTTAGTCCCTTCAGGGAAAGGATGTTCAAGCAGGATAAAACATTGATTCATATCAATGCAGCTTCTCAGTCTTATTCGTGCTGCTGATCTATGTTATGAAACTCTGGTCTAGGGCCATAGCCCTCTGTATCCTGTGTGTTTTGGGCCCAGGTAATTAAGAAGCTACATCAATGGTCTGAGTTTAATTCCTTGAGCTAATAAAATCTTAATGACATTTTCAATACTTTTAAAATGAAAAACTAACTTGCATGGGGAAGGAGAGTAGGCTGTTCTTCCCCACCATATCCCAGCATAGCACAAGATGATAGATTTCCTTTTGCCATTGCTTTTTCACTCATATATGGTTTGAATAGAAGGGCAGGGTGTAGTGCAGTGGAATAAAGCACTGGCCCTGGATTCAGGAGGACCTGAGTTCAAATCTGGAATCAGACACTTGATACTTACTAGCTGTGTGACTCTGGGCAAGTCACTTAACTCTCATTGCCCTGCAAAAAACCAAACCAAGACAAAACAAAAAACGAGAAGGGCAGGTGTGATGGTAGGAGCAACTGTTTTACTGATGTGGCCTGATTTCTCTTTAATGGGAAAATAAGGTGGTTTTCAGAATTTATTTGGTTCCAGGGACTAGGGCTTGACTCATTTGCTGGCTTCCTGGTCACCTAGCAGTGGTATCAAACTAAAGTAGAAACTTTGAGCTGTATATAGACTTAGAAAACCATAAATTAACATTATCTAAGTTGCATTGTACTTTTACTTATTTTGTTAAACATTTCCCAATTACATTTTAATCTGGTTCAGTAGAATGCTCAGCCTGCATATGTCTTTGTTGCCTGTTTGACAACTCTGGAAAGTATAAAAAGCCCAGTTAATAGGGAAGTTGGTACTCCTCAAGTTTGGCAGAGTTCCTACAGTTCTAAAGGTCAGTGCAGCCTAGCCAAAGAGCATCACAGGGGACTGACCAAGCCCAGCCCTTAAGAACCCCAATCCAGACATAGCAGGGCTAGAAAGCAATTCCAATTCTGAGCCTGCACCAATGAATTGGCCTGGTTAGACCTGGCCCAGAATATCAGGTAAGCTCTCTTTACCATTGACTGGTGGTCCCAGCCTGTTGCTACCCTCTGCCTGGGTCCAGGTCTCACCTAAACATATTCATTAAAGGGAATGGGGATAGGAGGTACTTAGGATTGCTCCTTAATTCAGACAGAAATGGTGGTAATCAAGAGGAGAGGCAGGTTGAGTGTCAGACTTACTCCCCTTCCATGCCCTCAATCTGGACAAGCCTAGCTAGCTTCTTGTTGATAATAATGATTATTTAAAATTTCTCTTCTGTCTTTTCAGAGGCAGCTGTGGCTTAGTGAATACAGAACTGGCCTTAGTGTAAAAAGCATCTGGATTCAAGTCCCGTCTTTGACATGTTCTAGCTGTGTGACCCTTGTGAAGTCATTTAACCCTTTAGTGCTCTAAGCCCCTCTGATAAGATGGTGCCAACCTCTATAGCTAGGGGGAGTTTCCTTACATGGGAAATTCTATCAATGAAATCACAGATCAAGTCCCTCTCTCTATCATTTTATAAACTAACTATTTACTAATCTTATACTACATCCCAAAGGCTAAAATTCCTAATTAAAATGAATAACCTTTTACTCCCTAGTGGGCCAGCCTGTGAGAACTACCACAGGGGCTCTGATCACTAGCTACTTATTATAGCAGCCAAGCAGACTTTTACCTACAGGTTACAGCAATAATGATTTCTTGAACTTGGCATGGAGACCTCTTGGAAAGAAGAATGAATCCATCTTTTGGAGACATGAAGAAAAGCAGGGGGAATTCTGTCCTGCACTTTAAAACTTTCCCTGATCCTTACCTATGTGGCCTTGAAACTGTGTGAGACAATGTTGGTGGGTTGCTAATGGAGATATTAGAAAGCAGTAACTAAGGGGAAGTCCAGAAACTATATTGTAAACTGATTGGATAAGCTGGGGAAGATGGGACACACACTGAATCCCTGCAATATTTCTTTCCCCTTTTCAGTTTTGGGTGAAAAAAGTCCCCTTTTTGTCTCCCATCAACTGCCTGGATTATATTGCTCCCAGGGAGGGGAGGAGTTATGGGAACAGAAGATTCTTTTGTCCTCTAAAGGTAGCAGCTACCTGGGCAGTTAGAGACTCAGACAAAAGGTTTCTCTCATTTTTTACCAGTTTTTTTCATTGCTCTTAATGGAGTCCCTTTAATATAAATGAAAATGTAGTAGTCCCTGAATCCAACTGGCACAATTTAATGATGGTGGCTTTAGGTGAGCTTGGGCAGAGATTTTACTTTTAAAGGGATAGAATATACAGACATATGCACACATACATACATATACACACATCAAATCAATAATCCCCTCCATAGACTGAATTTAGAGAATACAAGCCACACTGAGAGAAATCTCACTAGGTATGAGGGTTGGAAATTTTGCCAATGAGGTTGCTTATGCTGAAATCTCTCTTAACTTTGCCTTCATCTTCACTTTCTGCTGCCATTTTAACCTGAGGCCTTTGTGCTGAAGCTGCTAAAAGCTCTGAGGTAGATTGGCTGTAGTTTAATGTCATCGGTCACTAGCTGAAAGTTGTCTCGGGAGTTATGCTTGTATGGCTCAGTTTTATGACTCATTTAAATACTTTATACTTATACATGTACCCTGAACACCTGCCAGGGAAACTGGAGGAAGCAGCTTAGGGTGGGGTTATTACATATAGAGACTCTTGGGATAGATCTTGTGCCCTTCACATTTTCAGGCCCCCCCAGGGCTGCTTCCCCAATTCCCATTAGCACTAGAAGTTTGGGTTTAGAGGCTGAGAAAGCATCCCAAATTGTTCTCCAATTAGCTATATTTAAACCAGAGTCTTCACAACTGTGAGGCTAAGTTTACTGGGGAGGCACCAGACCCTTGAGAGGAAGGGAGGAATTGTTTCAAAGCAATGGTCACAATTATTGACTGTCTTTAAATACAAATTACAAATAAACACATTTGGTCTTTCTAGAAAAGACAAAGTTCAAATCAAAGTAAAAAAAATGAGACTAGCATAGTAAATTCATTTCAACTATAGTCTATGTGGTACAGTGAATATTCTATGTATGGGTAAATGAAGTAAAAAATTTGTCAATGTTCAAGACTTACTTGGTATATCAGGCTGCTTGCTATATTTCAATATGAAGTGAGTATACTTGAAATGAAACAATCTTTGTGTGGAAGTTAAAAGTACCATAGTATCTGCTGTATTTGTCATCATTATTCATGTCATGTATAATATAATAATCTTTTTTTTAATCCCCAAACTTTAACTTTTAAAAACTAAAATAATTCAAAACAGTTAGAGATAATAATTTGGAATTGTTAGTGTCTCTAACTTTTCCTCCCCAGGGCAATAAGGGTTAAGTGACTTGCCCAGGGTCACACAGCTAGTAAGTGTCAAGTGTCTGAGGCTGGATTTGAACTCAGGTCCTCCTGAATCCAGGACCAGTGCTTTATCCACTGTGCCACCTAGCTGCCCCTCTAATTATTTTTAGTGAAAAAAATGCCACCACAATAAAGAAATAGGTAGCTAGTTTAAAGAGAAAATCCACTGAAGCCACTGAAACAACTGTATGACAATATAGACAAAGTTTGAGTAGTAGAGATGCAAAGTAAAAAAGCCTCACTCCAGAAAACACATATTTGTCACTTGAAGTCAATAAATTTGTCATTTATTACTTATGTTGATTATTTATGAAGAAAACATTGCTCTGGTTTGTAAGAATGCTTCAGCTGCAAATAATATGAAATGTAATAAATTGAAAATGATCTCTTGAAGATATAAATTCATTAGTTTTGCTGAACCGCTTTTATTTTCATGTCCTCCCCCCTCCACACACACACACACACACACTAAGTTATGGTTCTCTGGGTAGGGGGAGTATAAAGGGATTTTTTTTTTTGTGAATGAATATGATACAAAAACAAGAGGCATCAAAAAATAAGAAAACTTAAAAAAAAGTGCGTATGAAGACCAAATCTTTTTTTTTAATAGAAAATTAGATACTTTAAAGAAGCAAAACCAATTTTTTAAAACAATGTTTATGAGTGAAAGGATTACATGTATTGAATAAGTTGCTGACAGAATTGCTAAATGTAAAGAGCATCATTTGAAAGGAGAAACCTACCTACAGCTATTGATATGTTCAAAATAAAACAGCAAGTCAAAATGCAGTCAACTTCAAATAGTTCCACTGGCAGAGGGGAAGGAGTATTGTACATAGGACTAAAGACCTTTGAGATCAATTAAATGAGAAATAAAAACCTTCCTATTTTGCATTGAAAGTGAATAAAGTAGTCATTCCCCAGTTGATAAATGGTCAAAAGATATGAACAGGCAGTTTACACACACACACACACACACACACACGCACACACACACACACACACATATGTCATATAAAATGCTCTAAATCATTATTCTTTTTTGTGTGTGTGTGAGGCAATGGGTGACTTGCCCGCGGTCACACAGCTAGTAAGTGTCAAGTGTCTGAGGCTGGATTTGAATTGAGGACCTCCTGAATCAGGGCCACTAAATCATTATTGATTAAAGAAATACAAATTAAGACAACTTTGAGATATCTCACACTTATCAGCTTGGCTAAAATGACACAAGGAGAAAATGACAATGTTGGAGGGGATGTGTAAAATTGGGACACTAATACACTGTTGGTAGAACTAGGAATTGATCCAACTCTTTTGGAGAGCAATCTGGACTTATACCAGATTATTAAGTATGATACTCTTGGTCCAGCAATACCACTATTAGGTTTGTTTCCAAAGGTGATCAGGAAAAAGGAAAGAACCTATATGTTCTAAAATATTTATAGCAGCTCTCTTTGTAGAGGCAAAGAACTGGAAATTGAAGGTATGTCTATCAGTTGGGGAATGGCTCTAAACAAGTTGTCGGTATATGATTGTTATAAAATACTGCTGCTTGATTTTAGAAAAAAAAACATGCAAAGACTTGCATGAAATGATGAAAAGCAAAATGAACAGAACCCAGAGAAAGATGTATATATTAACAGCAATATTGTTTGAATGACCAAGTCAACTACAAAGAACCTATCTATGAAGGAACTTCAAATCAACTACAAAGGACCTATGAAGGAAGATGCTATCTATCTCCAGAGAAAGAACTGATAAATAGAAGTATGCATAATATAGTTTTACATATATTTATAAATCTGCATTCAAATAGGGGCCTCTCTAGTGTGGGGTGGTGACAGAGGCAGTTTGGAACTTAAAATGTAAGAAAAAAATTAATTTGAAAAAGAAAAAGTGGATAAAGTACCAAATATAGTGAATGATGCTTACTGGATCACAAATGTATGATACATATGTAATTGAGCAGGCAGAGAAGTATAGTAGAAAGAGTGCTGTGGAGTCCGAGGACCTGGATTCAAATTCTCATTCTGTCACTTATTACCTGCGTGACCTTAGGAAATCACTTAAGTTCCCTGGGCTTGAGGTTCGTCATTGATAAAATGAGGGCGTTGGATAGCCTCTAAGCTCCTGTCTGTTGTTAAAATGATATTAGGGAAGATTTGTTGCTTTACAATCTATTGGTGGCAATGCCACATCAAGTGAAAATTTCAGTATAATTGATAATTTAAAAATGAAAATTATAATAATATGGGAGAATTATATTGTACTCTGCAGTGTTAGAGTTCAATTGATATCAAAAACAGAACACAATTTTAGAGGAATACTAATTTAAAAGGTGGCCCCTTGTCCATTTTGGCACATTGAACACATCATAATCAATTGAATTGAGGAATGTGAAGAACCTACATATGTGGTTTTTTTTTCAGTTTATACTAGAAGAGTGAACCTATTTTTAAAAATTCATTAAAGTGAAAACTCTTTGCATAATTTTGTGACAATATGGACTAGAACTTAGGGCATTTTTACTATTATTATAGATTGGGTAATTTTCTTTTTTTTTTTCTTTTTTCTTTTATTTTAGTGGGGCAATGAGGGTTAAGTGACTTGCCTAGGTCACACAGCTAGTAAGTGTCAAGTGTCTGAGGCCAGATTTGAACTCAGGTCCTCCTGAATCCAGGGCTGGTGCTTTATCCTCTGTGCCACCTAGCTGCCCCCTAAAATGGGTAGTTTTCTCATGCCAAAGTACTTCAAAGGATGTTTAAGGTAGAAGAAATTGCCATTTGTCCTAGTTGTAATAAAAAAGATAAAATAAATTCATTTTACAGCAAAAAATTTCTCCTAAAACTCATGTATTGGTGGATATTTTGGAAGAATTGATTACTCTAAAAAAATCAATACAAGGTCCTCAAATTTATATTTTGACTAAAATAGATAAAATTACTGCATGTATGAATAAGTTAGAGCTATGGATATATATCCCTAAAAACATTTTGATAGGATTTCCAGTTTTAATTTTTACCTTTCCTGCTAATGAAATAGAAATAAAAATCTGCTTGTCACTTGTCCAATCTATAGAAACAATTCTAATTTTATTTTGATTGTTTTGGGGTTTGGGGTTTTTTTTTTGGTGAGGCAATTGGGGTTAAGTGACTTGCCCAGGGTCACTTGTTAAGTGTCTGAGGCTGGATTTGAACTCAGGTCCTCCTGAATCCAAGGCTGGTGCTTTATCCACTGCACCACCTAGCTACCCCTCCTTGTGAGACTTGGGGCATTTGAGACTTCAGAGATGCTATAGAAATTCAGGAGTCCCAACATGTTGCAGAGGTGGCTATAAAGAATAGAGCATTAAAATAAATTTGGTTTTCTAGCAAGGACCAGAAGAACCTGGAGAGAGAGAAAGAGAAAGAGAGAGAGAGATTGATAAATCAACATAGACAAGGCATCACCCAAAGTCTTAAGCTTTAATAGCTTAAACTAACTTTCCAACTACTCATTGGGATGTCCCCTTCTGGGTAAATAGCTCCAGTACTGGCCACCATGGACAATGCCAGAAAGGAAGGAGAAAAAAAAATTCCTTCCTACCTCCCTGCTAAGGTTTCTACCTCATGTTGGCAGGTCTTGCCTTGCATTCACCAGAATTGCCGAACCCTTTCTCAGGCCATGCTATTTAAAATCCTGGGGGCTTGGACCCATTTTCAGCCTGACCATTTGTCAGGTACAGCATGTGGGGATTCATGCTTCAATGTGTTGGACTAGATAATCTTGGAGGTGCCTTCCAACTATGAAATACTATGATTTTATTTTAAAAAGGAAAATATGATAATTGATTAGAGCATCACTCCCCACAATTTCCGTAATTATATAAGGTAAATTGATTCGGCTCAAGAGAATAACTTGAGTTGTTTCCAGCATGATTTGAAAGTTCTGTTTGCATAAGAAACTGTTGTGATTTTCAAAGGGAGTTTCCTGTTTTTCAGGGGAATATTTAAAGGTGAAATTTCAAGGTATTTTCTCCCTTTGCCTCAACCTCTCAGTTCTTTTGTTTAGAGACTGCTTGCATCAAAAAAAGCTAAAGGTCAAGGTGGGTGAATTGAATGCCTAAGAGTTATATAAAATCAATTAAATATTTTATGAAGATATCAAAATACCCCTAGAGTTAGGGCACTTTGTAAAAGTTTGTTGAAGCCTGGTGACCACTTCTCAAAATAATGTTTATAAATGCATAAAATAAAATATACAAGATTGCAAAGGAAATCAATTATATTGAAATAAAGATATAATTTATTTCCTATCCAAGTTCATTGACCACATAAAATATAATCAAGGATTCCCCTTGAGGTGGCGGTGGATTTCAGGTTAAGAACTTTTGCCCTAATTTTTTTTGGGGGGAATGGGGTGAGGCAATTAGGGTTAAGTGACTTGCTCAGGGTCACATAGCTACTAAGTGTCAAGTGCCTGAGGCCAGATTTGAACTCAGGTCCTCCTGAATCCAGGGCCAGTGCTTTATCCACTGTGCCACCTAGCTGTCCCTAGATTATTATTTTTTTAACTGAATAGTCCCGAGACTACAGAGAGACTTTTTTATTTTTATTTTTTAAGGGTAATTGGAGAATGTATTTGTAGGAATGGAAGTAAAGGGGAGAATTGAGTCCTGGAGCTATAGAAAAGACTAAACATAGTAGTGAGGGAAGTTTCAGTTATAAACTGGGGAGTGGGGGAGGGAAGGGGTTTGTAATGGAATTTATTAATTTGATCATTGACAATGCTATGCTAAGGTTTAGTAAAAATCCAGCTTTCCAGACCAGAATCCAGCTTCCTCCTGATGACATCTTACCACTTCAAGAAGACAAGAGAAATCAGAGACTCTATATGAACTGTTTTGTTTTGTTAGTTTTTACTATCTCCTTTCTGTTATAATATACACCATCTGTAACATGTACCCTCTGCAGAGGCCCTCCCTTTGCAAGACTAATGTCAAAGCGTCGGTCATGAGGACAAAAAACGCCCCTCTGGACAAAACTTTCCTCTCTTCTTTTCTATATTGTTATTTACATATTGTTAGCTAGCATAGGATATTATTTTTGGTTGTTTTCATTGAGCAAATGCATTCGTTTTTCAAATGAAATAAAAGGGGGGACTGTAATGATTAGAATGATGCCACCTACTGAAGACTTGCTGTGGGAAAGCTCCGCCATCAGGAAAATGCCTCAGAGGCATTGTGGCTTTTCCTTGGCGTCAGGAAATAATGTTTACTCATGGGTTCTGTCTATCAAGGCTACCAGCCAATCAACTTGAGGAGCCTCCTATTTTCTGGGAGGAGACAGGAAGGAGGAAAGGGAGCCTGCGCGGAGAGCTCTCTCTCTTTTGGGTTCCTGACTTGATGGTGGTGGTGGCGGCAGAGGACTTCACAGGAAATTTGAGGAAAGATAGGAATGCCAAGCTGTTGGAATTTTGTTCTCAATCTTTTTCTTTCTATTTTCCAATAAACGCTTAAAAACCTAAACTCGTTTTATCAGTGATTTTAGTCAGTTTCCCCCAAAACTGGGGGAAACAGATTAGAATCCACATTTAAAATCTCTTAAATTACACAGTTTCAATGAAAATTAATCATCTTTGTGTAAAACCATACCTTGTAGGAGGAATTAGTCACCCTGGTCTTTGGAAAGAGTTGGAAAACTATAAATCAGAGATATTAAGGGACTTGCCTAAGTCACTGGCCAGAGCACTGAGACTGGAGTCAGGAAGATTCAAATCTGGTTAGAATTTCTCCTCAGATACTTACTAGCTTTGTGACTCTGGAAAAGTCCCTTGATCTTTCTTTATTTGACATTATTTTTTAATGGGTTGTAAAAGTAGCCAAAATCAACAGAGTGGGAAGAAACATAAGAAGAAAACAGGGCATAAAATTACAAAAGTTCTAGTACTCCATTAGAACAAGCTACTGAGGCAAAAAATGAAACAGATAAAGAAAAAGACAATGACTCTGATGATAACCATTTCCTACAAAAATTTAACAAAAGTAAAACAATAACCATCTAAGGCAGACAAAGAATTCATGAAATTCAAAAATTCTATTCAGCTAGCATATAAATCTCCTTGACAAGCAGAGAGACATGATAGCCAAATGCAACAATTGGTTTAGAATATAAATTAATTTGTAGAATTTAATGGTTAAAGAATATGAGTAGTCTTACTTCATAATACAGAGATTATCAATGGAGAGGAAAGCATGTCTTCATAGGGTATGTTCCAAGACCATATGAAGCCAAATCATTTGAAGAGCATTTATAGATGAAACAGAAAGAAAAACAAACTTTTCTTTTGTGATGGGGGAAATAAATACCGGTCCTATACCTGGTATCTACTTTGCATATTAAGTACCTTTTCTTAATGTGACCCTGTTAATTCTCCTTTAGAGAGTCTGCAGACATAAACCATACTTTAGCTTTAAGGATTTTTTCCTTCTTGTTGGGGCCATCACAAATCAAAAAGTTAAAGAAAAAGCCTGACTGCTCTTTGTGTTCTTGGGATATGAGTTCAGAGCCAGAATTATCTTGTAGAAGGAGGCAATGGGTGACATAGACCAAGAAATAGATTTTCTGGTATTACTAACAATATATATTTTCATCATTGATGACAGAAAACTACCACCATTTAGACTCAAACATTTCAGTCTCCATTGTTATTTTTAAGAAAATGAAAATTCGGTTCTGGATTCAGGAGGACCTGAGTTAAAGTCCAGCCTTAGACACTTGACACTTACTAGCTGTGTGACTCTGGGCAAGTTACTTAACCCTCATTGCTCTGCAAAAAACCAAAACAAAACAGAACAAACAGAAAATGAAAATTATATTGACTAGGATAAAGTTAGGGAGAACAGATAGACTAAGTATAAACAGATAAAGAAATATTCTGAAAATGACAAAATTTTGAAAATATCAAGGAACTTATTTTAAAATATTCTGAAAGAGAAGATATAAATCATTAAAAATAATAGATGAATAATTCCTTCCCTCCCCCAAGGATATTCCTAAATCTTGCTCTCTTTTTAATCTCTATTAAGTCTTTAAGAGAATGATATTCACATGTCCTTGAGGGCACCCTTAATGAAAAATAAAAGGAAACAGACAGGCTTTCTCAAATTATTTTCTATAGTAGACCATGCTATAACACAATTGGCTGAAAAGTTTACAAAATATAAAATCCCACTGTACTCATTTTATTGCTCATTTATTGTTTATATATTTGTTTATTTTATTGTGAAATATAGATATATATGTGTGTATATACATACATATACATATATATGTTGTTTATATATTTGTGTAGTCCCTTTTAGCTCTGGGGGTCCTTATCTCAACTCCCACTCTAACTGGCAAGTTGAATTACCAGAGCAAAACCAGCTACATCTCTCACCTCATAGTTCCTGTAGTATCCCTGAGGGCAATATCTTTCTAATGTTGTTAGCACAAGCCAGTATGCTATCTTTAACATCATTTGCTATTTACAACTAGTATCTTTAGTCAATGTCAATTAATTGGTATCAAGTAGCTTTTACAAAGTGGTATTTACTAAGATATAGTAATAATAGAAGTTGAAATAGATTATCTTCTGAATTAAGGAGGCATATGCTACCTTATCCCTGCCTTGATCCCCCTGGGTGAATGGGCTCACCCTTAAATTGTTTCCTTCACAGTATTTACTCCCATCATGATTACTTCCAGATTCAGCAGAATGCAATGGTTGCTAGATTAACCACCATGTTGCTGCAGGACACAGGATATGGGCTTCTGTGGATCCACTACCATTTTGGATTAAACAGTTCATTCTTCCCAGAACTCATCTGCTGTCATACTTTGGAATGGATGCCATCCCTAGACCTCTCCTCTAACCTTTAAAAGTCTCACAAGGAGGGGCAGCTAGGTGGTACAGTGGATAAAGCACCGGCCTTGGATTCAGGAGGACCCGAGTTAAAGTCTGGCCTCAGGACACTTGACACTTACTAGCTGTTGACCCTGGGCAAGTCACTAATCCTCATTGCCCCACCAAACAAACAATAACAATAAAAAAGTATCACAAGGCTTTGGATCAAATGAAAGAAGATACAGAGGTGTTCTGGAGCCAGTTCAAAATAGTTCTTACCAATTGTTAATTTTCATTGTAAGCATTTATTCCTCAGAAACTGGCAAACAATACAGATCAGGTTTTGATTTATTGTATTGTTGATTGTCTACCCCTAAAAAGTTTTATAGAGAAAAATGTTACTGATGCATATTAAACTTAAAAGTATTCATGAATACTTTTTTTCTGGAAAGCTGGTTGTTAAGCATTTACTAGCATACCCCTGCAAACAGGGAGTCATACCCTTCCTAGACACTGGATTTGTCCAGAAAGCTATGCACTCACCAGTTTCATGGTATCTCTGGTTTAGAGTGTCCAAAGCCCTTTCCCAACTTGGAGACCTTTGTCCTCTCTCAAACATGGATACGGAAAGAAAGAACCATAGGTCTAATCTTTGTAATCTGTTATGGGAGAATTATCTCCTTTTTGAGTTCATGTAATAGGTAAACTGCTACTGAAATAACTAGCATGGAAAAATTATAGAACAACAACCAGGTTTTATCATAAGCATAGGTTTAGATCTCAGACAAAAAAATAAACCTGAATGAAGATTAATTTTCTAACAAGGCCTCTTATAGACAAAATTATGTAGGAATGAAAGAGAAAGAATTATTGTATATACTGCAATTTTGTACATTCCTCTTAAGCCATAAAAATTAAAGACATATTTATAATTCCATGCCTCCTTCAATGTCATAAAAGTTGAACAAACAGTTAAACAGTCATAATCTCATATATTACCTAAGGAAACAAACCTAGTTAAAGAGACTCTATAGGCAAACTAAGACAGGTTATAGATTAAGCACTGAATTTTCAAAATCTTATGCTTACAAAACTATAAGGCTACATTTAAAGAAATCACAATGGGCTGATTGAGAGGAATGGATTTACATATCACAAAGACAGCATCAGGGAAATTCTTTCATAAAGTATTTTTGAAAGGTTTTGAAGATGCTGTATTCCCTTCTTTCTCTCACTTGGTTTCTTTTTCTTTTTCTTGTGGGGCAATGAGGGTTAAGTGACTTGCCCAGGGTCACACAGTTATTAAGTGTCAAGTATCTGAGGGCAGATTTGAACTCAGATCCTCCTGAATCCAGGGCCAGTGCTTTATCCATTATGCCACCTAGTTGTCCCTCACTTGGTTCCTTATCTCAGGAATGTCAAGCCTTTCCTTAATACTATTATTCTAGGAGTCAGGTTTTTGGTCAGCTGAGATTAATATTAACAGAGGACAGGTTTTCTTTCTTTTTTTTTTTTTTTAGTGAGGCAATTGGGGTTAAGTGACTTGCCCAGGGTCACATAGCTAGTGAGTGTTAAGTGTCTGAGGCCGGATTTGAACTCAGGTACTCCCAACTCCAGAGCTGGTTCTCTATCCACTGTGCCATCTAGCTGCCCCATGAACAGGCTTTCTTAACTAAAAGTCACAGAAGGAATAGCCCCAAGACCCAAATAATACAAATAAAAAATAAAAATTCCAGTTAAAAGCCCTTTATATGCACACCCAATTCTGGCCTAGCACCAAACAAAGCCCATCTTTAAGACACAGTAGGCAGACAGGAAATAGTCATAGCTTACCTGTACATGCTCTGAAGTGGAGAGCAGGGCTCTTCACTAATTATGCCCAGAAGCTGGCTTATGAAACATCCATGTAAGGGATTGCATTAGGTAGAGAGCATGATCCTGAGGACTGCTCTGTCATGGGTCAATTCTAAGTTATTCCTTTTAAAAAGTAACATTTGAGGGCAGCTAGGTGGCGCAGTAGATAGAGCACTGGCCTTGGATTCAGGAGGACCTGAGTTCAAATCCAGCCTCAGACAGTTAACACTTACTAGCTGTGTGACCCTGGGCAAGTCACTTACCCCAATTGCCTCACCAAAAAAAAAAGTACATTTGAGTAGAGAAAAATGTAGCTTTAAAGGGTTTCCTTCAATACGGTGTCTCTCATACATGTGTTGAGATGAAAAAAATGTTTTTTTTTTCTTAATAGATGAAAAACCTAAGAGATAAGTTTGTTCAATGAGCTTCTGATTACCACCATCAAGAAAGGGCAAGGTGTGAAAGAGAGACAGGGAGCAGCTAGGTGGAGCAGTGGATTAAAGCACCAGCCCTGGATTCAGGAAGACCTGCGTTTCAAATCCAGCCTCAGGACACTGACACTTACTAGCTGTGTGACCCTGGGCAAGTCACTAACCCTCCTTGCCCGGCCAAAAAAAAAAAAAAGAGAGAGACAGGCTTACTAGTCTCACAGATGATGTGATGTGCAATGTCCAGCTAGAAGTGGGAGTCCCTTTAGATTTTAGATGCCTTTCTAGATGGTGCTCATTCAAGAATGAGATTTTGCTAATTGTAATAAGCTCCAAAACACAAACAGAACCTACTCAAATAAAAATGGAATTGACTTACTGATCCAGAGAGGTAAAACCAAATATCTGAAGAAGGATAGTCTCTAGATAGCGATATGCAATTAATTGGTCAGGCAACTCACTGAATTGGTCCATCAATACTTAGCTCCAGACAAATGTCACAAAATAATCTGATGAGCTGGGCCTAGAATGAAGGAACAGAAAAAAGGAGGGCTGAATTGCATTTGGAAATTGCAAAGCACTTCCAATGATCCAAGCTGCTCCCTTACCCTAAAAAATGCCCCATTTTAAAAAACATTAATAGGGGACAAGGCAAATATCAGAGTAGATGTCATTGTGCACAGAGCTTCATTAACCAGGAGTGCTAACAACAACAAATGAAAAACAAAAGGAAACTACAATTCTCTTTGTGATCCCCATAAGACAATGAGTCACAGATCATCACTGTCTGAAAATCCAAGTTGCAAGGTACCAAAGGTCAATGGAGAGATACATGGTGTGTGAAATTTTTATAGAGCTTTAAGGTTTCCAAAGCACTTTGTATGCATTATTTCAATTGAACCTCACAACAACCCTGTGAGGTAGATACCACAAGTATCAGAGACATGATCTTTTAGCTAAGTCTTGTCTCACTGCCAAATTTTCCACAGTGCATTACTAAGGATGACCTGTGTTCAAGACAAGGCAGAAGACATATCCAGGAAATTCATGATCAGAAAAAGGAAGTGTATCAGTCATGCAGAGAAGAGCAAAAGATAACACAGGACTATTGAGCTGTGGGATGTCAAAAGGACCCAGAGGAAGACCTCTGGCATTCTGGGTGGATTCCCTACAAAGGATTGGGAGGTCTGCTGGGGTTACAGTCAGTCAACTAGCATTTATCAAGTGTTTACTATATGTCAGGAACAGTGCTGAGCACTTGGGGGATACAAAGAAAGGCAAAAAACAGTCCCTGTTCTCATGGAGCTCATAGTCTAACAGAAACAACTTGCAAACAATTATGTATAAACCAAGTTATTAATTGGATAAATTGGAAATAATCAACAGAGGGAGGGCATTAGAGTTAAGGGAAGAGGAGAATAGCACTATTGGAAAAAGCATCCATTTCAATGAGATTATGGATTCACTAAATTATTTTAAAAATATAATTTATAATGTGATTTTTTTCCTTTTAGTTATTTTAACAAGGTGAACATCTCATGCAATTAATTTAAAATTTAAAAATCACTATTCATACTTAAAATGAATTTCTACATATATGAACATCACAGCATACTAATTTGTTCTGCATATCTTTCAGTCCTTCTTTCTTCACTTATCTCATTATCTGAGTGACACTATGCAGATAAGCTAGAAAGCAGCTTTTAAGAGTACTGTTTTTTGGGGGTGGCTAGGTGGTGCAGTGGATAAAGCACCGGCCCTGGATTCAGGAATACCTGAGTTCAAATCTGGCCTCAGACACTTGACACTTACTAGCTGTGTGACCCTGGGCAAGTCACTTAAACCCCCATTGCCCCCCCCACAAAAAAAGAAATACTGTTTTTTAAGACACCCAAAATAATAAAGAGTGAAATGAGCAGAACCAAAAGAACATTGTATACAGTGAAAGCAATATTGTTTAAGAAACATTTTTGAGCAAACAAGTCATCTGACCATTACAAATACCCCAAATAACTTATAAAGGACCTATGAAGAAAGTTGCTATCAGTATCCAGAGAAAAGAATTGATAAATAGAAGTCTGTATAGAATAGTTTTACATATACATACTAATGTGTCTAATGGTGGCCATCTCTAGAGCTGGGGTGGGGAGGGCGAGAGAAAAAAGCGAAAAAAATAAATTTTCTATAACTTTGCTGTATATGTAAAAGGAATAGCAAGTTGGACATAGTACATTTGCAGTTCTTTGTGCAATCATTTAAAAAAATTTTACTATGTTACGGAAATGCTTGCTTTATTTCGTAAATTTAAAAAAAGAAAACATAGAAATGCTATAGAACCATAGCATTTGGGAGTTAGGAAGAACTGTAAACAGCAGTATAGCCCAAGCCATATGTGAAAGGAATTCACATCCTTATCAGACAGCCACTTTTCCAGCCTCTGTTTGAAATATCCAGAGAGGGGGAATCCACCCCTTCCAGAGGCAGGCAGCTTCATTTTTTTGGACAGCTCTGATTGTTAGGAACTTACCCTGACATCAAGGACAAGGTTGCCCCTCAGTAATTTCCAATTTTTTTTTTTGGTGAGGCAATTGGGGTTAAATGACTTGCTTAGGGTCACACAGCTAGTAACTTGTCAAGTGTCTGAGGCTGTATTTGAACTCAGGTCTTCTTGACTCCAGGGCTGGTGCTCTATCTACTATGCCACCTAGCTGCCCCAGTAATTTCTACTTTTGTCCTAGTTCTGCTCTCTGCAGACAAAGAGAAGTCTCCTGAAAGCTGAATAGACAAACTCTACTTATAAATAAAGGACAAATGTCATAACTGATAAATTTGACTTAAAGATTTTTACCAGAGTTAAATAAGCCCAGAGGGCAATTGTGAGTTTGCCCCCTGGCTTATTAGAAGCCTGACTTTCAGAGAGTAATTCTGTGTCTGTTGGATTGACCAACGAATTTGGACTAGCGTTGTTTTGCAAAATAATGTTTGCTGGGTATTCACAATCACCTTTAAAGTTAATTGATTTAATTTTAACGATACGTTTAAATGCAGGTCTTCAATATCTGCCAGGACCAACAGTGTCACCAATATGTATGTGCACAGTATCCACCATTTGATGTGGTAATGGGTTAAGTAGACATCACTTTTTGTCCTTCAGGAAACATTCAATCTTCACATGAATAAACACATAAAAAGGTCAAACATACAAACATTGTTGCTTATCCAGAAATTCTGGTGAAATCATTGCTTCATTTCTCTGCCCTTTTCTCATTTAATTTCTTTAAGTTAATGTGGAACAGATGATATTGTACAGTTTTATTAGGCAAATTACAAGCTAGAGTTAGCGTGACAGACATTTTAGAATTTGGAAGTTTTGCAATGAAATAAAAAAGAGCTTGTGTCCAGACAGACAGACTTCTAATGGGTCAGGAATGGGGACATGGAACAATATTCACAAGTGGTGTGGGAAATGACTCTCAGTTCCATGGCTTTCTAGTAAATTTCCTTGAGGCAACAACCCTAAGTGAGGTGGTAGGTGAGAAGGTGGAAAAAGGAAAAAATTGTGGCCCATCAGTCTCCTTTCATCTCCCTAGAGCCACAGACTCAGGAGACCATAAACTACAACTCTGTCCATCACTGCTCCTCCACATACTATATTATCTATACTGTATTTACCTACTCTATTTACCCTTTGTGACTGTTCCTAGTAATAAGTGACATTTATAAGACGATTTTAAGATTTGCAAAGTGCTTTACCAATATTATCTCATTTGTCCCCCCAGAAAAACACTGTGTGCAAAATATACCACTCATAGTATTATTCACATTTTACAGATGAAGTAACTGAGGCTGAGAAATATTAAAGGATTTGCAGAGTTTCATCTAGCTTAATTAGTTTCTGAGATAAGATTTGTCCCCAGATTTTCTCTTCTCATTGCTCTACCCTCTATTACCCCACATTGCATATGCTATGGCTTCTGGCGGTTGATATCCTGGTGATCCTTTGGTCTCAGAGGCGTACCACAATTAGGACCACTTCTAGTATCTTCCCAAATGTTGAGAACAGTAGTGACAGAGAGAACATGACCTACTAGGCCTGTCATAGAGGAAAATGAGGCTTCTCTTACTACCTCAGAGTGATACTTCCCTATATCTTTTTTTCCTTTGCCCCTCACACAAATGGAAATGTTGATTTATCACCCTGGGTTTGTTTTTTTGTTTTTTTGCTTTTATCATGAAGCAAAAAAAAAAATAAATAAAATAAAAATACAAAGTCCATAGAAACAGAACTGAAAGACAAGAAGAGAACCAGATATATAACATTAATTTATAAACAAAAATAATAAACGAACATAAAACCATATAAAATAGAAAAATTAATTTATCTCACCTCAGGTTTTTTTTAACTTGAAAGATGTTACAGCTCAGTTAGATCATCCCACCTCGTTTCAGAAGAGTAAAAACTAGTCTAGAGAAGATGAGATGTTTCAAGATCCCATTAGCTAATTAGCTTGCTATTATTATATCCTTGGGCAGCTAGGTAGCACAGTGGATAGAATGCTGGGCCTGGAGTTAGTGAGACTCATATTTCCTTAGTTCAAATATGGCCTCAGATACTTCCTAGCTGTGTGACCCTGGACAAATCACATCACCCTTTTTGCCTCAGTTTCCTCATCTGTAAATAAGCTAGAGAAGGAAATGGCAAACCGCTCTAGTATCATCTGCAAAAAGAAAATCCCAATAGGAGTCATGAAGAGTCAGATACAACTGAACAACACATTTATCTCTAGATATCTAGATGTTATAATATAGACAACAATGTAACTGGTTAGTGGAGATTAGTATTTGCCAAATGAAGAGACTTGAATAAATGACTTCCACATCCAATTCTACATCATCTATGTTCCCTACTTCTGGATCTACTTGGAGTTTTTTGCCACTGAAACTGAATTTTCCTGAAGTCTTTTCAACTCAATTCAATTCAAGTTGGCTGATTAAAGCAACTGATTAAATGCTTACCTTATACCAGCATGGTGTTAGGTTCTGGAAATCCAAAGACAAACAAAAAATTTTCTTACCCTCAGAAAATGTAGAATATAAATTCTACAGGGGGACACAACATAAGTAAGTAAATGAGGGAGGGAGAGTGCACTAGCAATTACAGAAATCCGAAAGGGAAGTAGGAGATGGCACCTGATCTTGAATCTTGAAGGAGGCTGAGGATTCTGAGAAGAGGTGGGAGGGAGGACAATCCAAGCATGGGGTAGCGAGATAGTCCAAAGGTGTGGATTGTAGGAGATAGAATGTAGAGTTTGACAAACAGCATGTGGGCCATTTGGGGTTGGGACCTCTACTATGTTGTGAAGAAGATTAAAGTAATAACCCCCCCCCCCCAAATTTAGTTGGAGCCAGATTGCAAAGAGCTTTCCATGTTAAGGTAAGGAGTTTGCATTTTACCCTACTAGAGCTCTATATTATATTTTAGTGCAACGGAGAGCCACTGAAGTTGTTTTTAGGAGGGGGTGATATGGTCAAACTTGATTTCATCTTTGACTTTTTCAGACTGTTGGACTGCACCAGTGGAGAGAGCACACGTTGGAGGAGACCACAGACCCATTTTAGTATTGTCCCAGCATCATCATCCTTTAAAGCAAGTGCTACCATGAAGCCTATATTTCTCAGCAATTGGGATATTTTCTGTTCACATTGACAGTCCTTTGGTCAGGAAGGAGTTTTGGATAGGTAGAAAGTATAAAGAAGCCCCCTTACACTGACTTGGAAAGAATAAGTCAAAGATGATTTATTTCAGGCTAATTTTGTGGTGGTGTGAGTGCTGGTAGGAGTGAATTAAAGGGAAGGAAATTTTTTTCCCCTCATACATTTGAGGACCAAACAGGAATTCAGAGAGGAACAAATCTTATCAAATTAGCAGGAGTATGCTGGAGACAGCTCAAACCAGTTTGGGAGAGCAGATTGTTAAATTTTCAGGCTGAGCATTTACACCTTGGAAATGGGCAAACACTGTGAATTACAGATTGATTTTTTGTTTTTTTTTTTTCTAATTGTCTGCACTTAAGGAAATGATGGAAAAATGTCAATAATAAATATGTTATGTCTACTTTTTTCCTCAGAGAGTCAGTTGTTAAACATTTACCACCATACCACCACCACATAAATAGCTAATATATTTGCTGTGAAGCATGGATAGGGAGTTATTCAGAATACTACTGGCCAGCTAAGAGGAAAACCTTTTCATCTTTGGAAAGAAAAAAAAAGATCTATTCTTTAGCTAACTTAGTTATCCTAGAAGTCGAACAAATAGTGGCTGTTGAATAACCAGAAAAGGAAGACTTGCTTCAGAAAGTAATTTAGTTTTGCTTTTCTGGGATGGTTTAGAGCTTGATTTTGGGCAAAGAAGGCATATGTTCCCTTGCACCTGGGCTTCAAGAGGCCTGTACACTGTTGCTTAGTCCTGATAGAGAGGGAAATAAAAGGAGAAACACTAGTGGTCTCGTGAGGAAAATAATTATATTTCCTGAGGCACCTTTTCTAAGGCCCAAGGAATATGGTGCTTGGAGAGTTAGAATTGCCTCGAACACTGTAAGTCTGAGAAATAGGAGATGAAAATTTACTGGTGGTGATTCACCTGTTGTGCAAAAGGGCATGGCTAACTTCCTTAATTTACAGACCCTATCACAGTAATAGAGGAAGTCAACATATTACAATATTTTCCATCGTGGTTAACCTTTCCACAGGAGAACCACATAGATACAGACTTCAGGGGGAGCATGTCTTGCCTTCTGCTGCCTGTCTATGGGTAAGAAAACAGTGAAGATGAAATGCCTGGTAACAAGAATGGGTCTGGGGGTAGGGAAGGGACTAGAACAAAGAATGTCTTGTGGGGCAGCTAGGTGGCACAGTGGATAAAGCACCAGCCTTGGATTCAGGAGGACCTGAGTTCAAATCTGACCTCAGACACGACACTAGCTGTGTGACCCTGGGCAAGTCACTTAACCCCCATTGCCCTACAAAACCAAACCAAAACAAAAGAATGCCTTGCACTGCCACACCCATTTTGTACAGGTGAAATAAATTTTAAATGACCATTAATAGAAACCTTAAAGGGAAAAAGAAGTGAGAGGAAGGCACATTCTGGAGTAATTATGAACAGAGAAAGAAGAATCACATCTCTTCATTATAGAGAAGGAAGGAGATTTATGAGCTGATTATATTATGGTAATTTAAACAATATATGAACTACTAATACAAGAAATCATACTTTAAGCCAGATATTCTTTACTGGTATGTGTGTATATGTGCGTGCACATGCACACATGAGTGTGCTTGTGATGAACCTCACTGGCAGGTTGGTGAAAACCAATGCACCCCCTCCAAAATAATGTTTTTAAATGCTCACAATAAAATACATAGGATTACAAAGGAAACCAATTATGTTGAAAAACAGTTATATATATATATATGTATGTATTATATATATATATATATAAAACAATGTTACCCCAGGTTAAGAACCACTCTGTCATTAATAAAAAGTGACTGCAAAAAAAGTTAGTGTAATGTCAATCCTTATTGGAATATAACTCTATAAAGGTATAAAGAAGGAGTAGAACAAAGAGAATTGAAAAGAAAGGGAGGGGACAGCTAGGTGGTGCAGTGGATAGAGCACTGGCCTTGGAGTCAGGAGGACTTAAGTCCAAATCCATCCTCAGACACTTGACACTTACTAGCTGTGTGACCCTGGGCAAGTCACTTAACCCTCATTGCCCTGAAAAAAAAAAAAAGAATTCTTGTCACCTACTTGATCTTTGGATTCAGGATGGACCTGAGTTCAAATCTGGCCTCAGACACTTGACACTTACTGGCCGTTTGACCTTGGGCAAGTCACTTAACCCTCATTACCCAACCAAAAAAATTAAAAAAAAAAGAAAGGGAACACGAAGTGGTCAAGTCAACAGGCATTTATTAAGTACATGGCCTACTATTTACTAAGCATTGAAGATACAAAAGAAATGAAAACAAAAACAAAAACCCCCAACCAATACCCTGTTCTCAAGGAGTTTACAGTCTAATGGGGGAGACAATATGTAACCAACTATGTGCAAATAAGATATATGAATAATCAAATAGAGGCAAAAGCATTAACATTAATGGGGATTCTGAAAGGCTTTTTGCAAAATGTGGGATTTTAGCAGAAAATGAAGTCAGGGAAGCCATGAGAGTCTATAAGGTTTCAGGTCCAAACAAGATTTTATATTTTATATTTTATCCTGGAGATAAAAGAGAGTCACTGGGGTTATTGAGTGAGGGGATGGCACACTCATAACTATGCTTCAGGAAAATCACTGTGATAGTGAGTAGAGGATGGACTAGAGCGGAGAGAAGACTTGAGGTTGAGAGACCAAGTATAAGGCGATGGGAATGTCAGGGAGAAAAGAGATGTGCCAAATCTCAAATTAACTGACTTTGGCATAGACTGAATTGAATGGAAGAGAAAGTGGAGTGAAGGATGATACCTAGGCTGTGTGCCTGGATGGTGGTGTGCCCTCCACAGTAATGGGAAAATTCAGGGAAAGGGGAAAGATAATGAGTTTAGTTTGGACATATTGAGTTTAAGATGTCCTTGGGGCATCCAGTTTGAGATATCTAAAAGGCAGTTAGAGATACAAGGATGTCAGAGAAGACCAACCTGTGACAAAAAGGAATATTTTAATCCTTACCCACCTTCCCTTCCTCCCATCCTGATTGAAGCAGCTTCTATTCCACTACATTTTCTGGACCTCAGGCACCAAAGACACAGAAGTGCAAGCTGGGATAGCTTTAGGAAATAATGGGAACAAAGGGCAGCGGTCAAAGTTCTCATGCAGTTTTGTTCAGGTAGGACCTTTAAAAAAGGTACAGAAGCATCCCTCTGGAGCTAATGTTGTCTCCCACTTCTAGTATAAGTCTGCTACACATTGAGCCATAACTAGACATTTTTCCACATAGGGCTGAAAACAGTTAAGTTCGGGGCAGAGTGGGAAGGGAAAGGTAGGGGGAAAAGAGTGGATAGCAGCAGCCCCCCAAAACCAACCCCAGAACAAAAAACAAAGGAGGAATTCAGAAAGGAGGTGAAGAGAGGGAGGGGAAATTAAGTGGAGATCAACTGGATGATCAACCAAGGAGAAACTGAAGCTACATTGTTATGAGAGTATACTACATTAGGCAAAATTAAAAGGGGCATCGAACCCAGAATGAGGGAGGTCACAAGATCATAGAATCATAGATCTAAAACTGGACAGAACCTCTTAGGCAATCTGGTCCAACCTTCTCATTTCACAGATAAGGAAAACTGAGTCCTAGAGAGATAAAGTGACTTGCCTAAGGTCACACAGGTTGTAATTATCGAGGTAGGAACTGAACTCAAGTCCCGTTACTAGGGCCAACTAGGTGGCACAGTGAAGGAATGCTAGGGCCTGGAGTTGGGAAGACTCATCTTCCTGAGTTTATAATCTGGCCTCAGACACATACTAGCTGTGTAACCCTGGGCAAATCACTTGACCTTGTTTGCCTCAGTTTCTTCTTCTCTAAGAATGAGCTGGAGAAGGAAATGGCAAACCACTCCAGTATCTTTGCCAAGAAGACCCCAAATGGGGACAGGAAGAGTTGGGCATGATTGTAATGACCGAATAGCAACAGTGATCCTTTACCCAGGGCCAGTGTTCTTCTTCCTGGTCCCTTGACTCATTGATGGTCTTGCTCTGGTCAGACCTTCATCTAGAGTGTTAAGATCTGGGCACCATGTTTTAGAAAAGACATTGATAAACTAAGGAGTAGTCAAAATGGGCAAAGGCCCCTGAGATCAAGGAGTATCAGTTAAAAACTGGTGATGTTTACTTACCAAGGAGAAGGGAAGGTTTAGAGGACCAAACATTAGCTGATGTCAAATTTGATATAACCATGACATGGAAAAAGCCCCAGAGCTAGAAACAATGGATGGGACATGTAGAGATTCAGATTCTCAGATTCTGTGTCAAATATTTCCTCAAATGAAGATGATGCTAACAATGTAACACATATTCTAGGAAAAAATTAATGTTTTCATTAATTTTCATGCTATTTAATCTGAAGTTATCTTAAAGCAGACTCTTAAACCTGATTGTAAAGGTATTTTGAAAACAGTATTTTAGTATACTTGGTTTCCTTTGTAATTCTCCATCCAGATGACCAAAGGGGTCTCTGAGGCCAGAAAGGTTAAGGACCATTCCCCATCTTTTTTTTTTTAAAGAACAGGTACTCTGTTTTGCAAGGCATTCTTAGTTTCTTTGCTTAGAAGGCATGAGTCATATTCATCCTAGAGAATGAAACATGTTTAAAGCCTGAATAAATTGCCATTCTCTAGACTGGTATTGTCATATTGAAAGATCCTCTTGGGTGGGGAAAATCATTTAAACTGTTCATGAGCTCTTTTGAGCAAGTCAAGATTTCTGATGTAAGTGTTATGAGTCAAATTGATTGGGTTAAGAAACTTTGCACTTGCCCATGATACATATACTTTAAGAGGACAAGTGAACCAGAGAAATTAAAACTACTGATCAAGTGAATCAATAGGCATTTATTAAGTACCTACTATGTGCCAGCCATTGCATGCTAGGTGTTTTTTTTAATGCACACACATTTTTTGTTGATGATCTTTTTTAGACCACAGTCACATCTTAATACCTCCACCCTATAAAAACCTGTCTTACAACAAAAAAGTACAGTTAATTAAAACAAATCAATGCACTGGCCACATACAACAGCATAAACCTTTTTTCCACGTTCAGGGGTGTGCAGGTGCCAGCTTGTACCAACTCATGAGAGCTGATTTTTAAATTTTCAGTGTGGGCATTTACACCTCAGAAATCATCAAATGCTACAAACTGAGGCTTGATTTATTGTTTGGGTAATTGTCTGGACTTAAGAAAGCAATGGAGAAAATGTTAATGAAGATTAAAATTTTTAAATGGGTCATGTGTACATTGCCCCTCCACACACCCCCACTCCCGAAAGCCAGTTGTTAAACATTTAGTAGCACACCATTGTACTACATCTATAGTCTGCCACCTTTCTTTTGAGAATGGGAGGCATACTTCAAAGTCACACCAGATGTTTTTGGATGTGAGTAATCAGTTATCATGCACCCTTCATTTCCTCCAAGATTACAAATTACTTCTCAAAATTGGAGTTGAACTTCTGAGTATTTCCCATAAACATTTAATTCTGTAAGTCACAGATCTGTATTGTGTAACAAGGATGATATTTTGAAAAAGGAAGATTTTTATTTTGTTAGGATGTCATATCTTTGAGTTGTTTTTCATCAATAGATAAGGGTAGGGTTGTAAAGGATAGTTGAAGTCAAGTTTTTGGGGAGTGTTTTGTGAAGTATTGTAAACTTTGAAGCCCTGCCAACAAGAGATGTTAGCAGAGTTTAAGAGATCACAAAGAAATATTTCAAGGATATTTTTTACAAAGGGAACCACAGCAGAGAACGAATGAAAAATCAAACTATGTGCTAAAAACTGTGCTAAGTGCTGTTCAAGTTTTAAAATTTGAGTGTTTTTGTAATAATTCAAAAACAAACCACTTTGTATCTATGAACAAAGATTTCTTAAAACAAAAACAGATTAAAAAAATATTCAAGACCTCCTTTTAGCCAAAGATCCTTTCCACTTCTAAAGGAGATCCAAGAGATTTGGGATCCAAGGAGAGTATGATCATTTTTGCACTTTTTTTCCTTTTATCACTTTTTCTTCCACCTAATGAATTCAGTGTTTTGCAAACTTTTCTTTAATTAGTTTTCATAGTTCCAAAAGGATAGGAAAATAATAGTATATGTATTTAAGATTGACTTCTCAAAAAAAAAAGCAACTTAGAGATGACACGTCACATGTTCTGATGGTCCTATATCATATAGATCATACATGTCAAGTGACCACAAAAAAGGCCCTGTGAGGTGAGATTTTTAAGGTATCCTTGGTAATAGCTATCCAAAAGTGTGATGAGTTGCCTCAGGAAGGAATGGCTCCCTCCACAAAGGTCCTGTTCTGATATCCCTTCATGACATGGAGGTAATTCTGGGTTTGCAGAGGCTGATGGTAGAGAGTAAAGGCTTTAAATATGGTCCCAGAGACATATTGTGCCTGCTGTCTGAGGAAGAGCCTAGCTAAATATGGAATCTCATGTATCACCTAGTGAACATCCAGCTGGTCATGAATCACTTTACCCAAGCAACTCATGAAACAAAGAAATCGAGCAATAGTCTCTTCCACTCTTACAATAAAAGGTGGGCAAATGCTCATGAATGGCACAGAAGCTTCACACACACTCATATATGAAGACTTTCTTCACAAAGGGGGTTGAGATCAACAACCATATCTTTAAAAAAGGCTCCTGGGGCAGCTAGGTGGTGCAGTGGATAAAGCACTGGCCCTGGATTCAGGAGGACCTGAGTTCAAATCCAATCTCAGACACTTGACACTTACTAGCTGTGTGACCCTAGGCAAGTCACATCCCTCATTGCCCCTTGGGGGGAAAAAAGGCTCCCAATCACTAATAAAGAAAATTCAAATCAAAGCCCTCTGGGGTTTTACTTTGTACATACTGGTAAAGACAATTAAAAAAGGAAATAGTGTTGGAAAAGCTCTGAGAAGTAAGGTACACTAATACCTTGTTGGTGTCACTACTGTGACATTTTAGTTTCCTAGGCTTTGAAATGGGGATAACAGCTCAAATGAGAAAATAGATGTAAAACATTTTACAAATCTTAAAATACTTTGTACATGTTAGCTATTATTAGACGTGTGATGTAACAGTGGATAGAAAGCTGGCCTCAAAGCCAGGAAGACCTGGGTTCAAGTCACCCTTTTGACATATCCTGGCCGTTTGACCCCTCAGTGGTCTAGGCCAGAGGTGTCAAAAATGTGGCCCATAACATTCTCAAGCATGGCCTGAACCAAGTTAAAATGTGGTTTCCATCTGATTTTAATGTGATGGTGTATTACTAAAAAAAAAAAAAAAAAGATGTAAAAACATGGTTTTCTAAGTCAATACACAGCCGAGTGAAATGCTTATGTACAGTTGAGCAAACCCCATTTCTTTTTGTCTGCTACCACTGCTGTGGGCAACTCTGCAAGTCTATAAATTGTAGAGAGGTGGCCCACTTGCATTTTTACAGGGATTTTCCTAACCCAGAACTTCGCTTTACTAATGAAAGCACAGGTCCTATCCTTACCCCTAATACTACAATCTACTATTATCTCTGTCTTTACCTAGTTATTTTTTATGTATGTATGTATTTATTTATTTTTGTGGGACAATGGGGTTAAGTGACTTGCCCAGGGTCACACAGCAAGTAAGTGTCAGGTGTCTGAGGCCAGATTTGAACTCAGGTACTCCTGAATCCAGGGCCAGGGCTTTATCCACTGAGACATCTAGCCGCCCCTTTACCTAGTTATTAATAAAAATGTAAAGCAGTACAAGGCAAGCACAGATTCCCAAGGGCATTCATTCACCCTCCAGGAGTTCTCCTGCCAAGCTAGCCCAGAAACATTAACAACTACTCTCTGAGACAGGCCGATCATCTGCTCCTGAACCCATCTAATTGTATTATATAATTTACCACCTTTTTTTACCCCAAAAGAGCAATATAAGATAATTTATCAAATGCTTTGCTAAAAATCTAGGTCATTTGTATCTATAGTATTCTTCTTATCTTCTAGGCTTTCAGACAGAAGTAACTAGGTGGTGAGTCAGGAGGAACTGGGTTTGAATCCTACTTCAGACACTGTATAACCCGAGGCAAGTCACTTCACATTGGTCATTGTCTGTTGTTGCCACTGCAAAGGTCATTCTCCTTGGCAGACAAAGTAAAATCAGAATCAAACAGTTCCAGTATCTCCCTATTGTAGTTATCATCATTGTATCAACCACAAGTAGTGGTACTATCCCTATTTCCTTTAACATAACTTTAAAAAGCCCTTAGTTTCCCTCACCAACCTCAGCTCCTTCTGAACAGTAGCTTCCCTGACCCTATTTTTTCAAGTCCATGCTCCATCTGTTTCTTTCTCTTGCTTCCATCTTCTACACAATTAAAAAAAAATCTAATCTTGATTTTTTCAGAAAACTCTTATTGTTCTTCCTCATTGGAAACGTTTCCTTTCGTGTCTCCAGAATTTCAATTTTTGAGAATTTCAGATCCCTTCTGGGCTTACTTCCCTTGTAGGTTGTTTTTAGTTCATAGGATCCGGCCTAGTCTTCCTCTGAACCATTTGAAATCTGTCTTCTGAAAATCTCAGGTTCACGTCAGACTATGCCTGGCTTTCTTCTCCTCTGCCACAAACTCTAGAAGGAATTAGCCTCTTCCTTTCAAGGTTCCTGTCATTTCTACCCCAGTAACCAGTTCCTCTCTATTAGTGAAAATCAGATTCAGAAAAGAATTTTTCCCTTGTTGGTTATTCTACCTGTAGTCCTACAATTATTCTTTCTTCACAATTTCCCCTCATGTGGCTTATTTATGAATAATAGGCTTAGTAAGAAGAAAACATGCTTAAGTACTCTTCGGAACTCTTTAGTCCTTACCGATGATTTAAGGGAGGATAGAGACATACTGAGTCACTTCTGCCCACCCAGGAATATTTACTCTCATGATTGCAGAGCCCTACCCTGGATGTTGTTTAAGCTATAAAACATCTGCTTTAAAAAAGGATGGGGGGTGGAGAGGAAAAAAATGTAAGGAAATATTCCCCTCCCATAAAGGGACAATCAAAGCTTTTTTTCCCCATGACTTGTCAATAACCTTTTTTTTTCCTCACATGAATTTATCTGAATACAATTTGTACCTTGCTTTATGCTTGTTCCTGAAAGATTGTGTGGAAATTTGTTGTTGCAAAATTGACTCAAATGTTATATCCTAATGGATTCCTATGGTCACTTCTTTTGTAAAGAAAATAATTAGTCTGTAAACAAAATAATCATCCTCTAACTTGTAGACTTTAAGATCCAAATTTTCATATATTGGATTTGTTCAAAGCCATTACAGGAGTACCTATCTTTTTAAACACCTTTTAATTTTAACCCTTGAAGATCATATACACTAGCTTCATCTTTCCGAAAACTCAGTGCAAGTGGTTTTGTTTTTCTGGCATGTAACGAGTGACTTTCACTTCCAGTATGTGGATATTCTGTTACTTATAGTAAAAACAGTTAACTGAAGTGAAAATAAGAAGATTAGCAAGAAAAAAACAAACAGGGAAGCTAAACTAAAACAGGTTAACAAAAGGATGGAAAAATAAAGTGGAAAGCCTAAAAAAAGATAATAGGGTATAATAGAAAGAGCTCTAAATTGGAAGCCCCAGGATCTTTGCTCCGATACTGGGCTTAGCTGCTTACCACCCATAGGTGTGACACTGGGAAAGTCATTTCCCCTTTTGGCTGCATCCATAAAGAGAGAGAGTTGGACTTTGGCCTGCAGGACAGGGGCCCCCAACACTCTGGAGTGAAGTCTGAGCCACATTAAGATGTAATTGGGAAATAGTTAAGAAAATAAATACATAAATAAAAAAAGAAATCTATAAACATATGTGGTTTTCTAAGTCAATGGGGATTCTTAGGTTCAGGTTTAGTGGTCCTGGTTTCCATCTGAGTTTGACATCACTGGACCAGATGACCGTTTGGATGTCACATCTATAATTCTTAAAAGAAAGACAAGAACTTTTCAAGGCTCAGAAAATTAGCAAAGAACATTTAAGAATTCTGTAAGAACTACAGAGTATTTTGGTTTCCAAATGTTAAGAAATAAATGTTACATTAAAAAAAACAACTTGTTTACACTAGTGGGTGGTGGAAAGTCAAGACCTGTATATGAAGGAGATTTTAATAGTCAAACTTTGTAATTAAGGCAATTTGTTTACTTTTGGAATTGGCTCATATTGTAGGGCATTCTTTTTTTTTTAATAACTGAAGGTTACCAACTTATTTAAGAAATACAAATATTATTAAGGCTCATTAGGGAAAATAAAGGAAGTCCCCATCTTATAAATAGGTTCTATTCAAAAAGTTCATTTTTAAGTTGGTCTTTTAGAACTTGGAACAAGTTGTCTCATAGCAACAATGTTATAAATTCCCTCTCTGTAGAGGGAAGGAGGGACTGGTGGGTAGGAGTTCCCAGGGGGTTCTTAGGATAACCCCAAAATATCTGTTCCCTCCATGTTTCCAGAAACTGTGTTGTGAAACAGCCAAATACATAATATTTTCTATGTTGAACAGCTCTGACCTTAGGGGCAAAGATTGGAGTTAGAAACAGAAAGAAAAGATAATGGAGAAAGGGGGGACAATGCAGGGGGAAAAGGAATATCCTTTGGGTATATGTTTTAAGAAGTAAGGACTTTTGAAAGTAAAAATGATGAGGACCAGTAAAAATTTCCCATACACCTACACTTATTTAATCCATAATGTAGCTGAATTTATAATATATGTACATTTGTAATGAAAAAAATGATAGAAAGCAATACCATTAAAATGCTTCAGTATTTTGGTGAATCTGTTGATCTCATCAATGGGGCTATTCCCTCCACAACCCTTCCATCTTTTCTTATTCTGTGCAATTCTTGTCCACATCCTCCCAGATAGCTTCCACAAAAGATCTATCCACTTTACCGAAGGCCTTCTATGTTTCTGTTTTTCTTTTACATTTGAAGGTTACCACTGAAATACTTAGGCTGTCTGTATTTTCTCTTTCATTCTTTTAAAAAGTAGTTTTCAACATTTGCTTTCACAGGATTTTTAGTTCCAAATTTTTTTCTTTCACCCTACCTTCCCTCCCTCCTCCCCATGATAGAAATCAGTCTGATATAGGTTGTATATGTAGACTCACATCAAACATATTTCTACGTTAGTCATCTTGTGAAAGAAGAATCAGAGCACAAGGGAAAAACCTCAAAAATAGAAAGAAAGAAAAAAAAACAGTCCAAAAGTAGAAATAGTATGGTTCAATTTGCATTCATAATTCACAGTTCTTTTTTCTGGATGTTGAGAACATTTTCTATCATGAGTTCTCTGAAACTGTTTTGGATCATTGCACTGCTGAGTAGAGCCAAGTCCATCCCCATTGTTCATCACACAATGCTCCTGTTATGGTGTACAATGTTCTCCTGGTCCTGCTCCTCTTAGTCAGCATCAGCTTATGCCAGTCCCTCCAGGCTTCCCTGAACTCTTCTTGCTCATCGTTTCTTACAGCATAATAGTATTCCATTACATTCATACACTACAACCTGCCCAACCACTCCCCCATTGATGGGCACTCCCCCGACCTCCAACTCTTTGCCACCACAAAGAGAGCTGCCATAAATATTTTTGTACATGTGGCTCCCCCTCCATTTTCTATTGTCTCTTTGGGATACAGACACAGCAGTGGTACTACTGGGCCAAAGGGCATGAACAGTCCCATAGCCCCCTGGGCATAGCTCCAAACTGCTCTCCAGAAATACTTAGGCTGTCTGTATTTTATCTTTCATTCTTGATACGTGATCAGCCTACCTCCATTTTGAACATATATTTTATCAATGATATATTTTTCACCATTTTTTTGCATGTATGTGATCACTGGAAATATGTCCCATTCTACTTCTACATCAAGGGTCTCTCCATTGATCATGGAGTCACAAACAACTATGATTCTTTGGCTACTGTGGTATACCAAGATTCTTGATCCTAGCAATAGCTTACTGTTGGATCTACCTGCTTCAAGTCTCTCCCCATTCCAATTTATCCAACATTTTGCCATGTCTAACCACTTTCTTATTTAGTAAACTCCAGTGGCTCCCTATCACCTTCGGGATCACATTCTAAATGCTTTGTTTGGCATTTGAAGCCTTTTATCACCTAATCCCCTCCTCCATTTCACATCTTCTTACACCTTACTCTCTGCCATGCTCTCTTGGATCCAGTTACACTAATCTCCTTGCTGTTCTGTGAACAAAACAGTCCATCTTTTGGCTCCAGGCATTTTGTCTGGCTGTCCTTTATGCCTGGAATGCTCTTCCCTCTCATCTGTTTCTGCTGGTTTCCCTGGTTTTCCTTAAGTGGTGAGTAAATTTCTGTCTTCTACGGGAAGCCTTTCCCAATCATTTTCAATTCTTTTGTCTTCCCTCTCTTAATTATTTGCTGCTTATCCTGTGTATAGCTTGTTTACACACATGCACACATACACACATATTTATAGATACAAATATACATATACATACATATCCACACATCCAATTATTTACTTATTTGTTTGTTTATTTGACTATTCATCCACCCATTTATTTATTTGTCTGTCCATTCATTTATTTATTTATTTGTCTGTTTGTTTGCTTGTGGTCTCCCCTGCTATATTGTGAGCTCTTTGAGAGCAGGGACTGTCTTTTGCTTCTTTTTGTATCTACTGTGCTTAGCACAGTGCCTAGCATATAGTAAGAGCTTAATACATGTTTGTTGACTGAATGATTGACCACATAGCATCTTCAGTAGAATAACAGCGTTAAAAATATAGATTTTTGTTCTGATGAACAGCATTAAATCATTGAAAGTACAGCACATTTTCTCAAATTCAATCCAACCTACTTTCTTGCTCCTAGTTGGTTCTGGACTTGATTCATTGTCTGTTGATAGTGATTATCTCATATGTGTTTTCTGATATGTAAACTTAATGTGCTGGAATATTTAACTGCCTGAGAAGCTTGGTGGCACAGTAGATAGAGTACTCAACCTGGAGTCTCCCTGAAATCAAATCTGGCCTCACATACTTACTACCTGTGTGACCATGGGCAAGTCACATAACCTTGTTTGTCTCAGTTTCCTCATCTATAAAATGATCTGGAGAAGATCCCAAATGGGGTGAAGAAGAATCAAATATGACTGAACAAATTTAACTGCCTGCAATCATCTAGATAAAGGAAATTTTGTTTTACTTCAACTTTCTTATGTGAATTATTAGATTGATTTCTTTTGAATAATTATGGATCTCATTGAGGAGACCCTGTAATATTCTGAGGTTTGAGGCAGTCAGTGTCAATTAAAGCAAACAGAAGCATCTGGAGGACCTCACCACCTATATGGATCCCTTTTCCATTTTGACCTTGCAGTAGATATAATCCATGATAGTGGCAAACCCCTTTGGCTAGCATACTATTCTTGTTGTATGTCTTCCTTGGTGTAATGCTGGCCATCAAATAGAGTTTTCTTGATGGCTTCATTTATCTTGGTAAATTCTACGAACTTAACACATGCATGTTAAACCTCTTGATAGAGAAGATCCTATAAAGGTACTTATTGTTCAACTGAGTCAAATGGCTGTTTCAATCAAAAAACAATAAACACAATAGGATCTTGAATTTTCTTCACCATTGTGAAGTCAATTGTGTGACTGTAACACTGTAGTCTGCTGTGGAAAATCACTTGTAAAAGATCTGTGCCTTCTCTTATTGAAAAAAAAAGAGTTTTATTTCTGCCTTTTGGGGTTTTTTTTTACACCACAGTTATTTCCTGACATCCCATCCTGCCTTGAACCTTCCTTTGTAATATACTGTGTTCTACTTGAAGGATTTCCTGATTTCCCCCCCACCCCCACTCTCTCCTGCTAGGGCTTTACCTCTTTAACTTCTTGGTATTTATTCTGTATGTATTCTCTGTAAATATATCTGACATGTTATGTTACCTGGTAGACTATAATCTCATAAGAAGAAGGAATGTTTCATTTTTCATCTTTGAATACTAGCCCCTGGTACAAGGCCTGACATACAGTGAGCACTCTGTAAAGGCTTATGGATGGATACATGATATTCTGTTAAGCAAAACTTATCAACAAAACCAGGATATGCAGGATTTTGCACCTCAAGTTGGGAGTTCTCTATTGAAAAGAGAAAAAGTTTGTTTCACTATAGGTTTCCTAGAACCAAGGTTAGTCATCGCAGTGAATCTTTGCTCAATTGCCTTTTGTGTTACTTTTGTTTATATTACATATATTTTATCAAATGAAATAATATTCCTAAAAAGTACCTGGCACATTGTAGGTACAAATAAATGCTTATTACCTTTCCTTACTGTACTAATTGTACATGGTTTTCCCACCTCTGCTTACTTCTCTCTGTATCAGTTCATGTACATCCATCCATATTTAAATTTTTTTTTTGGTGAGGCAATTGGGGTTAAGTGACTTGCCCAGGGTCACACAGCTAGTAAATGTTAAGTGTCTGAGGCAAGATTTGAACTCAAGTCCTCCTGAATCCAGGGACAGTGCTCTATCTACTGCACCACCTAGCTGCCCCTCCATCTATATTTTTTTAAAATTCCTCCTATTCATTAATTCTTATAAGAGTATTACATAACATTTGTACATAGGACAATGGTATCCTATGATGTTTGTACATAACAATTTGTTCAGCTATTTCCTACTCATCATTTCATTAACGATACCTGTAATTTGTGTATAGATCATTTTCATAAAGGTTTTCCAGGGATGAAAAAGTAGGCATATGGGTTGGCACTGCTTGCTGTTCTCTCAATTGGAATTTGGGGGCAATAATACTTTCTATGATTTTTTCCCCTAGTCTTTTGATATCTCTCCCTCCTTGAGATAAAATGGTCCTTCGATGCTTTTTTTTTTTTTTTGGTGAGGCAATTGGGGTTAAGTGACTTGCCCAGGATCACACAGCTAGTAAGTGTTAAGTGTCTGAGGTCAGATTTGAACTCAGATCCTTCTGACTCCAAGGTCGGTGCTCTATCCACTGCGCCACCTAGCTGCGCCCCCCCCCCACTCTTTAAATCAATGACATTGGCCTCCTTGTTATTTCTTGAACAAGACATTCCATCTTCAGGTTCTGGGCATTTTCACTCATGCTCTCCCTGCTCATCTCCACTTCCTAGCTTCCCTGGCTTCCTTCAAGTCTTAGCTAATGTTCCATGTTTTGCATTAAGCCTTTTTTTAAGACCTCCTTAACCTTACTGCTTTTCCTCTGTTGATTATTTTCAATTTATCCTTTATATCGCTTGTTTGTACATAGTTGTTTGCATATTATCTTCCCCATCAGACTATGAACTTCTTGAGAGCAGGGGCTATTTTTTTTTTTGCCTTTCTTTGTATCCCAAGTGCTTAGCATAATACTTGGCACAAAGCAGGGGTTTAATAAATGTTTATTTACTCAATGACTCACGTGAATGCACATGGTTTGATACGGGTACTTGTATTATTAAGTGCCATTTCATTATGATTGTAATACTTGTAATTAAAAAGAACAATAAAATCACATTAAAATAATTCTTTAAAATTATTTTGAATTCTGTTGCTTAAGGAAAAGAAGATTTAATTGGAAGAGAATGAAGAAGTTGGTGGAAACTTTCATGTCACTTCTGGTTACTTTAAAGGGTTTTATAAGATAATTTTACTAGTTATTAAATATCAAATTTCTCTGGAAAAACCATGACTTTCTTTCCTTGATACAGGTGTATAATTAGAACTTTCCTAATGCTTATTAGTCATGATTACGGTCTTTTTTTGGTTCACAAATGGAATGAACAGAGGGAGAGAAAGAAGGAAAGAGGTTTTTCTCTGAGTTAAGTAGGCTCTATTCTGAGTTCCTCTGCTGAATTCCTATTGATAGTGAAATTTTCTCTATGTTTCCCTTTAAGGATGGTTTTGTACTAGTGACATAGAGCCTCAGAACACTACGGGGACCCCTCAATGGGACCAGCCATCTGTTAAAAGATGTCAGCCTGGATATCCATATTGAAAAAAGAGTTCCTTACTCCTTCAGTGAATCTGTGACCTCAGGAATGTGACCAGGTAACTGTTCTCTATGTTCAAAGTGTTACAAAGGGAGACTGGCCTCCCTTCCAGGAGAGAAAGTAAAGTCCCAAGACTCCCAAACCAGAATAACAGTTCTCTTTGTTGCTTTGTCCACCTTTTGAAGGCTGGAATTATCATTAAGGTGAGGAAAGAAATCATCAGCTACTCTCCCTTTTGGAGAAAGAGAGAGTTCCAGCAGATGTACAGATATTTGAAGTCTCCTGTCATTTAATGAGCTTACTAGCCTGGAGGAGGGGCAACTCCCCGACTATGATTACTTGATTCAGTCTGTTGCACTCCTAAATATATTGGAATTCTGGGTTCCTTCAATATTTTTACTTTGCTCTTAGAAAACCAGCAAAGCAGGACTAACAACATAACGACATAGTTTTGCTTTAGAAAGAGAAATGTTTAATGGGGATGTTTAGAAGATAGGCTATTGGGTAATTTTTAGATCAGCAATAAATATGCTAATTTAATATAAGTTGGACTGCCAAGTACATAGTCCATGGACCATCAGGAGAATCTTTAGCTCAACAACATACAAATCTACCTGTAATGACTTGTTAGCAACAAAAATGCAACCCTAAATGGCACTCCTAGAAGTACAATGCATGCGATTTCTCCTAAAATGTGCATGTCATGGCGTTGTTTCCTAAGCTCAGTGGGTCCTATCTAGTTTCCAAGCAGACTTCTTTGCAATTTGTAATATAAGCAGAAAGAGGAGGAGAGGGAAGAGAGGCAGCAAAGTTAGGCCTCTGTTACCCTCCTCAGTTCTAGTCATTTGTAGACTCAAGACAAGAAGCAAGGATGGGAGAGACATATGGAATTCTTCTGGGCCACCAAAAGGACACACAGGTACAGTGAACAGAAGTAGGAACAGAACTGCCCCCTTCACAGGGGCAAGACAAGATAACAACAGGAGAGAAGGTTAATGGTCAGCCACATGCCCCCTTCAAAGGAAGATATGAAGAATAAAAGTATGATCTCAACATATAGCTCATATCAAAATGTAGCCCATATCAAAATGTAGCCGTACCCTTTTTGGCCCAGAAATTCCATTTTTTGGCTTATACCCCAAGGAGGTCATGGATAAGAAGAAAGTACACCTAAGCACTAATTTTTTTATAGTGGCACTTTTTGGAATTGGAAACAAAGTAGGTGTCCATCAATTGAGACATGGCTAAACCACTTAAGGTACACAAATGTAATAGAATATTACTGGCTGTAAGGAATGACAAATACAGTTAATACAGAGAATCATGAGCAAATCCTTATGAACTGACACCAAATGAAGTAATTTGAGCCAAGAAAACAAAATATACATTGCATACAACAATGTAAATGGAAAGAACAATGACGTACAAAAAAAGCTCCAAAACTGAATGTTGCGAAATTTTAAAGACCAAGTAGATGCTCCTATCTCTTTACAGAGGTGGAGGGTCTATAAATGTTGCACAATGAACTTTTTTTTCATGCTTTTTTTTGAAGGGCAATGAGGGTTAAGTGACTTGCCCAAGGTCATACAGCTAGTGTTAAGTGTCTGAGGCTGGATTTGAACTCAGATCCTCTCAAATCTAGGACCGATGCTTCATCCACTGCACTATCTAGCTACCCCCCGTGCTTTTTTTTGGGAGGGATGGATTGATGAACTATTCAGATTTTATTCTTCTTTTTTTGTCTTAAAAATCCTATTTGTTATATGGAATGGCTTTCAGGGAGGAGTAGGAGGAGAGATACTGGGGAAAACTGGTAATTAAAAAAAAGACATCAGTAAAAGCTTATTAAAAGAAGACAGCATAGCAGTACCCAGAGATAATTTAGGGCAGTACTTTGACTGCTACACTTCCTCCTCCTCAATGCCAAGAGAAAATATCTGGTAGGTTAAGGTAACAAGACTTTGAGCTGAAATAACTCTCCTAGGAAAACGATAAGTATAAGAGCTCCATTGGGAGTGGCAGTGCCCCCAGAGCTCGGGCCCTGCTTTCAACCAAGCCCTTTCAGGATTATCTGGGAGGGGGAGCAACTCCTGTGGAAAAAGTCATCCCCACAAACTGTCAACGACTTGCCACTTGCAGGCCAGATGATCCAACCTGGCTAAAGCTGCAAGGTACCCTATGAAAAAGACAAGAGGTGGCATGTGCCAGGAAGCTTTAACTACAGATAGCATCTTGACCAATATTTCCCCTCAGACTCTGATGGAGAAAGCCTATGACTCTGAACCCAAGAATCTGGGGAACAGCAGTGTCCCTCAAACTACCAGAACTATGCCCCTATAACCAACATTGAGGGTAGAAATCAGTGGAGAAATGCCCCATCTTCCTGATCATCACCAGTAACAAACTGCTGACCAACTTACCCACTGGTAGGTAAATGAGCACGACAGTACTAACTCGATCCCAGACCACCAACAGGCAGAAAAGCAAAGCAAACAAAATGCTGGCAGGGATAGTATTCCTCCAGACCACTGATACCACTGCCAGCTTGAGCCTTATAACCATCATTAGGGGAGGAACAACTCCTGTAGAGAGGAGGCCAGCCATCCTTATCAACCCTGATCCAGAAAGGTGACCTAAGGGAGAGACAGGCAACAGTATTTTCCAGGCAAATCAAGCCTCTACCCCTACCTTGACCTTCATCTCCCCTTAGACCCCAACAGACACTGCTCAGGGCCCAAGAGTCTTTGAATAGCAAGGCTTCCAGTCTGCTTACCTCTAGCCATCGTCCTGGGGAACAACTTCTGTGGAGATGGAGCCTGGAAACTGCTCCTACTGAAGACCCAGAACAGAAAGTTCTTGGTATGATCAAATGATTCAATGTCAGAAACTGAAATGGTTTTAATGAGTGGAAATGACACAAAAAAGAGGTATTACCATCTGCTTTGCTGTGGTACCATGGGACCTTTCCATGTGACTTGCAAACTGTTGTCTTTCCGCATTAGAATGTGAGCTCCTGGATCATAGGGATTGTTCTACTTTTCCATTATATTCTCAACACTTAGCACATCACAGTGCTTTGTTTGCAGTAAATGATTAATAAATGCTGCACCCACATATTCATTCAATGGAGGGGCAACATGGAACGAGTGACTTGTATGCCAATAGAGCCTTAGACATGTGCTTGAGTCAGAGCCAGAACTATGAAAAAAAGGTGAAGTAGGTGATTTTATTCTATGGGATACCAAGCTTTCCCTCTCTCCTACCCTCCTTCCTGTACCTTTTCCCAGTCTTTAGTAGTGGGGAACACTCAGGAGCAAAGGGGGCATAAGAAGTAAGATAATATTCAATTGATTTCATGCAAAGGATAGTCATAAAATAAGAATGCCAAAGCTTAGTGTCTGTATTTCTTAAGAGACATCTAGGTACATTTATAAAATTAAAATCAATGTTTAAATGAAAAAAATTGCTAGATTTCTGTCTTTCAGCTTGGTATAAAGGAGAGAGTGTTGGACTGTAATCTGGGGGGATGGGTTCTAATTCTGGTTTGGCCAATCAATCAATCAGCAAGCATTTTTTTTTTATTAAGTCCTTACTATATGCCGGGTTCTGTGTTAGACACTGGGGATGCAAAAAATAATCATAATAATAGCTAGCATTCTTATAGTGCTTTAGGGGGCAGCTATGCGGCACAATGGATAGAACACTGGTGTGTATAATTCTGGGCAAGTCACTTAACACTTTGCTGTGGTTACTCATCTGTAAAATGAGCTGGAGAAGGAAATGGCAAACCTTTCCAGTATCTTTGCCAGAAAACTCCAAAGATTTGGAGATTGTTTAATAAACATTATCTTATTTTATCCTTATGATAACCCTGGGAGGTAGGTAAGAATAAGTAGATAATAGCTTCTTATCCCTAGTTTGTAAATGAGAAAACTGAGCTATATAGAGATTAAAGTAACTTGCCCAGGGGCCCACATCTACTAAGTGTCTGACGGGATTTGAATTCAGGTCTTTCTGATTCCAGATCCACTACGCCATCTAGCTAATGAAACTTCCTTATCCTAGGGAGGTGACGTTTTCTTGGAGGAAACAACTGTGTGATCCTGAGCAAGTCACTTTAGTTCTCTGGGCTTTAGATTCTTCATCAATAATGTGATGAGGTTGAACTCTATGATCTCTAACATCTCTTCCAACTCTGGCATTTTCCGGCCATATTATCAATTCCCTCCTCCCCACTGTGTATATGCCCAGTGTTGGTGCCTCGAGGAATGAATTAGGAATAAATTCTCTGCACATTTGTAACAAGGAGAACATTGCAGTTTTACAGAGACTCATCATAATTAAATGCTAACAGAATGAACTCTGGTAAGGTAATGACTTATTCTCTTACTCCTGTGGGCCCTAAACATGAATTTCAGGGAAGGCAGAACCTTTAGGACTGTGCTGCTTGATGCTCAAACTGCTAAACAAAAAATAGGAAGATATCGATATGATATATTTGCTAAGAAATTATATTCTGTATTCCATGACTGGAACTGCTTTCAGACCCATTGGTATTTATACCTCTCGAGGCCACATGAGCCATTGCCCTTGTTTGGTGTATAACAAAGGAAATAAGTTGACTCCAGGTCTTCTCACTAAAAACAGGAAGCATTTTAGAAGGCAGAGGAAGTTCATTTCCAGAATGAGAATGCACAAAAACAAAATCAAACAAACAAAAAAACTCCCTCCGTTTAAGTATGAATTTAGGTTCAAGGAAGTAGCAAATTAGACAGACTGGTATAAATGAAATGAGACAATGATTGCTTCTTTTCTAAGAGGCCAGTGGTTCAAATCTGGTCTAGTCCAGTTGAATAATAAATAGCTCAGGAGTATTAACTTACAGTTTCAATGCATCCGCATATTCAAAACCAGTGATTAATCTTATCTGAGTGATCAAGACTGGATTAAATACTGAACTGTCTTCTCTTTCCCTGCTCTGACTGCACTTTTTGATACTCTGGTGGAAAAGACATTCTTGGTGTGTCCAATGGCCTAGGCCATTCCTTCCTCTCTTTTGCTAATTTTTAATTTGGGGTGAAGGAAAGGGAGGATCTAGAAGATGGAAGTGGTAGTAACCAAGGTATAGAAATGAAATAAGATGCACAGTGTCTGTGTGTGTGTGTGCAACAGGGTGAGTCCAGGATCTCTCACCTTTTGGAATACAGTTGCTACTTTACGGGTCATATAGCTGAAGAGATTCTGGGAAGCAACCAGGAGAGGAGATGTTGGGTGACCACCAGGTGCTAAAAGAGACCTAAGAGCCAAAAACTAGAAACAAAGTGGATATCTATTGTCCAGATAATAGATCTAGAACTGGAAAGTACCTTAGCAATGACTTCTACTATCATTTTATAGATTAGGAAAATGAGGTGTATAGAGATTGTGACTAGCCTAAGATCAGAAAACTACTTAGTCACTGACCATGAACTCCTTGGTAGTATGCATTGTTTACTCTTTTATTTGCATCACCAACATCTAGCAGAATGCCTGACACAAAGTAGGTGCCTAATAAATGCTTGCTGATTGATTGAATTCAGTTCTAGCAGTCTTTCCACTCCACTGTGTGATGAGTAAAACTATATGTGGTTGCCTTATTTCTGTCCCAAGTTTGGGAAAAATTAGCTGGGGTTTTCTAATATATTTGTTACTTATAAATTAGAAACTTTAGCACCAGTTTTGGGCATTAAATATTTATTAAAGCATACCAAATATTAGCAAAGAGAGAACACCTGAATCAGAAAGTTAAGAAAAGGCCTATCTAGCCTAGAGCTCAGCCTGGCCTGCTCCTTCCTTCTCCAAGTCCTCCACCGTGAGCCTGTCTGAGAGCCAAACTGAGAGTAGAAGCTTTCTCTGCCCCTGGAGGAGAGGCTGTCCCTTCACACCTCTCCAAGCTAATTGGCCAGCATCGCCCAAATACATTGGTTCACTGGACTTGGGGGCAGTCCATGAGCAGAATGTGCTGAGGTCAGAGAACCTACCCCCTGAGAGCCAGGCTTTCAGGTAGGTATGGTTTCAATCAAGTCAACTTCAAGTGAGTCAGTCAGCAAAGTCAATCCAATCTTAATATAATCCCCTCAAGAGGGAGGGGAGGGGGGGGTCCCTCTGGGCATTCCAAAACCCATTATTTTCTCACAGACCCCCCTGTGCTTCATTAAGAAACATAGTTTCCTTAAATGAAGCAATAACATTACAGATACTTATAAAGGGTTCTACGATGACTAACAATGTAAAGAGGAATGAAAAGAGAGAAGAGAATTTGAATGGCGCATTGACAAAAAAAGACTAAAGGGGGCAGTCCCCTTTAGGAGGTGGATATTACTAATAGTGTATGCAATAGGAAAAGGAAAACAGGAAAATGTCCACTTAAGTCTTTGGAAGTCTTTTCTCAGATGATTCTTGGGATGTCATCTGGGTGTAGCTCTGGATTCTGGCTCTGGATTCTGAGCATGGTCTCAGGTGTGGTTGTAGAAAAGTCTCTCAGGTGTTTAGATGCTGATGATCAGCTAGAAAATCTCAGCTGGAAAGTTTTAGGTATAGTTGTAGAGAAGTGTCTCAGGTATTTCAGATGCTGATAATCAACTAGAAAGTCTCCTCAGCTGGAAAATTTCCTACAAAATTGATCTTGACACAACTTCAAATAGTTTTGCAAATAGCCAAATCAAACAATGTGAGTTCTCAAAAACAAATATCTAAGGAAATTCAGAATCTTTTAGAGATTTTAGAATTATGTATTGTCCAGTTGTTACATATGAAACAGATATAATAAAGAAAAAAATTTAAAAAAACTTAATATTACTGTAACCCCACCCCCATGGAGAATAAATTAAGAATATACAATATAAAAGTTGTCAGATTAATTACAATTATAATAACTTCTAAGAAAAGTGGATGTATCCTTAAGTTACTTGCAAGAGAATCCATAAATTATGCGGATTATACCCTTTAATACAGGGCTAAGACAATTGAGATTTTTTTAAGAAAATGATTTATATCCTGGTTTCATCACTTTTTGCCTCATCTGTCTAATTATCCTCATTCCATTATGAGAAATTAAAGAATTTAATGTAACTGGTAACAGATGCCAAGGCCAAATTCAACATTGTGTTTATCGTGACATCTGAGACAATTATGGGGTTACTATAAAAGAACAGAGAAGAGAAATGAGTGTTGCCAAACTTTGTGACTCTGCAGACAGCCAATGCAGTATGTTGGGGGGAAACTGAGTCAGGCTTAATCAGATGCATGGGATTGAGACATCTATGGCATCAAGCATGTAGAGGGGAGGGGATCGAAGCCAGGTGTAGAATGAAATGGCATAGCCTGGATGTCCAGTGCTATGTGGGAGGGAAATTAAACCAAGAGAATCCAACCTCAGCTCTTGCCAATGACTGTTCTCTCAGCCTTTCCCAAGGCAGTGCAGTACCTGGACTTCGTGCATGTCTTCCCTTCTGTGACAGTTCAGTGCCTGCTCTTGTATATATTCCTCTCATGGATGGCTGGCATTTTGGCTGCTCAGGATCTGATAACTCAGAATAAAGACAATTAATATCTCAAATAGTAAGTTCCCATAATCCTATGGATTTAACAAATGAGGACAATGATGACAGCAAAAAATGTGAATTAATTGACAAATACAATTACAATCACAACTGCATTGAGGGGCAGGATTTATAAATTGTAGTCAGTAGTGGAATATTACTGTCATAAATATGATGAATATGGGGAAATCAGAAAAACATGGGAAGATCTGCATGAACTGATACAAAGTAGAGACAAGCATAACTAGGATACCATTATACACAAGGACTACAAAAATGTAAATGAAATCAAAACTGGAAGGAAGCTGATCATTGGAATCACTCTTGTTGTCCTTGGAGAACAGATGGTAAAACACCTCCTCTTCTGTGGAGGTAATAGGAGAATATTGATTTGGAATGTTGCATACCCTGAAAGACAGGATCACAGAAGTTAATGGTTGGTTTGGTAAATAGTTTTTTTTTCCTTTTACTAGGAAGGGCTCAATGGTGGAGGAGGGACTTGGATTCATGAAGATTTGAGTTCAGATTTGGTCTTAGATAGTTACTAGCTGTGTGACCTTGGAAAAGTAACTTATTTGCTACCTGCCTCAATTTCTCCATATGCAAAATGGTATGGTAATAGCACCTAATTCCTAAGGTTGTTATAAGGATAAAATGAGATAATATTTGTAAAGTGCCTTGCAAGTCATAAAGAACATTATAAGTGTTATTGTTATTATTAGTTCAAGAGCTCATGTAGGTTCAATTATCATCTCTATGCAGATAACTTAGATGTGGTGGGCCCCACTATTCTGATTGTTGAATTCCTCATGTGGCAAGACTGAACAAGGTAACAAGTTTTTATTAAGTGATAAATGTGTCAGGCATTGTGCTAAACAATGGAAACACAAATGAAAAGAAAGTGTGTGTCTTCAAGGAATTTACAACCTAATGGGGAAGACAAAAAAACCAAAATGGCTTTGAAAAGCTGAAAAGCAAGGGAAGTGGCTAATGGGGTTAATATTGATGTCCTGATAGTCACTGGCAGAGCCATGTGGAAAAGGAAAGTTGGATGGCCTGGGCCTCTTCCCAAAATGGAGGTCCCAGGAAGAACTCATCCATAGAAGGGGTGAAGTCCCATGGTGGGGAGGTCCCAGGTCCCTTAGGAGGGAAGTCCCAGGGGGCATCTGGGACATGGTGGCAAAATCCAGAAAATCAGAAGCATAGTCAGGAAGCTCACTACATCTAAGCATTCTCCAGCCAGACTTTACTAATCACCCAGTCTCCTGCTGTCTTTCTGCTGTGGACATAGCCATGGATCTACCTCTTCTCCCCTTTCTGTTTCTAAAACTGCAATCAAATCAATATTGCCATTGATAATCAAAAGAGTGTATCAATCTATTTTTTTTATGACTGTATCCCCATAACTTTCTAAACCATAATACCCCATTCTGGCCACCACTCCCCTATTTGTGTTTTCTTCCCCAGTTAGAATGTAAGTGGAAGGCAAGGGCTATCTTTGTTTTTGTTTTATATCTCCAGAACTTGGTACGGTGGTTAACAGGTACTTGGTAGGTGCTTAATAAATGCTTTTTCACTCATTTATTCATGTAGTCAGAATTGCTCATTTTGTCTTCCATGTTTCTATCACTTTTTCAGCTAAGAATTCTCTTCCAGTAATGGTCATAAAAGGTAATTGATTTCATTCTTCCAAATTTTTTAAAATGTTAAACCTTTTAAATTTAGGTACTATATCCATTTTAAGTTTATTGTAGCATGTGGGATAAGATTTTGGTATAAACCTAATTTCTATTGAACTGATTTCCAATGTTCCCATCAGTTTTTATCAGAAAAGGAATCCTTCTCTTAGTAATTTTTGTTCTAGATTTAGCAAACACGGGATTACTTTGTATTGATTGCTTCTGTTTCTTACCTAACTGTTTCCACTGATCCATTTTACTTTTTTTTTTTAACCCAACACCCAATATTTTTCAGGACTATGGATTTATATACTATAGTTTCAGATCAGGTAAAACTATATGTTGTTGGGGGTTTTTTATCATTTTTTTTGGTGGGGCAATGAGGGTTAAGTGACTTGCCAGGGTCACACAGCTAGTAAGTGTCAAGTGTCTGAGGCCGGATTTGAACTCGGGTCTTCCTGAATCCAAGACCAGTGCTTTATCCACTGCACCACCTAGCTGCCCCCTTTTTAACATTTTTATTTAAAGTTTTGAGTTTTAAATTCTAGTCCTCCTTCCCTCCCTCTCTTGCCCCCTCCCTGAGGTAGTAAGCAATCAGATATAGGATATACATGTATAATTATGCAAAACATTATCGTATTAGTAGTTTTGTATAAGAAAACTCAAATAAAAGAAAAAAATTAAAGTGAAAAATGGCATGCTTCATCCAGTCTGTGTTTAATCACTCTTTCTTTGAAGGTGGATATCATGTTTTATTATTAGTCCTTTGGGATTGTCTTGGATTATTGTATTGCTGAGAATAGTTAAGTCATCCACAATTCTCCATTAAACAATACTGTTGTCACCATGTACAATGGTCTCCTGGTTCTGCTTACTTCACTATAGATCAGTTCATATAAGTTTTTCCAGGCCTTTCTGAAATCATCCTATTTGTAATTTCTTATAGCACAATAAAATTCCTTCACAATCATATACCACAGTTTGTTTAGCTGTTCCCCAGCTGATGGACATTCCTTTGATTTCTAATTCTTAGCCACAACAAAAAGAGATGCTATGAATATTCTTTGTGCAAACAGGTCTTTTCTCTTTTTTGGATGTTTTTGGGATATAAAACTAGCAGTGGTATTGTTGGATCAAAGGATATGCACAGTTTTATAGCTCTTTGGGCATAGTTCCAAATTAAATCTTTATTTTGTTCATTTATATTTTTCTTATTATTTCTCTTGAGATTCTAGAGCTTTTGTTTTTCTAAATGAATTAATTTGTTTCTTGTCTACTTTTATAACATATCTTTTTGGTAATTTCATTGATATGGCAACAAATCTCTTATTTATGTACTATTATTATTTTTTATTATTGGCATGATCCAACAATGAACCATGAATCTCCTCATATGTTTTCCTTTATTTCTGTAATGTTTTGTAGTTGCATTTATGTGATTATGTGTTGTTAGAACAACTCCAAAATATTTTATGCATTTTGTGGTTATTTTTAACAGAATTTCTTTTATTTTCACTTATTCTTGGTTTTTTGTTAGTGTTGTATAGAAATGTTCCTGATTTCTATGGGTTTATTTAATATGTTTTTACCTTGCTGAAATGATGATTCAATTATTTTCTTTGATGATTCCCTGGTGCCTTCTAAGTATACCAGGATATCATCTGCAAATAGCAACAACTTTGCCTTCTCTTAGATGATATTTATAGTTTTAATTTTATTCTCTTGTTTTATTTGTATATCTATCATTTTAAAATGTCAGATAATAGTGGGGAGAGGGATTATCCTACTTTTACCCCTTTTTGTACTGGGAAAGCTTCTAGAGTTTCTCCTTGGAAATAAAGTATCTCTTCTCTCAGTACTCGGTCTCTGTAGTTTGTTTTACTTACGTAATCTAGTTTGGTTTCTCCTCTTTAATTTTTCTCCCTCCCTACACCCTATGCAATCCCAACTGCTTGGGTTTATTTTAATTATTATTCTTGTGTTCTCTTTTTTGAACCCTTTCTTTTAGAAAAAGTCATTTTGGGGCAGCTAGGTGGTGCAGTGGATAGAGCACCGGCCCTGGAGTCAGGAGTACCTGAGTTCAAATCCGGCCTCAGACACTTAACACTTACTAGCTGTGTGACCCTGGGCAAGTCACTTAACCCCAATTGCCTCACTAAAAAAAAAAAGTCATTTTATTTTATTTTTCAATTTATAAGCATTTATTTTTTTCCTCTGTACCCACAATTTAAAAGAAAAGATAAATTCTTGTAATAGACATGCATATTCAAGGAAAATAAATTCCTGCACAGTCCATGTCTAAGGGTATATGTCTCATTCTGTATCTTCACATCAGTCCTCTGGAATTGTAGTTTGTCATTGCATTGATTAGAGTTCATAAGTCTTTCAAAGTCCTATGTCTTTATAATGTTGCTGTTATTTATATAATATTCACCTAGGCCTGTTCACTTTACTCTGCATCATTTCATACGGGTCTTCCCAGGTTTCTCTGAAACCATCCCGTTTGTCATTTCTTACAGTTATGATAGTATTGTTACATTCACTTACCATAATTTGTTTGCCCATTCCCCAATTGATGGACATCTCCTTAGTCTCCAATTCTTTGCTACTACAAAAAAGAGCAGCTACAAATATCATTGTAAATGTGGATCATTTTTCTCTTTTTTGATCTCTTTGGAATATAGGGATAGTAGTGATATTGCTGCCTCAAAGGGCAGAGGTTAGTCTCTCTCTCTCTCTCTCTCTCTCTCTCTCTCTCTCTCTCTCTCTCTCAGCAATGAGGGTAAAATGACTTGCTGAAGGTCACACAGCTAGTAAGTGTCAAGTGTCTGAGGCCGGATTTGAACTCAGGTCCTCCTGAATCCAGGCCCGGTGCTTTATCCACTGTGCCACCTAGCTGCTCCAGTATCTCTTAAGTCATAGTTCCAAATTGCTTCTCAGAATGATTGACCCAATTCACAATTTTACCAACTGCCATGATGGCAGTTATTTTTTTGTATAAGAATTCCTTGAGGGGCATCTAGGTGGCACAGTGTTTAGAGCACTGGCCCTGGAGTCAGGAGGACCTGAGTTTGGGTCCAGCCTCAGACACTTAACACTTACTAGCTGTGTGACCCTGGGCAAGTCACTTAACCCCAATTGCCTCACCAAAAAAAAAAAAAAGAATTCCTTGAGGTGGGTCCTTTCACTTTCCTATTTGGTCTAAGATTTCCACATTTGGGGGCTTTTAATATATTATTTTGTGTGGTAGAAGGGGAGTTGACTCTAGAATACTTCTTATTCCATCATCTTCCCAGAATTCAACTATATGAAAATGTTAGGGCCTGGGGACAGACCTAGACCCCATACTTCCCGATCTTCTGCCTTACTGGGATTGTTCTCCATAGTGCCCAGGCAGCTTCACAGACAGGCAATAGACTGAAAGAGTTTGGTAAGCCCTGCCCAGGGTAATTACTTCCTCCTTGTTGCACAAAAACATGTTGAAGTGGAAAAGCTTATGTCACCTGGGTGTGGAAATAGAAGCATTTTTTTTCCCTCAGAACTTTCAGAGGTTCATAAGCTCACTGGATCATGGATCTAGAGCAGAAAGGGAACTCAGAGGCTATATGGTACAACCCCCCCTCATTTCACATAGGTAAAAACTGAGGTCCAAGGGTAGTGAAGTGACTTGAGCAAAGTCACCCTGGTAGTAAACAAATATCAGAGGTAGGATTCATTTTTCACATTCTATGACTTTCCTCAAATTCTTTAAAGGGAAAAAAATAGGAAATCGTTACTTAAAGTGGCTCCTTCAGGGATATTGTATTGATTTTGTTTCTATGATTAATATTACTTAGCAAGGTCTTCAACCTTGAAATGTTGCAGTCAATTTTAATCATCCTGGAAAAATTGCTTGACTGGAAAACTCAGAGTCCCGGTTTCTAAGCTTACTAGCTTTTATGCACATGGACAAGCTGCTTAACTTCTCAGTTTCCTCAGCTATAAAGTGGGGATAATTATATTTGTGTTATGTTACAAGATCTTTGTCAGGAAGATGTTAGGTAAATTATGAAGAGTTATGTAAATCAGTTACAGGCAAGTTCCTAATAAGCATCAGCAAAGGAAATTTTCATACTGGGAATTCTCTACACTGATGAAATTCTGGGTCAAAAGGGGGAAAAAAATGATCATTCCAGGTATGCAATCTGAAGCCATATTCTGAAGTCACAACAATGGCACTCCCTGGTGAGTAAAGGATGTATAGCTACAGAGTTAACAATTCTTTTCTTTTTTTTTTTTTTTGTGGGGCAATGAGGGTTAAGTGACTTGCCCAGGGTCACAAAGCTAGTAACTATCAAGTGTCTGAGGCTGGATTTGAACTCAGGTCCTCCTGAATCCAGGGCTGGTGCTTTATCCACTGCACCACCTAGCTGTCCCCTAGAATTAACATTTCTAATCAGATATTCCTTTTTGATTATTATCTATCACTGTAGGCTCAGATTCACTTCCAGCTTGTTATTATAATATATTGTCAAAAATTCTTTCTTCCTCCCAGCACATTATTTGGTGCTCCCTGTCCAAGTGTTCTTGACTTGTTTATAGTTTAGAACTAACAAAATATGGTGTGTTTATTTCACTGGAACAAACATGACTGCTACAAAACAAAGAATGAATGAATGGTTTAGACATGAACTTCCAGTTCATCAGTGCTTCCATAAACTGCAAGTTTCCATTAAGATTAACCCTTCCCTTCCCTTCAAAAACTAGCAACAAACTCGAATACTCCAAACCCAATACCTGTTGACTCTATGAATTCTTTTCCTATTATAAATTACTTAAAATCACAGAATTATCAATGTTTAAAGTGACAAGGAATCTTGGAAATCTGATTCACCTCTTACATATCTTTCAGCTTTAAATCTATGCTTTCTACCCTTGTTTTGCATTTTTCTTAAAATAACAGTACTGGCCTATGATTCTTTTTATTTATTGGGTTCTGACCCTTAAACTCATCCATATATATTAAGGCCCTGGTGGTCTGTGCATTTATTTTTAAAAATATTTAATAACTATTTCATAAAAACTTTGTTTCTTTTGTCATCTTCTGTATTTTTTTTTTCATTTAAAACATTAGTCTAAAGAGCAGCTAGGTAGCACAGTGGATAAAGCATCAGCCCTTCATTCAGGAGGACCTGAGTTCAAATGTGACCTCAGACACTTGACAGTAGCTGTGTGACCCTGGGCAAGTCACTTAATCCTCATTGCCCTGAAAAAAACAAAACAAACCAAAACAAAAAACACAATAACAACAACAACAAAAAAACCACATTAGTCTAAGAAGGTGTCCATAGACTTCACCATACACAAAAAGGTAAGCATCCGTGTGTACTGAGGCAACAAAATTTTCTTTATAATATGGTTTTTCATTCAAACATTGTGTTCTAATGGTCAGAGTACACAAGATATAATGCAGGCAAAGGTACAAAGGACTAATCTACTAACCTCATGCTCAGTCTGATATTAAAGCTCATATTCAAAGTAGGGTTCAAAGTATACCTTATACAATAGTGGTCTTTTAAAAGAAGCCTGAGGAGTCTCTGAAGTGACCTTCATTACTTTGCATGAATGAATAGTAATCCATAGATACTGACCAACTTAGTTTTCTGAGGGATGTTATAAAATTGATCCATAAAATTTACAATAATAACTTATATTTAGACAATGCCTTATATTAGCCCCATTTTATAGATGAGGATGCTGAGGTTAAGAGAGGTAGGAAAATCACGCAGCTATTAAGTTGTAGAGAACGGACTCAAAGTAGGGTGTTTTTTCCTCCAAGTCCCCTGTTCTTTTTACTAGGCCATGTTTCTTCTTCTTCTAGTCCCTAGTACATGTAATAAGAATCAGGGTACAATTTCCAGCTACTTGGTCAGATTTCCCTTTGGTACATTCTGTTTTGACTGTCTATAAAATTACCCCTACACTCTTAGTCCCTGAATTCTTGTCCACTTCCTTGACTTCGCTGTACTGTAACTTAGGTGATTTGGCTCTAAGTTGTAGCTGTCCTTTAAAATAACAAGGTCATGGGGCAGCTAGGTGGCGCAGTGGATAAAGCACTGGACCTGGACTCAGGAGTACCTGAGTTCAAATCCAGCCTCAGACACTTGACACTGTGTGACCCTGGGCAAGTCATTTAACCCCCATTGCCCCACAAAAAAATAAAATAATAAGATAACAAGATCATGGTATTTTTAAGCTGGAAAGACTTGTAAAGGTCATAGTCCAACCCCTGCATTTTACAGATGAGGAAGTTGAGGCCCAAAGAGACTCAGCTCTGTCTGTATTTTAGTAGCAAGTGAAGCAATTCCTTTACTTCTGAGCCAAGGTTTGAGGTAGGGAAAAAAAGGAACTAGAACTCTTCTGCACTATTCCCCCTTATTCCCTCCTTCTCCTCCTTCTTCCCTCCCTGCTTGCCTCCCTCCCTTCCTTCCTCTGTCCCACTGTCATTGCCTTTGGCTTTGAGAAAAAGAAACAGAAGCGAGAAATGAAAGGTAGCAGGAAAGGCAGAGAAGCAGCCTTGAGCAGCCTTCACTGCTGCCAGTTTGGGGGAGTACGGGAAAATTGCAAGAAGGACTGCTTGTTCCATCCCCCTCCTGATCTCCAGCTCAGGCAGCTATCTATTTACAGAAGTTAAAAAAAAAAAAAAGCTAGGCCTCTTCCTATCTGTTTTATCTTTACTTGAAGTTGATATAAAAAGCTTGATAAAACTGGCCCAGTGCCTTGCAGTTTGGATATTTAAATTCCACGTGGTGTTAGATTTGTGGCAAAGGGCTTTCTTTCCATTTAAAAAAATACTTTGACAGAGGGATGTTTCCTGAGAAAATACAGTAAGGTCTGAAGTACATAAATCCATCTTCATGGAAAAGGGTATACTGTCCCCTTTACACCTCAGTCCCTGAAGAGAGTGGGCTCAGAGTGGACAAGGTTGCTACAAAATACTCCTCACACCACGTCTGCCTCTAGGGGAGGCACAGCGGATGGACGAATCTCTCCCTCACCAGTAGGACATGGCGTCTCAGCTGCTGGGAAATCCACTGCTGGAGTAGGCTGAGCAGATTAGTAGTTCCTCATTGGGCTTGGCTGCCAGCATATTCTGCTACGGACTCCCAGTTCTTGGACCTCTGATGACTCTTCGGATCTTTTGAAATTCATAAGGTGGTAGTAGCCAAATACATTCTACCTTCATTCATTCATATTCATTTCCCAATGAAATATAAGAGACAGAAAAAGAGCAACAGCATGAATTTGTGGGTTCACGGTGACCCAGGGAGTGAGGGCCAAGAGCTTCCTTGCCCCAACCCAATCCACTGCAGTTCATTCTCCTCATTCAAAGCTGCCAGTGAGAGTCTAAAAGACTCTTTCCTTCCCCTCCACCCACTTACTGCTTATTAGTTCACCCGGTTTTTCAGGCTACAATGCTTTCTTAGACTGCTGGCAGAGGTAATCAGTCGTGATAGATAACTGAAATCATGGGTGAATCAGAACTTAAACTGATAAGAAAAATTGCTAAATGGTCATCCAGAAGAAAGATACTTTCCTTTGTACCATGCCTGGCCCAGCATCATGTGGAAACAGTCTTTTAGCAAGTACTGTTGACAGGAAAACTGATGACAAATTCATGTGAGTTATCAAGATATGTAACAAATATTCTTGCTATAGGAGATTTCAAATGTCATCATTATTAGCAATATCCTTCAAGACTTCATTACCTTTCTTCGTGTCCCCAAATCTATGCAATGACTGCACAAAGGAGGAGCTTAATAGAATAGGACTCTCTCCATTTGAAACTCAGAGTCAATCAGCTGCCAAGTCTTGTCTATTCTCCTTTTACTGCCTACACATCTCTGCAACTGACAGTTACCACCCTAGTTCAGCAACTTGTCATCTCTTCCTCAGACTATCATAAAAGCCTCTTAATTGTTTTTCCTGCCTCCAGGTTCTTCTCTGTAAAGGCTGATAGGTGGCACAGTGGATAGAGTGCTACCCCTGGAGTCTGGAAGACTGGAGTTCAAATCCAGCCTTCAACATGTACTAGCTGTTTCTCTGGGCAGGTCACTTATCTTGTGTCTGACTCAGTTTCTCTGACTGTAAGTGGAAATAATAATAGTACCCATCAAACAGGGTTATTATGAGGACAAAATGAAAAATATTTTTAAAGTACTTAAAGCTTTCATAGTAGGCATTTAATAAATGTTTCCTTCCTTCCCACTCTTAAATCCATCAGTCACACAGCTGACAGAACTCACAATGTCACTCCCCTGCTCAAGAAATGGCTTCCTATTTTCTCTAAAATAAATGACTAACTTGTATGCTTTGTATTTAAAGTCTTTTACAATATTTCTCCAACATCTCTCCAAACTGACTTTATATTACTTTCTCTCACATACTCCATGTTTCCAAAGAACTGGCTTCCTGTCTAGTCTCTGTACATGAAATTCTACCTCCGGCCCCTATGTCTTTGCATGTTATCCTCCACATTTGACATTCTCTCTCTCTCTCTCTCTCTCTCTCTCTCTCTCTCTGTCTCTGTGTCTCTCTGTCTGTGTCTGTCTGTCTGTCTCTTCCTCCCTCCTTATTTCTACCTCTTAGAATCCCTTCTTCCCTTTAAAATTTGATCCTCAGAGTAATATATACGCCCTATTCTCCCAAATATTGCTGTTTACTTTTTCACCCATAACTGACTGGGACTCCCTCTTCCTAAAGGTGCTTTGGCTTTGTATTCAAATAGACTAAGTTCAATCCCAGGAGAGATTGATTTCCAAGAGTAGGGAGTTATGATATGAACAGCATTGTCTTGACTCTGTTCCCTAATTTCCTTGACTTCCTCTTCTCATGTAATTTGACTGCCTCGGTTTTGGACCTGGGGGCACAAAAATGTAATTAGTACCTCTCAGACTTAGGGTTGCCTAAAACCACTTGAGTCATACTCTGATGACACTAAACAGATGTGTTTTCAGATGGAGGGGGCAGGGGGAACCATGTCCAGAGAAGCTAAGTCCCACTTGATCCTTGCTGCATTTGAAGAAAGTAAATCTCCTTCGTTCAATGATTCATGAATGCCTCATTCTTCATGCCCCCACTCCCAGCATCAAGCCTGACCTAAGAGGATGCTAGGGTTAGAGCTGGGCCTACAACAAAAGGCAATCTTTTTCACACTCTGTGGCTTAAGTTCCATCTTCTGGAGTACAATTCCAGTAGAACATCAATTAAACAAAACAGGTTTTCTTTCATATCTAGGGTCTCCCCAAAAGGCATTAACAGGGTTCCTTTTGAGAGAGATACTCAGTGCACAAAACACCTATGAGGTATGCGACAGTGACTTGTTTCTTCTACCAAAAGAAAATTCTTTTTTTTTTTTTTTTTTGGTGAGGCAATTGGGGTTAAGTGACTTGCCCAGGGTCATGCAGCTAGTAAGTGTTAAGTGTCTGAGGCCGGATTTGAACTCAGGTCCTCCTGACTCCAGGGCCAGTGCTCTATCCACTGCACCACCTAGCTGCCCCAAGAAAATTCTTGAGACACAAGAGACTCATCTGTTGTGGATACTCTTCTATTTTTCCTTTTTATTATTTCACTTGGTGATCTCATCAGCTCCTCTGGATTCAACAATGATTCTCAACTTTGCTTATCCAGCCCTAACCTCTCTGGTGACCTATTGGACACCTCCAACTGGATGTCCTGTAGACATCTTAAACTCAACATATCCAAAAATGAAACCATTATCGTCTCCCTCCCCCAGCTACTCTTCTCCTTTTCCTACCTTCCCTGTTATTGTTAAGGGTACTGCCATTCTCCCAGTCCCCGAGGCTGACAATTTAGGTATCATCTTCAACTCCTCCCTCTCTCACCTCACCCCATATCTAATCTATTGCCAAGGTCTATCACTTTTGCCTTCATGATACCTCTCACATAACCCCCTTTCTTTCCCCTGATACCACCCACATCCTAGTGCAGACCTTCATCTCATGTTTTGACTTTTATAATGGCCTGCTAGATGGTCTTCTTGCCAACCAGTGGAATATACCTCTATTCCAGTCCATTCTCCACTAAGCTGTCTAAGTGATCTTCTGAAAGCACAGACCTGACCATGCCCCTTCCTCATCCCCATCCCCCAACTCATTAAATACCAGTGGCTCCTCATTATCTCCTGCATTAAGTAAAGAATCCTCTGTTAGGTATTCAAAGCCCTTCATAACCTGACCCCCTCCGTACCTTTCTAGTCTTCTTACACCTTACACAACCCCTCCCCCCATTTCTGCAATATAGTGACACTGATCTTCCAGCTGTTCCTCAAATAAGTCTCCATTTTCTGACTTTAAGCATTTTCTTCTTTCTTTCTTTCTTTTTTTGTATGTGAGGCAATTGGAGTTAAGTAACTTGCCTAGGGTCACACAGCTAGTAAGTGTCAAGTGTCTGAGGTCAGATTTGAACTCAGGACCTCCTGAATCCAGGGCTGGTGCTTTATCCACTGCACCACCTAGCTGCCCCGACTTCGAGCATTTTCACAGCCCTGGAATGTTTTCCTCGTACACCTTCATTAAAAAAAAAAATCCTACCTTCTACAGCAGTAATTGCAAGTAGCTTGAAACAGAACCCTGTGGTAACATAGGAAGTTTGAAAACCACAACTTAACAATATCTATGTTTTATTGTATTTGATTTATTTTGTTCAATATTTCCTAATGTTTAACATTAGTTTAATCTAGTTTGGCCATAACTGATTGTTTTACAGGTCTCATGTGACCAGCAGGTTATAAGTTTGATACTTCTGTTCTATAGGAAGCCTTTCCTTCTCCTCTTAATTCTAGTATCTTCCCTTTGATTATTTCCAACTTATCACATATATGTATATCTATCTATCTATCTATCTATCTATCTATCTATCTATCTATCTATCTATCTATCTATCTCTTATTTGCACATAGCTGTTTGCATATTGTCTACTACACTGTGAGTTCCTTGAAAAGAGACCATTTTTTGCCTTTTTTTTTTAGGCAATTGGGGTTAAGTGACTTGCCCAGGGTCACATAGCTAGTAAGTAGGATCACTCTTTGTTGATGAGCTCAAGAACAGAACTACAAAACAGAGGAGGTAGCCAGGGACTTTAGGTTCAGCCTCAGGCTCACTTAGGCAAGAGCAATTCCCCCTGCCATGTGCTTGTAGCCTTCATTGCTACTTGGAGGAACAAAGAAGGAGAAATCCCTTCCTCCTGATTGATGTCCAAGAGAGAGAAGATACTGGATGGCTCCAAAGTAGCAATGCCCGGAGAGATAGAGTCATTTCTTCTCAGATTCTCTTGTAGTCCCCAAAGTGCTCTACAATTCCTGGCTTAGCAGCCAATCATCTTTGCCTTAACCCCAGTCATGGGGACCAAGGGACCAATGTGGAGTCGCAATATCCATGTTCTTTAGCACTTTAGCAAGAAGTCAGAGTACATGACCTACAGAAAGGGGCCACAGCACATGCTCAGTTCCATGGTAAGTGCCTCAGTCTTTCTTGGCAACACTTATCTATTTTTAATGCTCTCTTCCACCCCTTTCCTAAGAATGTAGGATCTTTCAGTTCAGATATTGTTCTATTTCTATCTCCCTAAGGTCTTGCATAGTGCCTTATATGTCACAGCAAATGTTTAATAAGTTGCCACTTAAGATGGTGTGATAGCTCACAAAGTAACCACCAGATCCAGCATCAAGCTTGGTGCTCACAAAGTGAACTTTTGCCTCCAACTTGCAGATGGAACTGGAGAGTAGGGTTATGGCCACGTAAGTAAGAGGGAAGAAGATTTTATTTAAGTTCTTCTCCCTGTGACCTGACTAGACTGGAAGAAGTGGGAAGAATACAAGGATGACGTATGAAGACTTTCTCTACAGCTAAGGTTCCTTGCCAGGCCAGTGAGCTCATCACTTGTTCCTCTTTCTCTTTGCCCTCTTTCCCCTCCTCCTCTCACCCTCCTTTCTTTTGTCCTCAAATAGCACCTCCTTCATGAGAGAACCTATGCAAAGTGCTGTGCAATCCTTAAAGACCATTATTATTAATCTTACTAATTCCTTCCCCTTTGCAGGGGAGAATGCAGGACTGTCTGTCTTTAGGATTATTGTTAAAAGAATCGGGTTCTCTATTTATAGAGATTATTTTGAATGAATCTACATGTTTGGATGAAGCTAGAAATTTTCCACCCAAGCAGTTTCAATATAGTTTCTGGCCGTCCCTTTAGTTCCTGCTTTCCAGTATTCTTGGCAACCTAATAATGCTGTCCTGGAGAATTTCCTGGCCCCCAGAGCCCAGGGCTCTCTGGGGAAAGGACTCATGTCTTTCATTTCCCCTTCTCCTCCTCATGGCTCAGCAAGATGGAGTCTCTCTTCTTTCTAAGAGTTTTCAAAGCCACTTTTAAGAAGTTGCTGTTCTTGTGACCTTTGGATCACAGCCTGTTAGCCTATGAGTTCTTGTGGTAGTTCTCATTGCTTATCAAGCTGAGAAGTGAAGGGCTCCCTGTTCAAACGGAGACTTTTAACCTTTAGGGTGCAGAATAAGGCTAGTAAATATTTGGTTGATATAATAATATAAAGAGGGACTGGGCCTGTGATTTCCTATTATATAGAAAACTTCTAGGTGAGGGACTTCCCTCTGCTGATACAGTTTGGTATCTTCTCTGAAAGGTATAGACTTAGAAGAATTGTCTAGAGCAGATGTGTTAAACTCAGCCCTGAACATTCCCAAGATACCAGATTAAAAAATAATTGGAGGGCAACTAGGTGGCACAGTGGATAAAGCACCAGCCCTGGATTCAGGAAGACCTGAGTTAAAATCCGACCTCAGACACTTGGCACTTACTAGCTGTGTGACCCTGGGCAAGTCACTTAACCCTCATTGCCCCACCCCACCCCCAAAATAATTGGGAAATAGTTAATAAAATAAATAAAAATACAATAAAACATATATTGGGCAGCTAGGAGATGCAGTGAATAGAGCATTTGGTCTAGAGCCAGGAAGACTTCTTTCTGAGTTCAAATCTGGTTTTAGTCACATACTAGCTGTGTGATCCTGGACAAGTCACTTAACCCTGTTTGCCTCAGTTTCCTTATCTGTAAAATGAGCTGGAGAAGGAAAGGGCAAACCACTCCAGTATCTTTGCCAAGAAACCCCTAAATGGGGTCACAGAGGATTGGACATGACTAAAATGACAACATCAACAAAAACAAAGATGTTATATTTTTAAAATATATTTTAAATATATGACCCACAGGGAACTTATGTATGGATCAGTAGCTTCCATTTCTATCTGACTACTACCATTTCTATATGAATGCTGAAGCAATCCTAGACACCTAATCTCCCCTCTTTCCCCCAGTCATCTTCATGCTGATAGTTGGGTGCTCCAGTTAGGGGTAACAAAGGGTTGGGACCAGCAGTCAATGAGAAAGGAAGTTTCTCTGATGCTTTGGGCCAGTTCTAACTCAGGCCAATTCATTGGTTCAGGACTAGAACACAATTCATATATGGACTGAGGGTACAGAAGTGCGTATCTTGGTTAGTCTTCTATTTTGCTCATTGGCTAGGCTGTTTTGACTACATAATGGGGGAAGTTTGGCCATACTTAAGGCATACCAACTCCTTTGTAGGCTAGCCTTTTTATACTTTAATACAGGTGACCAGGAAGAGAGTCAAAGATTCAAGCCCTAGTCCCCCATACCAATTAAATCCCAAGGATGACCACATTGAACTCTTTACAAGAACCTAACCCAGCCTAGTAAAACATGCTGCTCTTATAATACCTGCCCTTCCAACAAAGACATTTTGGGGAAGGCAATGACCAAAGGGAACAGGAGCCTGTCAAACCTAAACCCCTACTGCCATGAAAGTTGGGCTATCTCCCCCATCCCCCCAGTTAAAATGTGTTCATATCATGCTTGAGATATGGCTGGCTCTGGGGACATGTTGTTGGCATTACCTGTCCTCATCTCTTGAGTACAGAGAAGCAACAAGGTGTTCCTGGTGCCCTTTCTGGTGCTTGGGGGACCACAATGGGCAGCTCAGGCAAGGTATCTTTACTCAGAGGAATTAACTGGAGATGACCCCAATGTCTGTCCATGTTGAATATCCTTGGTCTGCTGTAGCTAAGGAAACCTTTGTTAACTGTGAAGTGACCACAGAGACAGCAATATTGTTTGATAAAGAACTGTGAATGACTTGAGTATTCTCAACAATACAATGATCCAAGACAATCTCAAGGGACTATTGATAAAAAATAGTATCCACCTCCAAAGAAAGAACTGATATTGATGGAACAGACTGAAGCACGCTATTTTTCACTTTCTTTCATTTTTTTCTTTTAATCAAGTTTTCTTGTACAAAATGACAACTATGGTAATGTTGTACATAATCATACACATATAACCCATTTCTGATTGTTTGCTGCCTCAGGGAGGGTGGATGGGAGGAAGGAAAGGAGGGATTAAAAATTGGAACCTAAAACTATAAATACAAATGTTAATTATTTTTTAAAAACCTGTGAAGTGACCTACAAGGATCCCATTTTATTCCAATCCTGAATATCAAACTACCAGGAGACTGGCCTGAGTTAGGCTCAGTCCAAACAAAAGTCAATGGCATTCTGATTATACTTCACAATTAATTATGAGCAGAATACAAACCCATCACTTCATTCATTGTGCTTCCTTACTGCCAATATTATTCTTAACAGCTATGAAATTTTTGCTTCAGTTTTCATTCAATGTGTATTGAACTTATATATCAATGCTTTAATGATCTGTTAATTTACAAATGTAGGTGTTCCCTCCACCAATGCAGATAGTGACCCTGCCAAGTCTTATCTTCTTCAATCTAGCATGTGGTTTAATCAGTTACAGATGAAAAACTTCAACACCTGGTGTCTGACCTTTTAATAATGAGCCTCTCTGAACTTGGCTAGACTTACCAACTTGGCTAGGTCTTACCAACACTCAAGTCTGCTGCCGGGCTGCACTTGAAGCCTTCCTAGATTTGTAAAACCTTCTAGAACTCTGACTCTGCTGGCCATATCTTTTGAAAACCTAGAGTTGTCTCAGTGACCAAATAAGACATCAGAATGGAATTCAGGCTTGATGCACAGAAAATAAAAATAATTAGGCTTTGAAAGGTGAGTATATTATCGGGTTACCTCTAGACTGACATTGTCAGGTAACTGAGCCAAAGGAGCTGACATTTGACTAGGCCAAGGTTCTGAAAAGCCCTGCTGATTAAGGCCTTAAACTAGAATTTATTTTATAAAACTTTGTAAGGGGAATTTTAAATTATTGTTAAAATGTTACATGTGTTACTTTTCTTATTAATAGTCAACATACATTTATTAAAATCTTACCATGTGACATGGACTGTGCTAAGTATGGGTGATTCAAAAACAATTCCTACCCTCAAGGAGTTTCCATTCTAAACAGAGACCACCATGGATTTCAGGACTAGATTAGGCTGCTCTGTGTTGGTGGCCAGAATAATTTGTTTTTCACTTAGCTCAGCCTATGTTCAGCCTCAACTGAGATATGTATTCTATTGAGCAGTTCTTGGTATTAGAGAAGGAAGAAGAGAGAAGAGATTGTTTAATAAGGTAAAGGTTAACAAACAGGTCCTATGAAAGGTGAATAAATAAAGGGATCCCACAGAGTCAGTCAGAAGCAATGCTTCTCAAATGATTTGATATTTCTTAACCTGCCTAGATATTTTTTACCATTTTTACCATTAATATTGTTTTTTTAAAGGAATGCCAGACAATCATAATGTTGGACTGTATCTTCTGACATGAGGTTCTAGGTATAATCTTGGGGACACCCCATCTGTCTGGCTTGTGCTCTACCCAGGTAGACCATGGCTCATTTTATATTATGTGTCTGACTCATTTTGCTTTTCCAAAACATCCCTACATTTTCCTGTAAGAATTCAAGTTACCAAGAGCACTGAACAGAAAAAGGTGTTATTTACATAGCGTAAAATACATAAAGGACTCACATCCAATAGTCAAGAAAACTCACTTTTCAGAGAGATCTACACTGTTCCTATGACTTATAGAACTACCCTATGTGATTTAGGGTACTGAGAAAAAACATTCCCCTTACCCTTTTCTGCATAGTAGCCATGACTCACAGTACCAGTGAAGGGCAAAGTCCATGTTGTTCTACCACAACATGGTTTTATGCTCTGTTGCTCCTCTTCGGTTTCAGCAGCTCTTCTGGTCTGTGATTTCTAATCTTCCTTTCTTTCACTGCTCTGTTACTCTGCTGCCACCTCAACATTCTTTGGAATCAATTGTGAGACTTCAAAGACATTGGCATGAATGCATGAAAGAAGGTGCTGCACTCTATGAGCAAAGCAGAATTGCAAAAGCTCAAAAGAAATGTGAGATGCACAAGTTTGGAGATATCTCTGCTCCAAATGTTCATATGGGCTATCTGTGCCAGTGGTAGAATTTTCCAAACTCATATTAGTCTTATCAGCCACAGTCAGATACACTGTACCTCGATGCCAACATAGTGATGTCATTTTGGTCCTTTCTGAACACAAAGCACACCCAACTGAAACATCCTCATCTGCTTTGTTCCAGGGACCACAAGCATTAAGCAGCCTTCAGAGCAGGCTTTGCTTTGTTCACCTGCAGCTGTTCTCCTAGATCAAGGGGACTGTAGAATTTTGAGAAATAAAAGTATCTAAATTATAATGTGAATTTGAGGCTTGAGAGGTTTCTGAAAGTGGTTTGAATAACAACTATTTTACAGGATGAGTGGGTACTCAAAAATACACAAAAAAAATCTGACTGGCTATACATATGGAAATTAGATAGAAATAACTGCCTTACAGAAATAATATAACAGACTACTAACTAGTCACTCCCTGACTTGTAGCTAATATTTTGAAAACATGTATTTGACAGAGAGATAATTCTTAACTGTATATATTTACTGGAATAAGAAGAGAAGCCAGAAATTTAATTACCATACAGCACACCCATCTATTGGTTCAATTCAATGATACAATTTCAACAAATATTTTTAATGTATTCCAGATGGTGTTTCTCCACAAAGCAGCTGGCACAATGCTTGAAAGTTCTTAGATTTCATTTATAATATTTTGCTTCACATTATATGCTTAACATTGTATTTTATCAGTTCCCTGTACACAGTAGACATTTAATAAAGTTTCTTGCATTGAACTTTACCATTTAAGCTATGAATGAACTTTTTTCAATGGTCCATTTGCCCCCTACCCCCAAAATGGAGGGGAGAGGCTATGTCAAAGTCTATTTGTGGTATCCTTTACATTTTTTTTTTCTTGGAGCATTAGACAATGTGAATATTTTCTAAGCGTAAAATGCTCTTATTGGTCGCCCCCTAGTGGCTACAAATGAATGACTATTATATATTTGAAATGCTATTTATTTTCTTTTTCAATAGGCAAGAAAAAATATAGGTTTCTGCTAATTTTCTAAAATGGAGAGGTGAGATATATAGATCAGAAATCTTGCATATACTTTTACTTAACTGTTTTTCCCTTGTTATAAGTGCCTTGGGAAGTAGAAGTAATCTATAAATGTATCTAATATAAAAACAAAACACTTAAAGAAAACTTAAAAGAAAAAGAAATTCTCCCTTATACATCAGAAACAAAACCAGGAGCAATCCTGACTAACTGCCAACCGCAGCCGGTTAAACCTTGCACTAGAGAGTCAATTAGCTACTTTCCAGGGAAGAAAATAAATAAAATTTTAAAAAAGAATCACTCCTTAACATTTTGATTGGCTGGCTTCCTCTAGGAGTGAATCTACTAAGAGAAATCTTTCTATTTTAGGAGAGTTGTTGAAGAAGAGTAGATATTTTTTACATTCTATATACCTTCTGAAGATAGGACTTACACTTAATGGATGGAAGTTACAGTGTGGAAAATTTTGGTTCCACAAATGGAAAACCTTCCTAAAGTATTAGAACTATCTGTAAATAGAATGGACAGCCTTGTAAGCAGAAGAATGTTTTAGAAATGAATGTTCATATTGGTATGGAAGGACCTATAAGGTTCCTTCAGACTAAATTTATATGATTGTAGGAGCTTAAAGTACTTACAAAGAAGCCTTGCCCCACCCTCATTAAATCTTTTCAACTTTCTCATTAAAATCACATAAATAACCCCTCAGAAATGACTTTCAGGCTATATAATTGGTACTACAGATTGTTGCAGACCTGATTTCTTCAACTCTTAAAGAGTATCAGGTCTCTTATCTCCTTTCTAGCAACCTTGGTTCACTTACCCCAACTAGAATTTTTAAAAATATATTTTATTTCGGGGCAGCTAGGTGGCACAGTGGATAGAGCACCGGCCCTGGAGTCAGGAGGACCTGAGTTCAAATCCGGCCTCAGACACTTGACACTTACTAGCTGTGTGACCCTGGGCAAGTCACTTACCCCCAATTGCCTAACAAAAACAAAAATATATTTTATTTCTCTTATTTGTATGGTTTTAAATAATTTTAAGCATTTCAATTTTTTTTTGGAACTTAATTTTTAGTGAGTTAACCTAATTGTGTCTCATATTTCCCCTTAAATCCTCCCCACCTCCTACCTTCCTTATTACTGCAGGGCAACACCATCCTTCCTTCCAGTCCCTCAGATTTGAAATGTAGGGGTCATCCTCAAATTCTCACTATCTCTCACTCCCACCTCCACCCCACATCCCCTGCCTCATATCAAGTTGTTGCCAGGGACTGTTGAATTTCACTTTTGTGGCATCTCTACGATATACCCCTTTTCTCTTCTGACACTGCAACTACTCTAGTGCAGGCTCTCATCATCCCACACCTGGTTTATTTGAATAGTTTGTTTGGTGGTTTCTCTGCCTCAGGTTTCTCCATTCCAATCCATCCTCTATGTAGTGATTTTCCTAAAGTGCAGGTCCGACCATGTCACCCCCTTATTCAGTAAACTCCAGTGGCTCCCTCCTATTGCCTCTAGGATTAAATACAAAATGCTGTTTGGCTTTCAAAACTCTTCATACCTTCATTTTCTACCTTTCCAGTCTTGTTATACCTTACTCCCTACCACGCACTCCTTCATCCTGTGACATTGGCCTCCTGACCATGAACAAGACACTCTACCTCTCCACTCCAGGCATTTTCTATGTCTGTCCCCTATGCCTAGCATTCTCTCTTCCTCAACTCTGCCTCCTGTCTTTTCTGGCTTCTTTTAAGCCCCAAATAAAATCCCATCTTCTACAGAAAGTCTTCCCCAATTCCTTAGTTCTAGTGCCTTCGCTCTGTTAAGTATTTCCTATTTGTCCTATATATAGATTGCTTTTTATATTTATTTGTGTGCTGTCTTCTCCATAAAATTGTGAACTCCTTGAGGGCAGGGATTGTCTTTTGCTTTTTTTTTTAATCCCAAGAGTTGAGCACAGTGCTTGGCACATAGTAGTAGTAGGCTTCCGCCAGTTGAGGACAACCATGGATTAGCACCTTGAAGAGCCACAGGCCACAGTATGGCTGTGCAGTCCCATACAGGAGCCGCAGCTCCTTGCCACAACAAGGACATTGGAAAACTTCGCTCTCTGTTGCCCGTCGGTTCCTGTGTCTCATTTGTTTTTCTCCTCCAGAGCTTGGAGGCCCATCTCAGCTGCATGCAAGCTGCTCCTGAGTACTGAACTCCATCGGGTGAGGTCCTTGGTCATCTCCTCCCAGCTGCTGATGTCTATTCTCAAAGCCTTCAAGTCTCGCTTGCTTACATCTCTGTAATGATTAAGTAGGTTTTCTATGTATTTAAGATTAAGAATCCCCCTCTCCCCCCATTTGGGATGTCTTGGGGCAGGATTTTACTGCCTTTATATTGTTCTCAGGAAAGCTAATGAGGAAAGTTTAGTTGGTTTTGCATTTGTTTCTTTCTTCACTCCCCCTTATACTTAAGCATTTTTGGAGGTCACATATGCTCAGTATTGCTTTACTAGAGGGGTAAGCCCTTAATAAATCTTTGTTTATTGGTTGATGCAGCTACTGAAGGTTGCTCTATTTGTACAAGCCAGTAGGTGGTACCCAAAGCTTGAGTTATGCAAGATCACTCAACTGAGCATGTATAAGAGGACCTATCTACTTCCAGCTTTTCCCATTGCTCCAGATTGCACAGTAAATTTAAGGGTATGGATTAGTTCTCTAATAAATTATGGGTTATTAAAACTGGTTATATTATCTCTACACACTTGGTTCTCAACATAGCCCCAAAATACTCACTCACAAAGTCACTCTGCATCTAAGCCAAATGTTTTGCCAAATGAAAACAAAAGTAAATACTCATCAAGTTAACATCTGAACAAGCTTCTTATAAAATCTGACCTTCAGATCCCACCCCTTTCCCCAGTGTTCTACATCCTGCTTCTTTGTTCTTGAAGGTAAGAGAGTGGGGCAGAAACAGCCAAAGATCACTTTACCAAGGAGTCTTGCTCTCAAGGTGAGAGAATGGTTTACCATATTCTCCTTCCAAAGTCTTACTGTTCCGTTACAGGTTGCATTAACTTATTGTTGGCTGGCTGGCAAGTGAAACCAGCAGTCAGATATTTCCACAGACTGGCCCTATGGTAATAACTGTCTTTTCTCCACCCTGTTTCCCCATACCCCCCAGGCTAGCTCCAGGGTCAGTTTCTTTCTCTGTCTCTTCCCAAAGCATAGTAGATACCAGATGCCAAAGAATGAGCACTTGTCCCTTTCTTAAAGTTCCATTAGAACTCCAATTTTAGCTTAACCTTTGACAGTTTCCATTTATGTTATTCCCTGAGGCCATTCCAACTGTATAATTCAGTCTCTCTTTGATACCTAAAATATGGACTATCAAACAGCAAACTCTTTCACTTAGAATTCTAGAATATTAGGGCCAGAAGGGACCTTATAGGGTGTCTACTCCAACCCCTTTATTTTACAAATAAACTTTAGCTTTGGGGGTTAAATGTGTTTTTGTTCTTTGCTTTTTACAAATTGTCTTTCTAGATATAATTTACAACAGCAAGTAAGAACTGGTCATTGACAGAGAAATAATGAGAACATTATTATTATTATTATTATTATATTATCTCATTATTATTCTTTCTTCATTTGAGAATTTAATCTTAGGATTTATGATGGAAAACAGTAATCTGACAAGCATCCAAGATTTTGGGGAGAGAATACTTTTTAAAAGTTCAGAAAAGGTATATGGAAGATTCTATGGACTAAATTTCTCCATGGGAAGAAGAGATGGGACACTCAAGAATAAAGTTCTGAAGACACAAAGAAAAAACAATTACAATGAGGAAGAAAAGTGGCACTTGTAGGAAGCATGCACAGAGAACAATTCATCAACCACGTGTATGCACAAGAAAACCATTGTTACCACTAGATGGGTTCTTGAAAACATTCCTCTTTCAAAGAATTACTTGCCCAGACAATCCAATCAAAGTTTAAGTAAAAGTTTTTATTATTTGGCACACAGAGGCATAGCTTGGAGAAGAAGCTCAAGCTTCGACTCCTGGGGAGGTACAGGGTTTTGGTATGTTCCTTAATCAAATAGCCATAGAGGTATGACTGGGAGAAGAAGTGTAACTTCAACTCCTGGGGAAGTTTAATCAGACAACCATAGAGGTATGACTGGGAGAAGAAGTCTAACTTCAACTCCTGGGGAAGTTTAATCAGACAACCATAGAGATATGGCTGGGAGAAGAAGTCTAACTTCAACTCCCCAAACAAAGAAGAGGATCACAATTTTATAGAGGCGAGAAGGGGGGGTGGGGAGAGACCTAAGACTGAAAAGTTAGAGCAGTTTGAAAATGATGATGTTAGCTATTTGGATACATGAATAATAAAAACTCCACATTTCTAACTTGAGATTATTGTCACTACCTGGTCCTAAACACACAGCAAACATGACTGGCTCCCAACTAAGTTCATATTGTAAATTCAAGGAGTACAGATTTCTGGGTGGCTGCTTTATTATCTGTTTGACCAACCACTACCTGATCAATCAACTACTTTGCTTCTCCAAGGAAAGAGTCATCTCTAACTGACCCCAACAAGGTGGTCAACTGCATTTCTCCATGGTCACAGTGTCCCCCTCAGGTCCAGAGCATCCCTAACTGGACCCAGGTCTATCAGGCTGCTTCTATACCATCAATCAACTTTAAAAAGACATAAACAAAAGTTAGAACAGAGGATAAGTACAAATATGTGGCTTGGCCATATAATAAAAGTTTCAGGAGTGCTGAGACTCAGAATGAGCTCAGATTGGAAAGGAATACTAAGAGCAACAAAAAGTCTTTTGTTGTTGTTTTAATCACTACAGGAGAAAGAAGAGTTAGAAGTCCTGCTTGGGGGAGATGGGATGATGACAATCAACAATAGAGAGAAGGTTGGACCATCAAATTTTTATTTTTCTCCTATTTTCTCTGCCAAAAAGAACAATGTTTGATCAATCTGAAAAAGAACACAAGTGATTAATAGACCGTTGACATGCAAGACAGACAAGGAAATTATAAAAGAAAACCTAACTTCCCTTGATAAGTCCAAGTCATTCAACCCAGAAAAGCTACCTTCCAGGTTATAGGTACAACTGGAGTATATTATTGAGGCACTTGTTGGAGATCTTTGAAAAATCATGAAGAATAGTAAAGGTGCTCCAGGACTAGAGAAAGGCAAATATTGTCTGGCATTTCAAAACAAGAGAAGACACTGGGCATTTAAAAACAGGATGGTGATCTTAACTTGGATTCCTGGAAAAATTCTGGTGTAGTATCAAAGGGATAGTTAGTGAATAGAAAAGAAAGTAATCATCCCAGAAAGCTAGCTTCCCTTCTTTCTTTCTTTCTTTCTTTCTTTCTTTCTTTCTTTCTTTCTTTCTTTCTTTCTTTCTTTCTTTCTTTCTTTCTTTCTTTCTTTCTTTCTTCCTTCCTTCCTTTCTTTTTTTCTTTCACACAGGGCAATGAGGGTTAAGTGACTTGCCCAAGGTCACACAGCTAGTATGTGTCAAGTGTCTGAAGCTAGATTTGAACTAGGTCCTCCTGAATCCAGGGCTGGTGCTTTATCCTATGTGCCACCTAGTTGCCCCCTTTCCCTTCTTCTCAAGAGCAGGTCATGTCAGACTAATATCATTTTTTAATACTTCCACTAGATTGGTAGAGTGAGGAAATGTTGTAGATACCATTTATTTTACAAAGCATAATCTTTCATGCTATACTTCTGCACAAGGTAGAGAGATATGGGGTTTGATAATAGTATAATTAGGTAGAGTTAGAACTGCTTGAATTGCCAGACCTTACCAGCATTCTCAGTTTCTCACTCACACAGTTTCACAGGCTGGTAATTATCCTAGACTTTATATACTCTCTCACTCCCCACATCTGCTCACCTGCCAGATCTTGTCTATTCTGTTCCCACAACATCCCTTACATGTTCTCTTCTCTCTAGTCATAGAACATTTCTCTAATTCAGCCCCTTATCAATTATTACCTGCGCTATTACAATAACCTTGGATTTTATTTTTCTGTTTCCAGTCTTCCCTCTAACCAATAGAATTCCCACACAGCTATCATATTTTTATCGCCGCCCCCCCCCAAAAAGGTAACAGGACATGCCACTGCTCTAAGAAGGTCCAGCAGACCTCTATTGTTATTTTTGTCTTTGTATTATCTATATCTAATGCAGTACTTAGCTCTTAGGGGCTTTTAATAAATCCTTGAATGTGACAATAGTTCTGCCTTCTGCCTTGGTCAGACCACATTTGGAGCATTGTGTTCAGTTCTGGGCACCACATTTTAGGAGAAACAGTGATAAAGTGGAGAGTGCTCAAATGAGGACCATCAGGTTGGTAAATAAATCACAGAAACAGAGTTTGATGTGGCAGAGCCCAGATGGTTGAGGAAAGGTAGTGACTTGCCTGAGCTCTCCTTAAGACCCCTCCAAATACCTTCAAATAATGCCATAAGACAATTCCTGAAGCATCAGAACCCACAAAAAACAGGGTGAAATTATTTTCCAGCCAAAGACAACTTAGAGGGTTGGCAGGAAAGATCGTTGTGCTGAGGTGAGAGTGGAGCCCAGCCCAGCACAGGCTGCTTCAGCAGAGACCCAGCCCCAGCCCCAGCAAACCAGGAGCAAACCTTAGGAAACTCTGAATCAGCAGTGACAGCAATTGCTTCTGGAACTCAGCCCACAGGTGGTAAGGGGGCCGAAAAATTGTCCAGAAAGATATTATAGGGATCTTTTTGCTTGCACTGAGGCAGGGCTCTGTTGTTTTGCCCATACTCAGATCCATTAGTAAGCACCCTTCTCCCAGCTGAAATTCACCTCCCAGACAATCCCCAGACAACTTCAATCAGCTTTTGAGGGGGGCCCATATTTTTCTCACATCAATGATCCAAGACAACTCTGAAAGACTTATGAAAAATGTTATCCATCTCCAAAGAAAGAACTGATGGTGTCTGAATACAGATTGAAGTATCATTTTTAAAAGTTTCTTTTCCTTAAGGTTTTTTTGTGTTTTCTTTCACAACCTGACTAATGTGGAAATATTTTGCATAACTACACATATATCACTTATATTGAATTTCTTGAATTCTTAAGGGGGGTAGGGATGAGGGAGGAAGAGAATTTGGAACACAAAGTTTTTTTTTTTTTAAATGGATGTTAATGGATGTTTTTTCATGTAATTGGGGAAAAATAAAAAATTCTAAATAAATGGGGAAAACCCCACAGAATTTGAGAGTTGGAAGGGGATTTTCCAGCCTATACCCCAACTGATGTGAAAAAACATTGGGCTAAAACTATCAATTAATCAACATTTTAAAATGCCTACTTTTTGCCAGACTCTGGTAATACATATACAAAGATGAAAGTTCTGACCTCAGTGAGCTCATGGGGAAGAAAACACATACATATATGAACTTATACAGAATAAATGCAAAAAAAAAATTCCAAAGTAGTTCAATACTGTAACGATTGGAATGACGCCACCTGCTGGAGACTTACTGTAGAAGAGTTCCACCCATGAAGCGAAGGTCTTTGAGGGCAAGACCAGGAGTCTTTTCTTTGGCATCAGGAAGTGACATTGGATAGTGGGAGGAAGAAGGAAGATGAACTGGATAGAGGAAATACTTGGGGTAGTAAGACCAATTAGGAAGCCATTGTGCTAATACTGGCAAGAGGCAATCAAAACATGAACTAAAATGGTTGGCTGTGTGAAGAGAGAAAAGACAAAAGAGGAGAGAAAAGAGGTAAAATATGAGAGGTATTAGGTTTAAAAAAATAATAATAAACATTTTTATTTAAACTTTCAAGTTTTAAATTCTATCCTTCCTTCCCTCCCTCCCCTCACCACTACCTGAGGCAGCAAGCAATCAGATATAGGTTGTACATGTGCAATTATGTAAAACATTGAGAGGTATTGTTGAGGTAGAAATGACAAGATTTGATCAATAGAAGTATGTTTAGAATGATTGTACATATATGTGCATATTTGTGTCTAAATGGTAGCCATCTCAAGGAAGGTGGGGAGGGGGAGCAGGGAAGAAAAAAGAAAAGAAATTTGCATAACTTTATTATATATTTAAAAGGACAGCAAGTTGTACATTGTAGATTTGCAATTTTGTGTACAATCATCTTTGTTTTATTATACTGTTATGAAAATGTTTTATTCCATAAATTAAAAATAAATAAAAAGGTAAGATATAATAAAATTTAAAATAATAAAAAATTTAACATAAGTTAAAAATTAGATAAATAAATTTTAAAAATAATTTGGCAACTCAATGATCAGTTATGTAAGGTGAGGGGGAGTGAAAATGTTAGGATCACACTGTGGTTATGAACTTGTAAGTCTAGATGAAAAGTAGTGCCTTTGACAAAAATAGGGGAATTTGAAGTAGGAAAAGTTATGGGGGGGAAGACAATGAGTTCCGTTTTGTACATATTGAATTTTAGATTTCTCTGGATCATCAAGTTTGAAATGTTCATTGGGTTGTTGGTGATATAAACCTAGAGTTGAAGGAATCTGTAGCTGCGTATAGAGATTTGTAAGTCCTCTGCATAGGAAAAGGGAAGGGAATATGCATTTATACAACATCTACTTTGTAACCATGCTAAGACTTTTTACAAATATTATCTCACTTGATCTTTACAACAACCCTATGATATAGGTGCTATTATTATTCTCATTTTATAATTTAAAAAACGGAGACTAACAGAAGTTATGTGACTTGCCCAGGGTCACACAGTAAATTACTGAGGTCATATCTGAATTCAGGTCTTCCTTATTCCAAGACCAGCACTCCATCCACTGTGCCACCAAGTGCCTCACAGAGATTAAATCCCTGGTTATTGATAAGTTTACCAGGAAAGGTAATGTAGAGAAAAAAGAAAAGAGCCCCTAGGACAGAAACTTGGGGAGCACCTACAATTAATGGGCCATGTATGATGATTAAAAAGTTGGGAGACATAGTTTCTGGGTAATTTAATCAGTTTATTAATAAGGCCGATAGGTTATTAATAAAAAGATGGTCATTTGACTATCTCTTTTACACCAAAGATAATCATAGCTACAGGACTCATAGTTTTATGTCCTTGAAACAGTGGATGGTCAATGAGGCAAAGAGATGACCCTTGTACAGAGAGATTATGTCTACTCAGATTCCCCCTCCCAGCCTTGGGCTATAATTCAAAGAACATATGCCTTCTTCAATGTGTGTGTGTGTGTGTGTGTGTGTGTGTGTGTGATGACTTAATTACCCCCCCTGCCCCTCCCATCCCTGAAGTCTTCAGCTTTCCAGGAAAAAGGATTTGTCCCCTGTCCCCACCCTAGATTAAGTTTCATTCATGATTGGGTGGGGTCTGATTGTGGAGAGTCAATTCAATCTCATTATCAGTGATTGAGATTCAAGAAAAACTGGACTAAGTCAGGACTTTGGAAGAAGGGGAGAACTCTGAATCTTTCCCAAAATTATTGGTTATTAATAATAATTTCTCACACATGACATGAACAATGAGTCAGTAATGAAGATTGAGAAAGATTATTCAGATAAATTGAAAAAGAACCAAGAGAGAGAATTATTATTAATTTATCTCCTTGAGAAGGGAGAGTGTCCAGGAGGACAGAATGGGCAACAGTTATCAAATACAGCAGAGATCAAGAAGGATGCAGACTGAGAAAAGACTATCAAATTGGAAAATTAAGAAATAGTTGGTAATTTTGGAAAGAGCATTTCCAATTGAGTAATGAGGTCAGAAGCCACATTGCAAAAGGGTTTTGCAACCTCTTGAGCCTCAGTTTCCTGATCTGTAAGATGAGGGCTTTGGATTGTGTGGCTTGTGTCCTTGCCAACTTTAGATTCTCTGATTCTCCCCTATGAGGTGCCAAGAGTGCTGGCAAGAAATCTCTCATGACTCCAGGCATCCTCCCCAGTGATTCTTTTCCAGGTGCGTCCTCTGATTGGCAGGGCAGAAGAGACAATGGTTGTCTGTAACACCCATTATAAAATTTAGGGTAAACAGGAAATTTCACAGTAGAGATCACAGTCTCTGAGGGAAACTTTCCTTCCTCTTCTGTGAGTTTCTGGGCTAGAGAGAAGGCTGTAGTCATTATGACACTCTTGAATGCCAAGAATCTTTGGTGCCAGGAGTAGCAACATCTCTTGTAGGGGGTGTACTAAGCAGAGTAAACCACAATCAAACAGGCAGATGTAGGGACTGCCAGCTTAATCAAGTTTTGTAAGGCAATGAAACCAGTTCAGTAAGTTCCAGGTTAAACAACCTGCCTGATCCAAAGAATTTGTCATGATTTTGCTTTACCGTTAATGCCTACTCTTAATTCTTAACCTTAAGGGACAAGCATTTAGCTTGTAAGTTATGTCTGCTGTCCTTCATGGCACAACACGTCTTATAAAGTTAATGGCTACACTGGATGGATTGTCCCACTAAGCATTAAATAAATTAAGAACCCATCTGCATGTTGTACAGTGCTGAGTGCTGCACAAAGAGAATTCAATAGAGCTGGTTGCCACCCTCTAGGGTAGAGCTTCATTTCTATAATTCAAAAAAATATTTAAAAGCACCTAATAAGTGCTAGGCACTGTACTAGGGGCTGAGGAAATGAAGACAAATATGAAGCAGTTCCTGCCTATAGTAGGAGCAATATCCTAACTCCTCTACCCATTCCAGTTAAGTTAGTTTTTTTCCTGAAAGGTGAAGAAGCTGTCTCAGGACTTAGCAGCCCAGGTGGCTAAGACTCAGAGCTTCATCTCCTTTCTCACAGCTTCCTGATAGCCACTAGCAATATTGGTGTAGCTTCCTTGTCACTAAAGGCCATAAAGAAGGCCTAACCACGTGAAGTGAGGACTCCAACCTTGGCAGATACCCCAAATATTCATCACATGTAAGTTCTCTGTAGTCCACAAGCATTTAGCCTCTTTTGTTTCTTGATCCTGGGCCATAGGTTTAGCCTTCTTCTCCTATGCCTGCTTTTGCATTGGAGTCATTGAACATTCATGTGTGTCAATTTAATTTAGAAGATCTTCATAGAACTTTTTTTTCCTTCTTCATTCCCTGCACCAGATGTTGGCATTTCCACTGCAATCTTCTTGGTGCAACACCACCTTGTATCCTTTGCAACTTCTTGCTACAACGAAGAGTACTGGATGTGGAACTGGACAGCCAGAGTCTGATGAATCTCAGCTCTATCACTTACTTCCTGTGTGACCTTGGGCAAGTTACTTAATCTCTGTGCAGTGAAGGGGTGGGATCAAATGACCATCAGGTCTTATCACTTCCCCCATGAGCACTGAAAGGCCAGATGAGCAATTAAACCAACTTTGAGTTCTTTATTTGCCTCCTCTGAGAGAATATATGGCATCCTCAGGAAACAGCCCCTCCACTAAAATCTTTTCTTCCTTTCTCTTAGGCCTAACTTCTTTCTTTTAAATGAACTGGAGAAGGAAGTGGCAAACCACTCTAGTATCTTTGCCAAGAAAACCCCAAATGGGTCAGGAAGAGTTGGACACAACTGAATAATAACAACAAGAGATTAGGAGCAAAAGAGTAGGCTGGGGGTTGGGGGAGGGGGGAATGGATTAAGGGTGGTAACCAGATCTAAAAGAAGAAATACTTCACTTGTAGTTAGAATTATTGCCTTTTCCCCTTCCCCGGAAGCATTTAGAGTTGGGTCATCATCTGCTAAGAACAATACCCTCTTTCCCATTTCTTGAAGGCATTAGGTCTTTGCCATTGCAAAGGGTGGAGTTCTTTTTGATTACTTCTGATCGTTTGTGACCGGAAAGGTGGAGAGCCCTTGAAGGCAGTAGTTATAGAGGGAGTGGATAGTTTTAGGAAAATGACTTTCTTGGCACTGCTGGAAAGATTGTGACTGTTATTCTGTTTCATAAACTAAAATGTTAGTCCTTAGCTGTATTATTATGTTTTATCATAGTGTGAAATGTTCCCATGTTCAAGAATTCTATAAATATTATTTCACAATATTGTGTTTGAGGGAAAGATGTCTGAGGGAATGTAAAGAAGTCTATCAGTCTGGAGATTTCTTTCTCAAGCAGAAAATGCTTGAATTTAGAATAAGGATAAATTAGTAAAAATCATTTCTGGCAGGCTTGTGCCTACCACACAGATGCAATATTAATTTTGTTTTCTTGGCTATAGTAATGCATGGTTTAAACATGGTGAGATTGTTAATACCGTCTTCCTCCTTTTTTGACACTTATCACTGCAGAACAGGAAGAGGACTACACAGGACTGAGGATCTTTTGTATTTTATTTATTGAGTTGCCATGGCCAAAGAATTTATCACTTAATGATGTACCAAAGCCAGCCCTTACCAGCTTGATTTTGGTGTGAGCCTTTATACCCCAGAAATTGGCAAATGCTACAAATCAGGGAAGGGAAAATGAACAAGCATTTGTTAAGTCCCTACTATGTGTCAGGCATTGTGCTAAGGGCTTTAAAAAGTACTATCTCCTTTGATCCTTGCAACAATCTTGGGAGGTAGGTGCTATAGTTGGGGAAACTGAGGCAGACAGAAGTTAAGTGACTTGCCCACCATTAGTAATTGAGGCTGGATTTGAATTGCAGTCTTCCTGACTGGCCCACAATTCTATTCATTGTGTCACCTTGCTTCTAGGACTAGAGTTATTGATTGTTTAGACTTAAGAAAGTGATGGAGAAAAATGTTACTAATGAAAGTTACAAGTGTGGCCTGAGTACTTTTTTTCTTCTCCAGAGAGATGGTTGTTAAACATTTTTCAGTATGTCCTGGCTTTCCTTACTTAAAGGGAAGGGAATACACATTTATATTATGCCTAATTATGCACCGGGGACTGTGCTAAGTGCTTTACTAATGTTATCTAATTTGATCCTCACAACTACCCTGGAAGGTAGGTGTTAAGTTACTCATTTTACAGTGGTGGAAACTGAGGTAGACAGGTTATGACTTGCCCAGGGTCACACAGCTGATAAGTATCTGAGTATTTGAACTCAGTTCTTCCTGACTCTGGGCCCAACTCTCTAGCCACTGTGCCGCCTAGCTGCCTCTAACCTGGCTGGTCCTTGGATGGCAAGTAAGTTAGTGGAACCAAATAAGAAGTCTCTCCATGCGGGAACAACCTGCCAGAGCTTGCCATTTCTATACCACAAAAATGAGTTGATTGAGTCCTTACTGTGAGGCAGTGCACCTTTTTATTCTTGTCTATTTCATTATTCCACTACCACAGATGCTATTCCAAACCTTTTCATCTCTCCTGAAACTTCTCTAGTCACTTCCTCCCTTCACCCTCTAAGTTGAGAAACTTGCCTCATCACTGAAAAAATTGAGGTCATTCTTCCAGAGCCTCCTCTTTCCCCCTCTTCCTAATCTCACATCATTCAGATGACTTACCATTATCCCCTCCTTCACCTCTGCCTCCCATGAAGAGGTGGCCTTCTTGTCAAGGCAGATCCCTCTACATATATCCTTGATCCTATTCCATCAGATATTAACAGATTGTCTTCTTCATTAGCCTCACTCTTACTGATCATCAGTCCTTCCCTGTTTCCTACAAACACACACACACACACACACACACACACACACACACACACACATCTCCCCCATCTTTAAACAACTGTTACTTGATCTAGCCATCCCCACTAGCTATCATCTTATATCTCTTCTCTCTTTTCTGGCTAAACTTCTTGAGAAAGCCATCTATAATCCACACCTCTTCCTCTTCTAAATCCTCTGCAATCTTGTTTCTGATCTTATCATTTAGGGAAACTCCTCTCTCTAAAGTTACCAATGATCTAATTGCCAGGACTCAGTCTCTTCTTGTCCTCTCTACATCCTTTTCAATCACTTTCCTCTTTTCTATACCCTGGTATTGCTCTCTCTTGGTTCTTTTACATATTGGACCTCTCTTCAGGCTCCTTTGCTGTATCTTCAACCAGATCACATAGATCTCCCTCTGAACTTTTTCACTTAGTGACCTCATCAGCTCCCATGGATCCAATGATTGTCTCTGTAGAAGATTCTCAAATCTTTTTATCCCATCCTCATCTCTATCCTGATCGCTATCTATTAGGCATCTTGAATTGTATTTCTTGTAGACACCTTAAAGTAATTTTGTCCAAAACTGAACTCATTATCTTTTATCCCAAACCTTCCTGTCCCCTAAACTTGTTTATTACTGTTAAGGGCACCATCATCCTCTTAGTCATTCAAGCTTTCAACATAGGTGTCGTCCTTAATTCCTCATTTTTACTTCCATGTACATCCAAACTGTTGCCAAGTCCTGTCAATTCTATATTCTTAACATCTCTCATATTTGGCCCCCTTTCTCCTATGACACTACCAACATCCTGATGCAGGCCTTTATCACCTCTTACCTGGACCATTGCAAGAAACTTCTAGTTGGTCTCTCTGCCTCATGTCTCTCCCACTCCGTTCCATCTTCCACTCAGCTGCCAAAATGATTTCCCTATAGTGCCCTCTGATCACATCACTCCCCTGATAAATAAACTCAGTAACCTCCTATTAACTTCAGGACCAAACAGAAAGTGGTCTGTTTGGCTTTTGCTGCTCTTCATAACTTGGCGCCTTTCCTACCTTTCTTGTCTTCTTATACTTTACTTCCCTCCAAAAACTACAACTCAGTGACAAAATCCTTCTTGTTGTTCTTGAAAAATAGAACCCATCTCTTGAGTGCATTTTCATCGACTTCCATGCTCTCCTTCCTCATCTCCATCTCATTCATGACTTTCTTTGACTCACCTTTAATCCTATCTTTTGCAAGAGGCATCCCACCCAACCTCCAGTTAATTAACCTACATTACCTCCAATTCACTATATCTGTACCTTGTGTGTAGATGGAGATTTGCATGTTCTCTTCCCATTAGAATGTGAATGCTCCTGGGAGCAAAGATGATTCCTTTCCCCACCCCTGCCTTTCTTTTCTTTCTCAGCACTTTCTACAGTGCTGCACACTGTAAGCACTTAATAGATGCTTCTTGATTTGACTGGATAGAATAAGGACTTAATAAATGCATGTTGACTTACTGACTGAAAGCTCAGCTAGCAAAGAGCCAGGGGACCCAGAGTGGAGACCCAGGTTTGTGATGGATGAGGATAATGGTCAGTGAAGGCAAAATAGAAATGCATGGAAGGGAATATCAATAAGAAGATTAGAAAGGTAAGAAAGGGGGGCAGCTAGGTGGTGCACTGGATAAAGCACCAGCCCTGGATTCAGGAGGGCCTGAGTTAAAGTCCGGCCTCAAACACTTGACACTTACTAGCTGTGTGACCCTGGGCAAATCACTTAACCTTCATTGCCTTGCAAAAAGAAAAAAACAAAAAACAAACAAAAAAAGAAAGGTAAGAAGAGTCCATGTAATGAAGAGCGTTAAATGCTATTTGAAGGGTTTATAATTGATCCTACACATAATAGGTACCACTGGAGTTTATGAATGGGTGGGTGGGGTAGTAGTGACATAATCACTGTTTCCTATTTTTAAGGAAAATCACTTTGGAGGTGGATCGGCATAGGGAAAGACTTGATGTGAGAACACCCAATAGGAGGTAGGCAAGAGGTGATGCCAGGCCTGAAATAGGTTAATGGCTATGAGAGTCAGGAGGAGTATATGTAAAAGATGTTGAACATGTGGGGTTGGAGTAAGGATTTGAGGATGATGACACTGCGTGCCAGTGCTTAGGACAGTGTACATAGCTGGGGCTTAATAAATGTGTACCGAATGGTTGGGTGGCAGTGCCTCTGACAGGACTCATAAAGTTCAGAAGAGGTAGAGGTTTGGGAAAAGGTGATGAATTTTATTTTAGATATTACGTATAAGAGCATGGGATCATGGATATAGGAGATGGGAAGGTGTGGAGAGGGAGAGGGAGAGAAGGGAGAAAGGAAAAGTGGATTCAAAGGAAGGCTTTTTAGGGTGGGGAACACCTGATTGTGTTTTTAGGCAGATAGGAAAGTAACCAGTAGATGGGAAGATTAAAAACGGAAGAGTAGGAATGATCAATGGATCAAGGAAGGTATTGAGAGAAGAGGTATAGGGGCTTGCGTTGGGAAGGAGTAGGGCTACCTTGACCTCTGGGGTCAAAGATAGGTAGTAAGGGAGTGGAACAGAGGTTCTAGTTGTTGAGGACAGATGAAAGTATTCTGTAGGATTGTTTCCTTCTTCTCAAGTAGTGGCAAGGTCATCTTTTATGAACCCTGGAAATAGAACTTAAGAACAGCTCTTTTGAGAAGTGATAGCAGGTTTAGAAAAGAGAAAATACAAGGACTTCCATGTAGTAGTTGGGAGCCGGCTAAGGTTACTAACTGTGAACTCTTACAACACAGCAAGGTTCTATGACTTTCTTCAGTAGCCCATGACTTTTTATCAAGGCCCAGTTCAGGCGCCATCTTCTATATGAAGCTTTCCATAATATCCTTCATCTAAGCATAATCTATTTGATTTTTCCTTTACACTTATTACATTTTAATACATATCATAGCTATTTGTGTCAACTTCCTTACTAGCTCAAGCAGTATCTTTTTGGCATCACGAGCATGCCTTTTTTCCCCTTCAGCCTTGTCTCTATAGTATCATTGCTAGTAAGTGCTAATATGCTTGTGGACTTGAATTAATATTCATATTAAGTGTTCTTGTCATAAATGGTCCAAATAGTTGGTTTTTCACCTGCTCCTTGTTTTAGACTGCTATATATTAGGCAAGTACCCAGGCAGGGAACCATGACGATCTCATTTCAGGGGTGAGAAGGCTGAGGTAGTTCATTAAGTAAGAAATTCATTCAAAGCCATGTACTCTAGTTGCTTCTTAATTTTGTCTTCATTGCTAAGCGACCTGAGCCTTGCTACTGGTAAATGAATAAGCCAACCATCCATTTTTTGAGTTTAGGGGATTTACTCTGTGCAAGAGAATGGTCTCATTTCAAATATGTCTCAACTTAGGATTTTAGTCCATAAAAAGAAAAAAAAAAACACCCCACCCCCACAAAGCCTGAACCCCACCCCCCCTTATAGAAGATGGTGCCTGTTAATGCAGAATGTTTTTACTTTTAATTTAATGCCTTCAGACTTGCTGTGAATATGCATCACTTACGGCCCCAGAAATGCACTGTTCTTCATTTGTAGGGTGTCATAGCTCAATGGGAGCTATGCTGAGATGTCACTGTACAATCTAAACTATTTTAGGACTTTTTGAATGTTCAACAGAATTTTTAAAAAGACAACTGAAAAAAAGTTGACTTCTTTCTTTGCTTATTTGGTCCTCTATTTTAATAACAAAGATGGCAAAGTGTATATCATGAGACCAGAGTCTTCTAGGACGAACTTCAATAACGTCACTCCTCTAAGTAGTTTTCCCATCTTTGCACGGAGTACAAAGGTAATTAGTAAATGATGACTGGTGATGCTAAAGAGAGTATCAATGATGAGAGGTAGCTGGGTGCTACAGTAGTTAGATCACTGGGCCTGGAGTCAGGAAGAAGAGTACAAATGCAGCCTCAGACACTTAAGAGCTCTGTGACCCTGGGCTAGTCACTTGACCTCTGCTGGCCTGAATTTCCTTAACAACAAAATGAGGAAAATAATGGTACTTACCTCCCAGGGTTATCATGAGGATCAAGTGAGATGGTATTTGTAAAGTGCTTAGTACAGTGCTTGGCACAAAGAATGCACTATTTAAATGCTTAGTTCCTTCTTTTTCCCTTTCCTAAAGATAATATCAATGATTTGAAATGCTTTCAGAGATGGAGTGGGGGAAGAGGAGGTTCCATAAACTGGCTAATTTGGTCTTCAAATGAGAGTTCATACATCACTCCCAGATAGTAGCCAAAAGACTGTTATGGATCTAAAGGTCACTGCCGGTTGTGGGAATGTTTGGTCAAGTGTAATTCCAATGAAATAAAGCTGAATAAAAGGCCTAACACAAAAATCAGGCAAATATGTCAAATATGTTTAATTTTTTAAAATAACTGATGGCAAAATAAAATATTTACATCACATCATACTGTGTAAAACACGTCTCTGTACAAAGAAATATACATGCAAAATAATGTAAAAATTTAACTGAAATAAAAGAAATAATACACAAATAAAAGTTATGAGGTTACGAATACACATCCAGTTTTGAATTCATTTTTTTCTCTTAAAAAGTTTCTGTACAACTTTACAAAGAAGAAACAAAAAATCCAACAAAATGAATAAATAAAATACATTGGAAGTTGCAAAGCTAACTAAGCTGATTTATGGCTCAAGACCCAGATGTCTAACTGGTTTGGGGATGCAGGCTTGTTTCCTATTTATTGTATTTCACACAGTCACAGATAAAAAAAGACATCCAGGAAAATCCAAAGTAGCCCAGAAGCACATCCCTCTTCATTGACAATACCTCCAATATCACTATTACCTTGGCCACAGTGACATAGGCATTGGATTCTGGCCTCATGATGGCTGATCCTTGATTGGTTTTCTTAACCAAAGAACACAAAATTCAGCCAATTATTGTACAGAAAGTAAACAGATTCAAAAATATTAAAAAGTACTAAATGTCAAGATTGATTTTGGGAAAAAAATAATACTTTGGCATTTGGAATAATAGTATAATAAATTTTAAAATGTTACCCTATTATCCAGTTTTAGATTTGGAATATGAAATCACTTTTTACAGTCCTCAAAACTGACAAGAATTTTTGCTATATGTTAACTATCTTAAAAACTAATGGCACAGTGATACAATCCCCTTGCCCACCCCCCCTCCCCGCCAAAAAAACCCCTTTAGTCACACACACAAACCATAAAGCTCACCGTACTAAGTATGTGCTTTTTCTATATATTTATTACAGTTACAACAGAGGTCCTCATAAATAGTTGCATAAAATGTTAAAGCCACAACATTGCACATGATATGAAATCAAACAGAAAAATCCCAATGAGTGCATTTACAGTATTTTCATCTGGCTGTATACTGCTCAACAATCTGATTGACGGGTTTGGTGGGATGTGGAAAGAGGTGGGGGGAGGCAGGAATAAGATCTGCCCTTGGAGTCCTTTTCTCATGGGCTAGTAAACTTTGACCCCCAACTAAAGGACCTGAACAGTGGTACTCCACTATTTAGGATGTTGTGGGGGGTAGGGTAAGTTGAGGGTGAGAAGGGGAATTACAGACTGAAGGCAGGAACAGTCTATATACAAGTAAGGCCTACATTTTATCAGAGCAAAACGATTCGATTCATTCTATTTGTATGCAAAAGTTTGAGGTTGGATGCACTCAAAAGACAAATCTGGTCTCAGTGCATTGCTATGCAAGATACAGATAGACGAGGCAACTGGACAAGCTCTATGACCCAGTTGAAACCAAGTTGCAAATGGAAGCCACATTAATGGATAACCATTTGAGTGAGTCCTCTCCAGATATGTGTCTTTGTTTTGTTCATTAATACCAGTGGTTTGAACATAGGCATTTATTTTTCTTGAATAAATCTTGAAAATGTTAATTTTGCAAAATTCTATTCCTGTTCGTTTTTTAAAAAAGTTATCTTTTTTTTTGTTTTTTTGTTATTTTTTTGCAGAAACCTGAATAAAATACTGTGATACAGCAACGCTCTATCTGCCTTTTTGCAGAGTATATTGTTAAAGTCCTCCACCCCAGCATAGCTTGCATCTATAAGTCCCAAGTACTGTTACTCACAGCTTACTTGGAATGCAATTTCACACGATGAACATACTAGCAGCTGATTGGCTGTGTTTTGTGTTTTTTTTTTCTCCTCAAATTCAAATTAGCAGTTGATTGGCAGGTGAAAGAGAATGAGAAAGAACTTCAAGATAGGTCAAACCCTAGGCAAGAGCCTGCTCTGTAAGAAGTTTTTGATGCTACGAATGGGTCGAACATCATTCTGGTGTTTTCGCCGCTCTATGAAAGAAGTCAGTCTTGATATATCAAGGCTATCAGCACTGTTGTTATTGCCCGGCTGCAGCCATTGATCCTGGAGGGAGAGCCCAGCAGAAGGACGCTGAGCAGGGTCATCTCGTAGTAGGAAGCATACAAAATCTTTGGCCTTCTGGCTAACTCCTTTAAAGTAGTCATCTGGGAAACTAAAGTCTAAGCGGCAAATGTTTAGGCATGTTTCTTCTACACTGTCATCCAAGAAAGGAGAGACACCGCTAAGAAGGACATACGTGAGCACTCCAATACTCCAAGTATCCGAGGTAAGGGAGACAGGATTCCCAAGGATGATTTCGGGAGCTGCAAATTCTGGGTTCCCCAGTAACTGGTGGATATAGTAAGTTGTGTTGAGTTGGACTGCATCTCCAAAGTCAGCCAGTTTTATTGTTGGCTTAGCCAAGCTCTGATCCACCAGAATGTTTTCAGGCTAGAAAAAACAAGAAGAAAACTATTATTTTGAAAAATCAACCACCCGCCCACTCACTACCACCACCCACTTACCACCAAAGGCTAGCATTTAGATAATGCTTTAAGGTTTGCAAAGCATTTTACAAGTATTAACTCATTTGATCCTCACAACAACCTTGGAAGATAGGTGCTGTTACTACCCCTATTTTGCAGATGAGGTAAGGAGGCAGATAGAGGTTAAATAACTTGCCCAGGGTCACACAGCTAGTAAATGCCTGAGGTCAAATTTGAAGTCAGGTCTTCCTAGCTCCAGGTACCATGTTTTATCCACTGGGCTAAAACAATCTCCATCCACTCACCCCCATTTTAGGCTAATTTTATTGTAACTCAATTCAATTTAACAAATTATGTGCACTAGGCAGTATAGGAGGTACAAAGAGAAGACAGATGCTACTCTTAAGGGTTGAAAGAGACCCTAGAAGTCATCTGGTTAAAAACCATTTACTTACTTTTTTGTTTGTTTTTTGTTTTTGTTTTTGCAGGGCAATGTGGGTTAAGTGACCTGTCCAAGGTCACTAGTGTCAAGTGTCTGAGGCCAGATTTGAACTTGGGTCATCCTGAATCCAGGCCGGTACTTTATCCACTATGCCACCTAGCTGCCCCAAAACCCATTTGTATTTAAAGAGTAGGGTAAAACCTTTCTACATTCAGCACAGAAGCCCGTAATATTTCTGAGTAGAGGGAGAATGCTAATGTGATTGAATTCTTTCATAAAATAGATGTACGTGTGTGTTTGTGTGGTCTGACTTGTGATTTCATCAGTGAAAAAGAACTTTCAGCTTGGAATCTCTTCATTTATGCAGCAATCAGGAGCTCACCTGTAACTTCAAGGTCTTAGAGAGCAGTTTGGAGATACTGAGAGGTTAAGCAACCCGGCCTGTGTCTCAAAAACCCAGGTCTTCCTGACTCCAAGGTCCTCCTTTTAATAACTCCATGCTTCCTCTCTACATGTTGCACAGACTTTACAGGAAGTCCACTGGTCAAATAGTTTCCCCTGAAACTTAACTAACAAAGCCTTGAACAAAATTTTCCTTCACTGGCAATGCTGACTTACAAAATTGGCTACCAGGTATCCCCAAAAAAGATTAAAAAAACCCACATTCTTTCCTTTTTACAAGCTGATGATGAATACCCACATCTATTCCCAAACATATTAAAAATGACTGAAGTATTAGAAAATCTTATCAGGTGTTTGAAAGACCTGAAAGATGCATCTGGACCATTATTACATATTATGGATATACATTTGCAATGGAGAGCTGAAATGTATTTTTTTCCCCGATAATGACAAGCATAGCATTGGAACTAGCTTCTTAAACTGTGGATCATGACCCTACATGGGGTTACATAACTGAATGTGGGGGTCACAAAAAATCTGGCAATGGTAAAAGGTTTTATATATATACACATACATATATAAATTTTGTTGTTGTTGTTTTTGGTGAGGCAATTGGAGTTAAGTGACTTGCCCAGGGTCACACAGCTAGTAAGGGTTAAGTGTCTGATGTCAGATTTGAACTCAGGTCCTCCTGAATCCAGGGCCCGTGCACCACCTAGCTGCTCCCACACATATAAATTTTATATACCTAAATACCTGGGGTCTCATAAAAATTTCTCAGGTGAAAGGAGGTCATGAGTGGAAAAAGTTTAAGAAGCCTTGTCATAAGAGACATATATAGCTATATAGCCTTATCTCTATGTACCTTTTCTACATCATAAAGAAATCATAACCTAAAAAAAAGGGACTATGCATTTATTGCAGTATGAGTATTGGCAAGCATAGATGTATTCACTCAATGATATCACGGGATGGATTGAAATACAATGTCTGCCAAAAGTGTTGGTGCAGTTTTATGCTAACTTTTCCATGCTCTTTCCTCAATTTCTCAAAGGAAAACACCCTTGGTTTTAATATGCTCTCTCTTTATGGCAAATCCAAAACTACCTTCTTGGTCTAGGAACTGTTATTCATTTGGTGGGAAAGCTTTAGTAATTGCTTATAGGATGATTGTTGTGGGAGAGTAATACCACAAATATGTATCCAAGTGGAATGCAAAGATGTATTACTTTTTAACTTAAGTAACACTGAAATCTGTCAATCAACATCTGCTACACTGGAACTCTGAGAAAATACTATTTACCATAGAGTAGAATTCAGTATATGACAGGTATATCTTGAAACTCACTCTAGGTGGTTTAAGAACTGAAATCTCAAAAGACTTGGAATTATGTGGTTTGATCTGTAAGCCAGTCCCGGGCACTGGTTTTCAGGGATAGCGTACCAGGGAGGGTAGGTTCCTAGGCTGATGAGACTACTGTTTTCAAGAGAAGAGACTATTTTGCTGTCTGTGATTTAGTAAGAATGACATTTTCATGCTAAGCCACCTAGAACTTAGCATTCTACTAACCTTTAGGTCCAGATGTACTATTCTGCAGTTATGAAGGTACTGCACAGCTTCCAGAATCTCTCCAAGATACATTCTAATCTTCCCTTCAGTGAGGTTCCCCCATCGCACAACACAGTCTAGAAGACGGCCTTGATCAGCCCTAGGATGTATAAAAACATCTGCTATGACACTGTTCCCATGTACAGTTCTTTGCTTGGATTCATGAAAATACTACGTCCAGTTTTCTTTTGGGTTGCCCCTAAGATTCATGTTTCAACAACTTTTCATGAGTAGGCCTCCCTGCCTCCAGTTCACACTGCTGATCAAGCAATTAAGGAGTATTAAGTGTCTACCATGTGCCAGTCATTGGGGATACAAATACAAAGAATGAAACCATCTCTTTCTGCAAAGACAATGAAAGAGACAAGTAGATCTAGAGATATTTGCATCATTAATATAAAGTGCATAAATAGGAATATTCACAAAGTAGTTAATAACAAAGTTGTTTGGTAGGGAGGCCACTAGCAGTTGGGGGGAATCAGGAAAGGTTTCAAACAGAAGATAGTGCTTGAAATGCATCTTAAGGAAGTGAGGGACTCCAAGGCAGAAGGATGAAGGGAGTGAATCTCAGACGTGTGGGAGGGCTCGTGCAAAGACATGGAGATGGGAGTGTTGTGTATGAAAGCAGGCAAAAGGCCAGCTTGGCTGGACTGCAAAGTGTGGGAGGGGGAGTGATGTCCAATGAAGCTGGAAAGATAGCATGGAGCCAGGTAGTGTAGGGTTTTAAATAATGTGGGAATTGTGTGAATGGAAAGTAGAACCGTATGAGAGAAATGTGGCAGTGGAAATGGCAAGATTTGACATGTGAGTGAATATGTGGGATGAAGGTGAGTAAAGAGTCCAGGACAATGTAGAGGTTATGAACCTTGGAGTCTGTCAACACTGGATTGTCATTTAGAAAGCAGCCAGAACTCTTGTTAAATGTGTAGAAAAATGGACTGAAGACAGGAGTAGTTAGTTACCAAAGTGCTGGATATTCTCCACCAACTGAAGGTCTTTCTCTTTGAGAAAGCAAATATTTAAGAACAATAATAATGGAAAAAATGTTATGAGAAATTGATTGTGGGGCTCAAGTTCGGTTAGATCCTGTATTCTGAGATAGACAGGAAACCAACTGGACCATAGAACTGTTCCAGGTCATCAAATTTAGGGGTATTCTTCATACCAGTAATAATTCAGGGGTGAATTACCTTTTCAGGGTCCCTCTGAATTCAAGCATGCTTAGAACCACCTGGATTCAGGCTTGTGTCACCAGGATGGTTGGGAACCAGTCTATAATGACTGCAGAGGGTGTGTGACAATAGAATTTATTAGGTCCATATGGTCCCTGGTCAAACTGTTCATAAGGTTTTGATCTTTGTTTTAGTTTTAGGAAAGCTCTAAAATTCTAGTTTTTGATTTCTTTAAGGAATATATATATATATATATATATATATATATATATATGGAATTCTGTTGAATCCTGAAACATCCTATTTTATCTTCCCTTAATTTACGAGGAAAAAAAAGAATAAAGAAAACAATTAGAAGCAAAGGGTTAGAAAGCGGTAATGACAGTCAGGTCATACGCACATCTCTAAGACCAGGACATAACTGGTGGAAGTCTCAAACGTATCAAGGAGGCTGATTAGCAGGGGATGCTGGAGATTCTGCATGACTCCAAGTTCATGGGTAACTTGGTCTCGTTTCATCAACTTCTTGTTCACAAACTTAGTGGCTACGGATCGCTTGGTTCCTTTCTGATCACATTTCTTAACAACAGAGAACCTGCCCCTAAAAAAAGTGTAAATGGTGATTAGCAAAGATTATTTTAGGGGTTTTTCTATGGAGAACATGCCACTCTTTAAGATCTGTTTATATTATTCAAGTATAACACATCAATATGTAAAAACATTTGAGGGCTATTATAAGGTTGATAATAGGTTTCACTTAAAATATGCTGCATACATTATTAATAGCTGGCTGTAGGATATTGTAGAGCATTACACTTAGGTCTAAGCCCTGTAGAATGTTCCCTGTATTCAGGGAGTTTTTATATCATACCTGCCAAGCTCAGCCACTTCACTGTAGAGGGAATCAAAGTTGTCTTTCCAAATTACCATGATCCCATCACTTCCTGGACCTGAAAGAAAGGAATACCTTTATCATCCTTCATCTAGTGAAAAGCTTCAAACCCTGTGAACTCCTAATTACTCTGGTCCTACACAGTCATCTGCCCATGTAGCAGGGTAGTCTGGAATAGTGTTCCCCTCCAGTGCAATAAATAATCATTAATAGCCCACTTATCTTTGTAGCTTTTTATTCAATTAACTGAGTGTAGAACTATTAGTACTGTAAATATTGATGCAACTTTATTATGTGATTAATTTTAATCATACTTTCTCTCCTAAGTACTATAATATGAAATGACCATTTTTTTTTAAATGGGGGCAATGGGGTTAAGTGACTTGCCCAGGGTCACACAGCTAGTAAGTGTCAAGTGTCTGAGGCCGGATTTGAACTCAGGACCTCCTGAATCCAGGGCCGGTGCTTTATCCACTGTACCACCTAGCTGCCCCTCCTAAGTACTATAATATGAAATACTTTAAAAATAGCTTTGATTCAGTTCAAAAAGTATTTATTAAGCACCTACTGGGTGTCAGATACGGAAGATAAAAAGTTGAAAGTGAGGGGCAGCTAGGTGGCACAGTGGATAGAGCACAGGCCCTGGATTCAGGAGGACCTGAGTTCAAATCCAGCCTCAGACACTTAACACACTTACTAGCTGTGTGACCCTGGGGAAGTCACTTAACCCAATTGCTTCACCAAAAAACAAAACAACAACAACAACAACAAAAAGTTGAAAGTGAAACAATCTTGATTTTCAAAGATTTTATTAGGGGGAAAGAACATATAAATAGAAAACTAAATGCAAAATAAATACTACATAGTTTCAAAGGGTGGGGACTACAAGCTGGCAGATCAGGATAGGCCTTCTGTGCTCTGAAGGGAAGCTAGGGGCTGAGGTGAGGAGGAAATGCATGTGAAGCATGGGGGACAATTTGTTCAAAGGCATGGAGTTGGGAGATGAATTGCTACATATGGAGAACAACAAGCAGACCAGGTTGGCTGGAACATGGAGTGTATGATAGAGACTTGAAAAGGCTGGCAAGAGCCAGACTGTGAAACAAGTGTCTCTATATAGTAAAACACAAGAGATTGACTAGAGGCAAGAGGGAGCCACTGCAGCTTCTTGAGCAAGGGGATAACACAGTTGTGTTTTAGAAAGATCAATTTGACACCTGGGTAGAAGGGGGAGAATGGAGACTAGTAGTCAGGTGACACACAAGGAGCACCTGACATATAGTAATGGCCACGTAAGTGGAGGAAAGGAGAACATATGGCAGATTTACTGTGGAGACAGAAGAGACAGGACTTGACAATATTAGGGTATGAAAGGTAAGAGAGAAGAAAGAGTTGAAGATGATACTGAGGAGGTGAACATGGGTGACTGGAAGCGTGGTGGTTTCTTTCACAGAAATCAGAAAGTTAAGAAGTTTTCTTGGAGTGATATATACAACGGTTGAATCTGAGATGTCTATGGTACATGCAGCTGAGATGTCTATTAGGCAGTTGGTGATGGGAAACTGAAGTTTGATTATATAGATTTGGGAGCTGTCTATGTAGAAGTATCGGTTGAATCCAAGAGAGCTGATGAGATCACCAAGCAAGACACTGTAAAATGAGAGCATGGCCCAGGACAGAGCCCTGCAGCATACCAACACAGATTGTGGGGCAAGGAGGACTATTCAGCCAAGGAGATTGTAGAAGGATATGCCAGAGAGGATAGAGGAGAACCAAGGGAGCACAGGTTGTGACAAATCCAGGGAGGAAGGTATTTCACAGAAAGGGGGGCTCAATAATATTAGATGTTAGAAGGAAGTCAAGAAAGAAGAGGACTGAGAAAAGGTCATCAGATGTATGTCATCAGATGTTTTTCGCTGCCAAGTTTCAGAGCCCAATCTGCTTTGCATATCTTATACCTGCTGATCCAGTTTATTACCTAATTCAAAAAGCTAATATGTCAATATATTTTCTGAGGATAGGAACACATTGCATTTAGAATGTAAGCACCTTGAAGGCCGGGACTATCTTTTGTACTTGTATTCCTAGTACTGATAAGATATGGAATAAGTACTTAATAAATGCTTTTGATTTGTTTATTCATCTATCTTTTTTTGTAGATTTAATAAATGCTTGTTGAACTTGACTAACAGAGGACTAGGTTAGGAATAGCATATTTTAACAGAGGTGTTATGGAGATAATACCTCTGCCTTTGTTTTTCTAACCCGAGGATCAATAACTTGAGTCTTTGTGCCCTCAAAGCATGTTACTATCTCTACATCCCCCTCTCTACCACTTGGGATAGTTGGCACCTGTTGCACCCAACTGTTTCATTGGGCCCACCATCCCTAAGATTTTATAAGAACAGGAGTAGCCACTTTGATATATAACCTTTCAAAAATTACCTACCCCTTTTCTAAGTCCTTTAACGACTTCATGATGTGAGTTTCCAGATTATGGTAAGCTATTAGATAAGATATTTTCCAGACAGAAAGGATATTATGGTATTTCTTCAATTATACCATACAAATAGCTACCCAGGCTTATGATATAGGCTGGCCCTGCTTGTACAGTGAGAGGTGGAATGGCAAATACCCTCACTCTGTCCTACCAACCCAATCTCCATTCTGAAAGGCCTACCTAATAAAGCTTCAGAGGAGTTTTAGCCAATAATTGTATAGCTTACCTAGAACTCTCAGACTGGCTGATGATGATACTGAACCCATGTCATTCACAGCTATACAAGTGTAGATACCATCATCTTCTGTGGTCACACCGATTATTTTCAGAGTGGCCTCTCCTAAGTCACTGTCAAACATATGAATGCACAGATTAGAATTTTTTTTTGTCACGAAGCAGACACTGGAAACTTAACTTACACCTGTCATTCCTGCTAGATCTTTATCTTTCCTGTATGTCTACTTGAGACTTTCAGAAACTCAGTACAGATCTACTGTGGAGGTTGGGAATGTATGTTATGTACACTTGTGCATACACACACACACACACACACACACACACAGACGCACTGCCCAAATGGAGAGAGGCAGTGACATGTAATGGATGGAGAGCCTGCCTCCGGATCCAGGAGATGGCCTCAAATCCTTCCCCTGACACTTATTAGTCACATGATCATGGGCAAGTGACAACTTTTCAAGCACTGGGTGACCGCTTAGGATTTCTACACTCAGTCAGTTACTTTGATGGAGAAAGCTCCCATACTAGTAGTCTTTTCCACAATAAATGCATAGATCCTTCCTATAGTCAGGTAAATACAGTGAAAACAGGTGTTAAATTTTTTTCTTAGCCATTTTCTATCACACACTTCTCTTAGTAAATAAAACTAACATGAAAATAAGAATTGGTATACCTGTATGAGATGCTGTAGCGTCCATTATTGGTCAATGTGTTGTGTTCGGGGCCCTTCCAAATTATTGAAGCTTTGGGGCGACCACAAACTCTACATCTAAGAACGATGGTCTCTCCTGTCTCACATGTTACCTCACTCAATGGTATTATAAATTCTGGGGGAACTGAAAAGGAGAATGAACAAATTAATTATCAACTGAACTACCTAGTTCTTCCATGTCCTCCTTATGATGCCCCAAAACAAAAGAATAAGGATATTTAGTACAAATAACTATGTAAGTCCTAAATTCCAAAAAAGAAAATATCCCTTTAGGACCTTTCAATGGGTTAAAAATTCTCTTCCCCCCCAATTACTATGAATCCTAGAAACCAAAAAATGCAACTTACCATCATAAATGTAGTTGGGATTAAGAAGCTGAAACAGAAAAACAAAACAAAATAATTATTATCATCCAAAGGATGGATTATTTTAAGGACCGTCGGTTTCAGTTCCTATATTAGAATTATTTCCTAAAGATATAAAATGGAATAATTTGACCTAGAAATAAAAATGATGAAAAATGGTTTTTCATTATTTTGGACACAAAGTGGAAGCTTCACACCACACCGATTTTATGCTTTGTCTTGAAAAGGTTTTTGTCTCACCTCCAGCATAAAATTGATGCTTAAACTTAGGATGCTTTTTTCCCCTTTCAATTAAAGGACTTCTTTTTCACAATATTATTATAGTACAAATTGTTTTCCTCGGTCTACTCCACTCGACATCAGTTCATAAGTCTTCTCTGAAATTGTCCTTTTCATAATTTCTTATGGCAAACAATATTCCATTATACTCACATACCATAATTTGTTCCACTATTTCCCACTGATTGGCACCCTCTGAGCTTTCAGTTCTTCTGGACATGGATAATGTGGGAATTTGACTTCCTTGACTATGCATTTAGTAACAAGGGTTACTATATCTAACATATTTGTGACAAGGGTTTTGACTTGGAGGTGGCAGACAGCGAAGAAAAGAAAGAAAATAAATGCTTAATGGAAAAAATAAAATTTAACTAAGAAAAAGGAAAAGGCATTTTTTTTGACACACCCTCTTCCCCAGCCAAAACAAACTATTACATTAATTCTATAGGTTTCAAGTTCTTTAGGTACCTCGGCCCAACTTATGTCATATTTATTTTTGTATCACCAGTGTCTAGGAAAGTGCTGTGGATATATTTCACATATAGAAGGCAAATCAAAAGGTTTCCCTTTTTTTTTTTTAAAGTGAGGCAATTGGGGTTAAATGACTTGCCCAGGGTCACACAGCTAGTAAGTGTTAAGTGTCTGAGACCAGATTTGAACTCAGGTACTCCTGACTCCAGGGCCAGTGCTCTATCCACTGCACCACCTAGCTGCCCCTCCTTTTTCTTGTCTAATGAAAACTCCCAATCTCTACGGCTCTAAGGTCTGAAGGAATATGATTATAGTAGATTAAAGTAATTTAGAGCTAAGATTAACCCTTTATGGGAATATTTATATTTTAAAAGATAAAATGACAACTCAAATGGAATAAAAAGGAAAGCCATTGCCTATTTGGTTTCTTAGTGTAAAGAAGAGTACAGCTGACGTTAGGTGCTTTTCTAGTTCCCCTTCTCCATCCCTTTCACATGTTTTGGAGCTTTCTTTTTACTACCATCTCACCAGGAGGCAGTATATATAATGCCATGGATAGGCTTAAGCAACACCATTGGCAAAGCATAAAGCATTGGAAGGAGGAAACGAAAAAAAAAAAGGTGGAGGGAGAAGGAAGGGAATGGAGAGTATAGAGGGAGTGATAAGGAGTAAAGGAGGGAGGTAAATGGCAGGCTGGCGATTATGGTATAGGCTGTAGGTCTCTGATATAATGGCATGCAGTGAACAGTGGAACAGGGCATGGTTACTACAAATGCATTTGATTTAGCAACTGCATGTTTCTGGCTGTCCTTTGCTTGGTGCTTGACTAATGACTGTAGCATATGCATTTGGAAGAACACTTTAGGACTTCCAGAAGACACTTTCACTGACCTTCACAGAAACTTTGTTGGTAAGTCCTTCTCGTGATTTGCGGTAACCATTTTCTAATTTGCCTTCCCTTTTGCCGTCTTTATCTTTTTTCTCAGATTTTTTCCTTAAACGGAGTGCTGTGTGCCAAGATGTTGACTTCCTAGAGGAAAAGAAAATGTTCTGTTAAATACTGTTGCTTTTTTTCAGTGTTCTACAAAGTGTCTTTGGAAGAACATTCATTTGACTGACAGAAAATTTTGTAGAAGAAAAATATTAAGCTGATGGGTATGAAGAGCCAAGCAAAAAGCACTCAGCTAAAGAAATTTTCCCCTGCTTTAATATAATAACAAAATCACAAGAATTCAATATCACCAGTCTCATATTAAAAAACCCATATACAATAGAAGTTGAAATTTTAAGAATTGAAATATAAAAAGACCTACGAAAGGACTTATTTTCCCTTGGAGACATTAAAAAAATACAATAATAGGAATCCTTGCATCTGATCATAGATTTGAGAAAGCTATGCTGATCAAAATAAAAAGATAATGCAGCTCACAGAAACCTAGGAATGTTATGGGAGAATTGACCTCTAATCAAACCTTTTAAAAAAAAAAAAACAAACAAGCAAGATCTAGGGATTTAAGAGTTCTTCCCAGACTGCTAAATGCACATAATTATGCTAAGTTACTACTGAGTGGCAGTTAGTAGTCCAAACTGCATGGAAACATGACTGCATTTAGTTAGTAATATAATTGCAATGAACACTGTAGAGACCGATCAGTTTTAAAGTCTATTCATTTATCCTGTTGGAAACTGGTTGCCTTTTCATCTTTAAAGACCCCTTTATGCTTTGTTTTATGGGACCAAGCAGGGGATTCCATCGGGCCAACTTTCTACAACAGCAGAGTATAGCTCAGAGAAACTCAGGAGAGAAAGAAGTTTCATTATTGCTATAATGAAGCCAAAAACCAAGTTCCATTTAAATATATGTTTACTGCAACCACTGATGGATTTCCAATTTTTTAATTATTGGGATGGACCAAGGAAGCTGATTTTCACAGATAAATTGTAGACCCAGTTTCTTTCTTGCAGTCATGCCTCAAAAACTACCCCTGTAGACATATGAATTACATAACACTGGAACATGCATTAACATTTTTAGAGACCGTGGGCAGAGTAAATTTCCTTTAGGATAACATATAAACTTTTTGCTCTTCCCCGTATGTCACATGACCTCTCCTATGTCTGTGCCTTTGTACAGGCTGATGCTTGTGCCTGGGATGAATTCTCTCCTCACCTGTGTCTGTCGCCCAGAATCCCCTGGTGCCTTTGTCTCAGCTCAACTGCAAACTCCTAGCAGCAAAAGGCCTATTCTGAGCCTCTCCCCACAAGACATTACTTTGCATTTTGCATTACTTATCTGCATTCATGTCATTTTCCTCAAAGAGAACGTCAGACTGTTTTGATTTTAATCTCTGCATCCTAGGGCTTCACATAGGAACTGGCACATAGCAGAGGCTTAATCAATGCTTGTTGAATGAATGTGAACTGAAAAATCTATTCACTGCTGAATGTAGAATAATGATTTCCTAGCAGACGGATGAGTTTCAGGGACAAATGCACCAGCCCTCGCATTATAAGCATCAAGTTTGAAACTGGGATGTGATACTTATTAACTGTGTGATCATAGATGGGTCATTTAAGTTGTCTGAGCCTCAATTTCTTCATCTATGAAATGAACATAATAATATTTGCATTCTTGACTCCACAGAATTATGCTGAGGGAGGTGCTTCATCAACCTGAAAGTATCATAAATGTAAATTTTTATTATCACCTCTGCATTGATTGTACACTATTTTCTGGATTATATATCACAATTAGAATTATATTTTGAAACATTAACAGACCCCCCAAGTCTTTTCTTCAAATGTAATTCCTATTTTGTTGTTAATCTCACTGGCCTCATATGTCCCTATTTTTCTTTCACTCCCCCCCACCCCCTTTTTTAACCACCCTCCAACTCCTTTTATGAAATCAGAGAGATGCTCACTTCATAGTGCCATCAGGGTTCTCTATGATGACTGCACTGGTATGCCCCAGGACATAGCCGGGAATCCAGCCCTCTGCTGCGGGACATTGGTCAGTGGCGGCTCGGAACACCAAAAACATGTTCTGTTGATTGCTGGCTAGAATTTGCACGACCTCTCCTTGATAGACATTGATCTCATCCTCCTTCACTGCCGTGTAATCGTGTGTCACCAGCATGGTGGAGATATTGCTACTGCTGCTACTTTCACTCTACAAAAGGAGAGGGGACAAAATGTAATGCTGACAACGATGAAACCAGCTGTTAGTGTGCACCATGGCTACACAACTTAGAGTCACACACAAAATCTAGAGAGAAAGAGTAATCTGGGCTTTTCCTTCAGACCTCCTTTAGCTCATCTCAGTCATCTTTTGCAACAATAACCACAACAAGAACAACAAATCCATATGCCTCTAGAATGGTGTTTAAGAAGCCTTAACAAAATTAGACCCATTACTAAGTGTCTGTTCATTCTGAAGGGTTGAATGATGTCACAGGCTTATCTTTGTTTTGTTTTCTGACAGAACATCATTCTTCTGGAGATTGATGTTGGAAAACTACGGACAACATAATTTTAAGGAACCCTAGTAGTCAAATATAACTGTGATTGTTGTGTGTGTGGGTGGTAGGTACACGTGTGTCTGTATTTTAAAAAATAATAATTTTTTTTTTAAAAAGTGATGAAAGTTGATAATTCTATTTGTCTTATGGGTTGGGTACAATGGAGGCATCTCAGTCTAAAATCAGTTCCAAGAAGGCACATTATGGGCACCAAATGACTTAATTTCTTGATATGCAGCCAATACATTTAAAAATATTTTTTTCTGTGTCTTTTTCTTGGCAAACTAGAATATGCAACATCTGGAAATCCAATTGCCTACCATTTTGCTTTCATGCAAAGCTCCGGTAGGGATTGTGGTCTACCTAATATGCCCTCAGAGACCAAGGTCCTATGTGTACTCTGACAGTAGATTTATATCGTGCAGCATGGCAGAGTTGGCATATGTGCTGGCAGCTAATGCTACAGAATAGTTTATCTCATGCATTCACTAGCTAAAATATAAGTGACTGAAAACACTATGAGGAGTCCTTTATCCCATAATTGCCCTTTCCTCCCTTCTTTTGTTCTCAAAAAAAAAAAAAAAGACCCAGGATAGGAAAAAAAAAGCCAGTATACTTTTGACAGGGATGAATGATATATAATTTTGCAAAAACTAAGTCCTGGAGAATGAATACCTAAGAGGTAAAACCACCTTCATTCTTCAGCCATAGTAGCCAGATATTTGCCAAAGGGTTATCATCATAATGTCCCATATGTTTGCGTTGAAATTGTGTGTATGGGCTTGTGCTACACGGCCACTGGTCCATCTGTCCCAGACTCTTCAGTGGAATGGGTATAAGTTGCTGAGTGGAAGAAGGGAGCAGAGGATGCCCATCATTTTCCTGCCACCTTGCTGTGCAAATGCACTTCTAGTTTGAGGGCGAGTACTAGGCTTGGAGTCAACAAACCTCGATTCAGTCCTGCTTTGTAATATTTCCTAGCTGTGTGATTGACCGTGGGGAAGTCACTTAACCTTCCTCAGACTCAGTTTCCTCATCTGTAAAATAATGCACATAGGATTCACCTCTCAAATTGCTGAGAGAGCAAATGAAATGATGAAAGGCTTTGCAAACCTTACAGCAGTATTGATATATTATCTGTTATTATTATCGGTGGTACAGCAGGGAGGAAGAAGCAGAAACTAGTGGCTCTTAAAATACACCTTGACAGATGCTTCTTTCACCATCCTTCACTGCCATCCTGGGAAGTCAACCCCCTTTGATAACTGCTGAATGATGTAGAAATTCCTTATACATGGAAGCCAACATTCTCTGCTCCTGCTATCCTGCCATTAGAAGATTTTGTGGTTTCAGGAACCAGGGCTATTGTCAGTTAAGGCACTGATCATCTTTAAAACCATTCATTTGGCTCTGTCGGAAATTTGCTAGTAACAACATTCCAAAAATGAGTGAGCTAGTATATTTCTTCCTCCTAATTCAAACATAGCATTAAAGGAATTTTGGTTCGGCATGACCAGACTCTGTCTCTCATTGATCCGCTATGTTCCCCTCCTCTGAAAGTAATTTAAATCCCCCTATCCCCTTCCTATTTGAATGTGTTTTAAAAGCTAATGTACGGGGGGGGGGGGGCAGCTAGGTGGCACAGTGGATAGAGCACCAGGCCTGGATTCAGGAGGACCTGAATTCAAATCCAGCCTCAGACACTTGACACTTACTAGCTGTGTGACCCTGGGAAAGTCACTTAACCCTCATTGCCCCATGCAAAAAACAAACACCCCCCCCCCCCCAAAAAAAAAGCTAATGTATGAGTGAAGAATGGAATGAGGGACTGATATCCTTACCTCAAAGCCTCAACTGGATAGTATAATGTCACTCACCTAGAGTACTGAAAAAATTTCCCAAGTATGTCTAACAAGTGCTAAAGCCCTGAAAATAGCCTGTAGGGGCTACTTTTATGATATTCAACCATCAATGTGGAGTACAATGTCTAAGAGTACTGGTAGGGATTAATCAGTATATTGATAACAAATAAAAATGGCAAAGATGTATTCTAATTTTGTTGAAAATTATGCAGCTTTGGTATCCTATTTATAAAATTCCTTTACTTTTAACTATTTTTGGTCTGCCACTAAAGACAGATTTGTAAATGATAGAATGTTAGAGTTGGAAAAGACCTTAGAGATCTAGCTAATACTATCTCTTTTTTAGAGATGAAGAACTGAGTTCCAGAGTGGTTTAGCTGACTTACTAATAATAACCCAGAGTTAATGGTAGAACCTGAATTAGAACACAGTTCTTCTGACTCCCAGCTCAAAGATCTTTCTGTGACATGATATTTTAAATGTGTTCAACCACCATTAATTTAAGTGTTGGAGATTTTCTCTAGAAACATTTCTTTAGAAAAATGTTATAGGCAAAAATAAAACCAATTTAATTCAATTATGGCAAAATATGTAAAATATACTTATGTAATTTTTATTTTTTTTTAAAAAATGGAATCATATGGGCAGCTAGATGGCGCAGTGGATAGAGCACCGGCCCTGGAGTCAAGAGTACCTGAGTTCAAATCCGGCCTCAGACACTTAACACTTACTAGCTGTGTGACCCTGGGCAAGTCACTTAACCCAATTCCCTCACTAAAAAAAAAAAAAAATTAAAAAATGGAATCATAGAATAGTTTTATAATTGTAAAATTAAACTATTTTTCTTTAAAAAGGTTCACATTTTATTTACATCTTTTGTTTTGATTTCATAGTGCTCAAACTTAATTTTCAAGCAAGTGAATCAAGGGATAAAATATTTGGAAGAGTGCTAGAGTTAGAAGACCTGGGTTCAACTTCCCAATCTTGTACTTGCTGGCTTGTATGACCTTTGGAGAGTAGTCTCACCAGTGTGTGCCTTCATTTACTAGTCTGTAAAAAGAGGGCACTGAACTAGATACCAAGGTTCTTTCAGATGCTTTTTACTGAAAATGAAGTGGGAAAGACTCAGGATTTAGGAGGAGAAAGTTATTTTTAACTTTAATGGTCAAATGATAAACATTTAAAAACCGATCTATGCCATGATATATGGTATTTACAAAACTAGAAGGAAAATTAGTGGTTTTAGTTTTCCAGGTTTGGTAGAAGAATCCTAGGTACCTTCTCCAAACTCTCACCTCATTGATGAGGCCTTCCCTAGGTGTAGGCTGTAGGGTAGGCAGTGTTACCTCCCCATAATTACTGTTTGGTAGTTGCCACTTCTCTTGGCATAACCATTTGAGAAGAGAAAAGAGGAGCAAACCTTAAAAAATGAGGTTTCTCTTCCCCCTGTCCCTTCCGTGATTTCTGTATCAATAGGGCATGTTTGACATGTAGCTTATTTTACCTTAGAATATAAATTCCTAAAAAGAAGGAGCAGTTTTGTGGATATCAGTCTGAGTAAGCTTGTTAAGAACCTAAGAATCACCAAGAATAATATACTGTGTGGTTAGAAGTTGTCCTTTCCATCCTCTAAAATTTATATTGCAGTACTGTGAAAAATCCTTTTTTAACATTTTTTTTTTCAGATAATGAGAAAGTGTTGAAGTCAGACTGAGGCTAAGTCCTGGTCCCTGTCTACTTTCATAAGGACATAGTTTAAGAATAGGCCTAGGAATTCCAGTTTTAATACAAGAATATTGTGTACCTTGTAAGGTGGGCCAATTCATCTTACTTTTTTCATTATTTTGCATATGTGCGAAATGAAAACTACCTGCCCATTTAACATGTTACTTAAGATAAATTACTCTGTGAAACATCTTGAAGGTTTTTAAAGGGCCATAAAAGCTAAACAATTATTGCTATTCTCAAAATTGAAAAAAGATTAGATTCTATTAACAGAGATTAAGACTACATTGCAAAATAAGCACCAAAGACCAGCTTCTTAAATCTTTTGACCAGTTCAATCTAAAAATTAAATTAAATGCTATTTTTGAAGGAAAAAAAAAAGATGAAACCAATTTAATGTAAATGAACCCTTAACAGAAGACCAGAAGGAAAAGAGAATACATGCAAAGCGAGGTTGATTTTTTCCCCAGGTAGAAATACCTTTTTCTTTTTTTTAAAGGAAACATACATGAGAGATTTTAAAAGAAATCAGAACATCTAATCATTAAAATAGTTCTTTCAAGTGCATGCTTTTAGAAAAGTGTTACAGGCTAAGTGATCAGTTACTGAAACTAGGAAGGAGCTGTGCAGGATAGTAAGGAAACCCGAAAAATAAAGGAAAAAAACCCACCACATCAACCAACCGACCAACCAATCAACGAACCAACTTGCAAACACAACATTGAAGTGAGAAGTGAACAAGGACTTCAAGGCACCAGAACACTCCTCTCACACAGGAAGGGGTGTTGCCACTGGCAACCGACTGGGTGGGTCAGTGGGCACTAAAATGTCACAGGCCCCCTGGTGGTAGTTGCTGTTTCCCTGGGGTGTGGGGGAGGGGGATGTCACCCAGAGTCTCTTGATAATCCTGCTTTGTCCCCTCCCCCTACAAAAATATGCAGATGGTAGACTCTCCAGATGCCCTCAAACAGTCTCTCTCTCTTCTGGAGTGAAACTCTGGGTGGAGAAAATATTTCCACTTGACAGATTACTTTTTGGCAGCACTTCCACTTTCCCCCCCACCCGTTTTGTCTCAGTTTACTTTGCTCTGAGTTGTTAGTTGGAAGTTTTCTTGACTTTTTGTTTTTTTAAAAAATTCTCTCAGCAGATGAGTAAAAAAAAATGCTGCAAAGTCAATTAGGGCTGAAGGGAGCAAAACCAAGCAGAATAGCAAGTGTAAAGTACAGGTCTCACTTAAATAAAAGAACCACAAATGTCAAATAACTCCCATCCCCTCAAAACAAAAACAAAAACAAGTATGAGGGAGGGAGGCAGAGGGGAAACAAAAAAAACCCCAATACATTCTGCTAGCTGGAAATAAAACATTTAATGATGGCACATTCAGGAGGTTAATTATCTGCCTTCTCTAATTAGGAAGATGAAAATAGAGCAAGGAGAGCAGTTAGTAGAAATCAGAGCGAGTGATCTATGTTTTCAGCAGAGGCAAAGGAATCACGACTATGGTTAGAAGGCTTTTGTATTCCTGTGTCTGTATACATAGGGCTCAGATCTGGGGTTTATGTATACACACACACTCACACATACATAGGAGCTATATATGTGTCTAATGTGTCAAGGTACAGGAGGCACTGCGACAGTTGATTATTTCAGAGCAGGGCAGCACTGGAGAGCCAGAAGTTAGTACGAAGGAGAGTGATGGTAACACGGGAAGGTTTTAGAAGAGCTCGCAGGACAGAAGTGCTCCGCGCTCTTACCCCATTACTCTGGGTGGAGTGCACTGACTGCTCGCTGGTCGAGGAGCATGTGCTCATGCGGTCTGTGTCCTTGCTGTGTGACGAATGGCGATGGACTTGCCTCTGGAGGGAGTCACTGTCCCCGGGAAAAGTGAAGGAGCCAGGGCGGCTGACGGGAGACGCTGGGATGGAGCTCCAAAAGGAGCCCCCCTTCTGAAGGGGGCTGCTGGGGGGGAATAACTCCTTGCCAAAAGGAGAAGGGAAAGTCGTGGAGAGGGGAGAGTTCAACGGCGAGATGGCTCCGGGTCTCGGCTTCCCCAGGGTCAAGGATCCCACGTTGCACCTTGAGCGATTGTCCTCCAGGCTCCCTCGAGTTTCCTTTTGAGGTCCATCCTGGGTCGGGCTGGAGACATTCCCAGGGGTCTTCCGGGGACTCTCCATCACTTTCATCTTGGGAATTTTCTCCGCTTCTCTCTCAGGACCCTCTGGCTCTCTACTGGGAGGATGCCTGTGTGGCTGGCTGAGGCCAGTGTCTAAGGAGGTGTTGCTGTGAGATGGCAGGGAAGGGCTGGGGATGGACATACCTGACATCTTGTCTGCCTCTGCCTGGGCTGAGGCTGCAGAGGAGACCAGGACTGGGGAGTGGTGTCGGACAGGCTGCGGGATCCGGGACGGCCTGCTGCGGCTGGAGCTGGGGATTCCGCTGCAGCTGCCGGGGCCGCCGCTGTGGTTGCTGCTGCTGGGACCGGGGCTGCTGCTACCGCCGCCACTGCCGCCACCACCGCCACTACTGCCGCCGCTGCCACCACTGTGGTTCCTCTGATACTCGATTGGTGAAGTCAAGGCTGGTGGAAACAGGAGAGAGACAAGAAGGTTCAGCATGGGACCAAGGGAGGAACAACCTTCGAGACAAAGAAAGAGCAGGTGTAATGAGGAGTCAGTCACAGGATAATCCTTTCAACTTCATATGGCGGAGGTATGTGAAAAACTGAAAAGTCAGTGCTGATGGTACAATGGATAGAGCGCTGGGCCTGGAGTCAGGAAGACATGGATTAAAATCTGGCCTCAGATACTTACTCACTGTGTGAAGAATACTATTACTACTAATAGCCACTAAAATGTATATACATTAGCACTGTGCTAAGAGCTTTACAATTATTGCCTCATTTCATCCTCACAACCACCCTGGAAGGTAAGTGCTATTATTATCCACATTTTACAGATGAAGAAACCAAAGCAAACAGAAGGGTAAGTGATTAGCCCAGGGTCACACAGCTAGAATTTGGGCAAGTCATTTCTCCTCTTCTTCAGCTGTAAGAATGGGATACTAATGGCACCTGCCTCCCAGGGATTGTGGTGAGGATCAAATGAGGTAATATTTATACAAGTGCAAAAAGTAGATACTACTATAAATGCTTATTCCCTTCCCTTCTCCTATCTACACAAAGCAGAAAAACAAAAGATCTTATGTGGTAAAATGTCCTTATGTGTAAAGGAACCAGGTTATTTGTCCAACAAAACTGGTGCACACACAGGGTAGCAATTAAAATCCAATGTGCAAGAGATGGCAAGGTAAACAAAGAAGTGGATACTGAAGGACTGAAGTGTCATGGGGAACAATTCAGCATGTCACTTTTGCATTTTTGGTCAAAGAAGAGAAGTTAGACCTGACTGAAGCAAGGGGGATGGTTTTACATGTAAAAAGAAGGGCCCATCAGAGGCTAGACTCTCCAGCGACTTTCTTGTCACAACAAACTGAAAGTCACCATCTCAAATGTGTGCTTTTCAAGTGGTCATCAGGAAAAAAAAATTGACCGAAGTCTAATCCCTTGGATAGTCCTCGCCATGCTGGCAGAATTAAGTATTGTTATGGTCATTTGCAAAGATAAGTCACTGGGAAGAATCTGTACCAAAGGCTCTCAGCCAGTTGGGATGGATGCTGAATATCAAGTTCACCTCTTCCTACTCTACTTAAACACCTCACACAGCCTCTTTCATAAAAACACCTGGAGAATGTAGGATATATAGGAGTCTGAATGGCAAGAATTCGTGATTCTGTTTGGGTGGTAATTTCCTCCACTTTGCAGACTGCCACCCATCTTGTAAATGATTAGCTAAGTCTTGGAGGGATAGCTAGGTGGCATACGGATAGAATGCCCAGCCTGGAATCAGCAGACTCATCTTCTGAGTTCAAATCCAGCCTCAGATGCTTACTAGCTGTATGATCGTGGGTGAGTCACTTCACTTTGTTTGCCTCAGTTGTCTCATCTGTAAAATGAGCTGGAGAAGGAAACAGCAAACCACTCAAATATCTCTGCCAAGAAAACCCCAAATGGGGTCCCAGAGACTCAGACACAACTGAAAATGACTGAATTTGCTTTTGTAGTACATATTAGAAGCTTAATTTGAACCCAAATCTTCTTGACTCCCAAGTGTACCATTCTAGCCACTACTTGACAAGAGTACCAATTGAAAAAAGTCCCTGACAGTTGCTGCTTTAGAGAAACGTGGTGACTAAAGGCCATTACCTGAGTTGGGTAGTGATGATCATATGACATATTGCATTTGGAGAATGATGCTGCTTTAAAAATACCTTAGTTTTTCTCCTGCTAGCAAGATGCTTTACTACCATGGCCCACTCATGATTGCAATTGTGGTAGCAATTCTCTCCTTTACAGAAGTGACCATTAAGGATCTGAATATCATTGAAGCTCCCATCTAGCCCTGGGTCTTTAATCCTGTGATCTCCTAAGTTCTACTCATTAGGCATTTCTATAGAGGCTACCACTTGGAAGGAATAGGAAGACAAAACACATGTATAGAACTTGTTTTCATGTACATATGAAGGAGTCAAAATGCATCCTAGGGGCAGCTGGGTGGCGCAGTGGATAGAGCACCGGCCCTGGATTCAGGAGGACCTGAATTCAAATCCGGCCTCAGACACTTAACACTTACTAGCTGTGTGACCCTGGGCAAGTCACTTAACCCCAATTGCCTCACACACACACACACACACACACACACACACACACACACACAAATGCATCCTAAACACATTTTATCGATCCCCTGAAATGCAGTCACTATCAAGACTATTTCTAATTGTAACTGCAAAAGACCTTTAGAAAAGAATGATTGGAGATCTGCAGTCTGGACATGATACTCGGGTTAACACAAATCTCATTACAAGTGCCAACATTACTATTTAGCCAAAGATGCTAAATGACCTTTATATTTTGCTGAGTGATTATTTACCCCGCCTTCCTATAAGTTACACAGTGTGGAGGTGGTGTTATTATGACAGTGAACACTTAAATCAGCACTGTTAGTTTTGGGTGTATTCTCAGAATACAGGCACAAAATGTTCTGCCAATCGATTATCTTCCAAGCTGTGGGCTTAAGACAAAACGTTTTAGAAAAGCCTTCTGTCTTATGTTCTTCAAAGATGATTCAGGAAAAAGGACAATTGTAGCCTGCTGCAAGGGAAGAGAAGTTAGCTGCAACTCTAGGACACTGAAGTCAGTAGCCAAAGCTAGGGCCACAATTGTGTTTCATTGGACCCATTTTCTTTCCAGTTATTTTGTAATTCTTCCATGATAACTCATTCCCTAAGAATGACAATAGCAGCTCTTGTTTCTTAACAGAGGGTGGAGGTGTGTGGGTTGGAAACACTGTTTAGTGGTTGGAATGCAGGACTCTCCAGATCCATTTCCAAATGTGTAAATGTTCTCCACCCCCACCATGAGATTTTGGCCAGTGTCCTTTAAATGTTCATGCACCTAGCAACACAGGGAATCTTGCCAATATTATAGCACTATCACAAGGTTTACAGAGTTATCAAACACTATTTTTTAAATTAGAAATGAAAACCCAATGGACAGTTTCACTTCACTTAAGGTATCTGACCAACTGAAAGCTAGGATGGAAGATATTTCCCACCAGACAAAAGGAAATAAGGTGTGTTTTGGGGGTAAGAAGGGAGGGGAAGATTCGGCCATCTTAAAGGAGCAAGTGTAATTAATTACTTTACCATTTAAAAAGTTGCGCTGGTTTTCCAAAATTTGGTTAATTTCATGGATCCATGTTTGCCGAACCCCTGGGCTGGAGGAATGTAAAACAAAGGTCTCCAGGACATCCCCTGTTCTTGATGTCAGTGCAAATTTACAAGGATCATTGTCCACATTTTCCTCCAAGCAAAGACAACTCACCTACAAGTAAGAAAAGGGTTTGTTACAAATTAATTCTAGTAACAAAAGGGGCTGTTCCTCATTTTTCAAGAATACTTTAAACAAAGGTTAAAAAAAAAAATCTCTTTTCTTACTGAGCCACAATCTAATGTGTCCATACCTGAGTTTCAAGGTATTTGCCATTGCCACTGACTGGGGATTTTTAAAAAAATTTCAGGTGGTGGGGGAAAGAATCAGAAATTTCACCTGTGGAGGAAATTTCTTCCACTAACACGGGTCAGCAAATCATTTTCCATTCGAGTTTTATATACTTGCATGGGCAAGGAGAGGTTAAGTCACTTGTCTAGGGTCATGAAGACAATGTGGGTCAGATGTGAGCCTTGAACCCAGGTCTTCCTGATGCCAAGGCTGGCTTTCTGTTCCCTATGCCATAATGACCTTCTGACGACAACACATGGTTTGAAGATGACTTAATTAGTGGATTAGGCAAATACGCTAGAAATGTTATTGCAAGGTATATAAGTATGATGGAAATGATGGCTCCAGTATACTCTCCTTTGATCAAATCATGTCTAGGTTACTATGTTCAATCCATGGTACCATATTTTAGGGGAATCTGACAAACTGTAATATGTCTACAGGAGGAAGAAGATAATGATGGGGCTTGGAAGCATGCGAAAGGTGATAGGTAGAATCAATTAGGGATTATTAGCCTGAATTAGAGAAAACATGGGGGTATCATTATACTTTCTTTATATATTGGAATGGATGTTATGTAGAAAGATTAGACTTATTCTGACTGATCCTACTGGATCAAGACCCTATTGGGCAAAATGAGGATAAATGGTTGGGATGTATTAGGTATAGAGATTTTGGCCCAGTGTAAGAACTTCTTAATAATTATAGCTACAGGAAAACAGAATATGTTGTCTCATAAAGAAAATACTAAATTCCTGAGGTTTTCAAGCTAAGGCTGAATCACCAATTGTTGAGGATGTCAAAGGGGCCATTCATGTAATAGGCAGGGGGCTGGACTAGGTAACTTTTAAATTTCTAAGTTCACAGGATCATACATTTAGAATTGGAAAGAACCTAAGAGGCCACTGAGTCCAAGTTCCTATTTTACAGATGAGAAACTGAGCTCAAGAAAGGTTAATTGACCTGCTCTGCATCACACAGCTAGGATCTGAGGAATAATTTGAACCCAGGGCTTTGTGATTTTAAGTTTGACACACTCTCTACTATGTCACGTTGCCTCTCCTTTACTATTTTGTGATTTCACTGATTCTATGAAAGTTAGAAAACAGGAATAACAAAACAACAAACAAAAAAACCCTCTCCTTGTTGGGTGCTTTGGTTGTCATAGTTAAACATTCTGTCTGCAAACCTCACTCCCCCCTCACCCCAAAAAAGAAAATGGTCATATTCTTTGAGAACCTTTAATACATTTCATAAAGTCCCACTCTGATGCCTTGTCATAGAGTGGAAGTGACCTCGGCTTCTAGAAGGCAGGTTTTCATAGTTTCTACTGGGTTACAAAACTTTAAGTAGGGACCTGGCAATAGCCTCAATGCGTGGTCCGAGGGCAGCTGGGTAGCACAGTGGATAGAATGCCAGGCCTGGAGTCAGGAACACTTGAGTTCAGATCTGGCCCCCAGATACTAGCTGTGTGACCTTGAACCAGTCATTTAACCTCAGTTTGCCTCAGTTTCCTTATCTGTAAAATGGGGATGATAATAATAGCACCTACCACCCAGGGTTGTTGTGACGATCAAATTAGACGATAATTGCAAAGTGCTTAGCACAATGTCTGGCACATAGTAAGTGTGAGATAAATGTTAGTTATTTTGTTAGCATCATCACCACCACCATCATCATCCTCCTCATCATCTAGGCACACACCACTCCCTGCATTCCTTATTGTCACATGCACTTTTTTTTTTACATGATACTTAAAGGGTGAGGACACAGATATGATTTAAAAAGTGGATATTCTTATGATGGAAAAAGGACTGGAAACTTTGGACTAGTGACTGTATATAGAAGTCATTTGATTCAGACAATAAGTTGAGAGAAGTGGGAAAAGAGGAATCCAAATTAAAGCTACTGAAATATAATTATGAATATAATTTGTTGTTTAAATTATATGCATAATTATAATATAGGTATCTTATATAAGCAAAAGAAGTACTTTAAATGTATTATCAAAATTCAAGGGTCAAGGTCCACATTTCACAAAAAGAAAGAAAAATGAGTTATATTGTGCAAAGTAGGTTTAATAGCTTTTGGGAATACAAATGCATGTACCTCTCCCCCCTCCCTGATGCACATGTGAACACACATTACCTTGATGCTATTTTTAAACAAGAATCCTGGCATGGAGAAACCTTTTTTTTTGTCAAGTGGCTCACTGAATATAACGATTTGCTCAAAGAGAAAAACACGTCTCTCTTTGCATCGAGGCAGAAGACCTGCATCCTGGTCTGTGACCAAAAATGTGTCCTGTAGAAGCAGCTTACCCTGGGCTACAATTTTACCCTGCAACAGAAAATTAGAAATTAGATTTCTTAAAGTGTTGACTAGTCTCTCTCAAACCAAAATAACATTCCTTCTCTACTGGTGACAAAAATTAATCTACAGATCTTTTTAAAAAAGCCTAATTCTCACTGTTAAAGGGGCTTCTGCTCCACAAAGAGCTGTCCTCAGTTTCCATGTGAAGCTTGGCATATATCATTACCTTTATCCACAAAAGAAATTCATATTATGATACCAAAAAAATCTCGACACAGAATTCTTGAGAAATGCAAATAAAACCTATTGTTCTTTATCAAAACACCTGTCCAGAAGAAAGAACCTCTCCACTTTTTATTGGAGGAACAGAATTTAAAAAGGAAAAAACAAAACAAACAAACAAACAAAAACCCCCCAACCAACAAAAATCCAGTTCAAGTTCTCTAAGAATCCCAAGGTAGGGAATGAGTTGATTATTATATAGAATTTCTTGAAATGTAAATTTATTGTTTTATATTGAATCCTCTACTGTGTTCTGCTGGCAATGTTGTTTTTTTTCTTTTCCCATTCTGTATTTAAGTTTAAAAATAAAAAAAAATTTAAAATGCTAAAAATAAGATAAAATGTAAAAAAAAACCCAACAAAAACAAAAACGAGAATGAGTTTGTTACTTATATTGCCTTGAAAAGAAATTTGTAGGATTTATTATGAATCTAAGGTCCTACAGCTCAGCCCTAAAAAAATACTTCTGTTAACCACAAAAGGGGCTGGTTAGCATATGGGTTGGACATTTAGAAGTATAAATGTCTAAAGATAATCCACTTAGAGTTCACATGAGAGTGGGTATTAAATACTAGGGACTAAAAATACAGCCCAACAACAGCAGAGGGCCCCCCCCCCATTCACATTTGCCCAATTCAAAGAGGGAGGGTCCCACAATAGACTGTGAGCTCTAAGGGGGAGATGATCTTTTGACTTTCTTTGCATTGCCAGATACTGAGCACTTCATAAATGCTTACAGATTGACTGGCAACAGTAAATGAACAGAAAAGAAGTCAAAAGAAGAGAAAAGTGTAAGAGAAAGGTCAAGGAAGAGAAGCCCAGAACAAAAGATCAGTTTGGGGAATATGGCACTAATCTAAGACAAAAGGAAAGTCACAGAAGACAAATATCGGTATTACATCAAATCCTTGTAGGCGACCAACATTCATCATGTCGTTGCACCGCTTTGGTACTATACACATGACTTCTACAGCTCTCTGTTGGGAGGGGGAGAAAAGCAAAGAGTGATTCTTTTTTAAAAAATAAAGCATCAAAGAACAATTAATAATTAAATATACAGAAAATAAATTACAATTAAAATACGGTCTAAGAGTTTTCCCCCTTCCCGGTCTCCTACACACTTCCACCCAAATGTGCAAGAAACAAGTAGCAACACTAGAACAATTTAGTTAGTGAATGAAAAACTGCTGGACAGACCACAAACTAATCTGGGTGCTGAGAAGTAAGCAAACCTAGAGAAAAACCCAGGATAAAAAAACAAAAACAAAAACGCATACCTCTAACTCTGTTGTGTCCAGACTAGCTTTTTTGGAGTATTTGAGGAAATCCTGTAAGGCAAAGGGATAGTTATTTGGATTTAAAGCTATGATGTATCTAGTTAAAAACAGATATATCATCACCACCACCACCACTGCTGACATTTATATAGTATTTACTATGTGCCTGGCATTGTGCTAAGTCTTTTACAGATATTATCTCATTTGATCTTCATAAAAACCTGGGAGGTAGGTGCTATTATTATTTCCATTTTATAGCTCAGGAAGCAGAGGCAAACAGAGGTTAAGTGATTTGCCCAAGGTCACACATCTATTAAGTATCCAGGGTCTGATTTGAACTCAGGTCTTCTGGATTCCAGGCCACAAACTCTATGCTCTATGCATGGCATCACTTAGAAGTCTTAAAAAGTTTGCTCTTTTTGTGCTTCAAAAGCATTGAAAAGAGAGACAACAATTTTAAGTTATTTTAACTTAGAATGACTATGTGTTCCTCATGACAGCTATTTCTCCCATCACAGCTAAGTTCCAAATGCCACATCATAAGGATGTGGGAAGAAAATCTATGTTTGCAGTCTACTTTCATGATGTAAGTCTATATAATATTACTCTTATTTACACTTTGGATTTTTAAGTAATCAAAGTTTACCAACAAAAAGGAAATGGTAGGAATTAGAAGCTGTCAAAGATTCTAAAAGCTAATGGCAAGAAGAGGAATAAAATATATTTAAGGTAGGGAGAATAACACCTCACAATTGTATAACACCTTCCATTTACATTGCATGACTCTTCTATGTGTAGAGTTATTATTATCTTGTCTGCCTTGTTAGAATGTGAGCTTCTTGAGGGCAGTGACCATGTTTTTGTCTTTTTTTGTATCCCAAATGCTTGGCACATAGAGTAAATTCTTAATAAATGCTTTCTGATTACTGATAGTTTGCAAAGAATAGGCTCAGTGAGTAAATGGTGATTTGGGATTCAGAGAAATCCAAGTTCAAATCCTGCCTCACTTAATTGTGTGATCCTGGGCAAATCACTTGACTTCTCTTGTGTTCCAATAGTTTTATCTATAAAGTAGGTATAAAAATAGCACATACAGTGTGAGAATCAAATAAGATGACATCTATAAAGTGCTTCGTCAATGTTAAATTGCTATATAAAAACTAGTCACTACTCATTCAATTTTGAAGAAATCCTCCCCCCCCCCCCCCCGCCCCCAACATTTCCTCTCCCAGCATTGGCTACTATCTTCCCATTTCCTCAGAAGGATACCTAACATAGTTTCACCTTTAGTAACAGCTGGTATTTCATAATTCTTTGAACTGGTTTTATTAGCAGATCTGTGAGTTGCAGTCTATGGCCCAGTCGTTGCTTTAAATCCTATGGTTGAAAAAAAGAAAAAAGGTTTTAGTTTAAATAGGATTTTTAATGGCCTTAGTAATCATTACAGTCAGAAAGCTTAACTTTAAAATAGGCAACTAATCTAATCTTCAAGCATGTGAAGACCCACTCTCTGCTCATACATAAATTTCTTTCTGGACCACTTTAAATTCAAACTAGTACAATTTTAGCTTCTTAGAATCCCCAAAGTTTCATACTTAACACTTTCTGAAGCTGTTGTTCCAAATGATTCACTTAGGCTTGCTTAGGTGAATTTTTTTTTTTTTTTTGGTAATGGATTTCTTTTTTTTGGACTGGAAGTGAGCCAGTTTTATCCAAACTGCAGAATGGGACTAGAAGTCAGACAGGATGCTATTCTGAGCCCATGGTAAGATAGAAAGAAAGCCTTCAGCTGAAGAGCGTCTGTGGCTTCAGTTTTAACAGATTCTGAAATCAAGCATCATGGTTTACATTGGCTTCTCCTGTTATTAAAATGTCAGGTGCAGTGCTCCTATCACTTGGTTTGGAACCTAGTCTTCTGACCTTTAACTAAACCTCTTGTGAGGGAAACACTAATTAGAGTTCTGGAATGCAACTGTGTCCAAAGGCCCTCGCTTTTGTCTGTTTTCTGTGACTTACCTCAAAAAATGTGTCAATGTATTCTGAGACAATGTGTTCGGACTTTGGTTTATTTTGACAATAAACTATGTACATGTGCAACCGTCTCTCCTGTGAATTAAATTTAAAGAATAGTAAACAGTCAGCTTAAAAGGGCAAGAGTTTTTTTTTTTTTTTTACATATAAGGTATTTTATTTTTTCCGTTACATGTAAAGATAGTTCTCAACTTTTGTTTATACAGCTTTACAATTTCAGATTTTTCTCCCTCCCCTCCCTCGCCCCTCCCCTAGACAGCAGGTAATCTGATATAGGTTATATCTATATAGATATATAGATATAGATATAGATATAGATATATACACACATATATATTCACATAATAACATTAATCCTATTTCTGCATTAATCCTGTTATAAGAGAAAAAATCAGAGCAGTAATGCAAAACCTTAAAATAGAAAAAAAAAACAATAGCACCCAAAACAAAAGAAATAATATGGTTCAATCAGCATCTATACTCCACAGTTCTTTTTTTTTTTTTTTTTCCTTGGATTTGGAGATCCTCTTCTATCATGAGTTCCCTGGAACTCTTCTGTACCATTGCACTGGTGAGAAGAATATAGTCCATCACAGTAGGTCAACACTCAATGTTGATGATACTGTGTACAATGTTCTTCTGGTTCTGCTCATCTCACTCATCATCGGCTCACATAAGACCCTCCAGGTTTCTCTGAACTCCTCCTGCTCATCATTTCTTACAGCACAATAGTATTCCATTGTATTCATATACCACAACTTGTCCAGCCATTCCCCAATTGATGGGCACCCCCTCAACTTCCAATTCCTTGCTACCATGTAAAGAGCAGCTATAAATATTTTTGTACATGTGGGACCCTTTCCCCCTTCCATGATCTCTTTGGGAAAAAGACCCAAAAGTGGTATTGCTGGGTCAAAGGGTATGCACAGCTTTATCGCCCTTTGGGCATAATTCCAAATTGCTCTCCAGAATGGTTGGATCAGTTCACAGCTCCACCAACAATGAATTATTGTTCCAATTTTCCCACTGCTTCTCCAACATTTATTATCTTCTTTTTTTGTCATTTTAGCCAATCTGATAGGTGTCAGGTGGTACCTCAGAGTTGTTTTAATTTGCACCTCTCTAATCATTAGAGATTTAGAGCATTTTTTCATATGGGAATAGATAGCTTTGGATTCTTCATCAGAAAACTGCCTGTTCATATCCTTTGACCATTTCTCAATTGGGGAATGACTTGGATTCTTATAAATTTGATTTAGTTCCCTATATATTTTAGAGATAAGGCCTTTATCAGAAGTACTGGCCTCAAAAATTGTTTCCTAGCTTTTTGCCTCCCTTCTAATTTTGGATGCATTGCTTCTGTTTGTACAGAAATTTTTTAATTTAATATAACCAAAATCATCCATTTTGCATTTTATAATATACTCTATCTCTTGTTTGGTCAAAAACTGTTTTCCTTTCCAAAGATCTGATAGGCAGACTATTCCTTTCTCTCCTAATTTACCTATGGTATCACTTCTTATGTCTAAATCATGTATCCATTTTGACCTTATTTTAGTATAAGGTGTAAGATGTTGGTCTATGCCTAATTTCTGCCATACTATCTTCCAGTTTTCAAAAGGGCAAGAGTTTTTGGTGAAATATTAACATTTTAAAGAAGAATGATTTAAAAAACAAAGTTTTGTATTAATAAAGCTCTAGAGATATTTCAGCTGTACAAATCAGCTAGCACAGTGTCTGGCAAATAGTAGGCATTTAATAAATGTCTACTGATTGGTTGATTAGACTATGTATTATGATAACACCTTTCTCCACATTTGGTTCATGCGCTGGATTTAATTTTCTTCCTGAAATACCAGAATACTGATTTATATGTTAAGTCCTTAGGACACTGTGAGATTGTTGTTGTTATTTGTCCTTTGTTTACAAAGAGGACCATGACATCAGGGTGATGTCATCACTTGCACTGAATTGGATTTAAGTGAGAGAGGGCTGTGCAAGGTCACCAACCTCACTCTCTCTTTCAGAGATATCTGGGTCCAGTGGCAAAATATACATCAGGATGACTGGAGATGGCCCCAGATGTTTAAGGCAACTGGGGTTAAGTGACTTGCCCAGGGTTACACAGCTAGTGTCTGAGGTGACATTTGAACTCAGGTCCTTCCAACTTCAGGGCCAGTGCTCTATCCGTTGTGCTACCTAGCTATCCACTGTGAAATTAGATAAATTGTCTGATGCCACAGTATAAGTCACTAATAGGATGGGGGGTGGAGGGAGGAAGGAAAAAGTCTTTTCTTTCCTTGGGATGATACAGGGGAAAAAATTATTCCCCTAGTCTCCTGATAGAGTGCTTACAACTTCTGAATTTTGGAAAAATATGTTCCAGTATCCTTAAGGACCAGACTGTGGAGAAGATAAGTCAGGGAACAAGCAAATAAGCCCTAAGGCAAGAACAAGAACATTTTCCCATTGTTAAATCATACAACTAGATGACATGTGCGAACAGCTAAACCCATTTTTAATGCTTTCCACATGTTATTCTTCTAAAGATCCAGTGTAATGCTCAATCCTACTATTTCCCATTAACTATATACTCTCTGTTCAATTAATAAGACTCCTTTCAAAAATAATAATGTTTTATAGTAGAAAGCACATACTTAAGTCTCAAGTAACCAAAATTTCATTTTCCTCAGTCAGTCACTTAATTCTGCAGAATCTAATAAGCAGAAATGGTGAGAGGTGAAAAAACTGATCATCTGCTTGTGGAGGTGAAAAGGCCAAATCAAAGAAAATAATGACTAATCAGGAGGGCATTTGCATTTGGTATTGGAAGACAATTAGAATCATCAATATACAACAACCGACTGGATGGATTCACAAACTCATCCTGATTTAGATGGGGTCTTGATCTGAACTAGTGAAGGATCCAGTTGGGAGTACACAATTACAATAGTGGATTCTTAACTGTGTTCCCCTCAGAGCACAGTATTTCTTGCCATGAGACACTGTAGTACACTGAATGTTTAATTTGGCAATACTATGGGAGAGTTAGGAGACTCACACATGTGTAATTTCCCTTGAAAATAAAAGCAGCTGTTTTGTTTTGTTTTTAAACTCCTTGCTAGTTTAAAGTCTGGCATGTTTTGAGATTATTGTGTATGTGTAAAAGGCAAATTATATTTAAGTGGGAATAGTGCTCTTACCATATTACAAATGCTAGATAAGTCAAATTTCTACTAAAAATCATCTATAAACTTTTATTTGTCTATAGGAACATGATACCCCAATTTTTGTAGCACGCTTCTAGAACCTTATGGCATGCTCTTTGTGAACTACTGACCTTCCACAGAAATAATCCACTTTTGGACAACTTCTGGGTGACTGTAATGACAACTCAGTGACTCAAATTTATATTTCATTTAAAAATGATTACAAACAATAAGAGACATTAATACAATACATTTAACTTGCTTTGCAAATATTTGAGTTAAATAAGTGAATCTCAATGCATTAAATCTATATTATTAATTTCAATTGGATTTTCAATAGAATGTCTTTTTATTCCCTACTTGAGCTTGTCACTACTTTGATCAAGTGATTAAGCATTACTAATATTACTTGAATGAAACAATGAAAATCAACAGAAATGTGGTACTTACATGCTTAACAAAAAGGGATCCCAGTTTTTCTGGATCTTCAAGGCACTTTTCCAATTCTCCTAAGAAGAAGCTGAAACAGAGGGAAACTATGTTTATGTACTTGCTCTGCCCAAAGAAGGCCATTACATGGATCGCAGGGAGAGAGCTGGAAAGGCCCTTCTCAAGCATCTGGTCCAACCTCCTCACTTTACTGAATAAGGAAACTGGGGCCCAGGGAGGTGAGGTCACCCACATAATAAAAGGCAGAGCCAGGATTTTCATCCAGAATGTCTAACTCCAGATTCCAGATTCTAGTATCTGTGGCTGGATTCAAACTCAGGTCTTCTTGACTTTCACATCAGACTCTCTTTGTACTACATTATACTGTCTTTCCTATCCATCTTAACCAATTGCAATTTTTGGCTAATATTTTAAAAATTGCCTGCTTTTGCCAAGAACAAGAAGGGGCAATGTAAAATGGAATGATTGCTTAGTACAAAGAAAATATTTTATTAAGGTACAATGGAGATAAAGAGAATTAAGTGGCTTAAGAAGGAAAAACAGAAATTACAGGGGAACATTTTTAGACTTGTTATCTATTTTGGGGGGTTCAACTGAATGAAATCACTTCCCTGTATCTTCTCTTCCCCCTCCCTGCATCTTCTCTTTAAAAAAAAGTTTTACTGATGCCAATGCCTTTTCTTTTTTTTAATACTCTCCCTCTCTCCCTCCCTCCCTCCCTCCCTCCATATATATATATATATATTTTTTTTTTTGGGGGGGGGCGAGGCAATTGGGGTTAAGTGACTTGCCCAGGGTCACACAACTAGTAAGTGTTAAGTGTCTGAGGCCGGATTTGAACTCAGGTACTCCTAACTCCCGGGCCCGTGTTCTATCCACTGCGCCACCTAGCTGCCTGCCAATGCCTTTTCAATTAGAAGCAGGTAACCATATAGTTGACTGACATTTTTGTAAAAAATAAACCATAAAATCAGAAAATTTCAGAAGGTCTATCTACTTCCTTCTACAATAACCTTGACAAGTTTCTGCTTTTAAGACTTTAAGCAACAGGAAGCTCACATTCTATTGAGGCAGTCATTGCACTTCTGAGTAGCAATCCTTATTAGCAATAACTCATACTGTACTCCCATAACTTCTACCTACTGGAACTGGGCTTGGCTGCTAGAGTGAAACCGAATGAACCCTTGTCATTCTCCTGCCACACTTATCATGTCCTCTCTAACCCTTTTCTTCTCCAGGTTAAACACCCCCAACTTTCAGTCAGGGTTCCAGACCACACGGCTGCTCTAAGAACACAATTTAAAGAAATACTACCATTTATCTAAGGATTTTTTCTTCCATTGGAAGTTTAAAAAAGGATCAAGCCAGATAACAACTGATATGAAATGCTAAGGCTATGTGGCATAGATCAACCAATTTAATTTCCATATTCAAAGTTTATTTCTAATTTAAGATTAAAATTAAATAACAGTAACTGAGTAACTTTAGGATCAGCAGCCTCTTAGTTTCATTTGTAACTCTTTCTTTTTCTTTTGGCCAGGCAATGGGGGTTAAGTGACTTGCCCAGGGTCACAGCTAGTAAGTATCAAGTCTCTGAGGCCGAATTTGAACTCAGGTACTCCTGAATCCAGGGCCAGTGCTTTATACACTGAGCCATCTAGCTGCCCCCGTAACTCTTTCAAAGTGATAATTATGATGTAGGATTTTTTCCCTTACATTCCTTTATAGAACAATTCATTTTTATACTTAGATTTTTTTTTGGCATTTTGTACCAGTAACTCACATGTTATATGTTACTAGACCTTTATGGTATACAAAGTGCTTTACACATAGTACCTTAAGTGAGTCTCACAAGAACTCTGTGAGATAGGTTATTATCCCCATTCTACAGATGAAGAAACTAAAACTCAGAAGTCAAGCAGACTATAATTATTGAATTAAGTCTCAGAGGCAGGCTTTAATTCTCTGATACTCATATAGAATAATCAGTTTTATTCTTATGGCAGATTATAGTTTATAAATCACTTTCCTAAAAAAAATACTAAGGGTTTGGAAGTAGAAGAATTATTAATTCCACTTTACATATGGGGAAACTGAGGCTGAAGGAGTTTAGATGAATTATCTCTGGTCACGTAGCAGGTAAGGTCTTCTGACTCCAAATTTACTACTTTCCCCACTATATTATGATATTAATCAACATACTCTCATGCTAATTAGACCTATAAGGAACCGTTGAAGCTAGAAATATGTATATGAACAGAACAGGCTTTGCATCAACTCTAATAACTAAACTTAAAATGTTAACTCTCTTTAGAAGACTCTTTTGCTTTACTTTCTTTTCCCTTTTCTCATGTGACTTCAACCAAAAGATGGTTGACCTATTAAAAAATATCTGTTTTAGGCCTAAGAGTAAACAAAAGTACAAGACATGAATTTGATAATGACCTTTAATGAAAACATTAGCCAGAATATAGTCTTTGACCCAGGGACATACATATTAAATTCTGATCTCTCAACTGATATCAATCATTTTCATTCATTCACTCACTAAACAAACATATATTAAGCATATCTGTATACAAGGTCTCTCTGGCTTTGTACATTTGTAGATATTATAAATAATCAAATGCACACATATTGGTAGTTCAAGCTAAAAAATTATTTACTGACAGGTATTGAATCAAAAACATTTGGATTGGTTGCGAGAGAAGATTTTCCAGAGTGGAGAAGGCTATATTTATCAGACTTTTAAAGGTTGATGGAAAAATGTGCTTTCAGAACATCCAATTCCCTTTTCTCTAATTCTGTGATAAATGAGATACTTCTAAATCTATTTTTGGTACTACTAAGTGAACCAAAACATCTGGAGGGAGGATCCTGTACAAATAGCCAGGACCCATTTATATCCTGTCACTTGTATGTCCTATTATATGTGGGAGACATAACTAATTACAAATGGGGAGGGTATAGTGGCAGAGTAGAAAGACTACTGGATTTGGAATCAGAAGATATGGCTTTGAGTCCAAGCTGACACTTATTGGCTATGTGATCTCAGGTCACTTACAACTTGAGTTTTCTCATCTGTGAAATGGATTTAACACTATGCTACCCTTTTCCACAGGTTGGGAAGAAAGAGCTTGGTAAATCTTGAAGCACTAAATAAATGTGAGCTATTATTTTTATAAATGAATAAACTTGGTCTTCTGATTTATAACACAGACTTTTGTGAGTTTGAGTTAGCATGAATCAATTTTTCAGACTCTAATTATCCCTAGGTGAACTAATAAAATTTAGTTTGTGAACTTGTAAATCTGAGAATGAAATCCAGACTCAGGGTGACTCTAAAGAGGCATAGAAACATAAGGAAGTCCTATCTAAGCAACTGGACAGTCAGCTAGCCAGTCCTTCCCTAATACCCTTTCTTTACTGATATATATATATATATATATATATATATATATATATATATATATATATATATATATATATATATATATATATAACTTATTTTACAAAGCCACACAGACAGCAAAATAATGCAAATCAACATTTGTCTAAAACAACATGCACTCATCAAGTAACTTTACTTAATTAGAAATTAAATCTACTTAATTACAAATTGAGATTGATTATGTTATTTATACATACTCTCTGTGCCAATCATAAATCTGATGGATGTTGCCAAACACAATCTTATCTTTTCCTTTCATGTCATCAGGGACACCATCTTCTTTCATAAGTGCCATGTATCCCTGTAATTAGAGATTTCTTTTTAAAACTCATATTCATGTCATGCCATGACTCAATAATAGAACAACATCCCTCCCCCATAAAAAACCCAAAAGCCAAAACAATTCTATAGCTGCTTCCTTCTAAAAATTTATTTAAATGTATCAGTCTTGAGAGCAAAATATACCTTTGTCTTTTCTTATCATTAATTCATTTAAAATAAAAGCAACAATGAAATGTAGCTATAACTCACACCAGAAATGTATAATGAGATTGGTTAATGCTGTTTCTCCAGATTTTGACCCTAGACAGTTTCATATATATTAATCAAAATTTGAAAGACAAATATCCTTATTATTATGTGAGAGAGCAAACATTATATACTTGGCTCAAAAATAAATATATAAATATTTATCTTACCTCAACTAAACCTCTTGTCTTACATAATTAATAAAATAAGGATTTAAAACCATAAATAGTGGTCTTGGTGGTACAGGAAGGAGGTGGAAAATCTAATTACTCCTCAGAGTTCAATACAAACAAAAATGTGTAGCCCAGATAAAGTCTTTTTTTTTCCAGATATAGTCTTAAAATTGAACTTAGTGGGCATTCATCATGCAAAAATTCTTTTTAAGTTTCCAAACTATTTCACTTTAATAAGCTAAAAATGTCCTAAAGGCAAAGTATGTACATACTTGGCATGATTTCTCGTGTATGTATTTATAAAATATACACATACCCATACCTCAACTACATAGCCTAGGTCCATGTATAGAAAAGCTTCATTATATAATCAGTTTTAGTAAACTAGAGGTTTGGGTGGAATACATACCCAAACACTGTCAAGTAATGGGTAAATTTCCAAAAATGAAATGATACTTTAAAACATATACCATAAAATACCACATTTTAAATGAATTGGGTCAAAATATTTATGATATAATCAAAGATATTTATAAAATCTATTGGTTTGGGCTTTAGACTCATTTGAGAAATAGTCCTTAATCTAATTAGAATGACATTTCTGGTTAAGTCAACCACAGTAGATATCAGCCACAGGAAGTACTGAGTAACTTCTGTTCTCATGCAATGATATATTATTTGTTCTATCCTCAATTATCGTTAAATTACTTGAGACAGTCTCAAAGCTATTTTTTTTTTTAACAGTCTCCTGAATGCAAGGGTCTGGTTAAAAATGGAATAAGATTTATAGCTGTGGCATATTTTGGCTCAGAGGAATTAAAACCATTGTCACTTCAGCTTCACCAAAAACATTTGAAAGGGGCATAATTAAAGGCGAGCCTCATGTAACAAGTACTTAACACAGTGCCTAGCATGTAGTAGGTGCTTAATAAATGTTTATCGATTAATAATAAATGTCAAAATTAAAATACAGGCAAAAATTAGTCTAACAGTGGAAGAGGCATACTGTGTAGATTAGATAAGAGAATTTCAACTGAGCTTTATAAGCTAAAGGGCTACAAGATATATGTCTTGGAGGAACCTGTTTATTTTTCTTGTGAATTAATAGTATTTAAGAGACCTGTGGAAAGTGCCTATGTTAAATTGTTGTTTTTGTTTTTTTTAAACATAATATACCTTTGGGTAACATAGAAAAAAAGACACTCGGGTGACTGAGGTCACATGATTGCAATATTGGTGATTACATATACCTCGACCACATAGCCTAGGTCCCGTACATAGTCCCGCTCTGTTTCCACTAATTCCTGTAGAACATAGCTGTAAAAAAAGGAGAAAGATAAAAGTTTACCAAAAACAACATTTGTAGACTGAGAAATAAAGTGTTTAATGAGAGTTCTGTATCTTTGGTTATAATAGATTTGTTCCTTTACAAAAATAGATGACTCTCAACACTTAAGCTTTGAAAACAGGCATTTTGAAGTCTCCCGCATACTGAATACCCTATGAGTTTAAATAGCTAACTCAGTGGAGTCACTGTGATAAATACATAGAAAGCTTTCAATGAATTTACATCCACAGATACACATTCTAATTGTATTCCACTGACATCTGGATCCACAGTGAAACTGCCAGAAGGCAGATGACAAAATGGGTCTGAGATAGGCCTTATTTCCAAACTGTCATGTTAAAGCAAACACCACATAAAAGAATTATTATCTTTATTTTAATTTTTTTGTTTTTTTCAAAACAAATACTGTATTTTAATTTTTTTAACTTTCAACATTGTTTTCAAAAGATTTTTAGTTCCAAATTTCTCCATCCCTTCTCTCCCCCCTCCTCAAGACAGAAAGCAATCTGGTATAGGTTATATATGTACAATCACATTATACATATTTCTGCAGAATTATTTTCTTAACAGTCTAGAGACACTAGGTTTTCATATGAAACAGAAGAGGAAAGCAAAATTTAGCTATATGATGCTATGGTTCTGACTATACCATTTGGTTGTTTTGGGTTTTTTTTTTTTAGGCAATGAAGGTTAAGTGACTTGCCCAGGGTCACACAGCTAGTGAGTGTCAAGTGTCTGAGGCTAGATTTGAACTCAGGTCCTCCTGAACCCAGGGCCGGTGCTTTATCCACTGTGCCATGACTATGCCATTTGGAATAAAATAAGTTATTATTTGTAAAGTGCTCACTACAGAGCCTGAGACATGGTGTGCACTTAATGAGTGTGTTCCCTTCCCCTTCCCTCCATGGAAGTGTTTCCTTAGTGAAGTCTATTAACTCTATAAGGCCTCTTAGACTATAATTGAAATAAATTATCTCACATGAAATGGAACCCTGAACTGGTCTGAAAAAGCTAGTAAACATCCATGAAGGAAGAATTATATTTAATTTCTAAGAAAGATTTAGACCTTTATTTTTAAAGCTTTCTTTTCCCATGGTAGCAGCTGTCTTATGATGAATGACTAATTATAGGATCCTAGAAAAAAGGTTTTTTTATGTGAATTCTCTAGGATTGCAGAAAAATTGTGGCTACAGGTGGACGCAACATGTCCCTGGAATTGAAGGAGGTATTTTTTTGGTGGTGGGGGGCAATTGGGGTTAAGTGACTTGCCCAGGGTCACACAGCTAGTAAGCGTCAAGTGTCAGAGGCTGGATTTGAACTCAGGACCTCCTGAGGAGGGATGTTTTGTTTTGTTTTTGTTTTGGGCAGGGCAATGGGGGTTAGTTAAGTGACTTGCTTAGGGTCACACAGCTATTAAGTGTCAAGTGTCTGAGGCCGGATTTGAACTCAGGTCCTCCTGACTCCAGGGCCAGTGCTTTACCCACTGCACCATCTAGCTGCCCAGGAGGGATGTTTTTAAGGAACAAAAGTGAAAACCAAGTATCACACACAATTCAAGTTTTGATGCCGGATAAAAAAAACTTTGTGATTTCTACTGATCTTAATTCAAAATGGTAGCACTCACATTTTTTAAAATGGGCAAGAACTTCAGGTTACAGACTAAGAAGTACTTTTATAAATTTTCACACATACATACATATACATATATGTATATGTGTGTACACACACACACACACACTTATTAATTGAGGAAAGTCAGTCTTACTGTCGTCTCTTTAAAGAGCTGGATTTTCTTTCTTCCATCTCATCAATGGGTGAAGAGGAGGACAGGAGGGAATTGTCTGAAGGGTTGAAGGATGGGCTACTACTATCGCCTTGGTCTACTAATAGTGAGCTAGGACGATCTTCCAGTGCCTGAACCCAAAAGACACAATTACAAAGAATATTTCTTAGTAACAATGCTATTTTCTGTTATATTGACTGGTTATAACATTGACTATATCATATTACTGACTAGAATCACAAGTAAATTAATTAGGTCAGAAATTATGTAACAAATGTACTTAACTATATTTTAAACAAAGCAGGAAAACAGTCATTGAAAGTAGGCAGAGAAGGAAAGGCATGAAAGCTTATGTGAATTAATAAAGTTTGTACTGTAACAAATGATGAAAATAACAGTCTGCTTCAGTCAGCTCTTTGGTATCTGGTTTCTGGAACCTATTACTTTTAGATTCCCTATGATATTTATCAATTTTGGTGAATTCTTTTCCGATACATCTCTGACAAATGAAATCTTACTGTTATTCATTTTAGAAATGTGCATTGTTTCATATGTCTCACTTTTAAGGGGAATTATCCCTATTTGTCTGATGAAGTAGGGATTATCCTCCCGTAAGTACACTTGGCCACAGATCTAATTCATAGGGATCATAGAATTCAGCTATGTAAAGGTTAACATCTTGTTAAACATTTATATTAGAGATGGGAAAACTGAGTCCTAGAAAAGGCAAATGACTTACCTAAGGTAACCTAGATAAAAAGGCCGAGTTTATTAGATGCAAACCTTGGCAAAATTATTTCCTTGCTGTAAAATATATACTCACTTAAAAATTCTGAAAGCTGTTATTTCATTCTGTAACTACAGGGGCTAGACTAGTCATTTTTATTATTGGTGTGTTTTTAGAACCTCTCCACGTAATACTCTCTTCCTTCTCTTAACTACCACTGCACTAGAACCATGGCCTCCAATACTTTTCTCATTGTTTCATGTATGTTAGTTTTGTCTCCCTTAAAGGAAAATTTCTCTTCCGCTTTTCCTTTCCACCACCCTCTATAGATCCAGAGTATGTATTCAGTAATTACTTTTTGACTATCTGATTGAATTAGAAAGGTGAAGAAGATGACACACTCATTCTTGTGATGCACTCCTCTTTGGACAGAATGCATCATATAAACTAAAGGAATAGTTGTTATGACTATCATGCTCTACTCAGACCTTTAATGTAAATTGGATGCTTGTATGCTAGAAAAGCCAAAAAGACAAATTCTTGTGTCTCTCAGTCACAGTTATGGTTTTCAGGACAGCAAAACCTTATTTATGCACCTAAAACTCATGGAACTAGAAGGATTAGGTCTATATTGTGTGTGGTTTTTGTTGAAGAAGATTAGTCACCTGGGGAAATAATATTTGCTTCGGATTTAGAACTATTTTGAACGAATAGATCTTGACTTATACTGTAGGAAGTTTACCCTAAATAATAAATTTTGATTTGTGCAGGCCATGTCTTATGAGTTCTTTGAGAGGACAACCACCAAAGCCTGGGACAATGAATGGGAGAATTTTTTGGTCTTTTTAGACTGTCTGGATTTACAGAGAAACAGCTGAAGTTCATTAGGATGATTGTCCACTTGAAAGGAAAAACAACAATTTGGCAAAAGTGCCAGACCCTCCCCTAAATACAGAGGAAGAAACTAGAGTGACTGCATTTGGGACAGCCACTGAATCCACTCATGCTAATTAAAGTCCCCAAGGGGAAAATGTCTGAATAGAGATGGTGGCAGGAGATGGGAATGTAAAGAGTTTCCTGTCATGAGAGAAGATTTGATCAGAAAAAAGAGCAAGTGATAATAGAAACTGTAAGAGATTTAACTTCCTCTCAAAAAGAGGTTCATTTCACATAGAGGGACTCTTTTGAGACTATCTTTCTGGGTCTGTCTCTTTACTGAGAAAGGAATAGAGACCTGGTTGGGATGGAGCTACCAAGTCCCTGAATGAATTTTAACGTCCTACTTAGTGCCGGCCTTGGAAAAGAGGCAAACCTGAACTATGCCACTAGACATTGGGTTACTAAGTGCAGCTCTATTTTGTATGCCGTGGGTTATGCACTGTTGGAAACTTGTATTTGGGATCTCTTATATACAAGGTCATCTAACCAACAACGAATGTCATTTAGCAGTATCTGCACTATACCTGGGCATCTAGGTGGCACAGTGGATAGAGTGCTAGGCTTGGATTCAGGAAGACTCATCTTCTTGAGTTCAAATCCAGCCTCACTCAGACACTAGCTGTGTGACCCCCGGCAAATCACTTAATCCTGTTTGCTTCAGTTCCTCATCACTTTACAAAAGAGCTTAACCCTGTTCTTCGGGCCTCAGTTTCCTGTATGCTCCCTTGTAGCTTTAAATCCATGGTCACATGTTGTCTCCCTTGTTAGAATGTAAACTCTTTCAGGGAAGATTGTAAGAACACTGTACTGGGTGCTACTGAGGGCAGAGAGGACAGTCTCTGATTTTATGGAACTTATAGACTAGTAGGATACACATAAATATAATACAAAGTAATAGAGGTAAGTGCATTAAAGAGGAACAAATAAATGCTGTAGAAGGTATGAGAGGGAGAATTAATAATGGGGAAGAACAGAGAAAGTCTCCTGAAGAAGGCAGCATTCAAGCTAAATGGATGTAGATGGATACAAATTCTACAGACTTTGGAGTGGTGGGAGGGCAGGACGGTGCAGGAACAGGGAACAGGATAACAGGCAGAGGCATAGGGCCATAGAGGCAGTAAAATATAAAGTGGTTATGTGACACTCATTTATCCTGTTTGGTTGGAGTGTAACTACAGTGGAAAGGAAGAATACAACAGATTAGGGAGGGCTCTGAATGCTAAACAAGCCTGAACATTATTTGGTAGTCAGTGGAGATCAACTGAAGGGTTTCGCAGAGCCAGAGCCATATCTCTAGATAAGAAAGAGCACTCTGTCAGTGGTGTTAAGATGTGGAGTGGGGAAGACACGTTAGATTATTTCAATAATTCAGGAAAGTCACAATGAGGGCCTTTACTAGGGTTGTGGTAGTGATAACTAAGGGAGTTCTCCCTTTTTATGGGAGATGGAACTAAATAATGCAGTGTCATCAATAGGTACTACGGCTACATAGTATTTACTTTTCTGAGTCATATCATATATCTCTTACTGGTCAAGAATATGGAGGATGGGGTGGAGTGCAGCTGGTGAAGCAGTAGACAGAGCACCAGCCCTGGAGTCAGGAGGACCTGAGTTCAAATCCAATTTCAGATACTTGACACCAGCTGTATTACCCTGGGCAAGTCACTCACACACACACACACACACACACACACACACACACACACACACGCACAGAATATGGAGGTTGAGGACATCAGAAATGTAATGGTATTTGGACTCAGGTAGATGGCGCAGTGGATAGAATGTTGGATTTAGAGTAAGGAAGACCCCAGTATAAATCTGGTCTCACATACCTACTAGCTATATGACCCTAGGCAAGTCATATAACCTCTCTGTGCCTCAGTTTTCTTCTCTATAAAATACAGGTAATAACATCTACTTCCCAGGGTTCTTGTGAGGATTAAATGAGATAACACTGTAAAACAGCATATGATGATGAAGAAGATGATGACGATGATGTGTGGTACAAAGAACACTGAACTCAAGAGTCAGAAAAAATGAGTTGAGATTCTGGTGCTGTCATTTACTAGCTTTTTTATTTTGGGCAAGCTATTTAATCTCACTATATTTGTTTCCTTTTCTGTAAAATGAAGAGGTTGGACTAGAACCTAATATCCTTTCCATCTCTAACATTCTGTGAAGCTGCACTAAAGCAATAGTTTCCTGGGACAAATTAACATATAGAATGAATCTTGGCTGCCAAGTTTGAAGTTTTAGTTTCCTTGAACATTGGCTATTTGGCAAATGAACCACACCCTAATGATATCATAGGCAGCATTTTATGGGACATACCATTCAGCCTACATAATCAAAAAGATATGGCCACACTGGAAATGACCTCCTAGGAGATCAGCCAGAAGAAAATGAACAAGAAAGGGTGATTTGTGATCTGCTGTGAGAAGCCTACCACAAGGGAATATATATAGCAATGATTCAGGCTCATAGGATACTGGCATATCCTGTGAATGTTACAATGAGTCACCTGTCATTGGAAGCTTTCATTTACAAAAACCTGCCACTGGGGAGGGGGTGGGGTGTAGGGAATTGTTATTTGGAATTAAGCCACATTTGATCCATGTTTCTTTTATTAAGAAAAAAATGAGATCAGAATACAAATGACTAAGAGAAGAAAGTTGAAGGGTATAGTCTCGGATAAAAGTAAATGTTCACTAAGTATGAACAATTCTTGCTGTATTGCTTAAAGTTCTTAGAAAATTGAAAGGTGATTAGAAATGACTTAAATAAAAGGGAAAAATTAACTCCAATGTTGTACTCAAACTAAAAGTGAAGAAAATAGCTTTCTCAGGATCATGATTTTCTAAATTGAGATCTTAAAAGTAATTTACTCCAATCCTGATTTTAAGTGGAAACTGAGGTTGGCTTAAAACTGACTCTGCAGTGCACTTTATAAAAGAGGTACCAATAAAGTAAAAGTTAAGGCCTGTCCAAATTAGACAAAAGTCAACATTAAAGAAAATTTTCAAAAGAAATGCAATTTTAACACATTTATGTACATTAAAAAGTGGCAGTCTTGACACTCATGGAGTCTTATGGGATTTCCTTAAGTGAATAGATAAATATGATTCTAATAATCACCTAACTGATTATAAATGACCACTCCTAAAGTGCTTAAGGGATTTTGAAATCACTTCAAATTAACTATCAAGTGAGAGAATGGGATTTAATTTGCTCATAGCAACCCCTTTTTTATAGATTGCACCAGAGTAAATTTTAGTCTAGCCCTTTCTGAAGTAGCATAGATTTCTTAATCAAGTAGAATAACTTTTTAAGTAATCAATCTAGTACTAAAATCATGCTTTGATCTATTTGAGTCAGTGGAAAATATATATTTTGGATAAAATGTAATGGTAAGGAACTGAATGAGTAAAACTAACTCTCCAAGTGTGGACACTGGAAGTTAAGCATCAGTATCCATGTATCGTTTACAATGTTTTAGAAGAGGACCTTGACAGAAGATCCTGGAAATCATTCTTTTCCTCTTACAAAAAAAAAAAAAATTCCCCTAGGGCTGATTCATCTCTGAAAGGGGCCTACTTTTATTAACTGTTGGCCTAGAATATTTTTGCCAATTAGTTGCTAGTGTTCTTTCTTTTCTCAAATTTTCAGAGAATCACTTTGATTCCTTCTTTGTCTACCTCACTCCCTTATCCTTCTGGTTATACTTATCTGTGCACAGACTGGACCAATAAGCAGAATACAACTTCCTTGAGGAAGGGGCCGTTTTGCTTTTGTCTTTGTAACCCTAACTCTTAGCATGGTGACTTGCACAAAGCAGATGTTTATGGAAAGATTACTGACCTGACTTCATTAGCCTATTAGCAACTGCTCAGGTGTACAATGGATTCTTAAGACTGTTGATATGCCTGGTATCTAAATGAACCTTACTTTGGTGGAACATGATTATCTTAACATTAAAATACTTTTAGTTTTTAAAGTACTGGAACATAACTCATACTCGGCACACCAGTGATGAGTGTAAGTTAGCTACCATTAAGATTTCCTATCTCATGGGTTTTTTTGGAAAAGAATGTCCTGGAGGCAAGTCTAGGACTTGTCATGTTGAAAACAATGCTCCTCCAAATCCTCTTTCAGCTTTCTTCTTCTTCTTCTTTTTTTTTTTTTAGTGAGGCAGTTGGGGTTAAGTGACTTGCCCAGGGTCACACAGCTAGTAAGTGTGTAAAGTGTCTGAGGCCGAATTTGAACTCAGGTCCTCCTGAATCCAGGGCCGGTGCTCTATCCACTGCGCCACCTAGCTGCCCCCAGCTTTCTTATTTCTAGGGGTATCTTCATCCTTTCTTCTACCTGGGTTCACAACCTCCAAGACATCCTTGAACTCACTCTTCCTTCATATCATATATATCTATTTTATTATTATTTATTATTATTTATATCATATATATCTAATCAGTCTCTTCCTCCACTGCATTTTTTGCACCAGGTCCTTTTTCTCCACTTATCTACTAGAAACCACCTTAGTTCAGGCCCTCATCATCTCTTCCCTGGATGACTGCCATTTGAGCAGTTCCCATAACAATTTTAATAGACATCGTGTTGTATATATACAGTTGCTCCTGCCTCCTAAGTGGTTTTTTTGTCTCAAGTCCCTCCCCTCTCTAATTCATCCTTCCTGGGGATGCTGAAGTAGTATTTCCAAAGTACAGAGTTGACCACATCATTCCTTTCCTCAGGAAGTTTCAGTGGCTCCCAACTACACACAGGCATTTAAGAACTTTAACAATCTTGCTGTAGCCCATCTTTCAGGTACATTATGCATTACCCTCCATCACATATTCTATGGTCCATCAAAATCTGCCTTGTTGTTGCTCCTCTCTCTCTCTCTCTACCTCCCTCCCTGCCTCTCTTTCTGGGGCAATGAAGGTTGAGTGACCTGCCCAGGGTCACACAGCTAGTAAGTGTCAAGTGTCTGAAGCTGTATTTGAACTCAGGTCCTCCTGAATCGAGGGCTGGTGCTTTATCCACTGCTGCTGCTCCTCTCTTAAATGACATTCTATGCATCTCCATGTCTTTGTCCTCCCTGAAATTACCTTATGTTTACTTTGAATGTATTTTGATATTCTTATACATGCACATTGTTTCCTTTGATTGAATGTAAACTCCTTTAGGACAGGAATTATTTAATTTTTATGTTTGTAATCTCAGTACCTAACAGTTCCAGATACATAGTAATAATAATGGCTAACATTTATACAGTGCAATGTGCCAGGACTTTTACAATTATTATTTCATTTGATCCTCACAACAACCTTGGGAATTAAGTGCTACTATTATCCCCTTTTTAAAAATGAGTCAACAGCTGAGGCAGACAGGTTAAGTGACTTTGCCCAGGGTCAAACAGTAAGTGTCTGAGGCTAGATTTGACCTTAGGTCTTCTTGATTCCAGGCCTGGAGCTTTGTCCATTTTGTCCACCTAGCTGCACACAGTAGGTGCCCAATAAATGCTTGTTAACAGAATGACTTCTAGGTAAAAAAAAACCCAAAAACTAAAGAAGTAATAAGATACTAATTGTTTAGATCAACTTAGAAAGGAAAGGCTCTAAAAACTGAAGAGAAATATCTGTAACAGAAGATGAAAAAATAAAACTATTTGGGGTGCAGAGGATGACACATGGTTCCTGAGCAACTATAGGCTATAGCACAGTGTTTCTTGAAATTGTTATGAGATCTGCTCAAATAGATAACATTCCCTGGTAAAGAAATATGGCAGATTAGAAGTAATCTGAATTTGGACTCATTCCCCAACAAAAAAAGATGTTTGACCTGCTGGGGCTCTTGAAGACAGACTTACCATTTTACTTTTCACAAGCTCTTCAATGGCACTGACAAGCTCAGCTGCGCTGGGTGTTTCAGAACTGGTGGGACGGACCAGTAATCGGGATGAAGTCTGTGGAAAAATGTAAGGGGGGAAAAGGGAAGGGGAGGGAGGAAATGCTTCTAGTTTAGTCACTCGACACACAATAATTCCTTTTGCAAACGTCTCTTTTTTTTAAAGTAATTCCAGACAGAAAATCCACGAGTTTTATTCTTTTTTTATTTATTTAAAATCATCCTTTCCAATTTACAATAGTCAGACATGAAATATTAAATGAATCCTGATCTGGGATACATGTGGAAAGCAGACCATGTCTGTTTTAAAAGGACAGTCTAAATTCATAATGTTTTTGAAACAAACGATTGGGTATGGGAATAGTCTTAGTCTAACTTTCTCAAATGATTCCTGCATAACATATAGGAGGAAAAATGTACAATGCCTGATAAGTTAATATAATAGAGATTTAAAAACATTCTAATGTGCAAGTCCTTGAATAACCAGAAAAAGAAAAATGACCACAAGATACATTTACTGTAATTCTTCAAAATAAATAGATAAATAAAAGGAAGAAAAGGAGCTGGGGCACACTGACCAGACTGGGAAGAGAGGGGGGAACAAGCTCACCATTTTCTGTGCCATCCATTTTCCCCAGTGATTATTGCAGAGTACAGAAGATCTCTGGCCTCACAAGCTATGAATAAGATGCCAATTTATGGCTAGAACTGAGGGTAAAGGAGTTGACAGCAAAGGAGTCTGGGTAAGGGGCCATTAAGTTCAGTTTCAGTAATTAGCAAACATGGTGGGTTTGCAGATTACTTGTATCATTAAATAACTGGAAACTAGAAAAGGGTATATAATATGAACCTTGCTTCATATTAAGGACAGCACAGATGCATGCAACAGAGGTTAAGCTGTCCCAACAATATGTTCCTGGACAAAATGGACACATACAAATTTGTACACTTACAATGATGCTTTAAAATGTATAAATCAAAACATGCGCTTTGGATGAAAAAAGTTGGTTCATTCTAATGAAAGAGGAATATGGGATGAAGGAAAGGAAAATATTTCATATGGAAAGGTAAGGAAATTGAGCCAAAGCAGACACAGAACACAAATCAACATAGTGCTGCAGTGAGTTTACAAAAAAAGAGAAAACAGAACAAAACAAAAAATTAGTCACATGGTAATATACTAGCTGTCTAGAAACATCACTATACTTTTATTTAAAAAAATAAAGTTCTGTCAAGTTCACTCAATGAAATACAATAATCAATAAATGATTCTACCAAAGAGAAGAATAATGATGTTTTAAATGGAGAAAAAAAATGATCTAAATTAGGTATATAAGAAAATACTGTCTGGCAACTATTGTTGCTTAGAAAACCACAAAAATTTAAACAGGTATTTTTCTCCTTTTAAAATAGAAGTTACCTATAACATTAATGAAGACAATTACTTAGCTTGGGGGTAGACAGAGAGACAACATGGGCCCAATTCATGTTTAGTTATATTATGTGTAAGTGGCTACATGGTGTCTTGCCTCGGTTCCTCCCCCTTCCTTTTCACTCAACACACAGATATGTGTGTGTGCCTGAACACACTCAAGACATGCACAAAAAGGTCAAAGGAATCAAATCCAAACTAAATCCTTTAACTTACAATGGTTTTTTTTCTCCTAAGATGTGGAGCTCTCCTAACTTGTACTAGATTTAAAAAAAAGGGGGGGGGGATAGGGGAGAAAGAGAATTCCAAAAGAAAGGTTGCTTAAAAAAGTTTGAATTTGGATTGGATTAGCTCAATTTGGCCTTGGCAATTATTCCTTGGAGATGTAGTTGTCAGTGACTGGATTGTGATAGGTCTTAGTTCAGCAAACATGCAGGAAATTGATCTAGGCATAGTACGGCAAAAGATGTGGCAATCCAGCAACTGACTACTTCAGTGATGATGATCATTGGGGGGAAAAGGACAGAAAAGAAAGGAAGAAAAAAAAAAACCACAACTGTTGAAAACATCTGCTTTACTCAAAAAATGTTAGTAACTGCCACCACCCCTTCCCCCATATGATCCATTGTGGGAGAAAAAACTGCCAGTAGTGACTTCATAGTGCAGTTTTCAACACTTGAAAATTTTAAGCAGCACAATGGGGAATCAATTGGGAGACGATATTAAAATTGTATTTATCAAGTTTCCATTTGGATTTTCTTTGTTTTAGGACTTTGTAACTGGGCTGTACTAGAATATTTGAAAAATACCTCTATTTGGATACATACCTCCTGAATTAATTTAAGGTAAAAGTTAAGAATTTTAGGTACATTTCTGAACTCTTATAGCAATCTCTCAAAATTAACATTTGGGAGCAGTCTGTTGGTTCAACAGACTAATGGCTTTTGGCATGTGGAAAAAAACCCAATTAAACAAAGAGCACCACAATTTCATTTTGGAAATATAAAGCTACACATAGCATTACTCAATGTCTCAGAGAGAATTCAACTAAAATGGGAAAAAATGTATTTCCTGGGTTGAATTATCTGCTATTTATGCAAGTTTCACATAAAACTCCACTTTATTCTGTTAAAGACTATATTCATTACACTGAATAAATGAACTAACAGTAAATAAAAAAACCTATAAAGGTCCTTAAATTGCCCACTTTGCAGAGAACCAGTAGGAACATAAGGGAAGGATGATTTGATTCTCATTCTCTCTCTCTCTCAGATAGATAGGAACAGAGAGTATCTATCTATCTATCTATCTATCTATCTATCTATCTATCTATCTATCTATCTATCTATCTATCTATCTATCTATCCATCTATCTATCTATCCATCCATCCATCCATCCACCCACCCATCCATCCATATGTATAGGGGAAGAGAATCAAATTGGTTTAATCATGAGGCAAGCATCTGTACTTTAAATGAGAAGTGGTCAACCTATTTGAACCTTATGAAGGTCAGCATTAAAAGTGTGTATGCTGCTTCCTATTTCAAATGTGGACTTTTTGTAGGTATGTATTTGATGTCTATTTCTCTGATGGGAAAAACAATGTAGGCATGTCTGGAGTAGCTGCAAATTGCACAGATTTCTTTCATGTATTACCCTAGTCTTGTCTGTTTGAGTGACTTTACAAAGGCCCTGCAGACAATCCCTCTGCAAAGTAAGACCAACCCCTGCTCAGATGCAATAGTCCTAACTGGCTCCCAGGGTGGCACCCTTTCATCCTTTTACCTTATCGTCCTGGGAGTCTGGCTGAAGGAGGCTGTGCTGCTGAATTGCCATTGGCGGTGGAAGGGGTACTGAATCCGCACCTTCCTCCCCTTCTTCTTCTCCACAACTCTGCATTCCTGAAGAGGAGGACTTGGAGAGCGTGCCACTGCTTAGCCCCTCATTCCGACCTCTCTGCAAGAAAACAGAAAGAGGCTTCATGACCTTCTGGGTTAATGCTGTCATCATCAGTTAATCCCTGATGAATGCCTAAAGGTCACAGTGGAGTAAGGCAGAAATTCAGAGACAAGAAATCTAGAAGAAAGACTGCTACTTGGCCTTGACAGTAACTTTTTGTCTTCTTCCTTCAATTCAGACATTTTGTGTCTTGTTCTTAGAAAAGGGAAGAAGCAATCAACTGGTCTCTAGCTCTCTCTTTTTAAGGTACATTTTGTTTGGTCATATCAATTTCCCAAAATTCTTCTGCTCCTGCCTGCAAATAATATATTCCCATAAAAAAACTATTAAGCAAAAACATCTGATATAGTAATTGTGACTGATGCTCAAATGGTCTCTTTTGAAGGGAATCACACTATTATTCATTGGGTACATAAGAGCATGGATAAGAAAGTCCAAGGATCAACCTGGTTAGGCTAAAATTTCATGGAAATAATGGTACTGGCTGGAGAGGAAAAAAATACAGTCAACATTACAAATAGAGAACATAAATTATGTATCACATTCTTTATCATTTTCTTTCTTTCTTTTTTTTTTTTTTGGTGAGGCAATTGGTGTTAAGTGACTTGCCCAGGGTCACACAGCTAGTGTGTGTTAAGTGTCTGAGGTCGGATTTGAACTCAGGTACTTCTGACTCCAGGGCCAGTGCTCTATCCACTGTGCCATCTAGCTGCCCCTCATTTTCTTAAACTTAGCAAAATTAGGACTTTAGAGGCTACTAAGCAGATATAATTGGTAAGTGAATTTATAAAACACATGTATTTAAAGAAATACAAGCACTGTATTCAAAGTCAATGGTATAATTACACACAGGGGAAAAATCTATAGCAGAAAGTATATATGTATAAAAAAAATTAAATGCTACATCCCTTATATCCTTTCCTCTTCATTAAAGCTTATGAGGGGGATTTGGGAAACCACATATAATAATTATTATCCTTTTGTCCATGACGACAAGATTTCCCAAAGCAGGGAGCATCGATGCCACCAATGCTGAGGATGGCAGGGCCAGATTAAATAGGTATTAACTGTTCTTTCCTGTGGAGTTTCCTGGTTTTCAGGAGGAAGGGAAATGAAAAATCTCCTGACCTGCTTAAGTATGTTTATTTCTCATGAAGGGGAATGATGTAGTGTTTGCTACTGGGCTAGCATAGAAAACTGATTTCATACTTCTCTCCATATGCTAGCATATAAGTTGAAGAAAAAAAAAAAGCCTAACAGGAAGAAGAAAACATTCCACGCAGCCTTCCTTGCTATGAAAGCCAAAAAACAAAGCAAACAAAACCCATTGCTTTCTTTGAAAAATTCTGCCAGCATGTGGAAGAGCTATGTGGAGCCCAGAAACATAACTCCTGACGGAATGCCAAACTTCCTGCAAGATTGAGTGGTAACTTCTAGCCCTGTCTGCGTGCTGAATGCGAGGAGGGTCTTGGATGAAAGGGCCTGAAATTCACCAACATTTAGTACTACTCCAAAGGCAGACATGATGGCTGTTGTGTATATTAGGACACAATACTTAGCCTCTCTTCTAATCAGCAAAAACCATGTAAATGGTTGTGAACATGCTGAAATGGCAGCAATTGTTCGGCCGACCACTACTCTCTTTGTTCACACTAAGAACACACGGGAAAGAGGATTTGGGACTATTATGTAAAGGGGAAGAGAATTCAATTAACTTAATCATGAGGCAAACATTTATACCTGCAACTTTAAATACAAATCTAAGGCCTGTTGATTTTCTTATTGTTTCCTGGGAGAAATCGGAGTCCTGATCTGTAACCCAAAGGAGGACACTAACCTCTTCTATTGTCTCATCCTGTGGAGTGGCAGCACTGTCGTCCGAATCTTTCTGAGAGCCAGCGTCTGCGCTCTTACGCACCTCTCTGCTCTTCTTATGCTTATGGGCAAGCTTTTTCACATGCCCATCCGCCTTCCCGCTGCTGAGACGCCTCACAGGGCTGGTAAGCCACTTCCTCAGGGTGTTACCTGGACGCTTGGGACCCGGGGAGCTCTGCGCCCCAATCATATGAGGCTGCAGTGATGTTACCGAAGCAGGAGGACTGGCATCATTACTGGAGACAGAAAGAGAGTCTGAAAGGGCAAAAGAAGAATTTGGGGTTTTAATGAAATCTCCAGAAGATCACGGTGCACCACAGTAGTCTTGGAAAAAAAAAGTGCAAACCAAATACTACTTGAGAAGAAAACATTATAAGGACAAACAGGATGTTAGTTTCACACAATTAAAAAAAATAACATTCTTAGGAACTTGTCTTTTTCTTAACTTAAATGTATGAACAACAAAAAATAGGTACTCAACTGATAATGAACAATGATAGTCACAGGGATATCACAGCCCATTTATTTTACTGGGCCTGCCCATTTTCTTTGCAAACATATAGTAATGAAAAGAAAAAAGTTCTGGAAAACACAAAATACTGTCACAAACATTAGAGAAAGGATGCAGCCTAGTCCAACCTGGTTGAAGAAGAGATATTAATAGCTGACTAACTCACCATCAGTATGGTACACATACCTTTAATGGTGTTCTTAGAAGAGGGGTTTGATTTACATCTATTACACACAGTTTCCATTGTAATCAATAGAATTTTTTTTTTAATAAAAGAATTTTATTATTTTCCAGTTACATGTAAGGATAGTTTTCAACATTTGTTTATATAAGATTTCCAATTTCAAATTTTTCTCCCCCCATCCCCTCCTTTCCCCCAATCAATAGAATTTTAAAAGTTACTAGGGGGCAGCTAGGTGGCACCGTGGATAAAGCAATGGCCCTGGATTCAGGAGGACCTGAGTTCAAATCTGGCCTCAGATACTTGACACACTAGCTGTGTGACCCTGGGCAAGTCACTTAACCCTCATTGTCCCACCCCACCCCCCAAAAAAATTACTAAACAATTAAGTATGTAGCCAGTGTCTATAAAATAAAGTGAAGCTAAATGACTTGGCTTTATTAATTAGCCCTATGTTTTGATGAATCTTACCTGTACAATAACTCAAGAAAGACAATGGAGTTCAAACCTACAACACAGCATTACAGGTCTGTAGCACAAACCTAATTTTACAGATAAAGAAACTGAAGCTCAGGGAAATTGAATGATTTGTCTAAGGTTGTACATGTAGTATCACAGGTGGGATTTGAACCCAGGTCTTCCAAATCCAAAGATGGTGTTCTTCCCTCTGTACCACACTGTCTTTGTTTAAATCCATGACAGAGTTTGTAAAAAAGTATATATCCATATATATGGATATATAAATGTATGTGTGTGTATGTGTGTGTATATATATATATATATATATATGTCTTTTGAAATCAATATCTCAGCAGTGAAAAACACCCTTCTCAAGAATGTCCCCATTATTAAAAAACAACAAGAAAACAAAGTTTTGAAAGTGAGAAATTCTTAGGTAATTTACCCTGGGTACCAGAAAAATGTATCAGCAAATATTCCCATTAGATCTCACAAGCTAATTATGCCTTCTTATGGTCAGCCCAAGGCCTAATGATTTTTTAACCAAAGAACTCCCCAAATATTGTGAGTGTTTCTACATGGTTATTACTTTGCAATTTGAAATTAAGGAGCTCAAAATGGCTCTTCCCCTAATTTATAGCTCAAGGGTTTAGACATGGTTCAAATATTTTGCTTTGTGGATCTGGGGCAGTAAAGAAGAACAAAATCATTATCTATATTTCCTCTTTAATCTTTTCTAAATCTTAAAAATAATAAGTTGATATATTTAAAGGTCTTTTAAAAAGTAGTCCTTTACACCAATACTTGGATTAGATGTATTTACCCCTGCCGCACTGGAGGCCTTTATGTTCTTCAATGAACAAACAAGAGAGTTAATCCCCCCCAATCTAGTGATTACATGTACATAGAACCAAAAGCACTTTCCCACCAACATTCCAGACACTGGGACTAGACAATGGTTCCCTTTTTTTTGCGCAATCTATGAAGTATCAGGTAGTGAAGTATTCATCAGCAAAGGGTATAATTTTCTATAAACAGATGATGTATTTTAAGGATGATCACCGTTAAGCTTAAAATCTAGCTTTTTCCCAGGCTCCATTAACAGTTCATGTGGAGCTGATACTTGGTTTTCTGTGTTACTAACAATTTTGTGAGTATGAATAAATGAAATCCAGAGATTTCAAGACTCAAGCCGTGTAAACTCCTTTTTACCATTAGGCAGAAAAAAGTAAGATCTCACAAAATATCCCATCATCTAGAGATTTGTCAAATGTGATGACAATTAAAAGGGCAGTAGGAGAAAAAAAAGTATTTCTATGATCCAAATCAGTTCATTATTCATTAATTTATTCTAATTCATTCAAAGAGTATTTACAGAGATGAATAGGCAAAAAAGCACTGATCTAGGCATGAGGGGTAGTGATGGCAAAATGAAACATAGTTCTTATGTCCAAGGACTTTACAATCTAGTAGCAAAGATAAACACAAATAATTACACCAGGCAGAATGTGAAAAATGTCATCTTAAAAGTCAAATGTTATGTATATTCAGAGGAAGGAAGAATCCCATCTTTTTTTTTTTTTAAGTAGGAAGAAAGTCAAGAAAAGCTTCATGAAGAAGATCGCAATTGAGCTGGGTCTCAAAGGAACTGGGGACCAAATAAACAAAAGTTAGCTAAAAATAAATTAAGCCAGGGGGTAGCTAGGTGTTGCCGTGGATAAAGCACCAGCCCTGGATTCAGGTCCTCCTGAATCCAAATCTGGCCTCAGACACTTGACACTTACTAGCTGTGTGACCCTGGGCAAGTCACTTAACCCTCATTGCCCTGCCTCCCCAATTAATCAATCAATTAATTAGTTAATTAAGACACCTACGAATCATCATGGTTGACTTGAAACTTACGTTAGATGAATTGTTATTCATGCTTTCATTCTGAAATTTATTTAATCACCTGAATTCTACGTTACTCAATATTTCATCAAACATTTATTAAACACCCACTATGCATAAGGTACAGTTGTGCTAGGAGCTGCTGATATAAGGACAAAACAAAATAGCCTCTCCCTTGAGGGGTTTACATTCTACTGGGGAGTGGGAAGGGGATACAATATGCACATAATTTTATTAAATGAAAATTTTACTTAGAAATTACAAAGTAATTTCAAGAGGTAGAGAACAGTAATAGCTGGGAGTGAGGGAAAATCAGGAAAGGGTTTGTGTGGCAAATATGCATTTTCAATGAGCCATTAATTAAATTCAGATTTCTTTGTGGTCAGAGAAGGGTAAGTATATAAAAGAACTCTATAGAATTTCAATGGAAGTGATAAAGTTGACTCTATGTGACCCCCAGTGGTAACAGGGACATAAAACCATTTTCACCAGTCAGACCTTGAAGTTGGAGAAAAGAATAGGGAAGTTCTTTGGAACAAAGAGTGAATTGTGGGTCTGCTTCATTGTAAGGAGCCATAATTATCTTACCCTAATTCCAAAAGTGTTTATATCATTCTGTAGTCAATTTTGATGAAGATGCAATATAGAACGAAGGACAAGAGACGTTCTCACAGCAGTGCTTAGTCTGGCCTTTTTTGGGAAAGATGCTGATACGGCTGATTTTGATTGGTGCACTAACTAAAAGAAATTGTACACATTCCTTCTCAGTTGTGTAGGCTTTGATTCTTGGCATTTCAGGAGGTATGTTCATGAGACATTTCCTCTTCATCTGGCAGGTCAAGTATAGTAAACATATTCATGGCCTTAAACGTTCCACCACATTACTAGAAATGGCACCGTTCTGTTCAAGGTCAGTGGTTCACTAACTAGAGTTGTAGACTGAGCATATGTGATCATGGAAGACTGCAGTGCTAAATGAAATGTTTTGTTGTTTTGGTTCCCATGTGACACTTTTTAATTAAACTATATAATTGATATACTGTATCAGTTCATTTTATTGGTATGCTTATGGTTAAGAAAGAGGCTAACAGCAATGGTTTATTGCCAAGTTGGGATGAAAGATTGAGTTAAAATTGTTCCCTAGTTTTTTTTCTTCTTTTTAAAAATAATTCATTGTTAGATAAAGAAAAAAACACAAAACAAAACGTGTGTTCGGATGGGGGAGGGATAGAATAGAGAACTTGGAGAGAGGACAATTCTGCATAGGAAGCAAACATCTCTTCTCCCAGCTCTCAGTCCAATATGCCACAGTTTGGTACTTGATCACCATGAGATAGTACTATTCCCCGAGGTTGTTCAGTCATTTAGTTATGTCTGAGTCTTCATGACCTCATGGACCATAACATACCAATATTGTTCATGCAGTTTTCTTGGCAATGATATTACAGTTGTTTCCTATTTCCTTCTCTGATAGATTAAGGCAAAAAGAGGTTAAGTGACTTGCCCTGGGTCACAGAGGCCAAATTTGAACTCAGGTCTTCTTACTGCAGGCCCTGCACTCTATCTACTGAGCCATCTAGCTGCCTCCAATGCAACTCAATTCACCAAGCTGGTACAGGACATTGTAATAGTGCTTCTGGATTGATATGACAAAGATGTTTACCAGCTAGAAAACAAGATACCAATTTAAATGTTTTCAGATTTGTACCAATTAAAATATTTCTATCTAGGGTGGAAAAAATTTTTTTCACTTAAAATGAAATAGAGAAAACTCAAGATTAAATATGAGAAAAGTTTATAACTTACCCAGCAACCCCCCTCTTAAAAAACCACGTTGAGTGTGGTTCTTGTAAAATGGCACTCCTTTGAGGGAAATAGGAATTGGGGAGTGTGGTTTAATAAGCTGGACAGAAAACCTGGATTTTATTCTTGATTCTTTAGAGAGTTGTGTGAGCTCATTTGCATTATAAATGCTAACTCAATTAAGAATGCTGGAGAAGACTCAGACATGAGTTAGGCGATCACAATTACAGGTATTAACTCAGTTTTCATCCTTTCCATTTTAAATGAACATGTCAGTACTTTAAAAAATGGTTCTGTGTGCTGATCCCCCCCCCCTTTTTAAGGCATAGCAAAAAATAAACTACCCATATTGCATTCCATTGACTTGAGAAACAGAAAGAGGAAAGGCACAATTTAGACTCACTTCTAAAGTTGGCAGAATTTCCTGACAAGCAGGATGCTTGCGTTTGAGTCATTATTGATTCACCTCCCCAAAATCATCATTCTGACTAATAATGAAGTTATGTCCCATGTGAATGGCAAAAGAAATCTCAGAATTTTGCCCTTGTTTCAACAAAGAAATTACCCAGGTGTGCATATGAGAAAGTAATTTTATTCCCAACAGCTGATCTGTTCGAAATCTCAAGAGATTCAATTAAAATCCAGCCTATCTTTCCATGAAGTAAAGCCAAACAGACCCTTTTAGAGTTCACAGGGAGACCATGCTAGGATTCTACCAAAAAAAGAAAGAAAAAGAGGAAAAGAATGAGGAAAAAGGACAAGCAGCAGGGATTCCTGCCCTTCAGCCCTGAAGGATAAGGTTTCAGAGAAAGTACACAAAAAACTCTGAAGCTGGTGAAGGAAGGGAGATTTTTTTTTTCTATTCCCAGCCCTTACTTCCCAAGTCTTAGACATCTGTGATTAATAACGACTCTTTTTTTAATTAAAAAAAATAAATTGACCATATCCTGCTAGTTGATGGCTATGAAGGCTTTCAGCTTCACTTTAACCCTATCGCAAGAGTTTTCAACTTTAATGAATTTTAAAGAAGGTTATGAAGTGCTAAATGAGAAAAAAATAACCGAGTACAATTAATTAATAGTAACACCATTTAAATTTTCATCAACAGTGTCCTGGATATAATATAATCTTTAAATTTGAGAGCAATTTAACTGCATTTTTCTATTTACCTCTGCAACAATGAAACAATACATGGGAAAGGTCAGCAGAAAAGGCAAGAAAAAAAAGCCTTTGATAGGTTGGCTGAAAGATAAATAGCCTTTTGCTGACTGGTAGCCTAAAGGAATAGCCACAAACAATCCAGGTTCACTCTAGAGAATGGCTGGTGAGAGGGTCCACATCTCCCTTATAAATAAGTATGCTATGTACGACAAGGGATTGTCCATATAATGCCAGCCAAATTTACACATGTGGGAGTAATATGAATAGAAATGTCATCTCTGATTATGGAACACCATCATACAGATGGATGCATTAAAAACTGGAGGATTTTTCCAATAAATATCTGTTTCAAATTTCAATTCTAAACTAGACATTCTTTCTTGAGATGTCTCTGTACCCTAGGTTCCAGCTAGTCATATTTAAAGAAAAATATTCACAATGCAATGTCTTTTTGATTTCTCAATTTATTTCAAATAAGACAGAGACCAATTCAATTCAGTGTAATGAACATTTGAGTCTTTATGACATATAAGACACAGACTTGCAAGGCAGAGGAGTAATGTAAAAGCCTAGTTTTTAAGTACTGAAAGGAATGCTCATTTGCAGCAATAGCTCTTTGCTAAGGATTTTTACTGTTCTAATGTCAGAAAAAATATATACTTCCATGCAACCAGACTTCTAAAACAAGTATTTGTTGTACAGCAAGGACTCGATTAGTGCAAATAATGAATCCAGTGAAGTGGCCACATTATTAGAATTCTCACTGCATAGTGTTATTGGGCTGGAACCAATTTTCCTATTTTACATAATTAGAGCTTTGAATAGTGTGAATTTGAATACATGTGACCCTGTCGGGAGATTCATTACTCACATTAGACAGACCCATGCTAGTGGATGGGTGTTAGGGTTCAGAGCCAGAATACCTAACAAGAATACATTTGTCAGCATTCCTGATAATTGGAAAGACAGCCTTTATATAATGATGCCCCTTGATGGAGAGTAGCCCATTCCACTTTTGAATAGCTTTAGTTTTAGAAAAATGTTGCTACAAAAAACCTACTTTTGTCTCTTTGCAATTTTTACTTGTTGCTTAAGGATTCTAACTTCTGAGACAAAGTTTAAAAAAAAGAACAACTTTAATCCTTCTTCCTTCAAATATCTGATGATAATTATCAGACTTCTCATGACATAATACAGCAGCTTGAACTGAAAATAATACTTCATCTATCCTCTGATCAGCCCAGGATTCAAAGGGGTCATCTGCTACTTAGTCCTCAGTACCATGCCTCTATTAATGTAGCATAAAATTGAATTATTGGCTATCATATCACATTGCTGATTCACACTAAAAAGTCCATGAAAACCCTGGTATCTTTTATTTTTAATTAATTAATTAATTTTTTTTTTGCAGGGCAATGAGGACTTGCCAAAAGTAACACAGCTAGTAAGTGTCAAGTGTCTGAGGCTGGATTTGAACTCAGGTACTCCTGAATCCAGGGCCGGTGCTTTATTCCCAAGTATAAAACTTTAAAATCACTCATCTAAATTTCATCACAGCTTAATGATCTAGTCCATTAAGATATTTTTCAATCCATTTGCTGGTTATTCTTCCCAACTTTCTGTCATCTTGAAATATGATAATGCCTCTGTCCAAATCACTGACGAAAATAAGAAACAAATTCTCACGTATATCAAGAACTTGGAAATAAAATGGGTGCCCTTGATTGGGTAATGGCTGAACAAATAACAGTATATGAATGTAATGGAATACTACTACAGTGTAAGAGAGAGATATTTTAAAAATTAGAATCTAAGTATGGGAAGATTTGTATGAACAGATGCAGAAAAAAAAAAGCAGAACCAAGAGAATAATATGTATGGTGGTTGCTGTCTTTCATACTTGAAGAGAACCAGAATGGCATCACTATGTTGGGGTCCATCTATGTGTGTCTGACTGTGGCTGATCAGACCAATATGAATTTGGAAAATTCTACTCTAGGTAGAACACAAATAACTGTATGAACATTTGGAATGGAGATGTCTCTAAATTTGCGCATTTCATATTTCTCTTGAGTTACTGCAATTCTGCTTTGCTCATAGAGCACAGAACCTTTTTTGATATGAGCACATCATGCTGGGCATTACTGTGCCTTTGTCTCCCATGTCTCACAACAGATAACAGTTTTTCAGTGAGACCTTGGAGATTGTCCTTGTAACAATTCTTCTGACCTCTGTGTGAGTGTTTGCCCCTTGTGTGAGTTACATAAATAACACTAAAGGGCAGGTGAACCTTGATTTAATTATAATGGACATTTTTGGTCCTAGAGAATGATGATGAAACAAACTTCACTTATCTCAATAGAGAGACTACAGGTATGGAATGAGCCACAACTGCTTAACTGTTTTTCTATGCTACAAAGGAGGATTCAAAGTGGTTGTGATATATTTCAGAAACTGATTGTAGTAAATGGTATCAACAAAACTTTAAAAATAAACAACATGCAGCCTAATTACATAATGCATATAAGTAAACAACATGAATAGTATTCTTCTGATCTGCTTCTAACTTTCCTACAGATCTATTAAAAATCTAAGCTGAATAGTAAATTCTCAAAATATCAGTCTCTTCAGATAATTAACTTTGGTTCTCATTGAAACAGTTTTTCTTTGTGTCTTTATCATTTTGTTCTCAAGAGTTTTCCATTGTTTTTGAACAGACTGAATTTCCTTGTAGAAATATAGTTTCTGGGGCAGCTAGGTGGTGCAGTGGATAGAGCACCGGCCCTGGAGTCAGGAGTACCTGAGTTCAAATCCGGCCTCAGACACTTAACACTTACTAGTTGTGTGACCCTGGGCAAGTCACTTAACCCCAATTGCTTCACTTAAAAAAAAAAAAGAAATATAGTTTCTGTGTTTAGTTAATTTTTTTCTGGGAACCATCTGAAATCTGTTCTTCCATAATTTAAGATTCTTGATAACTTCTTAATACACAATGCTGTTTAGCCTGTTTCTTTTCAATAAAGGTCATATTTTAGTCATGGGTCCCACCCCAACAATTCTCAGTGATACCTGTGAAGTTTATTCTGTTAGGCTGTATTAGTTCAACTTGCTTGTTGTATCTGGGCAAAGACATCCAGGACCATGGAGTTCATTACTGACTCCTTTTTTGGAATCAATGATTATTGTGAATTTCTAGATCTCTATTGAAATCCTTTCTTGATACAGTTGCACTCTATGGTGTCTATTTCGTTGCACAGTATAGAAAAATTTCCCCTCTCCCTTCCTTTTTCAGGATAACTTTCTTTTAATTAGATTTGTAAGACTATGATGTATCAAATACATTGTGACCAATTGTAAGAATACAATGTATCAAATACATTGTTACCAGTTCTTGTTAGGTGTACTCCATTCTTGGTTAGGAGTTGGTCATTCTTTTGTTTTAAGCTATGGTCCAGAAAGATAAATCCTATTTTCAAACATCATCTTTTTAACTTGCTGCTGACTTCCAATTATCTAAAAATGGCCACCTTCCTAGAAAATACTACCTCAAACTTTTAGCTTATTGAAGAATGTAACATGTCCCTCTTCACCCTGAAAGCTTACTCTGTTCCCTGACTATTTCTCACAATGAAAATATACTCTGCTCTGTAGTCTTCCTTCAGATTAGCTAATTCCTCAAAGACTCCATTTTAAGGAGGAAGCCCAGGCAAACTAAGAATTCATTCTACTCCACTGCTGCACTGCTGATTCATGTCTGCAAGATTTTCTCTCCCATAGAGACTCATTTCCAGTCTCTACTTTTTTTAGTTCCCTTTTAAGTGTAGTCTTCCCCCATTAGAATGTGAATTCCTCAAGGGCAAGGCCAATGTTTCTCCTTGCATTTGTGTTCCTAGTGCTTGGCACCTAGCAAATACTTAATAAATCCTTGTTAACCTGGCTTGCAGAACTACCAGCTCTACCTACCTACAAAGGAGTATTTTTTCTTTTCAGCATTACATGAATATAAAAGCTTTAGATCGTAGGTGTCAAAACATGCCATTGGGCTATATTTGGCCTACAACGCTCCAGAGTGCTACTGAACCAGATTAAAATGTAGTTCCTAACTGAATCTAATGTTTTGATATGTTAATAATAATAAGAGAAATATAAAAATGTGTTTTTCTAATTTACCATGGAATCTGCAGGAATCCTTACAGTTTAGCAGCACCATTTGTATTTGAATTTGACACCATCACTTTAGATTATTTTTCAAATGTTTAGGTATTACTAGTTTGATGCAGGGGTGTGGACTACATGCTGTAGCTTGAGGGCCCTCTAAGGCTTAGCCTTTGCAAAACTTCCCTTAATTCCTATCCCTGCTCAAGGTTCCTGTGATTAGACTAAACCTTTTGGTATAAAACATGGTTTCCAGAGTATTTCTAGTAAAATGTACTCTATTGGGGGCAGCTAGGTGGCACAGTGGATAAAGCTCTGGCCCTCCATTCAGAAGGACCTGAGTTCAAATCTGGCCTCAGACACTTAACTTACTAGCTGTGTGGCCTTGGGCAAGTCACTTAACCCTCATTGCCCTGCAAACAAACAAACAAAAATGCACTCTATTATCCATGTGGGATAATATGTTAGCACCAATTAGTTATTTGCTTAGCTGTCACATAGTATATAATGGGTCCCTGAGAGAAGAGGACACATGCATTTTTGATGTTAGGAAAGGATTAAGGGATCACAGAGAGCTCCAAGTACCAGGGCACTTGACAGGGTAAGACAAAAGCAGTTGAAAAGGATGATGGGAAAAGTGTCCAAAGCAGAATTTACTACTTCTTAGTGTTGATGACTATGTAATGTGGACTCTTTATGGTGCTTCTATCTGCATGATTCTGACAGTAAAGGATTAATGACCTTTGACTTTCAAATATGAAGTAAGTGTGACAAGGAAAAAGAGAAGTGCCCCCCTTTAAAACTCTGGCTTCAAGTAGAGGCCTAGTATAGAAGCATTGACGTAGATCAGGTCACTCAGTAATTAAGAACACATGGTCACTGGAGTTGACAAAAGCACATAGGAATGATCAAAACTTGCAGTGCTCAATCAGAGTTCTCCTAACCACCTGAATTCACACAGGACTCTGGCTCTTCATAGACAATCCATCTCTGGTTGACACAGTATATAAGTCATCCTATTCATATCACCAATGACTCTAGTAAGCAAGATCACAATTCTTGTCTCTTGGGGAGGCCTCAAATAGAAAACAGAAGTTTTCCAGGTTTTTCCCATAACCTATGTAGGTCTTATTACCAAAAGAATTCCTCCACCATACCATATTTAACCATTTCATACTCTGAATAATAGAAGCCCAAGATCTGTAATGTGTGTTATTAATAAAAACACCTTTGCCATTATAGACTCTTCCCAATGCTACTTTGTGCACAGCATGATTTCTAAGGACAGAAAATATTTGCAAAGCTATCCTTGCAAAATGTGACTGTGTGAATAAAATGAAAGGGTTTTTGTTGTTGTTGTTGTTGTTTGTTTGTTTTTAAGTACTTTTCTTGGCTTTCTTTTGGATTGGAAAGAGGTATAACTTAGCAGTTGGGAACTTGTCTTCATTCAAATTTCTTTCCTTTCTATACCCACCCTCTTTTTTTTTTTTCAAGTACAGAAAGAAATAAAACAAGAAAGCTTATGTTTGGCTGTTCTCACAGATGAACAGAATGTGTTGTTTTGGACTTCCAGAATTCATATAATAGAGCTCCAGAAAAAAAGAGTTCAAAATCTTGTGATGCTCAAGTATATTTTGATAGTAAAGAATTAGTATCTTCTCCAAGATCACTTTTTTACCTTTAAGATTAGACTAGAATTTCATATAGAATTATATTTTATAATAACAAAAATGTGAAAGAAAATGAAAACCCAAAACCCACAACAAGTCTCTCCTCGAACACTGCCACCATCCTAACGCAGGCCCATCTCAAGACTGGGCTATTGCAACATCTTTTTGGTTGGTCCCCCTCTCTCAAGTCTCTTCTCAGTCTAGTCTGTCTTCTATTCAGCTGGCAAATTGATCTTCCTAATGCACAGATCAATAAACTTAAAGATCAAATATAAAGGCCTCTGGCTTCTGAAGACCTTCATAACATGACCACTACATGACCTACCTGCCTGATACTGGTACATACTGGTTTCTGACCCTGGGCAAGTCACTTAACTTCGTAAGAGTTCTAGGCAGCTCTCCTGATTTATGAGTTAGTTACAGAGAAGGTAGTGTTAATGGGAGTCCCCTGTATTAATGAAATCACTGGTCCAGTCCTTATCTCCACATTACCTTTTATTACATTCTTTCCATCAAGATCAGATTCCTTTGGATCCTGACTCATTTAATTTGTTAGGTATTCTCCTCAGCTATGTGTCAACTTGAATTTTTATATGCTAGCTATGTTTATCAATAGGTATACAAGTCACTGGTAAAAATGTTCCTCTTCCCCTTAAATTTGAATTTATAGGATCATACCTATTCTAACAATTCTGTGTGTGTGTGTGTGTGTGTGTGTGTGTGTGTTTGTTTTTGCGAGGGTGGCAATGAGAGTTGAGTGACTTGCCCAGGGTCACACAGCTAGTAAGTGTCAAGTGTCTGAGGTTGGATTTGAACTCAGGTCCTCCTGAATCCAGGGCTGATGCTCTATCCACTGTGCCATGTAGCTGCCCCCCTAACAACTCCTGAAAATCTGCTTTTCCTATAGGAACTGAGCAGAAACAGGAAAATAAATATACAATGATTTCAACACTGCAAATGGAAAGAACAACAACAAAACATCTGAAACTGTATGCAGGGAAATTATAACAAACCAGCTTGGCTCTATAGAAGAGATGATAGCTGACTGGAGTGGAACAGGAAGTGGTAGAAGGCAGGGAGATGAACCAGAGGGCCTCTGCCGTATAGTCCGAATGAGTGGGGCTGAGGACAAGGACCAGGATGGCAGCCTGTTTAGTGGAAAGAAGAGGATGTATGCGAGATGTTGTGAAGGCACAAACTACAAGATATGACAAGAGATAACTCACACCATGTGGTATAGGTGAGAGTGAGGAGTTGAGGATGACACTTAGGCGGAGTGAAGGGACAGCTGTGCCATCAACAGCAAAAGGAAAGTTAGGAAGAGAGGAGTTCTGGGGTAGGGGGAAAAGATAATGAATTCTATTTTGGACATGTTTAAGACATCTAAAAGGCAGCTGGTAATACAGGACTGTAGCTCAGGAGAGATACTAGGGCTACGTATATAGATCTGGAAATGATTGGCATGGAAATGATAATGGAACCTATGGAAGCTGATGAAATTATAAAGTAGTATAGTTTAGAGGAAGAAGTGAAGAGAGACCAGACAAGAGCCTAGAGAATACCTGTGATTAGTGGGTATGATATAGATGAAGATCCTACAAAAGAGAGTGAGAAGGAATGGTCAAATAGGAAGGAAAGGAACCAGGAGGGAAGGATTTTTGTTATAAAGTATGGCAAAGGAGGAAAGATACATTAGGAAGCATGAGTGAGTTAAAATAAAATGTATCAATAAATATTAATTTTAAAAAATAGAATAAAATTTGTTCTACTCAAATCCAGATGACAAGTCAGATTGTGTTTGAATTGCCTCTCCTATGCTACTTGTGCTAAGATGCAATGTCATCTTCTCCAAAAGGTTCTTCCCTTTGTATCTCAACAACTAGTTTCTTCTTGTTGATGTGAACTGGATCCATTACAGAAGCTCCCCTTCTTAATTCTTTCTCCTTTTGAGGGAAGAAATTATCATTAAGGGAAATAAAAACATTACTAGCTGCTCTACTTCAGGCAGGGAGAAAACAATGACAAGTCCACATAATTAAAGCTCTCCATCACTGCTAAATTATACTTCATGCCTCATTTATAATCCCTTTCCTAAAATGCTCATTTATTTATTTTCTTTTTATGTCAGGTACTTTGATGATAATACTATCACTGTTTTTGCTTCTTTTGGTTGTCAGCCATTTGCTTTCCCCCATATTTCTCCTGTCTAGTAACCTCACATTGTTACTATATTCCTGTGTGTGTGTGTGTGTGTGTGTGTGTGTGTGTGTGTGTGTGTGTGTGAAGGCCAATGAGGGTTAAGTGACTGGCCGAGGGTCACACAGCTAGTACATGTCAAGTGTATGAATCCGAATTTGAACTCAGGTCCTCCTGAATCCAGGGCTGGTGCTTTATCCACTCCACCACCTAGCTGCCCCTACTATATTCCTCTTATTATTTCTTACTTCTTTGCCTATCCTGTTCCTCTTGAAAAGAGTACACTTCTTAGAAATAAAGCTAAATCTATAGGTAATAGAACTTGAAAAAATTATCAATAGTCAAAAAACAAAGTTGAGAAAATCTGGAAACAAACCTAAGGTCAAAGAAAACCAAGAAAACTATTGTAAAAAGGCATACTACTCTTAAATAAAATGCAAATTATGCCTTCCTCTACTAGTCCCACCTATCTTAGAGGCATATCTTTCATTACAGATGAAAAAGCTATACTTGGAAAGTTGTGCAGATTACTTTGAAAGAAAACACACACAAAATCAACTGTCTAAGGTTTCATACATGAAAAGACTATATTTTTAGGACCTCAGATCTTTAAAAAAAAAAAAAGCCAAAGTGAGACTTGAAGCAATTTAGGAATAAACAGATGAAGCAATGAGAAAACTCATCAGGGTTACTGTGAGCCAGTAACATATGGGAGATGATGTTCAAGATTATAGCATCTGGTTTCCTAATAGATAAATGGTCAAAGGATACAAAATAGACACTTCTCAAAAGAAAAAAAAAACCCAAACTATTAATTTACATGAAAAAATACTCCAATATTTCAATAATGAGAGAAACGAAATGAAGAGTATAAGAGAGGTGGCAGAGATGGATGTGTAGACTAAGATATACATTTTCAGATATGATCAACATGTGAGGAGAGATATGATGGGAGAAATAACAATTTTAAAAAGAGGATGAAAAGAAAAGAGTATCAATGAAATATTTAGAAATACACAAAGTACACAGAAGAAAGCAGAAGGACATTTAAAAAAGGACAAAGATAAGTAGGGTGATCTTAATAAGATTTTGTTCAATTTTATACATACATATGATATTTATGTATATTACATATATGATAAAATCAAACTACATAACACTCATTTCATATCATCCATTCTTTCTTTTTTTGATTATGGAAATGTTCATGTTCAACAAGTTCATAATAGAACAATTTAAAAATAGAAAAAGATTATAGCATCAGGTTATTCTTTTTTCCTTTCTCAAAATTAGCTTAAGAGCCACTACCCCAATGGCTACCCCATCCCTTGGCCTTTGGATATTTGATGTCCTATTTCAGGTGATCAACAAATGAGAATGAGCAGGCATAAATGGATTTGTTTTTAAGTGTATCTGAACAATATAGGGGAAAATCTTATTTTTAACAAGATGGCCAATGGTACAATTCACTGTCCAGGACAAATATTTGCATTCTGTGAGAAAGCTTCCAGTCCATATTCCTATTATTTTATAAGTATCAATTATTCTTATAGAAACCAATCCTCAATATTCAGTCTTTGGGGTAAATGCTAATACATTTATTAGAAAAAAAAATTTAAAGTGTTACAGTAGAGGAGGAATTAGCTAAAAACCTGAGCTTTCCAGAGATGATTGAGAAAGCCCATTAATTGAATTGGAATATAGCTCAAAAAAGGCATAAACTCCATAACTTATAAATATTCTAATAGACCTATGTAACAACACTTGTTAATTCATTAGAGAGTACTTACCAAAAGAATTGACCCTGGAATGTGCTAAAATATATTGCCAAGCAGCATCATTCTTCACCTTGTCTAAAGGGCAGGTTAAGCAAAGTATCATATTCTCAAGGGATGCACTATTAGTCTAGAAGTTTGTATGGCTAGAGGTAAGAGGAAACAACTAGATGGCTTTTGACCAAACCACAACTAATATAAAGATCTAGCACATTAAACTCTGGAGATCATGGCCTTCCAGTAAAAAAAAAATCTCTGGGAATTCTTTTTCAATGTATATTTTACCCACCCTTTCTCCTACTCTCACTTACCTCCCCCTGCTCTGCCTTACTTCCAAAACTTTATATATTGGCATGCTTAAAACAATCCAATTAATTTAGAATAGGTTTTTAAAGTAATCTTGGAGTCCACACAGAGAAGAAAAAAAAATCATGTATGCAGTGCTTTCACCCTAATCTATTAAGATATCACCTTCATGGGGTTTGTTTAATTCTTTGGCTTCCTGCCCCACTTCCCCCAAAAATGCTCTGTGATATTTATTTGAAAAGTCAAAGTGAATTAAAATGAATTGTGTTTTAAAAAAATTCCTCAAGAATTCCCCACTAGCTCTTGAAACTGAGTTAGGAATGAATATATTCATCTATTCAGAGCTTATATTGAGTTAAATCTGCCATTTGTAACCTGATCCTTTTCCTTCAGCTGTTTTAAGACAATTTCAAGAACAAGTCAACTTTCTAAGGAAAAATTCTTTGCAGTTTTTTCACTGAATCATTCTCTGTGTGCCCTACCTCTCCTTCCCTCCTTTTACTAAAATTGTCAATAAATGGCGACAGTAAGAACGTGATGGGAAAGGAGGGTCAGGAATTATTACAGACAACAAAAAATATATAAAAGGCCCAGGAAGAAAAGGGAGTGAAAAGTACAGTTCTGTTATGAACCTCAGTTAATGGTACAAATCTTGTTCTTTGCTTTACTTAGCACATTGTGCCATAATACTTCATCAACCCATATCTTCAAAGATCTCATAACATGAAATAATAAAACCAAGAGTATCTTTTTAAGACAAGAGAAAAATTACTTAGTCAAAAGAAATCTGAAATCATTCTGTTTTGTACAGGAAAGGTGAAGGGATGAGAGAAAACTTCAGTTTATGACGGCGATCATTGATGCTCTTATTTCCCTATTAAAAGGTAACCTATTAAAATCATTTGTGTGCTCCACTTCCATCTCTAGTTTCTCCCCTTTATTAGCTTATTGTCATTAAGCCATAGAAGAAGAGCAAGGAGTTAGCTAAAATTTAATATTCTTTGTCTCTCTATTCAATAACTACTTCTTTAGAGAGAAAAATGCTCAGAAGATTTTCATTTCTATTGCTGGATCCATTTTTAACACAGTAGGAAAAGATAAATCAAAAAGGAAGTAAACAATAAAGGTTTTCTCAAAGTAGAAAGTTACAGGACAATGTATAAGGATGCCTCTGGGTTTATTTTCCCATTGTAAGCTTATCCTTCAGCCCCTCCTTCCAACCCCAATTTAAAAAGTATGTAAACAACACATCATTTAAAAATGATGCATTCAGTGCAAGCTTGAGTTGCCCAAGCTTCTCCTCATATGCTTTTTTTAGAGGTCAGAACTGTACAAATTTAATTAGAAGCATCTGGATTGCTGTATTTTTCTCCCTATTTGGAAACAGGAAAAGGAAATCGGTCAAGTCTAGATGGACAAATTCCATGGCCCATTACAGCACTATCCAGGCAGCCTGGCTTGTGCTTATGATCCTGCTTATCCAAACTAGAGGGAATTCTTCAGAATGAAGAGCAGTAAATGGCATTGCCCTTGAACGTGGGCAGAACTGATGCATTTAGAAATGTGCTGCACAGTAAATGTTAAAGCTAAAAATGTGTCCTGTTACTAAAGAAGCTCTAACTGGCTGGTTTAACTGAGTTTACATGGTACATTATGTAGAATATTTAATCACTATCACTCACTGAAGCTAAGTCTAAGAAACATGGAAATAGATACTTAACCCTTTTGAGTTACTTTATAAGGAAATATGTCTAATATAGGTCTATATTTTAGAAATGAATTATATAATGTTCCCACCTGGATATCCTTAATAAGATTTCATAAACATACCAGTACCAGATATTTAGCCAAAAGAACAATACAAGATACCCACTACAAACCCTTCATTCATACATAGGAACTAGTAAGAGGTTGTTCCTTTAATTTACTCTTACATAAACTGCTTTGGTCAAAATTTATGCCCAGAGCATAAAATAGGTTTAGAGCTAGAAGGGACCTTACTTGTCGTATCCAGTTCAACTCTTTAATTTTACAGATGAGTTCCTTAGAGGTTAAATGACTTGCCCAAGGTCGCAAAGTAACATGTGGAAGAGGCAGGATTCAAATCCAGGTCCTTTGACACCAAATCCAGTTCTCTTTCCAAAATATTACAGACTGAGATAAGAAATTTAAAAAAACAAACACCACAACAAAACAAGCCAACGTATAGCCACCACAAGCATACTGACATGTTTAACTTGAGAGCCTGTTGCTGGATTCTTTCTTTCCCCCCCTTCTTTCTCTCCTGTTTTAGTTAGAATAGTTTGCACAGTGCTGGCAAAACAACTTCCATCTGTGCTGTAAAAGACCATGCCTATTTCAGAATGAGAATTAATTCAACAGTTCCACCACCTTATCAGTGTTACTGGTTTCCCTACTGGGCCCCAGAAAGAGCTAATTTACAGTCCTTCTGGACCTTATCTTCTCTTGGGTTCCATTCCCCCACATTTGCTTAGCCATAAAAATTTCTTGGCTCATGGCTATATAAATTACTTGGTCTTGGAAACATCTGCAAATAAAATGGGCAAGCAAACAAGAGGTTAATTTAATCCATATAGATTATCCTGAGCGCAGCTAATTCACATGTGGACAATGAGAGTTTCCCACTGAATATGTACAGTAAGTACTCTATAAAGCACCAGAACAGCCTTTTTCCCAGGGTACGATAAAACCATGTGACCTTCTGGCTCCTTGTGGGCATAAGAAAGGACTGGGGTGGTGGGGGGGATTCTTTAATGATTTGTTGGGAATTTTAAAGATTACTTTGGGATTTCTTTCTTGGATTTCATTCATAATTATTTTTCCATTTCAAAACTGAAGCATGGATTTTTTTCTCCATGACTCCATGGGTAACTACAACCAATGGGGACTGCCACTCCCTCTGAACGTATATGGCTACTAGAAATATGTATTAAAATGATTGTAACATTTTTCTTATAGAGAATAGCCATTATTTTCCTCTAGAAAAAAAATTAAACCAGAGTGTGGTTTTGTATTATAATCCAGCCTCTCCTATAGAAGTTGCTATTAAAAGAAGAATGCTTTTCTATTTAATATAGGTGGAAATTTTAATTGGAGCTCTACAAATCTGTATTGTATTCTATAACTGAATGAGGTTAGGATGTCCCAACACCATAAATCAGGGCTGTGATTTAAAACTTCTCCTGGGGGTTGGGTTGGGAGAAAGGGACATATTCTACTGAAATTCATTAAAGATTGGGACAGGTCACAATTTAAAGTTAGTTGAGTATTTAGGGAAGGTCGTAAAAATACATAAAAAGAAACGAAAACACAGGCACAGGACCTCCTTAATTTCTATTCTTTATGCCAACAGCTAAATTTATGAAATTCACAAAGGAAAATGTTTCCACCAGCTAGAAACCTTCTTTGTTATTATCTATTGCAATATAAGAGGGCACAACAGATCTAAGGTTTTTTTGTTTTTGTTTTTAGTTCCAGTCCTCTAAATTCAGCATGAATTCTACAGAATCACAAAATTTCTGAAAGTCAGAAAGGAACTCATCAGCTGTCTAAGCCAACCTACACCAGAAAGGAATCCCACTATAATATGGCAAGTGTTTAATATCTATTTGTCCAACACACCTCATTTATTAACCAAATCACTTGAGCCATATCAAATAGAGAATTTCCTCCAATTCCTAAAAAGGAAGAAATCTAGTCCAAAGAATGGAATTTCTCATTGTAACTGAAATATGGTAATGATATAGACATAGTTCACATTTGCAAATCTCAGAGCTTAATACTCTCCATAGAGGTAGGAGTTATCCAAAGTAATCTTAAATCCAACCAGGACCTCCTGGATGCCTGTGACAAACTAGGTAAATGTCAAATAAGAGAACGGGTCATTCTTTTTTTGAAAAAAAAAAAAAAACAAACCAATGATACTGAATGTCAGTGTATTGATACTCAATACCATGGAATCTACCTAATTTGAGAATGCCATACTGCATGACAGATTCTTTAGGCCAGAAAATGCAAGATAACTTGATAACAACATGACAACAGAGAGAAAATCTATACATGGGGGAAAAAACATTTCTTTATTTTCCCATGCAGTGCTTTTACTTATTGAAGGACTGAAAACAAAACTGAACTTGTTTTCCAAACTGTTGTTCTAAATTAAATTCAGTGCATCTGATTGGTCAAGGTTTATGACATTATATGATATATGCTCTAAATAAAGAAAAGAACAGACTATAGCGACTTCTGTGGTATGATACATTTCTAGGAAGATGCTTAAGGTGAGAAAAATTTGGCAGTTAATGGAAGCAAAGTAAGATAAGCCAAACCCAAGTAGCATTCAGTGTTGGGGAAGAAGATAGATAAGGAGGGGCAAATAGTGAAGTGATAAGTGAGTATTTGGCCACAGAAATGAACGACCTTAGATAATTGTCATGGGTGTTGGCTGCAAAGGTATCTGCTGGTCTGCCTTTCCTTAGAAGGCTTGTGTGAGGAATCACTGAAATAGCAGAGAGAAACCCCAAAACTTTTCAGTAAAGAAACTCCCTGGAAGTTCTGACAAGTTTGGAATTAACAAAGCGAAAAACCTGGTAGCAGAAGTCTTAGCTGGACCAGTAAGCATAATATTTTTGCAGCCAACACCTTCTTGTAAGCCTCATATTCTAAAGGGATTTCATCCTTTTCTCTTTGGTAGTTTGGGTTAAGGTAAGTAATTTATAAAGTGTCAGCTGCTTTGCATATGCCAATGTGTTGCCAAGGCATGCATGGGATCTTCTGTTCTGCTTTGATAGTAGCTTTAAAAAAATTTCTCTTTTGGCCATTTTTGTTTCTATCCTAAACTTTGGCTCCTCATTATAAGGTTATAAACTCCCCAATACATTTGGCAGTGCACAGAAAAGCTCAGGAGACTGGCATGTGTAGTCATATTTTGCTTTGCCCCAAATTTTCAGTGTGTTCATGCTGATGGGAGGCCAGGCATTTAAGTGAAGGGGGTCATTTGAATTGAACCACGCACTACCTGAATCCACGAGGTAACCATTCCAGCTGCTGCACAGGTTGTAGCATTTGAGAGACATTATTTTAAAGGTTGCGTTGTCTTGACAGATGTCAAAAGCTTCTGATGAAAGACTATCCTATTTGGGGAGCTGCAGTGATCACAATATAATCAGTATTACAGAACAAAAAGCGTCTTTTGGGAAAATATACAGGTATGCTTGTGGGGTTTTTTTTCTGCATAGTTTTGCCCCTCCACCCCCAAAAGAAAAAGCTCCTTCCTTTTTGAGTCCAGATTAATTGAAGGAACCTGGTTTTGTCCACTTAGCTAATGTTTTTTCTCTTCCTTTTAAATTCTGACTGAAAATGAAGTCAAAGTACTACAAAGAGGAACTTGTATAATTTACTGCATTTTTAAAGGTTCATTTTTATAAGAAAAGGGAGTAGAATGATCTAAATTCAGCTAATGAGGGACTCATTTTTCTCCCTCAGTTTTTCACCCAACATAAAACAGAACAAAATGAATGTAGGACCCTATAAAAGAAGAGGGCAATCTGTGGCTCAGCTTGTTTTAGCTTGTCTCTAATTTTTCTATTAAGATTAAAAAACAAACAAACTATACCACATACTCTCCAAATGTAATCAATTTCAAACGTTCGATGGCCAGACAACTCTTCCCAGTAGAGTAGCTTTATAGAATCCCCAAAGATGAATCATTTATCTCTATAATCCCACTAACTTGTTTAAAGCAGTCAGCTAACATACACGACTCAGTTTTTTAAAGCAGAAAAGCATTACTATATTGCCCCACTAGACTTTTTTTAAAGCCCCCTCAAAGAAAAAAAAATATTATAGCATCTTAACTTGTATTCTTTACCTAAGTCGAGGATCCAGTATTTACAGCTTCCAGGCTGCCCGTTGCTGCAGAAGGTTGAATTAACAGAGGGAAGCGAGTCCAGAGAATCTATTGGCTTAATTCCGTTGGGCATGGTAAACAGCTAGCTTGTTTTGAGACTAGTAGTCCAAAACACCTACAGTACATGAGGCAGAGTGCTAACCCTGCTGCAAATATTCAGAGGAAATAGTTCCACAAACAAAAGAAAGAAGCAGATCTACAAGAGAGAAAGAATGACAAAGGCACTGACAGACAGATAGGCAAGAAAGAACAGATGAGAGAGAGGGCAGCTAGCTCTCAACTTCCCAAGACCATATGCCCTATCTCCGAAGCAGCTCTGCAGCTGGAGGAGATGCTCTTCTGACTCACTTCTGAGCACTTCTCCCCACAGTGCTGTATCACATCTGGGAATATCCAGACACACTCGACTACATTTTACCGTAGTGACTCTAATTGGAGCTCAAGGAAATTCTTGGGACCTACTGTAAGCCAGATGCTTCTATTTCCCTCTAGTAGACACTACTTTACTTTGTGAAATATAAAATGACAGGCATACTCATACCACTTGCCCTGGACTGGTTCACTGAGTTAGGTTCTGTTCATGTTTACATAGGAATGCTGTATTTGAAAAAGCCTAATAAACCTGTGGCTTCCTGATTTCTCTTAATGAACAGAAAACACAAAAGCCATCAAGTATTCCAACTAGTTGTACTGCTAGGCTAAAATGCCACTCCTTAATTATGAAAACAACACACCTTCTTTATAGGAGAGGTACATAAGAGAAAAGCAATCATTCATTTGATTTTTTTTTCTCAGATCATCTGTTTTCTTAGTCAATTTCAGGAAAGTGGATTGTAAAATCTCCTCTTCTGTTTTGTCCCTGGGTGTATGTTTTCTCAAGTTTCTAGTATATTTCCTTTCTTAGTCAAGAGCTTCCATGTGCTCTTTCCCATGGCTTGTCTTTGCAATAAATAGTTTCTTAGGATAATAAGAAACTGTTTCAAGTTCAACTACTTTGTAGTGCAACAATGCAACTTATGTTTGTGTGTATACACACACACACACACACACACACACACTCTCACTGTTAAAATAAGTCAAGGCATCCACAAGCACTATAGATGTTCTATGTGCTAGGTATCAGGAATGCAAAGACAATTACAATATTGCCTACTTTCAAAAAGATTACATTCTATTGCGTGAAACAACATGTAAATATATAAATATATACAAATATATAGGATAATATTTGAGAGGCACTAGTAGCTGATGGGGTTGAGGGAAAAGTTCATGTTGGAGGTACTACTTCAGCTTAGCTTAAAAGGATTTCTAAAAAAGAAAACTCGCATTTCTAAAAGGTGAGAGGGATTTCAAGCATGGTTGGATCATCTGTGTGAAGATACAAAGAAAGCAGACAGAATATTATGTGTGTGGGGCAGCTAGGTGGCACAGTGGATAATGCACCGGCCCTGGATTGAGGAGGACCTGAATTCAAATCTGACCGCAGACACTTGACACTTACTAGCTGTGTGACCCTGGGCAAGTCACTTAGCCCTCACTGCCCTGGAAAACAACAACAACAACAACAACAACAACAACAACAACAACAACAACAACAACAGCAACAAAACAAAACAAAACAAAAAGAATATTATGTGTGAGGAAGAGCAAGAAGGCCAATTTGATTATACTGGAATGCATGAAGGAAAGGTGGGCTGGAGTCACATGGTGAAGGGTTTTTGATGTCCGAGGAACTGTATTTGATTTTAGAGGAAATAACCACCGGAATTTATTGAGAAAGGGAGCCATATGTTCAGAGCTATTTTTATTCATTCATTCATTCATTCATTCATTCATTCATTCATTCATTCATTCATATTTAACAACATTATGTTAGCAGCTATGGGGTGGGGGGGTAGATAAACTTAAGAAGAGAGAGATTTGAAGCAGGGAGACCAATTAGGAGGCTCTTGCAACAGTCTAGGCAAAAGGTGATGAGGGTCAGAACTAGGGCTGTGTGAAATGAATGAATAGCTACAAAAATATAAATTACCCAGATTAACAGAAGATTTTTTTTTTAGAGATAGAACAATTTATTTTATTTTATTTTTTTGCGGGGCAATGAGGGTTAAGTGATTCGCCCAAGGTCACATAGCTAGTGTCAAGTGTCTGAGGCTAGATTTGAATTCAGGTCTTCCTGAATCCAGGGCCAGTGCTTTATTCACTGCACCACCTAGGTAATCCCAGAAATAAATTGCTTAACCCAATTTTAAGAAAAAGAAATTGAACAAGCCCTAAGAAAAAATCCCCAGGACCAGATGGATTCAAAAGTGAATTCTACCAAACATTTAAAGAATAATTAATACTAATACTTTATAAGCTATTTGGGAATATAGGTGGAGTCCTATCAAATTTCTTTTATAAGACAAATGTGGTACTGACACCCAAACCAGGCAGAACCAAAACAGCAAAAGATTAAACCAATTTTCCTAATGAATCTTGATGCAAAATTTTTAAATAAAATACTAACAAAGAGATTACAGCAATATATCACAAGGATCATACACTATGCCCAGGTGGGATTTATACCAGGAATGCAGGGCTGGTTCAATATTAGGAAAACCATTAGCATAATTGATCACATCAATACCCAAACCAACAGAAATCATATGATTATCTCAATAGATGCAGACAAGGCCTTTGACAAAATACAGCACCCATTCCTATTAAAAAAAAAAAACAAAAAACACTAGAGAGCATAGGAACAAATGGAGCTTTCCTTAAAATGATAAGTAATATTTATCTAAAACCATCAGTGAGCATTATATGTAATGGGGATAAGCTAGATCTTAATACAATGGGGTAAAGCAAGGATGCCCATTTTTTTTTTTTTTGTGGAGTAATGAGGCTTAATTGACTTGCCCAGGGTCACACAGCTAGTAAGTGTCAAGTGTCTGAGGCTGGATTTGAACTCAGGTCCTTCTGAATCCAGGGCAGGTGCTTTATCCAAAGGATGCCCATTATAACCTCTATTATTTATTATTGTACTAGAAATGTTAGCTACAGCAATAAGAGAAGAAAAAGAATTTAAAGGAATTAGAACGGGCAATGAAAAAACAAAACTATCACTCTTTGTAGATGATGATATTATAATTAGAAAATCCTAGAGAATCAACTAAAAAACTACTTGAAATTATAAACTTTAGTAAGTTGCAGAATACAAATTAAATCCACATAAATCATTAGCATTTCTATATATTTACCAACAAAGTCCAGCAACAATAGATAGAAAGAAAAATTCCATTTAAAGCAACTATAGATAATATAAAATACCTGGGAGTCTACTTGCCAAGACAAACTCAGAACTTTAGTATTAACTACTCATGGGTAGGCTGAGCTAACATAATAAAAATGACAATCCTACTTAAATCAATCTATATATTTAGTGCCAAACCAATTAAACTATCAAAAATATTTTATAGAGTTAGAAAAAATAATAAGAAAATTCATCTGGAAGAAGAAAAGCTCAAGGATATCAAGGGAATCAATAAAAAAGGAAAAGAAGGTGATCTAGCAGTAACAGATCTCAAACTGTTTTAGAAAGTAGTAATTATCAAAACAATCTAGTACTGGCTAAGAAATAGAGTGGTGGATCAGTGGAATAGAATACATATGAATTATGCTATAGTAAATGACTATAGTAATCTAGTATATGATAGACCCAAAGATACAAGCTTTTCAGAAAACAAACAAACAAACCACAAACCTCAGTATTTCACAAAAACTACCGGGAAAACAGGAAAACCGTAAGGCAGAAACTAGGTATAGAACATCTCACACACTATACTAAAAGAAGGTCAAAATGGGTACATGATTTACACATAAAGGGTAATACCGGGAACAAATTAAGACATCATGGGGGCAGCTAGGTGGCGCAGTGGATAGAGCACTGGCTCTGGAGTCAGGAGTACCCGAGTTCAAATCCAGCCTCAGACACATAACACTTACTAGCTGTGTGACCCTGGGCAAGTTACTTAACCCCAATTGCCTCACACACACACACAAAAGACAGACATCATGGAATAGTTTATCTGCCAGATTTATAGACAGAGGAAGAATTTAGGACCAAAGATGATATAGAGAACATTACAAAATGTCAAATAATTTGATTATATAAAATAAAAAGCTTTTGAACAAACAGAACCAATGCAACCAAAATTATAAAGAAAGCAAAAAACTGGGAAAGAATTTTTGCAACAAGTATCTCTGATAAAGACCTCGTTTCTGAAATATATAGAGAACTGAGTCAAATTTATAAAAAATACAAGTCATTCCCTAATGGATAAATGGTCAAAGGATATGAACAGGCAGTTTTCAGACAAAGAAATCAAAGCTATCTGTAGTCATTACAAAATGCTCTGAGGGATCACCTCACACCTATCAGAGTGGCAAATACAACAAAAAAGGAAAATATTGGATGTTGGAGGGGATGTGGGAAAACTGGGACACTAATCTACTGTTGGAAGAGTTGTGAACAGATCCAACCATTCCAAAGAGCATTTTGGAATTATACCCAAAGGGCTATAAAACTGTGCATACCCTTTGATCTAGCAATACCACTGCCAGATTTATCCCAAAGATATCCCAAAAAAGATAAAAAGGCCTATTTGTACAAAAATATCTATAGCAGCTGAGAAATCAAAGGAATGCCCATCAATTGGGGAATGGCTAAACAAGCTGTGGTATATGATTGTAATGGAATATTATTGTGCTATAAGAAATGACAAGCAGGATGATTTCTGAAAGGCCTGGAAAACCTTAAATGAACTTATGTATAGTGAAGTGAGCAGAAGCAGACGAATGTTGTGTACAGTGAAAGCAATACAGTTCAGTGATGAACTGTGAATGACTTAACTATTCCCAGAAATAAATCCAAGACAAACCCAAAGGACTAATGATGAAGCATACTATCCACTTCCAAAGAAAGAACTAATATTGACTGAACACAGACTGAAGCATGCTTTTTACAATTTTCATTTTTTTCTTTTATTTAAGTTTTCTTATACAAAATTACTAATATGGTAATGTTTTACATAATTTCACATGTATAACCTATATTTGATCGCCTTACTGCCTCAGGGAGTGAGGATGTAAGGAGGAATAGAATTTGGAACTCAAAACTTTAAATAAAAATGTTTATTTTTAAAAAAAGAACTAGGGCTGTGAGTAGAAAGAAGGGGACCTCTCTGAGAGATGTAGAGGAAGTAGAATTGACAGGACTGAAAATGACTGGATATGTGAGGAGAGGAAAAGTGAAGGATTGAAGATGAGCACATCTGGATAACTAGAAGGACACTATTTCCCTCAACAGAAATAAGAAACTTCAGAAGAAAGGTCAGGTAAGGGGGCTGTTGATGGGTAAGAGAAGATAATGACTTCTATTTCTATTCTAACTAATGCCTCATTGTGGCGTGGAATTATTGAAGGCTATGTCACCAAAGGCTAAGTTCTGAACAGCTCAACTACAGAAACTTAGGAATTATAGGGAGCTTGGAGATTATCCTGAAATACGTACCTCCTCTACAGCACTCCCTATGAATGGCCACTCATAGCTATTTGATGACTTGCTGTGAGGAGAATACAAGTCCTCCTGAGAAAGCTGTAGCCACTTTTGGATAGCTTTATTTCCTCTGTTGACCTTATTAACTCAACTGAAACCTCTTTCCAAAGTTGGACAATGGCCTCAACTACCAAATCCAATTGCTCCCCCGCCCCAACTTATCTTTCTTGACCTATATTTTGTATCCAACATTCTGACCATGCTCTCTTTACTCTCTGGGTTGTTCTCTTGCAGTTCTTCTTCTACCTGTCTAAATGTTCAATCTCCTTCGTTCATCTTTGATTATCCATGTCATTTCCCCTGGGGGTAAATGTCTCCTCTCTCTCTCTCTGTCTCTGTCTCTGTCTCTCTGACATCCCTCACCCCACCCTCTGTCTCTTGGTCGGTGACCTCATCAGCTCCCAGGGATTTAATTACTACCCCACATGCAGGTGACTCACAGATCTCTATATCCAGCTTCAGTCCTGCATCACTAATTGCCTATTGGACAGTTCAAACTGGATGTCCCAGAGATATCACAAACACACCATCTCCAAAACAATTCATTATCTTTCAGTCCAAACTTATCCCTCTTCCAAACTTGCCTATTTCTATCAAAGGCACCACAATTTTTCTAGTCTCCCAGGTTTGTAACCTTGGTATTACCATGACTCCTCATTCTATCTCAACCCACATATTTAATCAGTTGTCAGTGTTGCTATTTCTCTCACATCTGACCACTTCTCTCTGTTCCCATGGCTACCACTTTAATCCTGGCACCCATTACCTTTTTTTTTCCCCTATATAATTGCAATTTCCTTGAAGTGTTTTTTTTTTTTGTCTCAAAGTCTTTCAGCACTTCAATCCATCCTTCATACTGTTGTGAAAATAATTCTCCTTAAATGCAAATCAGATTATTCCCTTAATCAATGAATGCTAATGGCTTTCCATTGCCTCTAGAATCAAATACAGGAGAAAGAGCACTGAATCTGGAGCTAGAGGAGCTAGGTTTATGTTCTTTGCCATTTACTCTTTTGTAACCTTGAACAAATGATTTCACTTTTCTGGGGCTCAGTTTCTTTATCTGTAAAATGAGAAGTTTGGACTAGATCAGTGGTGTCAAAATTAATAGAAAAGGATGTGTTGGCAGCATATGGGCTAAAAAATCACAAATTAACATTATCTGTGTTAATCTATATTATATTATATTTTTATTGATTTCATAAAATGTTTTCCAATTATCTTTTAATTTGGTTCTGGGCATGAGTTTGGCAACTCTGGACTAGTTGGTTTCAGTTGTGTCTAGCACATTCACAGATGAGGAAACCAAAGTAAACAGGGTTAAGTGACTTGCCCAAGATCACATAGCTAGTAAGTGTCCAAGGTCAAATTTGAACTCAGATCTTCCTGTGCTACCTAACCGCCTATAATCCTACTGCCCATCTATTTAATGTTTATAGAAATACAGGGTCATGAATTATACACACTGAGAAGATATGGATCGACTGTGAGTCTGCTCTGATGGAAGAAGTACTTATGTTGGTAAGATCACAGATTCCACTAGAGCAAAGATCATGTAATCTACATACTCAAGGAATTTACAATCCTGTATAATCATGTGGACAATGCTGATACTATTCAATGGGAATGCTGCATGTATAGAGTTGTGACATGCCTACTGTGAAATTATAGTCAATATATCAGACCAACACTGTGGATAGATCAAGAAAGAAGTGTACTGCAACATTAGGACAGTTCTACAGGTAGGACAGCTGGAGATATAATCTCATCAGCTGCTGCCCCTCCTGGTAACCATGATCCTGAGGATTATATTTAGCAGCTATACAGACTCCTCTGATGCTGGTGATATGACGAGCTGTCTTTCAAAGATTATGGAGACAAAGGCAAAACCAAAACCTGTGCAATTCCAAAGCCAGGGTGATCAAACAGAAAATGGGGCAATGTACAATTCTATTTCTGGGGTCTCTTTTTCTAATGGTCTTTTATATATGCTTTTATTTTTCTCCGGCTCAATCCCTCTGAGACTGGTATAAGAGAGATTGATTCTCTACCTGTTTCTTGAGGAGAGGGGGGACATCTTGGGAGGTGAGCAAAGAGGAGATGCAGGTGATCTGTGTCTAGATGTGACTGGCAACAAGAAACCAGGCAACTGCTTGGTCAGGACATAAAAAACAAGTAAGCATCATAACTGCTCTCAGTCTAGGCTCCTGTATGAGACAATGATGCTGTGCTTTGCTTCTGTCACTTTGGCTACATTGAGAAACGTTTTTAAAAGTTGGAAGGGACCAAGAAAGAGTCTAGATTTGAATGATGAAGATTTGGAAAAGTATGTGTGTTGTAGTGGTGGTGGGCGAGAGAGATATCAGAACAGAATGGACAGACCCCAGTAAGGCTATGATGAAAGAAAAGTGAAAAGTGGCACATCAGAATTGGTTTAATACAGAAAGCTAAAGATCCTAAAATTTAGGCATGGGATACAGGTAGGAAAGTGGTACATGCAGGGAAGTAGGAAGATAATAGAAAATAAGTTATAGACTGTAAGCTTTGGGGGAAAAATCAAATTCTGATGAAGCTCTGGTGCTTTGAAGTGAAAGTACTGAATTTATTGAAGTCATGTACATGGTGAGTGCATAGTTGGCATTTAGAAAATATGCTCATTGATGATAGTTATGATGATGAGAACAGTTATGATAATAGTGATAAGAGGGGAGGAAAAACATGAAGCCTAAAAAATGAGTCTCACACACATGCAGAAAATGGATGGACTTCTGGGGGGAAAAGGGGCAAGGCATAAAGAGGTATTTCTGAACTTCACTCAGAATAGCACAGATTTTTTAAAGTTAGAACCTTTAATGATGATGAGAATATCATTATCACAGTGGGCACCTACAAGCAAGTTAATATTTTCCAACAAAGTAGGTTTCTGAAAACAAAACTTATAAAAGAGGGCTAAATATAATCTTTAAGGAAGTCATATATAAGACCAACATTAGTCAAAAGGGTTTTAAACCTTTCCATTAAGATTATATTACTTTAGGAAGGCATACTTGGAATTGTGCAAACTCAAGTAGGATGGAGAGGCCACCCAGGTTTCAAAGGCAAAAGGTCAGACATATAAGACAGTAACTGCTAAATTCTTCTATTAAAATATAAACTACAGGGGGCAGCTAGGTAGCACAGTGGATAGGGCACCGGCCCTGGATTCAGGAATACCTGAGTTCAAATCCGGCCTCAGACACTTCACACTTACTAGCTGTGTGACCCTGGGCAAGTCACTTAACCCCAATTGCCTTCACTAAATAAATAAATAAATAAATAAATATATATATATATATAAAAACTACAGAAACTTTTAAGAATTTTATTTACGATATGAATTTTCTGCAAAATACCAGTGTTTTCTAGAGCTAACATATTATTATCCATCATGGGCTAAAAATACCCTTCCAGAATTCAATCTTTGATATCTTCATTATACCAGTAACCAAGAAATAGCAAATGACTCTACACATATGGAAACTGAGATGTTAAAAGGATATGATGTTATTTTATTAAAGTAGGGACTCTGGGCATCTTCTTGCCTATAAACCCCCTCACTTGCCTCTCCTTACTCCCTTCTTCCCTTTTTTTCTTTGCTTTTTCCTTGCACACAATATCTCTACAGATTCAGCATTGGAAACACAGCTGCATCCACCCAGATTTAGTTTCTCAGGTTCCATGTACAAAGATATCCCTGTTCTAAGAAATTTTCTCCAGTTCCTTCACCCCACAGATAACACTACCCAGACTGCAAGGATTGGGACGATGAGAACACTGCTTCTTAGGGCTGTATTCAGCACATTATTTCCTGTTGCTTCCTAGTAGGGCTGCCAATCCACAAAAGCACCTTTATTAGGCCCTTTAAAAACTACATTTGAGTGCCAAAAAGCCAAAAGGACCCTTTTTTGTCCCTTTATTGACTATCTTAAAAAAAAAAAAAAGAAAAAACCCTATCTAGGCCCTTCTTTCTTCCTTTTTTTTTTTTTAAAACAAAACAAACATTCAACTTCTATTTTTTTTTTCGGGGGTGTGGGGGGTATGGGTGACTAGATGATTTCTAAGGCCTAGTCCCATTCTACCATTCTGTATTCTGGAAACTGAGTCATTTAATACCACCCCCTGTTTACAACAGCACTGTAAGCAATTCACAGAACTGAAATATGAGATAGTAATATTACATATGCACATTCTAAAAACCAGAAATGCTAAAAAATTAGAGTAAGTTCTAAAATGCCATCAAATTCAGAGACCTTATATTAGGGAGGAGAGCATGCACCCATAAAATGATGGGGCAATGGTATATAGTGGTTTTCAGAGGAGATGTCAATTTTTTTCTCTTTCCTCATTTACTTCTTCTTTTTAAAAATAATAAACATTTTAATTTATAGTTTTGGGTTTCAATTTTTATAATTTTTTTAAAAGAGGAAAGATCATGTTGGCATATTTTAATTAGTAAGAACTTCCTGGATTTGGGAAAGATGTCATTTTTTCCAGATTCTAAGGCAAATGCCTTTTCAGTTTTTGTCTTTGGATTTAAAATGCAAAGAAGTAGAAAATGTGTACACACTTACACTTGTTTAATTTATTTAATACTTAACAAGTGCTTGCAGCATTCAAGGTATTATGTTTAGATGCAATAGGGGATACAAAGATGAGCCAGAGAATTCCTAAACAGGCATTTCCTTCAGGGTGCCTGCTTTTCCAGGGATGAAGAATCATTTTGGGTTTGTTATCATTGTATAATTAAAATAAAAGTATCAACTCTGTAGCAAAATTTGGAGAGACATTTTTTATTCCCTTGGGAGAAAGAAAGATGAATTGAGCCTTCTCTGGATACTGTATGGACTTTACAAGGTCACTTAGGGGCAGGTAGGTAGTGAAGTGGATAGAGCACTGATCCTGAAGTTGGGAGGAACTGAATTCAAATATGACATCAGGCACTTACTAGCTGTGTGACCCTGGGCAAGTCACTTAACCCCAATTGCCTTAAACATCTGGGGTCATCTCCAGTTGTCCTGATGTATATCTTAACTGTAAGGTCTAAAATTCTAGCTGTAATGTCTACAATTTAATGAGTGGTCACCTTAAATCAGAAGCTTTAGCAAGAGTTTAGCCTTTTAAGTATTTATTCAAGTGTATTAGAAGTTAGTGAAGAAAGCGAAAGAGGAAAACCCTAGTTTGGATCTATTCAGTATAGCCAGAGAGAAAAACTTGCCTTTCCCAAACAGCCCACATGATGTTCTCCCTATTCTGCCTCCCCTGCTGCCAAGCCAAAGTCCAGAAAACAAAAGGACCTCGATTCCCCTCGGCTTCTCCCAGAAACCCTCTGTGAAACCAGAAACAGTGCTGTCTACACACACACAGCTACAAGCTAATTGGATGGTAGCTCTGATTGAAACGACCCACAGGCAGCAGACATCACTTCCTGATGCCAATCTGACCTTTGAAACCCCAGAAAGGTAACTTCTGGAAGTCACGCATTTTCTTTTCATGGCAGAACTTCCTTGCAATATCTTTCTCAGTAGGTTGGTAGCACTCTGATTCTCACATGCCACTGGATCCAGATGGCTCTGGAGGAGAGAGTGAGGATGGTGACCTTGCACAGCCCTCCCTCACTTAAATCCAATTCTGTACAAGTCATGACATCACCACAATGTCATGGTCCTTTTTGAGAATGAAGGACAAACAACAACAAGGACACTTATAAAGATTTCTAATTAGCTTCAGAAATTTTAGAATTACAATTGGTCATTATAGGAAATGGAGACTAAGCTAGTTTCCTCTTTTTCTCCTTTTGGCAGACAACAGAAATTCTGCTCAAGTTGAGGGTCTGGGACTACACAAGGCCAAACTATACCTTGGAAGATACAGCAATCTGTTTGTTACATAAGCCAGGACCTCAAACAAGCAATATTCTGCAGGAGTTGGTGGGAATTAAACCATATACTCCATAATGTTCCTGGCACATTTGTTACAATCACATGAACATACGGGAATGTGCTTCTTGACAATGAAGAAAAAAATTAAGTAAATTCCTGTATTGCCTTGTAGTGCAGCCAAGGCAAAAGTGCCTGTGCACCATCCCCCAAAATGTTTGAAAGGGCTCTTCAAATAATAAACACTTTGGTGTTCACTGTCCTATGTTTAGCTGGAGAGGTTTTGGGAGAATAATGATTCCCTTGAATAGTCAGGACTGTGGAATGACCAAACTTTCTGAAGGATTCCAGCCACTGTCAACCAAACCATAGTGAAAGCAATCTCAGATAATTGAGAGACTGAAGAAAACTCCAAGACAGCCAGGTTGTGATAAAAATTAAACATGGAGAAAATAAATCTACTTGGATCTGGCTGTAACAGAAAGAGATGAACCATTATTTCATCCTCTTTGCCCATCTCCAATCTATCTGGATAATCCCTCTACCAAGGCTATTATTACTTTTCAAGCACATAAAATTTGGGAAGTTAAAAAAAAAAAGAAGTCTTTCCAAATTTACAGTGACCGAGTTTAGGTGATAGGTAATTTAACTATTTGGGAAATGGCAGTACTTAGATTTCAAGATTAGTTCACATGAAGTACATAAAAATGTAGAATTTATAGCCAATTTCTTTCTAAAAGTCAGATCATACAATCCCATCAATGTCTTTCTTAAGAGTCAAGATGTGTTGTGGAATCAGAGGCATTATCTTTGGATTTTTAGAGGGCAGAACCATGCAAAGTTGTTGTTTTTTTTTTAAATACACACGCTGATGGGAGTTACAATATCCATTTTCGTGATGGCAAGTAAATATCATGTGTTTTTAATGAGATTGCATGTAAAGTTCATCTACTACTTAAAGACTTCCTTTTAAAAATACATGGGAAAAGGGCAGCTAGGTGGCACAGTGGATAGAGCACCAGCCCTGCAGTCAGGAGGACCTGAGTTCAAATCTGGCCTCAGACACTTAACACTTAGTAGCTGTGTGACCCTGGGCAAGTCACTTAACCCCAATTGCCTCACCAAAAAACAAACAAACAAAAACAAATACAAACAGAATCCTTATTTTAGAATAGAAAGAACCATAAATAGGGACACAGTTGGAAAGAAAAGTCCTATAAGCCTAGAGGCAGATAGACAGTGCAGTAGGCAGAACACTGGACCTGAAATCAAGAAGACCTCAGTACAAATCTGGCCTCAGATACTTACTAGCTATGTCACCCTGGGTGAGTCACTTAACCTCTGGCTGCCTCAGTTTCCTCATCTGTAAAATGGAGATAATAATAATACCTACCTTCCAAAGTTGTTGTGAGGATAAAATGAGATAATGTTTGTAAAGTGTTTTGCAAATCTTAAAGTGTTACATAAATGCTGTTTGGCTAATATAATAACTAGGGGTAGTGGCTGAGAAAGGTAAAATTTAATTGCCTTGATTAGAATGTAGATGAACCACTCGAGCCATAATCCTTAGAACCTCATTTTCAGATTCCTTGAGTGATAAGGTACTAGTCATGAATGGAACTTGCCAAATGACTTTCTGCCAAACCAGAAAAGATCCTCTCTGTTTTGCTTCACATTAATCTGCTATGACTTCTAGGGTTGGGTTACTTGAAATAAGATCTTTAAAAGTCTGACAAGTTAAAAACAGGTTGGTTATAACACCTCAGGTTTTACAGTGGTTCTAGAATAATAACATAATGCATGAGTGATCTCTATATCACTATGTACCTGTTTCAACTTTTAATGTTTTGACCTTTTATGTAGGAAAAAAATAAAACTCTGATGAAGATATTAGCTACATGAAGACACATCATTAAATTTATTTGAGTTATTTTAAGGAATAAATTTCTTTCCTTTTTTTTTTTTTTAATGGGGCAATGAGGGTTAAGTGACTTTCCCAGGGTCACAGAACTATTAAGTGTCAAGTGGCTGAGGCTAGATTTGAACTCAGGTCCTCCTGAATTCAGGGCTGGTGCTTTATCTACTGCACCACCTAGCTGCCCCCATATAAATTACCTAAAATGGGGGAACTACTGTAACGATTGGAAGGATGCCACCTTCTGGAGAACTACTGTAGGAAAGCTCTGACATGAGGAGAAGGTGCCCGAGGGCAAGCCATGTGGCTTTTCTTTGGCATCAGGAAGTGACTTTTGCTTGTGGAAGAAAGAAGGGAGGAGGCTGGCTCTCTCGCTCTCTTTTGTCAGGACTCTGGTGGAGAGTGGAACTAGAAGTGTGCTCTTCCTTTAATAGATAGATGAATCTAGGCCTTTCTCTCTTCACCAAATTCTTATTCTCCTTAATAAATGCTTAAAAGTCTAACTCTTGCTAAAGCTTATATTATATTGGCGACCACTCAATAGATACTTTAGACAGACTAGCTAGAATTTTAGCTCCTTACACTACTCTTTTCTGTCTCTCCTTCCCCCAATTCTGGAATGAGTGATAAAGATACTAAGAACTCATGGACTTCATTCAATGCAGCTCAAATTGCATATCCTTATCACAAATAAAATGGTATCCATAAAATCTGGGATTAAATATGGCCTAATACCATAACTAGCCCAATGTAGGTCCAGTTTATGGTTTTTGGTAGAGCTGGGTTTTTGGTTAGTTTAGAATTATTATTTTTTTAACATTCAGGCTTTCTTTAATGTTGTAGAATATAACACTACCTAAAGAACTTCCTTTCTTTGTAGTCTCCATTCTTTAGAGGAACATTTTTTCATTAAGCCAAATGCCAATGATTTATACCTAGCAGGATATTATACAGTCTGTTGCTAGCATGACTATTTATGGGAAAGGAAGCTCTAGAAACATGCAATAATTAACAAATGTCATGCTTCTTGGGAGAGGTATAGAGCAATGGGATAGCAGCATGTGGGAGGAAAAGAAACACTTCAATTTAGTCTACCTTACCATTTGGCTGGTTCCTTGCCATTGTACTTAGTGTCCTATCAGACACAATAGGCAAAAGGATATTTGGGAACAGATACTTTCTCATTCTGATTAAGCTATGTTTCTTTGTCTCTTCACCTTAGGCACACCTAAAATCTTAGGAAGTCACTTAATGGAAAATGCTACCATCTTAACCTTTTTGATCCTCTTTTGATAATCCATGGAGTTTGAATTTACAAGATTTCAAAACTAGATTCTAAATTCTTAGAAAAATCTCTTGAAATCTGGTGTTTATATATGAGGTAGGAAGGAAGGAAGGAAGGGGAAAAAAGAAAGAAAACAAGCATTTATTAAGTTCATACTAATAAATATTTTCTCATTTGATCCTCACAACAACCCTGGAAGGTAGGTCCTATTATTAACCCCATTTTAAAGATGAGGAAACTGAGGCAAGTGACTAGCACAGAGTCATACAGCTATTAAGTATTGGAGGCAGGACTGGATTCAGATCTTTCTGACTGTGGACCCAGTGTTCTCTGCTGTGCCATCAGCAGTTCCCTGGAAGGTTTTCTGTTTGTTTGTTTTTTCTTTTTCTTTTCTTTATTTTTTTAAAGAACCAGATAATATTGAGAAGTAGAATTTGAAAATATTAACCTGTGAAGCCAGACCTAATTTAGAACTTGTATTCATCTGAACATTTCTACTATTGTAAATATCTAACCTCTGGTGACTTCTCCTTAGCCTAATTATATATCTTTAACTAAATACCATTTCACATACTTAAAAACAAGAGTGAGCTGGTGGTTAAGTACTCTGACTGTTCCTAATATCTGCCATATATAATTTTATGATCATCTAATATGAATATTCCAAATAGCTACATAGGAGTTTTTTATAATGCTTTAATAAACACTTTGATTTAAAGTCTGAAAAAACAACCCTCAAACATGAAGCACTTACAGATAAATAGCCCATTTGTGTGACTCAATAATTACTCTATATTTACAACTTTCCATAATAACATGTCTTGAATTTAACATTTAGTCCTTGGTACATAGTGCACAGCACAGGGACAATTTATTTGGTTTTGTTTTCAATTCTTATTTTAGCCCCATTGTGTGCAGATTTACTTCTAGCAGAGATTCACATTAGCAACTTTTCATGCAGAATGAACTCAGTTGTGAATATAAAAAGCCCTCCATATTAATTTATTTCTTAAAACAATACACTCTGAAGACATAAGTTGAAATTCCTGAATAATGATAAATATGGAATTTTGGGGGAGGGATTTTGGATTCTGATGACAGTTCTACTAGGCAGAAACACACGTGACCCTCGCTGCACACTGAGAGTTCTGGGAACGTTTAACAATTAGCAGCATGTAATGGGGTGATATTCTCCTTGTTCTGAATAAAATACAGGAACCCTTTGAATCTGATTTATTAAAAATCTGTCCTGCTGTCAAATCAGAACTTCTGAACTCAGAAGATCAAGTTCTGTGATAGTGCTAATTGCACTGGTGATACCTGTTTTCCTTTAAACTTTTTTCCTTCCTTTCTTTCTTTTTTTTTAAGTGAAGCAATTGGGGTTAAGTGACTTGCCCAGGGTCACACAGCTACTAAGTGTTAAGTGTCTGAGGCCGGATTTGAACTCAGGTACTCCTGACTCCAGGGCCGGTGCTCTATCCACTGCGCCACCTAGCTGCCCCTCCCTTTAAACTTGAAAAAAATCTAGCATACTGATTTAAATTAATTAATAAATCTTGGTTTCAGAAAAATACATTAAAAATCTTTAAAAATTAGCCAAATGTAAGAATCATTTCATAATCTAAAAATGGCCCAAATAACAACTGCACATAAAATACAATATTACAATAATAGTTTAATTACCATCAATCGTTAACTAATTAATAAGCATTTATTAAGCTACTACTCTTTGCCTGGCAGTATATGAAGTTCTAGGGATGCAAAAGCTCAGGTACAACAGCTCTTCAAGGAACTGACATTCTATGGGAAACAACATGTAGACATAAAGATATGTACAAAATAAATTGAAGGTAATCTGAGCAGTGAGGCACTAGCAGATGGGGGGGGGAGAGGAAAGTGGGTGTATTATGAGCTGAGCTTTGAAAGAAACTAGTTGGAGTAGATGAAGAAGAGCATCCCATACACACATAGCATAGTGGATAGAGTGCTGGGCCTGGAGTTCAAATTTGACCTTGGACACTTAACTAGCTGTGTGAACCTGGGCAAGTCACTTAACTCTGTTTGCCTCTGTTTCCTCATTTGTAAAATAGTCTGCAGAAGGAAATGGCAAACTACTAGAGGCAGCTAGACAGTGCAATGGACAGAACACTGAACCTGAAGTCAGGAAGACCCGAGTTCAAATCGAGTCTCAGATACTTAATTGCTGTGTGACTCTGGGCAAGTCATTTAATGTCTGCTTTAAGTTTCCTCATTTGGAAAATGGGGATAATAATAGTACCTAATCCCCTCTCCCCCCAGGGTTGTTGCGAGGATCAAATGGGAGAATACTTGTAAAGCACACTGTCTGGCACTTAATAAAATCTTATTTGGCTGGACCACAGAGTACACTGAGAGGAGTGATAGATTAGGAAAGGTCTTAAATGCAAAACAGAGCAATTATTTCATTTGAGAAGAAATAGCCACTGGATTTTACAGAGTAGGGTAGCAACATGACCTGTATAGAACTCAGAAATCTGCCTCTTTTAAAAAATTTTTAAATTTTTTAAAGTAAATGGCTTGAAGTCCTCTGGTTCCTGGTGATTTTTAGAACTCCTGTCTTTGTTTTGCATATCCAAATGTTTTAATTCCATAATGATCTGAATTAGAACTCTCAGTACTTTTAAAAAAAATTAGGAACCTCTGCCACTTTACTGGGAAAAACAAACATAATGGACATTAAATCCTAGACTACTTATATTATTGCTAATGATTCGGTCCATGTTTTCCAATCTGATTTTATAACCAATTGAAACTCACGGCTTTATTCCTAAGTACTTAAAAAAGAAACTTTTTTTTCTTCTTTATGATTGTGCCCATTTGATTTAGAGGGAGCATCTAATGTAATGACTGTCACTGTTAAATTACCTGTAACGGCTTCATTATTTTCTTAAAAAGAGGGCAATTTTAGTTGTATTGTGAGGATCTTATTTTGTGCTTTACTAAAATACAGTACACTAATTTAAAGTCCCTGTTAGATTGGCAAGGGAGCAGCAGGTATGAGATTTTATTTTATTTCCCAAGCCTTTTTCCCCTTCTTTTCATCATGTCAAATTTGGCTCAGGTTAATCATTCTTTCAACGTCTCCAAAGTAAATTGTAGGTACTGTACTGTACATAACCCAACAAAACTCTATGCCAAAACTCTAAGGATGTTAAGGCTAATTTCTTCAGAAATGGTAAATAGCTATTTTTGTCCTAATTTTGTTACGTGGGATATATCTGGGCTTTAGTGATATTCCTTCCATGAGAAATCTGAAAGAACATAGGTGAAGTGTACAATACATCAGCTATTTAAAATGAGAAAGAAATGCAGTACCCCATGGAGATGACCTGTGTGCTCACCCACAAACCTAGGAGGCCCAGCTTCACAAAGAGGGATTATAAAAGTCCATTTTCAAATGTTGTGAATTTCTCTTGCTTCAAAATTGGGCTTTGAAAGCAGCAATTTGCCACTGAATAATTCAATGTACCAACAAATTTCTATATTGGTCCCACCTTTCAAACTGTAAGGCTAGAGTCTGTGTTCCCAAGCTGTTGAGGACCAGTAGGTGGCAAAGGCTTACTCTTCTGATGAAATAAGCCATAGCTTCAGAATGGCACAGCCCGCCTTAAGCTAGAATTTGCCTTGCTTTGACCTCAATGACCAAGGACCTAGGATTGAGTTCTGGTTCATCCAAAAGCATTAAACAAGAACAATAGGTGCCAGTGGATGAGCTATATGAATTTACCTTCTGGGAATCAGACATAGTTTGAACTGACTGTATTTCATTCCCCATGACGACAAACATTCAAACCTTTGGCCACTCTTTCTGATTTCTTTCTCTCATTCTAGTCATTGATTCTTCCATCCTTGCCTCTGCCTTGTTCCTATTCTACGTTTTCACTGTGATCTCCAGTCAGTCGATGGACCACTTCTTTGTCCAACAACACACTCCCTCCTCTGGAGTCACTAACTTCCATAGTCTTGACCCAAAGCTGATCAGTTCCATTATATGCTGTGTTCTAACCTTGAGTCCTATCTTGTCAAACCCTAACCCTCAGTGACTTCTAGCAACAATCTCCGTTTTTGCTCCTATGCTACTGAAAGGTTAGGGTGAAGAAGATAAAGGAGAAAAATACAAGTTTGTCTCAGGATGAAAGGCATCATAATCTTAATTTAAAAAAAAAATCACAAAACTTTGATCCTGTAAGGAAATTCTTAGCCCTTTAATTACTTTTGTAGAGATCTTAAATACATAATAGTGGAAAGAGATTTAAACTTGGAATCTGGAGAGACATGGGTTTCAGTTCAAACTTGCTTCCTACATTTACTAGCTGAGTAACCCATGGTCAAGTAACTCAACATTTCTAAATCTCAGTTTCTTTATATATAAAATGGGGATAATAATATCTGTATTATATCTAAGATATATATGTACATATATCAAAAATAATGTAATATTATTATGCTAAAATAGAGGTAATAACATTTACTTTATAGGATCCTTGTGAGGATCAATGACATGTGTGCACAGTGCTTTATACGTCTTTAAAAAAAGCACTTTGAGTCTAAAATTATTATTATAAATCTGACAGATTATAACACTGTGATAAAAAACTCACCACAATTTAGCAGAATTACAACTCTTAAAACTACATAACACATTTGGCAATTGAAAACTTTAATGTAGAAGAAAATTTACATTAAAAAAGGAAGTTATATGACCAAGACTCAGAAGGAACTTTGAAGATGATCTAATCTATCTTTGCTTTTTTTTCCTATCATGGGACCTCCTTTAGCAGGCTAGTGAAACCTACCGATCCCTTTTTCAGATTAATGTACATTGCCTACACATTTACAATGGAAGGAAAAGATAAAGGGTAGTGAAAATAAAGATTTCTTTTTTTTCCTACCCAGTTTCAAAGAACCCCTGAAATTTATGCATGGACCCAAATTAAAAATTTGAAGTCTAGTCCAATAGTATTCATTCCACAGGTGTGGAAACTGAGGCACTTAAGTTATTTGACCAAGGTGGGTCACAGGACTGGGATTCAAGTCTAGGTCACTCAACTTTAAAACTAGTAATTTTCCCACTACACTACCCTGTATGCAGTGTGTGTGCATCTATCCCAGAGATGAGGCAATAACTTTTACTAAGATTTGATGAGTGAACCAGTTCCTACTCTTTCACATCTTTTTTTTTTTTTTGAGGCAATTGGGGTTAAGTGACTTGCCCAGGGCCACACAGCTACTAAGTGTCAAGTGTCTGAGATCATATTTGAACTCAGGTCCTCCTGATGCCAGGGCCAGTGCTCTATCCACTGTGCCATCTACCTGCCCCCCACATCATTTTTAAAAATTTTATTTATTTATTCACTTATTTATTCATTCATTTATCTATCTATCTATCTATCTATCTATCTATCTATCTATCTATCTATCTATCTATCTATCTATCTATTAGTGAGGCAATTGGGGTTAAGTGACTTGCCCATGGCCACACAGCTAATAAGTGTTAAGTGTCTGAGGCCGGATTTGAACTCAGGTACTCCTGACTCCAGGGCTGGTGCTCTATCCACTGTGCCACCTAGCTGCCCCCCCCCCCATTTTTAATATGAATGTCTGTTTTCCTTTTGGGAAAGATACTGTGAGAAAGAAGGAAGGGTAAAAACAGTGAAGGCGACTTAGAATCCAAAGGCTACCTTTCCAAGAAAGATTTTTGGGAGGAAAACTATTAATAGACATCTCTCCATACAAACCTATTTTTATAGAACACAGAAAGTGTTTCTCAGTAGAGTAATAATAATGACAATAGCTCACATTTACATTGTGCTTTACAGTTTATGAAGTGTTGCAAAGGTCTCATGACCCTCTCACATTCTTGGGCTTTATTTCATGCTTAACACTTCTTATAGAAGAAAAAACAAAAGTTGTATAATTCAGTTCTTTGTCCAGTTTAACCAGGCATATAAAAGCACCCACTAGAGAGAAACTATGCATAACAAGATACAGTACATAATTCTGGATACTGAATAGTCAGACTTATTCCTTGGGTCCTGGATAGTTAAGACATTTGTACTGACTACCTCTTAAGCCTGGAGTTACCCCTTTAGTCCAGAACTGTGTAAAAAATGGAAATAAACCGTAACGAAATATGCTTAAAAATAACTCTCAAAGAGATTTTCCCCCCCTTTCAACACTAAAAGCTTTTTGACTAAGTTAGGAATGAACTGTTTATATAACAGAAGTGACTTACTATTCTCCCTCTCAATCACATTTCTGCATTTAGAATTTTTATAATCTATTTAACTCTTCCATAGACAGAATTTAACAGAAAAAATTTTTTTCAACATAAGAAATATGCATTCTTGGATCACGAACGCCATAATAAAAAGAAAATTCCAACAAAAGGCATCAATAAAACTTTTTTGTTGAAAGACTACAAAATCCTCATCAGTAAGTTCTTCCATATCATTTGGGACAAATTTATCAAATGAGAAGACATAAACTTTCATTCATTGCTTAAAGTTTTTCCCTCATAAAATATATTTATTTTTTAAAATTTTATTTAACATTGCAATCATTTCTGGATAAAACTTGCTTTACCCCCACCCCCAAATATAACCCTCCTCTAATAAAAGAAAAAAAATGTTACTTAAATTCTAAAGGTCATATGAGAAAAACAAAATGCCACTCATAAATCAACAATGATTCAGAATACAGCTAAGTCCTATAACTGAATCTAGTAGTCACTCAAGAAATGTGTGATGAATTGAATCCATCTCTAGGCATACACCTACATACAACTTCAGATACATCATTTCATTTGATCTTCAGGACAACTCTGTGTTGGTAAGTAGTTTAACTATTATTTTCTATCTCAATTTTACAGATGAGGTAAATGATGTTTATAGAGATTAAGTGACTTGTCCCAAATCACAATGCAAGGTAAATGGTAAAGCTGGAATTCACAGCCATGTCTCCTGATGTCAAGACCTATGCTAAATAGAAAAGCTGTCTCTAACATTACTTCTGACACAAATGATATGGGGCATGCATAACAGGGCCAAATATAAACTTAAAAAAATACAAGTATTATTTGGTAGAGTTCGATTCAAGATCACTCTTGTTTTAGCAGGTTAACTTAAGAAGGAAGCTGGCACTCTTCCAGCTCGGTTCCCAAGGATTACAAAGATAATGAGCAACTTTAAAAAATCTTTTTCCTCCTGCTAAGAGGTAAACCAAACAGATGACTATGTGTGCTCAAGCCCTGAATGATGGCAAAGATGAATGTTGCTCTGAGCATATGGGGAATTTCACCGGAAATTAAGATTTGTACTCTAGTTTTTGGCTGAAATCTCAAAGGTCTCAGCCTTTCTCTGGAGCCTCCAGGGGAAAAATTCAGCCAAACCAAACCAGTTCCTTACTGAGGTGGCAGCAAATCCACATTTAAATCCTGAGGGATCATGGAAAGGGTTGGGCCTGGAGGCAGTGAAATTGAACTTAATGGATAAAGATCTCAGCTGGCCTGCTAGGCACCCCCAGGTCTATAAACAGTGCAGCTGGTAGTTCAGTAGCCTTAAGAAGGTTAATGAGGAGGAGGCCTGACAGAGGTGAGCCATAGGGACAGTGTTGGTGAATCTATTGAAGGCTAGGGAAGTAACAAATATAATAATAATAATAATAATAATATTAGAGTAGTCTAATACAAATAGCATTAAGTTAAATGAGGCCAAGTATTTTCTTTTTTTCTTTTTTCTTTTTTTTTTTTCCAGTGCAATGAAGGTTAAGTGACTTTCCCAGGGTCACGCAGCTAGTAAGTATGAAGTATCTGAGGCCAGATTTGAGCTCAGGTCCTCCTCAGTCCAAGGCCAGTACTCTATCCACTGTGCCACCTAGCTGCCCCAGAGGCCAAGTATTTTGTAGGGCCTTTGGTAAGGAAAAACAAGTCTCATATATACAAGATAGAGAATAATTGACTATCTCTTGGCATGATAGTAAATGGCCCACAAGTACCAAGTTGACTTGGTCAATAATGTACCCTTAGAGTTTAGAAAGCAAGCATGTCATTGGGATGATGAAGTATAGTAAAATGTCTATGTAACATTTACACTATTTAGTTCTGAGTTAATGGTGGCTTGGTTAACCATCTCAGTAACTTGCCCATTTGTGGGCTTCCATAGCCAAAGAGGAATACTGAAGACTTAGAGAATTATTACAGTTTGGACAAGCAGTGAAGGAGGCTTAACAGCACTAAGAAGATTTAATATAGGAGAGAGAAACCTGAAGGTCTTAGGTACTTGTCTCAACCAAGAAAGCCAAACTAAACATTCTCCCTCTACCCAAACTTAGAGTGAACAGAATCATTATTCAATGAATGAGCAGAATCAGAGATTTTTAGAACTGGAAGAAGGGAACTTAGGAGATTATTCAAGACAACCCCATCATTTTTCTGATAAGAATACTAATGACCCAAGATGTTAAATGCAAATTAGTGGTGGAGCCATGTCTATTATCTTCATTCTCCTGACCCCAGACTTAGCACATTTTCCCCTGTCACTGCAGAGTACTATTTTTTATTTAGCCTTTTGAAGGTTTTTCTTTTGGTAAATTCTTTTATTCCCCTTTTGCAAGAGCTTTAAAATCCCAGCAGATCTAGTATAAGGCATATTACAAGGAATTGAACAAATGATCTGGATATTTCTCAATTTAAACCAAGGCAAAGATGATTTGAAATTTTGCTAACAAATAAAAACTTCACAAAAGCATTCTTTATCACCTAAAACACTGATTATAGTCATGAATAAGGGAATTTAGAAGAGGAATGTGTGAAATATCTTAATGCATCACTGAAAGTAAGAAATTTGGAAAATTGTTTAAGGGGTTGATTCCTATTTTCTCCAAATTGGAGCTGGTCTTTAGAAGACTGATTAACAGTAACAATGTCAAGATTCTATCTAGATCTTCAGTAATGGGGAATTCACTATTACCAAACATATTAAGAATTCACTATTTATTGGGTCAGAATTCTTTGTTTTATTGACCTTGCTTAAGCAAGAGACACTCCTCCTAGAGGAATTCCAACAAAGATTTACCCATGGCCCTATTGTCTCTTAGCCCCTATCTAGAACAGGACTCTTCCTGTCTGCAACTGGAGAAGGTTCCTTTATTTTGAGTCAAACTCTTTCTAGATCTTGCACTGGCTTTCTCAGCTTTGAGGTACCAGGGCAGCAGTCCATTAAAATGTGTATGTTTTAGTTGACAGATTTTTCTTTTTTTTTGGTGAGGCAATTAGGGTTAGGTGACTTGCCTAGGGTCATACAGCTAGTAATTGTTAAGTGTCTGAGGCCAGATTTGAACTCAGGTCCTCCTGAATCCAGGGCCAGTGCTCTATCCACTGTACCACTTAGCTTCCCCTACACAGATTTTTAATGTTTATTCTTTTAAAGGAAAAAAAGAGTCCTTTTTATGATTTACCATATGATCTTGCAAGTTTTTGTCTCCAGAGGAGATATCACTGAAGCTTGGTGGTTTAAGACTCAATATGGAATATACCAATGGAAGAGGATATACTGTACTCAAAAGGAATAAATTAGAGAGGAGCTATAGTGGAGCTACATTTTATACCAGAAGATACTCTCCTATGTGGATACATAAGGAGTGTTGGGGAAGGGCACATGATGGAGAGCTTTTGAATGAAGATTAATGGAGGAAGGAAAAAAACACGATATTACAGTGGGAGTATATTATAGACTCCACTAGCCCAAAGAGAAATGGATAAAACTTTTTTTTTGTTTGTTTTTGTTTTTTTTGGCGAGGCAATTGGGATTAAGTGACTTGCCCAGGGTCACACAGCTAGTAAGTGTCAAGAGTCTGAGGCTGGATTTGAACTCAGGTCCTCCTGAATCTAGGGCCAGTGCTCTATCCACTGTGCCACCTAGCTGCCCTGATAAAAGTTTTATAAGGCCATATATATGGATCATGAAGGGACATCAAAGGCCATCTAGTTCAACCTTTTCATCTTTTTTTTTTTGTTTGTTTGTTTTTTGGGGTTTTGGGGGGGGGGGCAATGGGGGTTAAGTGACTTGCCCAAGGTCACACAGCTAGTAAGTGTCAAGTGTCTGAGGCCGGGTTTGAACTCAGGTACTCCTGAATCCAGGGCCGGTGCTTTATTCACTGCGCCACCTAGCTGCCCCTCAACCTTTTCATCTTAAAGATGATGAAACTGAGACCCAGAAAGGTTAAGTAACTTGTCTACCTTCACACATGTAGTAAGTGGCAGAACTGAATTTGAACTCAGATCCTCATACTCCAGGATCCAGTGCTCTTAGCAGACCACAAAGCCAGCAAAGAGGCAGGATATAGTGATAGATTATCCTTCCAGCTGCTGGTGTCCTCTGATTGCTAAAAGTGGAGTAGCTGGGAAACGTCTGACTTGAAAAGTTGCTGATTTCATTCTTCAGAACTTGTCACTACATGGGGAACTACTATTCTGGAACTGACTCTGACTTCCCTAGACTTTGGCAAAGATGATATGTGAAGAGGCCAGAAAAGGGACAGGTGGATTTAGTGGGCAGAAGCTTTCTGAGAGGGAAGTTAGCTCCATAGTGATGGAATGCTTTCAGTTAATAGAAGTCCCAGCCACAAAGCCAAACGATTCTAATGTGGAAGATAAGTGGAAGCTGTCTAAAGAGAAAAGCAGGGCTGGCCAAGAAACCTGCCGATGAACAACAATTTTAAAAAGACACACAGAAGATAGAAGCTACTGTTTTATATTCATCCCCAGCTTGGCAGGTAATTAAGGATAAATACCAAAGAGTGGCATGATATTGTAAGAATGGTGCCAGGAAGCATATAATAGAAAAACTGAGGCTTCTGGTTGAGGAAACTGAAGCACAGAAATGATAAGTGACTTGCCCAGGGTTATAAAGCTTGTGAAGTAGGATTTGAACCCAGGTCTTCCTAACACTATGTCTCTAGTGCCTATGCTATGGCCAATGAGCTACATTTCAATTTCTTGTCATTTTGAGGACAGATTATTATAAGGATAGTCTATGAATAATAGGTATAGGTCAATTTCATCTTCCAGCTTTGTGTCTCCAGCACCTAGTCAAGTGCTTAATAAGTTCTTGATTACTGATTGATTAAGAGTTAATGTGGCTTCGATAAAAATGGGTCATGACAGACAAACCTCATTTTTATTTTTGAAATGTTTACTCCATTGCCAGACTTGGGTAATACCGTGGACAAAGCCCATGTGGATTTCAGTAAGGCATTTAACAATACCTCTCATGATATCCTTTTGGATGACATGGAGAAACAAGAACTGGAATAGGAATACCTTGGGGCATTTGGAACCAGTCAGATAAACCAGATTAAAAGAGTGATAATAAATGGACCTAAGGCAATCTGGAGTCTCCCTAATAGTGGAATGTTCTAGCAATTAGTCTGTGGCTCATTGTCACAGTTTTTTAATGATGACTCAAAGAAAGGAGTAGATATACTTATCAAATTTGCAGATGGCATAAGGGTGGGAAGGGGAGCAAATCCCCTTGTCTGGCACACAGAATTAGGATACAAAAAGTTCTTGATGTTCAGGAACAACGGGCAAAATGGAATAAGATAAAATTTAATACAGTAAAATGGAAAGTCTTAACCTTGGGATTAAGAAAAACATGACTATCCACAAACAGAACAGGAAAGATTTTGCTAGACTATTTCATGTGAAAAGAATGTGGTTTCTTTTTTTTTCTTCTTCTTACATGACAGTCCCATGCCTGAATGGGAATTATCTCTATAATATATCTGAAAAGTAGTAACCCAGCCTCCATTAAAGAATTCCATTGACAGAGGCAGCTAGGTGGTGCAGGGCATAAAGCACCAGCCCTGGATTCAGGAGGACCTGAGTTCAAATCCGACCTCAGACACTTAACACTTACTAGTTGTGTGACCCTGGGCAAGTCACTTAACCCTCACTGCCCTGCAAAAAAACAAACAAAAAGAATTTCATTGACATGAAATTCACTATTTATGAAGCCTGCATATTCCATTTTAGATGGTCTTGTTAGGAAGATTTTTTTTAAAGTGTAAGTCAGAAACTGTCACTCAAAAAGTTTGACCCTAGTTCTCTGCCACTGGTTCCTTCTAGTTCTATTCTCTGAGGCCAAGAAGAAAATGTCTAATTTCTCTTCCATATGACTTTATTCATTCAAATATCTTTGGAGATGCTGCTACTTTTCCACCTCTAAGTTTTCTCTCCTCCAGTTTAAATATCTTTATTTTCTTCTACTGATCTTTCTGTAGTAGCATGGTTTCAAGTCAAAGAGTTGCTGAGCATTAGAGGAAGGTAAAATGTCACAAAGGAAAAAGAAATGTGTATAAGAGAAAGGAATACATGTTCCAGAAGACACCTGGTTATTTACTGTTTATTTTTCCTACCTTTGTGGTTAAAGATGCCTTCCATCTCCATGCTGCTTCTAGAGTGGGCAATACAAAGGGAACCACAAGGAACCAGGCCCTCTGCAGCTGGGGACCGGTCAGTGGTTCGGACAAGACACCAGTCAGGCTTGTCATGCGGCCTCTCCAAAACTTCTACAGTTTGGCCTCGGCGGATGGTCAGTTCATTGCTGTTACATGCTGTGAAGTCATGGATCACTACTGTCAGCTCACAGCCACCAGACAGCTAAAAAAGAGAAAGAGGAGCAAAGAAATGATCAGACATGTTATGTTCTCTGGCAGGCAACTTTTAGCAGTTCCAGTAATGGACTCTGGGTTAGGAATTCAGGTTTCCATTCTTGTGAACATAACTTTTGACCCTAGGAGTACTCGAACTCTATGACGCTTTTCCTTTTGGAAATATTCACATGATGATTTACATATTGATGTCTGGCCAATGGTTTTACCATTGACTAAGATACCATTCTAATTTTTTATTGTGGCTTAAGGGGAACCCTCTGCTCCCAAAGTTTGGGCCACTAAAACTCAAGTGCTACAAGGTCTGACCTTCCTAGAAATACTCTGAATACAAGCCTGGTGATGGATTTTTTATCTGTTATCTGATGTCCAGCCAAACTAAGTTTGGAAAGGCAAACAGGTTGGCTTTAGAGGTAGATTTTGAGGCAAAAGAAGATCTCAATATCAGTCAAACAGACAAAAATGGGGTTGCCATCTTGGTTGACAGAGGGAGTACTCACACTGAAGAAATTATAGATCTGTGAAGCATTCATATTTATTATTTGATTCTTTTTTTGTTAAGGATTCCAAACCTTTCATAGCTGAGAAAGTTCAATTGATAATATCTCTATCCTCTGAAAAGTATAGATGATATGTTTATCAAATCTAATAAAAATTGTCCACATGGAATACATTTATTTTTAACTGCAGAGAATTAGTCTCAATTCTGTCTTGAGAATGTTGTGACATATCATGATGAAATCAGATTAAATCTTTGTTCAAAACCTCTTTCCCAATACTGTTGCTTATTTTTTCTTTTAATTAAAAAAATTATTTTGCTAAATATTTCCTAATTACATGTAAACACATTTTAACAATCATTAAACAATTTTTGAGTTACAAATTTTCTCCTTCCCTTCTCCCCTTCCCCCTCCTTGAGAAGGCAAGCAATTTGATCTCAATTATATATGTGAGGTCATGCAAAACATATTTCCATTAGCCATGTTGAAAAAGAAAACACAAACAAAATAAAACAACAAAGATAAAAAGTAAGTTTCAATCTGCATTCAGAGTTCAACATTTCTCTCTCTGAAAGTGGATAGCATTTTTCATCATAGGACCTATGGGATTGTCCTGGATTACTGTCATGATCAGAGTAGCTAAGTTTTTCCAGTTTGTTATCCTTAAAATATTGCTGTTATGGTATACTATATTCTCCTGGTTCTGCTCACTTCACTTTGCATAAAAGTCTCCTCAGGTTTTTCTGCAACCATTGTTCTTGTCATTTTTTATAGCACAATAGTATTCTATCACAATCATACCCCATAACATGTTCAGCCATTTCCCAATTAATGGTCATCACTTGATTTCTAATTCTCTGTCACTGCAAAAAGAGCTGCTATAAATATTTTTTGTACAAATAGGCCCTTTCTCATTTTGTTGATCTCTTTGGGATACAGACCCAGTAGAGCTATTTCTGGGTCAAAGAGTTTGCACGTTATTATAGCCCTTTGGACACATTTCCAAATTGTTTTCCAGAACAATTATAGATAACTAGTTCACAACTCCACCAAAAAACGCATTAGTGTCCCAACATTTCCACATCCCTTCCAGCATTTGTAATTTTCCTTTTCTGTCACGTTAGCCAATCTGATAGGTGTTGGATGGTACCTCAGAGTTGTTTTAATTTGCATGTTTCTAATCAGTATCAATTTAGAGAATTTTTATGTGACTATTCATAGCTCTGATTTTTTTTCATCTAGTCATATTCTTTGACCATTTGTCAACAGAGGAATGGCTCTCATTTTTCACAAATTTGGCTCTGTGCCCTATATAGTTTAGAAATAACACTTTTATTAGAGAAACTTGCTGCAGAAATGCCCCCCCCCGCCCCATTCCTATTTTTCTTCTAATTTTGGCTGCCTTAGTTTTGTTTACACAAAAGCTTTTCAATGTCATGTAATCTAACTTACCTATTTTTCTTCCCACAATCCCCTCTATCTCTTGTTTGGTCACACACTGTTCCCTTATTTACAGATCTGACAGGTACATTTTTCCATACTTCCCTAATTGTGATGGTATCCTTTATGTCTAAATCATTTATCCAATTTGACCATAACTTGGTATACAATACGAGGTGATGGCAGTTTTTGCTAAACTGCTTTCCAGTTTTTCCAGCAATTTTGGTCAGGTGTTAAGTTCTTATCCCAGAAGCTTGGATCTTTGAGTTTATCAAACACTAGATTACTATGGTCACTTCCTACTGTGTCTTGTATATTTAATCTATTCCACTGATCCAGCGCTCTATTTTTTAGCCAGCACCAGATTGTTTTGATGATTACTGCTTTGTAATACCCACCCCCCCTTTCTTAATTCCCTTGATATTTTTGATCTTTTATTCTTTCAGGTGAATTTTGTTAACTATTTTTTCTAACTCTAGAAAATAATTCTTTAGTAGTTTGATTGGTATGCTCAAGTCTTTTTTTAAAATCTACATGAAGGATATATTTTCTTTGCCTTTAGCTGAGACATTTTGCATTTGAAGTCGCTAGTTTTGTTGTTGCTAGTAAGAGAACCTAAATAGCATATGCCCACTGGGGGCAAAAAACTGATGGGAGGGTAACCTAAAATAGAGAGCAAAATCAGGACCTTCTGACTGAGGAAAAAGGTGACAGCAGGTTGGGGGCTGGTAGTATTATTATTGCTGGTTTGGGGAACTCACTAGATAAGACCTAAGTTTAAAAAAAATTTTTTTTAAGAAAAGGGCAAGACAGGACTTGTGTGACATAGTAGCAGGCTTTGAGGAGTCATTCTTGGCAAGACTTTGTGTGTGTCTGTGTGTGTGTACAAATGTATGTAAAAGAATGAGGTCACATATGCACAACTCAATCGAACAACACAGTCACATCTTAATTACACATACTAAGGAAGGCACTATCCTAATTTTGGGGAATACACAGACAAAAGTAAATCTTTCCCCCTCAAGCAGCTTATACTCTAATATAGGAGATAATATGTAAATAACTGTGTGCACACAAGAAACAAAATATAAATAGGAAGCAATCTCAGGGAAGGCAACAGCATACATGTGTGTGTGCCCAGGAGGAAGGGTAGCATATTGTAGGATCTTAATAAATGCTTGTTGAGTCAAATGGAATGATCCACACCAGCCAAAACAGTAATTCTTCAATGGCTCAAATTATGAAACTTCTGTATTTGCCAGATACTAACGATATCCACTTGGTCTAGAATCTTTTCAATTAAAGATCATACTTCATAGCTTTCTTACTGCACTTATGAATTTTATCTTGTTATTATAGGTATTCCTGTACATGTCATCTCCACAAGGGCAGGGAGTATCTCTCTAATTTTTTTGAATTTCCCCATAATGCCTAACACTGTGTCTTGCATCTAGATGTTCAATATTTGTCAGCAAAACCTGGGTTCAAATCTCACCTCGGACATTTATTTGCCCTTGTGACCCTAAGGAGTTCACTTAAACCTCACTAAGTGTCAGTTTCTTCATCTGTAGAATGATGAGGATAATAATACCAGGACTACTTATTTTATAGGGTTGTTATGAAGTTCAAATAAGATGACACACTCACAGCATTCTGCAAATGTCAAAGGACTACACAAATGCTTGTTATTGTTAATGAATGAGACTCTCAGTAGAAACTGTCAGATGTTTAGAATAAGGAAAGTAACTTCATGAGGAACTCATAAAATGATAGAAAACTGTTGTGTAATAAAGTATGAACACTAAAAGCTTGATTAAACTCACATCTTTGCCATGTCATAAAAGTAGCTTCTCACAAAAGTCTAATCCCTTTCTAAATTTTACAGACCTGGTTCTTTGTTAAATCAAAGCTGTAGATGCCAATAGGTTCTAGGGTTAAGGTACAAGTCTTAGCCTGGAAAAGATTCTAGAGGTTTTCCTTAAAAAAAAAAAAACCACAGTTTTTTTTTTTCAAGTGGTTAGACCCCATAACACAAAGCAGAAATTTTTGCTTTTCTAGGGAAAATAAAACTTGTCAACAAGAGAAAACCGAAGAGCACATCTTGCCAAGGTCCTTCATGATATGCATTTTATATGGACTCGTTTCTTCCCTCCCCACAAACCACAGGACATAACCTCTGACAGGGAGTCTGGATAGACCTCATTGCTTTCCCATGACCACTGGCTGCCAATCTTTTTAACTTAATCCTAGTTGTGCATGTGTGTTGCTTAGAGTGGCAAAAAGCAAATTAATGATTCCATTCCTTGATTAGAAACTAATCTTGCTCTTTTGAAATAGCTGAAGACAATCTGGCCGTGGAGAGCTGGGAAGTATGACATTAAACCACACCTCCTCCTGACCCACCCCCTTTCCTGCCCTTTTCTTAGGAGTGCTATTAACTTCCAGGCTGTTCAAAGTTATGCCAAAGGGGTTTGCTGATGTGTGTCTGTGTATGGGGGAGGGTGGAGAGGAAGGGGCCGCCTGTGATGGGTAATTAAGAGCTCCCCTAGTTTTCTGGCACAGCTTTTTAGTTCTCCTCAGAGTCAATCAAAAACAATTGAAAACAGCTGTATACTTGACAGAGCATAAGAAGGGGAGGGGGGAATTTGGGCACAATCTGATTCTAAAACACATTGGACATTACCTCTAAGTTATTTTCAGGAAGTGCTTTGGACCCAGTCGACATAAGTCAGCATAAGAATTAAATGTTCCCAGAGGATGCAATATAGAGATATGTATGCAGTATAAAGGCAGCACACATGTGACTCAATAGGTTTCACCCAAGATAATTCCTCTCCTGCAGGTTGTGAGCAGGGGGTTAAATAAGCATATTTTAGACTAAAGCAGTAAAAGCCTATGAGGATTTTGGTCTTGGTGTTAACAACTATGTGGTTTTTAATTTCTTGATTGAATGTGGTTCTTGTGAAAACAAGTTTGTTCATTCAGAAAATTTAGATTTCTGCTAAAATATAGTGAGGATGACTGCCTCTGTAAGATGTTCAGCACAATTTTATCTACCATCTCAAATACCAAACTCAGGAGAGAGGAGAATTCCAGTGGATCTGTTCTGCATCATGACATCATTCAGATGTAAAAGTGGTTGGTTTATGTTTTGTTTAAATGATGGGTTGTCTTTAGAGAAACAAGTCACTGGAGAATATGCTTTGGAATCCTAAGGCCATATGTGTCCCTAGTTTGACATGCTTGGAATAATATATAAAGCCATACTAATAGCTTTTCATGATGACCCATGAGTGAAACCCACTATAATCAATTCAGGAATAACCTGTAAATTTAGAAATATGAAAAAGGATACTTTTTCTATGTCTTAGATTCTGAGACTAATGATTTTTTTCCTTTTCCATTTTTGGCAAACAGTACTGTGAATGAATGAATGAATGAATGACAAAAGCATTTATTAAGTTTTTAATTTGGGAATACAACTAGAAAAGCAAGACAATAATTGCTCTCAAAAAGTTAATAATCTAATGAGGGTATATGGTAGAAAGAGCAATAGACAGGGAATTAATGGACTTGCTGTGTTCTTTTTTTTTTCTTTCTTTCTGTTTAGAATTTTATTTGGACTTGCTGTGTTCTAATCCTGGTCCTGTAACCTCAGACAAGCCACTTAACCTGTCTGATTTATTAAAACTGTAGAATCATATTGTTTGAAGGAGCCTTAGAAGTAATCTATTCCTAACATTTACGCATGACAGGAATTATTTTGATAACATCCTAAACAGAACTAAATGATATCTACATCCTATTTAAGCTCTACAATGATATTCTATGATTTGAAGCTTATCTTATTTGAAGGTGGAGACTTTACAATTAGGGTTGTCATTCATTTATTCATTCGTTTGTGATGAAGGAAATTCCAATGAAAAATATAAGGAAGGTGATTATTTAAAAACTCATGATTATGGGGCAGCTAGGTGGCACAGTGGATAGAGCACTGGCCCTGGAATCAGGAGGACCTGAGTTCAAATCCAGACTCAGACACTTAACACTTACTAGCTGTGTGAACCTAGGCAAGTCACTTAACCCCAATGGCCTCACAAAAATTAAAAACAAAAAACAAAAACACAAAACAAAAAACTCATGATTGATAGCTCTAATATGAATTTCTTTCTTTCTTTCTTTCTTTCTTTCTTTCTTTCTTTCTTTCTTTCTTTCTTTCTTTCTTTCTTTCTTTCTTTCTTTCTTACTTTCTTTCTTTCTTTCTTTTTTTTTGGTGAGGCAATTGGGGTTAAGTGACTTGCCCAGGGTCACACAACTAGTAAGTGTATAAAGTGTCTGAGGCTGGATTTGAACTCAGGTCCTCCTGAATCCAGGGCCAGTGCTCTATCCACCGAGTCACCTAGCTGCCCCTCTAATATGAATTTCTAATATTTCTATATTTGAAACATGACAAAGTTAGACTTCAACTCAACTTTAATTTTAAGTGATAGGAAAAAGATGTGGGAAGTTCCTAATTGTAATGTGACAGACACCAAAAGAATTTTCCAAAAAAGGAAATGGGGATCATTTCCTGTGTCTTCCCAAGCTGGCTGAAGATGGAACACTTTAGTGGTCTTTTCTTTTAAGAGTTTTATTTAGTAATTTAAGGCTGATACATGGGTGTATATTAATTTATATACACAAACAATTCAATTCAATAACTTTATTAAGCATCCATATAGCACACACCCATAATGTGTGCTAAATGCATACATACACCAATGCTTTCTGGAGGAGACTTGCTCACAGTACTTGGCATTCTCTCCCTTGAACTTTTAAAAAATGAATATACTTGGCCCATACCATACCTGGTAGAAAAAAAGAATTTGGTTCAATATTTTACCCTCTCTATCTGGGGTCAAATAGTAGCAATTGATGACTGTCACCTGGTGGTTGAATTTTATTCCAGAAGCTCCCCATCTTGGACTGACAAATGACAACTGTCCATACTACAAATGCAAAACACAAAATATCCTTGAGAACTTAAGTACTTATATAAGAATCAGAGCATTATCACAGACCCAACTGATGCCTATAACCACTTGGACATAATGATCCAAAGAAACCTAAGAATAATTTTTAAGATAGATGTTGACATACCAAATATTCACCATCCCCAAACAAGATAAGATGAAAAGCTTTCAAAATATAGAGACAAAGGACAAGCAATCAAAGTTGGGTAGGAATGGTATGAGATGCTGGAGTTCTACTGAAGATACTTTCCATGAATCTACAAGAAGATGAAATTTTATCAATACTTTTATTTAACTTGTATTTAAAGCAGTTATTTTATTCACCTGTACAAGAGTACATTAATATAAAAGAATAATAGAAGGATAGTGAGTTGTTCCAGGAACATTTCTATCTGTCTGCATTCCAATGAACAATTTAAGAATGAGATAATAATAATAATGTTTTGGCAATCTATAGATTCACTGTTTATCATATAAGAGAATACAAGGCCACTCTTCACTAATGGGCCTGAGGACTTAAGGATGGTGTCTGAGATAATTAGATATTTTTCATATTCTAAGAAGAAAGGTTTTTATGTCAGTGCCTCTCCTGAGTACAGTAACTAATATAGGCATGTTACCCATTATGCGATCTCATAACTGTGTGTTTTTGATTCTGGTTTGCCATTGTTATGTTCACCACTTATTAATATGATGTATTATAATGAGGGAGTTTAAGTTTCAAGGGCAGCATAACTTAAAAAAAAAAGATGACTGAAAATACCTGGTTTGAATTATTTAGATTGGAGGAGTTTTTCACTGATGGGGATGAGTTTATGTAAAGCAATTTTGGGAAGAGAAGGCTGCTTATGATTAGTATGGATAGATGATACAGAGAGTCCTCTCCATTAATAACTTTGCCTCAAGGATCTAAAGTCTTATATGCTAAAGATCAGTTGCAAGTGGGTGTCTTTGGCCAACTTTCTGTGGGGAATTTTAAAAAAGGATGTGGAGGAAAGCATTCTAATAAAAGACATTTCTCTGTGCTTTTATGAACAAAATGCACCCAAATAATTATGAACAATCACACCCCACAGGATCATTTATTCAGGAACCTCACAAAGGTGTCTTGTGAATTAAAGTAGGTTTCAAACAGAGCTGACAAAAAAAAAATTACTTGGTAAAAGAGATTAGGAATGGAGACATTTAAAGTGCTGGCAGTAGCCACAAAAGAATGACTAAGCACAGCAAGTACAATTCCCAATATAATGCTATTAAATACCCCAGGTCATCACCCCCTCACATTTCCTTCTGTGAGAAATAATCTCATGTAGGTTTAAGGCTTATTAGCAGCTACCTTACCAATAATAAGATACTGCTTCCTCACACCTACGCTCAATTTTGTATGAGTTAGTCCAAATGTAAAGGAACATGGCAAAGGTAAGACTTACTTAGGGTACTTAAAAGAGAACTATTTCAATGTTTACTTAAACATTTGAGATCCTAGCAAAAACATCAGGTGGGAAGATTTGTCCAAATCAAAAATTTAAGATATCTTCTCAGATTTTGGTTTTGTTCTTTAAAAGGAGAAGAAAAACACCAGTAGAAACAAATCTTGTATTAAGACCAAGTTTTATCACCTGTTTACCTAACCCCTCCTTTTAGGTACCATATTCTAAAGCAAATATACCAATACTAGAAGAATTCAATTCAAGGAGAATCTATCAATAAAAGAAGAATTCTTAGACATATCTAATGAATGAACTAGTTGTTCAGTTATGGGAAAATCTATGAGCATAAAAAGAATAAAGTTGTTCAGCTCACAATCAGAACTTAAATGTGAGGTCAGTAGACCTACGGTCAGTTTGAGGGTATAAATTTGAGGGTAAAAAATACAGTGCAGGAAGTACTGAATGGGCAGGGCTGAGTCAGTGGCAGATTTCCTTCCCATTTTCAAGGTACTGAGATAAAAATGACCAGAACATGACAAATTTACTTCTTGTCTTATATATTTAAAAGTACCAAAACATGCCAAATACTTATTGTTATATGCCAGGTGCCTACTGTAAGGTGTCTTCTTTCTAGGGTGGAGTAAACTAGGAGGACAATCCAGAGAGGCCATTTTAGGGTAAATTTTAAATAGTTTCACCATTACTTATTCTTTCAATTCTATTCTGTCCTGGAGCAGCAAGAGCCTTGACACTAGATGAACAAACACCCAGGAGCACTGCCTCAACACAAAAATGATCCAAATGAAAAAAAGGACTAGGATGAGTTATTGTCCTTCCAACTATGTATCACAGTCTGGACAACAGGACTTAACTTTTTCTGTTGTGGAAAGTTGGAACAAACTCTTTTCAGTCATTATGGATCCCATTTAGGAGGCTCTATAATGTCACAGGGAGAGACAGAATTAGCACCATGTCACCTAAAGATAGAAGTATCTGTAACTGCTTGCTTTCAGTAAGAAAACTGTCTCCTCCATTTAGATTCTACATTCAACATTCTCCATGACAGTGGCTAACACATTTGGTGCACATGTGTCCCTGTTTTATACCTTGTTCAACTGTTGTAACAAGAGGGTCAGTGAACAGTTATTCCTATAGCTATATCTTTCAAGTGTGGCTAGGTGACATACTGGATAGAGTGTCAGGCCTGGAGTCTGGAAGACTCATCTTCCAGAGTTCAAATCTGCCCTCAGACGCTAGCTCTGTGACCTTGGACAAGTTACTTACCCCTGTTTGTCTTATTTCCTTATCTGTAAAATGAACTGGAGAAGAAAATGCTAAACCATTCTGGTATCTTTGACAAGAAAACCCCAAATGGGGTCAGGAAGAGTCTGGCAAAATTTAACAACATATAGGAATCTTAGATGATTTTAACGTATATGGAAGGCACTTTGTAGGAGACCCTTTAAGAGAGTATTTTGCTTTATTAAATCAAATGCTTTTTTAAGAGTCAATAAATAATAGAGCAGCACTGTGTATTTTCAGTTCACAGTCAATTCTATGATTATAAAACTACTAATGATGATCATTTGCAAAAAAGCAACAACTACCTGTTCTTTTCCCATACTCTTATCAAGGATATACTGGACATATGTGTAGATTATTCCCACATTTTGTAGAAATGAGATAGTAGGTATATGGGTTAGTAGTTATTGCTATCTTCTTGACTGCCTTTTGCATTTGTGAGAAAATAATAGGGTGATGGTGTCTGAGATATTTTCCATGCATTTCAATAACTTTTTTTTTTCACGTATCTTTAGATATCAGATATTTCTCAACATCCTCGAATTTGTATCACTTCCATCAAGGTCCATTCTGAGTGTGCAAAGTTTGATCCAGCTACTTTTATCAACACTTTGGTTTCTTTAGTGCCCTTTCTAGACTCTCATATCTTAGAATCCAAATGTGCAAGCTACATTACCACTGACTGATAAAATAGTTCGTTACAGTAACATTTAAAGATTACTTTCACCATTTTTGCTTTATGCTCTCTTTTCATATTCATCCTTAAATGTGTTGAATCACTAAGTTTTCTGTATATCTTTTCTCTCTAACACTTCTTGCTGTTTGATGAGGTAATATTTTTCACAATAGTTGACCCTCCTCCTCTGTCTGAAATTTTATAAATCACTTTATATTCTTCAACAGCACCTGGTTCCCATATTTTTCTGTTTGACAAGGAAATCAAAAGTTTGCCACTCTGGCACATTTTCAGGCTCTTCTCTGTTTCCTCATCATGGCAGATAATTGACATCAGTTAATCTGCCCCAGGAAATCCTGGTGATCTGAGTTGATATCTGTTCTTTTACCCATTACCCATTCTAGAACACAAATTGCTTTTTAAAATAGTTCTGATAAGAGTTACTTTAATTATATGCCATATATATATATTTTTCTGTTCATAATTTTATTATGGCTTTTTATCGATATTATGTAATTTTCACCAACAACTCCACACTCCTTTTGCTGAATACTGCAATAGTAGGTGCTATTACAACTTGTGTAGTTTACTATTAACAAGTAAAGAAGGATGTATGATTTATCTTGAACAATTCTGAACCAATACTGTCCACTATATGTAGCTTGTTTTGTTGCATTTTATTATTTTAGATTGCTCATTCGCATTGAAGCCATTGAGTACATGATTCTCCTTGTTCTGTTTTCTTTCTTCTATGAATCAATTAATATGATTTTTTCCATCTTTCTCTGAATCATTTATAGTCATTGTCTACTATGGCAATCTATCTCCTGATTTTCACTCTTTAAACTTGTTATTCATTTTGAACTGTATGTACACTGATAATTGATTTGGAAAGGACTCCCACATTGGTAACTAGTCATTTTCTAATGCTTAAGAGAGTCAATTCATGTGTGTGTGTGTGTGTGTGTGTGTGTGTGTGTGTGTGTGTGTGTGTGTGTGTGTGGTATTATGCAGGACTTGGCATGTCCAGAACCTCCTGAATCTCTTTTTGAGGCATTCATGATATACAGCATGAGTTTTCTGCATAATTTTAAGCCTTTTCCCACTTTCTTTTCTTAATATTGGGCCTTATTTTCCTACATATAACCTATGTCCACTTCTAGATTGAGCTCACTAAGTATTACTGCATACTTAATTTGGAGTGTTTCATTGAATTCTTAGTAGAATTCTCCTACTTCCTCATCCTGTGAACAGATGTTGGCATGTAAGCAGCAATTATCTTAATGGGTGGTCTTTTTGCTTATACTCTTCCTGAGCAGCGCAAGATGAGATGACCAAGTTTCCAATGAAATGATTTTTCTTATTTCCTTTGGAAGTACAATAAAACCAACTCTGCCAACTCCTTTATTCACCTCTCAGCAGAGAATCTGTGAGCCATCGTTCCATTTATTTACAACTTTCTTCTCGTTTCAGTTAGCATAAAAATGACAATATTGATATTGGTCTCACATTTAGAGCACTAACAATCAAGTTAATGTCTGTAGATGGCTTAAAAACTGTGATTCCTTGCAGCTATCCCCCACTTTCTCTTACTATGTTACAATCACTTGAAAAACTAGAAAGAGACTCACACAAGACCAAGGGCCTTTGTATTTTTCTTTGTTAAGTGAGTCACAATGGACAGGAATTCATCATCTACTGATCTGTGCCCTAGTAAAGAGCTTCTCTGTATCTCCCACAAGATGTCTAGCTATGGTGTTTTGTTTTGTTTTTTTTTTGGCTGGGCAATGAGGGTTAAGTGACTTGCCCAGGGTCATACAGCTAGTAAATGTCAATGTCTGAGGCCAGATTTGAACTCAGGTCCTCCTGAATCCAGGGCTGGTGCTTTATTCACTGTGCTACCTAGCTGCCCCTATGATGCTTAATAAATAAAATCAGAACTAATATATGCTTCATTTGACTATAGAAGCTTTTTAAAAAGGCTTTCTTTTTTTGTTCAGTTACGTCGGGGATGGAGAAAAGATTAAATACTTATTAATTTTAATTTAGAACCCTTGTATATTCTGATTAAAAAGTAAGAGAAATGTAGGAATAGGTTTCCAAACAAAGGGTTGAAATTTTTAAAAGATTTTTATACTTAAAGAGGTCAGTCCTTTGCTATTCAGGAAACTCACTTTAGCCAAGGGTTATGTATAGCCACAATTGTGTTTAATTTTTGGAAAGACTAATGGAGAGCATTTATTTTTATTCACAAGTGGGAGTTTATTCACAAATGGAGTTTTTGACATAGGTGAAGATTCAAGTCCCTCTATTTTATGCAGTAGGTTCTTCATAATTTTGCCCCATAAATGGATTAACTGTTATTTCAGTTAAAGAAGACACCATTGATCAATCATGTTGAATGGACATCTGAGAAAAATAGAGATGTTTTCTTCCAAGACTGCAAAAATTTCAAAATTGAGCTATATTTAAAGATCTAGTAGTCTGACTGTGACCTTTATAATTAAAATGGTTTCAATTTATGTAAATCAACTGGGCCAATCCAATCAAGTTCCTTGATAAAAGAAAACTTTTTTGATATTTTAAAAATTCCATAAAGCCCCAATTCCCCAGCTCAATTTTACTGCCTCCTTCTCAAAGTGATGTAAACAACTGGAGTTTAAATACGCATACAGTCATATACATACCTAACATCCCAGAGACAGTTCATGCCAAGTTTCAGACCCAAGTGAATTGTAACAGCTAAGTTAAAAACCCATAAAAAAGTAGAGCTATTTTACCTTAGATCCAACAAGACAACTTAATAACTAGTGAACTCTGTTGGCTTAGGTTGGCTTTTCCACAGGATACACCTGATTTTACCAAAATTTTTGGTTACTGCCTTTACTTCAAGTTGTATATATCAGTTCAATGAAATTAGTCACAAAGCTAGGAGATCAGATTTTTGTCCAGGATAACATTTGAATCACGGACAGTTAATCTTGCCTGTGAACATATTTTTAAAAAATTGTCTGGGTGCAACTGGTTAACCTAACATTGACCATGGACTCTAGATAAGGGAGGATTTTATCTTTCTTTCTTCAGGCTGTAAAGAACAGCTTGGATAGTAGCCACACCTATGGAATGAACGAAGAGCCCCAATCATGGCCAAGATTTTTTTTTTTCCTTTTTCCTTTTTTATCTTTGAGAACTTAAGAACACTTAGGGGCAGATAGGTGGTACAATGGATAGGGTTCTGGTCCTAGAATCAGGAAGACCTGAGTTCAAATCTGACCTCAGATACTTTTGAGCTATGTGCCTCTGGGTAAGTCACAACCTCGGTTTGTCTCGGTTAACTCATTTGTAAAATGGTGATACTAACATTACGTGCCTCCCAAGGTTGTTGTAAAGACCAGATGAGATAATAATTGAAAAGTGCTTAGCACAGTGCCTGGCACATAGTAAATTAAAAAAAAAAAGTTAGTTATACTTATTGTTGTTGTTACTACTACTACTACTACTACTACTACTACTACTACTGCTACAACTACTACAAGTATCAGAACAATGACAGACATGACATTTTAGGATTTAGTGGCTTTAAAACAAATGAAACTAGATATCTACCCCTCCATTCCTCAGTCAATGTTTTAGATTCATTGTTATTATTATTGGTAGTGATATGACATGTAAAGGAGAGGAAGAGGAACTTTGGCAATGCTTAAGTCCCATGCCCCTCTTCCCTGTCTTCCCCTCCTTCATCCCCCCCCCCATATTTTGGACCTACATTGCTGAATTCAACAAAAAAGTTAGAGGTTTCTTTTTGTGGGTATCATACCTGCCACCCTCCAAAAAAGCACTTAAAAACAGCCAAGTCTGATAAAAATCATTTCTAAATCAATTTAAATCAATAAAAAACACCACCAGCTTTTGCTGTTAAAGAGCAATTCTTTCCTTGATGTGCTTGATCTAGCACTGGTCACTGGACAATTGCTCATTTATTATATGCAAAGCACCATGCAAGATAATGGAGATCAGAGGCAGGAGAAACACAAGATATGGAAAACATAGATCTTGCTTCTAAGGAACTTACAATCTAGTGGTGAAACCATAATTATTTATGAAGCATCATTACTTATGCATTATGTATTTTTATTTAAGCATTGTTTATGAAGCAATTATTATGAAGCACTGTATAAGACAGACCATGTACCCTAAGAACAGCATGAGGAATGTGCTTCTGGGGTTCAGAGGAGGGCAAGATCCCAACCAGCTGGGCAGATCTGAGCTAGCTCTACAGTGGAGGTGGGATTTGAGTTTGGCATGGAAGGATGGAGAATATGTCACCAGCTGCAAAGAAAATAGTTTGGCTCAAGTACACTATTACATAATCTAGGAGTGGACAAATTATTAATTGTATCAGAATCCCACTGCTGGCTTTACCATGGTCGTAGAGGGTGGCCTTGAGCATGTGTAATCTAATCTTTGCCTCAGTTTCCTCATGTCTAAAATATAATTACATCTCCTCTCTCCTCCCTAACCAGAGGAATGCTCTTGGGACAAATGAGCTCAGAACCTGGCAAGCTTATTTGAGAGAGTCTACTAATGACACATTTTCATGTGATCATTGTTATCTATTATAGAAGAATTATGACCGTTGGCAGTATTAGTTAGTGTCATGAGCTATATCCTAGTGATTCCAACAAGCACAGAAAAAGATGTATTTTAAAACTGATCTCTTCCTAGAAGGAAATGTGCTCATGAGCTTGTTCAAGCTAAGCCTAAGTTTTGCTCTGATATCAATGTTCCTTGGGAAAGTGGGTTTCTCTGGCACTTATTCCTCAGCAGATTTTTTTTTTCTTGCAACCTTTAGTGCCTCATCTGAGAATTATTAAAAGCCCTGGTCAAATAACATTTTCCTTAGGAATTCTCCAAGAGCCTGATTCAATTCCTTCCCCCCACCCAACATCTGTAATGAAGCCAAAGTCCACACTAAGAACTAACCCACAACAGACATCATAAATTAAATCAAGCAGGCAGGAGATGGTTAAACAGTTTTTCTTGCCAGATCGATCTGCAGTAATCATTTGGAAAGAGGTTGCAGATCGAGGCTGCAAACATAAAATGGTAGAGAGGACCTTGTGATTTATTAAGAAAGAACGTTACCAAAGACAAATGACTGTGATGGTAAAGTCCGGGGGAAATGATGTCTTTAAGTGAGATTACATCTTAGCTTGGAGTGAGCTTTGTTCTCACAACTCTCAAAATATGTACCCCTCACACTTAGAGTCATATCTTTAGGTCATCTATTCATTCTTTAAATTCTTACAGAAAAGTACCCAAAGTTAACAATAATAAAAAAAGCACAGTCATCCAAAGGCCTGTGAAAGGCAATTTATATCACTTGCCTTTTAAATAAAGCCTCATCAACTTCTGTCTTTATACTTTTAACTTTATTAAAGTTGATAGCCACTGACTTTGAGGCAACTTAGCTTGGCAGAAAATGCAGCTTGCAAGAAGTGAAAGGTGAAAGACCATGTTAATGGTCTCTGATAGTATAAATCCCTTATTCATGGTTATAGACTTTTTTCCCTCGTTAACTGGTGCCTTTTGTTTTTACACTACAGTAATTTCTGGAAATATTCCCCCTCCTCTCTGAGACTGAACTCTCCATTATAATAAAGAAAAGCAGGTAAACAAAAATACCTAATGTAAATCACATTTTGCCCCGTGCTACCTTCTTCTGCTCCCTCCTGAGAGGACAAATCATTCTAACTAGTTTTCCTTTATTTAATGGGTAGGATTGGAGGGCCAGCACATGCCCAAACTCTATTTATAAAAATATAGTGAGTCTTGGAAAAGGAACAGGTAAATAGAGTTAAGTGTCATGACAGTCTTGTCATCATGAACTTTATTCCACAAGCACCTGCAAAATTCTTTTAGGGAGCTCAGGTAAATTGGGTAATAGTTGTAGGAGCAGATGTAGATTCTCTAGAAATTCAAGAGCCAAGGAATGAAGTTTAGAGGACAATGGATTTGTAAGAAGTGAAAAATAAACCAGTAATGAAACATCTGAAACTCAATTCCTTTAAAAAAAAAAAAAGCCATTCTACAGAGACTCATAGAGTCAGATGATTAATTTCTGCAAACACACAACTTTCTCTCCTTGGAGAGAGATGGAATTTAGTGTCAATGTTGGGTGATAAAGTGACTTAGCTATATGACATTAAAAGTAAGCACTGGGGTAATCACAAAAATATCCATCTAAAAGGAATAATGTAGGCAATAACCAACTTAGCAACCAGTTGTGTTAGAGATATTCATTTATAAGTGAGTTTAAACTTTGGAATGCATTTTCTCATAGAGACAATGTTATAATTGGTTCCCAGGTCCCAGTCTACAAAAACCAAAAGGAAACAACCAAAAAACCTTCTGCAACATCTTTTGTATATACCCCCTACTCTCTCTGGATACTGCTACCATGCTAGTGAAGGTCTTCATCACCTCACACCTGGACTCCTGCAATAACCTCTTGGTGGGTCTACCTGCCTATAGTCTTTCCTCACTCAAATCCATCCTCCATTCAACTGCCAAAGTGATTGTCCTCAAATGTAGGTGTGACCACGAGGCTCCCTAATGGCTTCAGGATCAAATAAAAACTCTTCTATTTGGCATTCGAAGCCCTTTATAACCTACCCACCCCGCCTCCTAATTTTCCAATCTTCTTAAACCTAACTCCTCTCAATGTACTTTTTAATCCAGTGACACTGGTCTCCTGGACAAGAAACTCTCACAGCTCTGGGCATTTTCTCTGGCGGTCCCACATATGTGGAATGTGCTTACTCCTCAACTCTCTTCCTTGGCTTCAAGTTCCAACTAAAATTCCATCTTTCAGAGGAAGGTCTTCCCGCCCCCTCGTAATTCTACAGTTATCCCTTCCACATCTCTGGGGTTAGGAGCACTGAGCCCCTCCATCTGGAAAGATTGGTGTAAAATGTTTTGGTTCTCCCTTCATCCCAGAGAAGAATTTTAAATTATTATGGTATTAGAAGATAAAATATGTTGATATTATGAAATACTATATATGTATTTTATGTTTTTCTGAGTTTCTAAACTTTTTAAAACATTGACCAGCAAACTCCTGCTTATACTTCAGCCCCCTTTTAACACCCTCTCACCCGAACTGAGACTCTCACCACGAAATTCTCGGGCTCTGATTGCCTCAGAACATCAGGGGCAGCTGAATACCACAGTAGGTAGAGCATTAGGCTTGGAGTCAGGAAAACCTGAGTTCAAATCTAGCTTCAGACATTTATTACCACTGTTTGCCTCAGTTTCTTCAAATGTAAAATAGGCATAATAGCACCTATCTTCCAGGTTTGTTGTGAGGATCAAATGAGATAATATTTGTTAAGTACTTAGCACAGTGCCTGGCACACAGTAAACACTATATAAATGTTCACTATTATTATAATATTATTATCATCATCTTGCCCAGTTCCAGGTCCACTCTGCTACTTTCCACAGTTGTCTTAAGGTCATTCAGCGTCACACTTACCTTCTGTCCCACACCCCTTTCCGAGTCCATGACAACATATTTTGTCTTCCCTTTTTACAATATAACTTCCTTGTGAGACCTTATTTGCCAATTTTTCTATCTCTAGTGTCTGGAACATAATAAATATTGAATAGATCTCTCTCTCTCTCTCTCTCTCTCTCTCTCTCTCTCTCTCTCTCTCTCTCTCTCTCTCTCTCCTCCCCCCTTTCTCCCTGCTTCCTTCAAGAAAAAAAGCCATATATATGGATTATTATATATGTTTGTCTGTCTATCTCTCTCTCTCTCTCAATCTCATCAGCAGGGCAAACCTATACTAGTACAAAGAGAGATTGACTTATCATATTAAAATAGGTTTTGGGACAAGGTGGGAATGACATGATGCTGTGCCTTTTCTTCCTTTCAGGATTGAGTGTAATGCAATTAAAATTTTTGATGGTTAATGGATTCAATTCTTCTTTAAAGAAAAAAAAAGTGAAAGGTCTTGGAGATTAAATTAAAAAAGACAGTTGTCAAGGGATGAATCTATGGCTTTGAGCTATGTTATACCATCCCTCACATTCACTCCAATTTATCCATTGGCTTAGCTTTATTGGAAATCCAAATGTGCTCCTTTCACTTACAAAGCCTTCTGCTCTTAGTTTTCCTACCTATTTTGGTTTCTGCATTCAGTACAAACTAATTTTCTGAAAATTCTTTGCTTTCCTATTGTCTTTTCTGCTGCTCTCCACACATTTAACTTCATTTGACCCTTGCATCTATTTTCACATGTTCATTTCTCTTTTAAATGCTTCCCAGAGAGAAAACTTCCCCTGCTCTATGCAAGTGGTCAGAGGTGGGGCCTGCACAGAGAGAAATGATACCAGATGCTAAGTGCATTATGCCTGAACACGTCATTTATGTTCTGGTTATTATTACAATTACTAAGAAACATTTGAGTCAAGTTCAGTGCTGGCATTGAATAAAGTAAAACAAGATATAGGCTTGCCTAGATATAATCATACAGGGCAAATCTGCAGGTATAGGGTTTTAGGGGATTTCTAATTAAGTTGCTGTAGTAAAAATAAGAAATGCTATAAAAATAGGAATATCTTTAAAAAGGAACATCTCTATAAAAAGGAATATTTTTATACCTCCTTATCTAGATTCATGATTCTTCCCAGTACAGAACTAATAAATGTTCTGAAATGCCAACTATGGCCAATTTCTACCTAAGAGGTATTACTATACTGTGGCAAAAGAATCCCTGAAAACATTACAATTTTAGCATTAAATATAGTTCATATTCACACCAGGACTATTACACTAACTATAGATTTTCTCTGTGGAATTAAGTAAAAAAAAAAGAACCAAAGCTTTTTATTTCTCTTTGAGATATTACATATTAAAAAAACCCAACAAATTCAAACACATTGGACTCAATCTTTCTATACTGTGAATTTCTAGAGGACAGTGAGACAAATAACTTTTTCCTTTTTGTAAGCAAGGTTATTTCAAGGGAAAAACTGGGCAAAACACAGATTTACTTACCTCACTTAATCATTAATAAGCTTTAACAAGAAACAATTTGTTGCAGAGAATAAAACTCAGCTACTCTGTTTTAATGGCTAATTTCAATCCTTCCCTTTATTTACCCATCTTCCCATTCCTGCTTCCCCCTTACCCTACTACACCTTTACAGGTACACTTCCAGTTTAGTATTCTGTTTTTCTTAACTTTTTAGATGATACTATAAAACTGGGATCTAGCTCTCAGTTAACAGTGGAAATTTCATTTATATGAAAGCACTGTCAGTTTTCACAAAATATATCTTCAATTTCTATTGTCCCATCCCTCATTAATGAAAATCCTATCTCTGTAGCCTGGGACTGCTTCTTAGTTTATACAAAGAAATAACCATACTATCCTTCATACTGTGCCACTCTGAGATTGATCTGATGCCCCAGAGGTAGAAAACTGGGGTAAAAGGGATTAAGAGTAATAAAATATGCTTTATTTCATTACTCAAGTTCTGCTCAGATGTCTCCTTAACCTATATCAATGTGTCTGGGGAAGTAGAAAAGAGAAAATTCTTTACAGGGAAGAATTGTGGAGTCTTTTCCATAGCTTCAGAGTTAAAACCTTTTCACCTTGACAGCATGTTAAAAGATCACCATCTTCATCTGCATGCCCTCCTGTACCATTGTACCAAGAACAATGCTTGGCATATAGTTTGGGTTCTAAAATGTTGATTGTTAATTGACAATATATCTATCAGTAGAAATAGAGGCTGCTACTTGTAAGACTGGAGACTACCCACTGAAAACAATGAGAGCATGGTTCTTTCTCTGACTTACTTTATCACTGTCCAGGGTGTTCTGAGAAGTACGGGAGGCAATTGAAATGGTATCAGGCTGGCTGCTACCATCACCTTGACTATCCAAGTCCTCTCCATCCCTGTGAAGAGAAAATAGACTTTTAGTTACTAGAGCAATGTCATTTTTTTTCCTCCAAAAAAATTACCCAGAAATTTTTGAATCACTTATAATTTATTTGGAAATTAATGGATTTAAAAAAAATCTACTATTTTCCTCATGCTACAATATATACTACAGGAGTTAATATTCTCAGGAAAGATCCCCTTACAATAAAATGGGAAATCCTACTAAAATTCAGACAGAAATAACTTTGTGTAAGTGGCAATTAGAAAGGTAATCTGGCCATAAGTAACAAATGTGAATCTGTGATGTCATGGAGTCCAAAATCACAAATTACAATTAATCTCTGCCTCATCATGTAGAAGTCTTCTATGTCATTTCCTGGAAACCTTCTATAAAGCTTCTACTTGAAATATTAAAGGTCTTTAATATCATGGAGGTCACAATATAGCATTGGAGCTGTCCATCTTTGATCCATATTTGTGCTACTGACTGGTCCATCTCTCAATAATACATTTCACGGATGACTTCTTGGGTACAAATCATAGTTGATCTCTTTATTGTATGTTCACCATACATCTCTCCATGCCCCTTGGGTAACCAGCAATTTTTGCATTGTCATAGATGGTAACATTTTATAATTTATAGTCATATGGCAACACCAGATATGTAACTTAAAAAGAGGTGAGTTTTAATTTTAGGAAGCAGTTTTGAATGGTTTAAAGTGTTCAAGAATTTCCCAAATGCAATCCATCCCACATTGCCTTTCTAATTCTGGATGACTCTTATTGTCGATCTGAAGCATATTTTCTAGATATAGGTACTGATGGACTCACTCAATGGATATATCAGCCATTTATAAATCATAGTTGGGGAAAGTAGTATTTCTTTATACATTTGATTTTGTTCTTCTGTGCTGACTGTTGGGAAGATTTTTTCTGGATGTCTGTGGTTTGAGGAAGTTCTGCAGCAGAGGGGGAACTGATGCAATTAGCATCACATCATTCACAAACAACAGCATCTGAGAGGCTTTACCATCTATAAGGAATCCTTTTAACATTTGTATTTTGTACAGAAGTTCCAAAATCCTGCATGACATTGGCAAACACCTTTGGGAGGAAAAGAAGTAGGTGTCCCCACTTCATGTTTCAGTGACCATCAAAGGTTCACTGAAGCATTATTTTTGTGGCTTTATATATCAAGGACCCTTAGATGATCTTAACATATTGTTGGAAGAGAACCTTTAAGGCTCCATTTTGCTTTACTGTGTCAATTTTTTTTAATACTCAATTAAGAATTAGAACAAAGCTAATCTTGTATTCTATTTACCTACTAGTCAACTGTATGGCAGTGAAATGTGGCCGGGGGGGGGGGGGGAAGAGAGAAGGAAGCTGTGAAAGCCTGCCTATTGATTCCTTGTCATATTATCAACAAAGATATTCTTTATTTTATCTTTTCAAATTTTTTTTGCAGGGCAGAGGGGATTAAGTGACTTGCCCAGGGTCACACAGCTAGTAAGTGTCAAGTGTCTGAGGCCAAATTTGAACTCAGGTCCTCCTGAATCCAGGGCTGATGCTTTATCTACTGCACCACCTAGCTGCCCCCCGCCCCCGATATTCTTAACATATTAGATCATTGTTCATGGGAATAATGACATATGGGAATGATAGAGATAAGGAAATGGGTTGGTAGAAAATTTGTGTATCTTAATCACTTTTTAGTAGAAATTATACCATGAGTGAATTTTGCTAGTTGTTGGATAGCTTTACCTCTTTCTGAAATCTTAAAAAAAAAAAATCAATCCTTCCATGCCTTCAAAATTGTGTTGCCTCCAAAACAGATTTCTTTTGTCTGTACTTATGGTTCAATTATGTCTTCCATCTTTGTCTTCTTTGGTGCCAATTGCCAATTTTATGTCATCATTTACAGGACATTAGGGACTTAGAGGGAAGAGCCCTGGTGTGGTATTTACACTGTCACTGATGATGAATTTAGTGTTACTAAGTTGTAGTTGCATTGCTATCTGTGTTTCTCATACACTGTTCCTCCTCCCCTCTGACACCACCACTACCCTAGTGTAGGGCCTCATGAGCTCATGCCTAGGCTATTGCAATCACCTTCTGGTGGGTCTCCCTGCCTCAAGTTTCTCCCCATTCCACTCTATCCCACATCCAGCTGTCAAATTGGCTTTTAAAGTATAGGTATGATGACATCACCCCCATTCAATAAACTCCAGTGACTCCTTATTGCTTCCAGGATCAAATATAAAATTCTGGTTTGCTTTTAAGGCTCATTTTTTTTTTTTGGTGGGGCAATGAGGGTTAAGTGACTTGCCCAGGGTCACAAAGCTAGTGTCAAGTGTCTGAGGCCAGATTTGAATTCAGGTCCTCCTGAATCCAGGGCCGGTGCTTTATCCACTGAACCACCTAGCTGCCCCATTTAAAGCTCTTATAACCTGGCTCCTTCCTCCTTTTCCAATCTTCATTCACCTTCTTCTCTTCCACTTATTTTAGGATCAGGTGACACTGGTCTTCTTGCTATTCCTTACACACAATATACTACATCTCCTGGTTTGGGGCATTTTCATTGGCTCTCCCTTGTGCCTGGAACTCTCATTCTCCTCTTCATCTCCCGGCTTCAAGTCCCAGGTAAAGTTTTATATTCTTCCAGAAGTGGTTCTTCTTAATCCTGGTGCCTCCTCTCTAAGACTATTCCCTATTTATCCTGAATATTTGTTGTTTATATGTTTGTTGTCTCTCCTATTAGACTGTAAGATTCTTGAGAGCAGGGACTGTGTTCTTTCCTTTCTTTGTATCACCAGGCTTAGCACAGTGCTGGTTCATAAGAGGCACTTAATCAATGCTTATTGATTGATTGATAGCATCAGCAGAGAGAAAAGACTCACACTGAGTAAATCAGATACTGAATGAGCTAACATTTAGAAATGCCAATAGACCTGTTCCATTTCCATCTGTTTGTGGTTCTCCTTCCAGTTTTCCATTGAATACCCTTGGAATGGTTTGGATCTCATGCCAACCTTTCTACAGACTCATTTTCTTGTTGCTTGGAATCTGCCATATTCCCCAGTAATATTCTGAAAATTAGTTTATATTCTAAAGTGGTGTTGCCCTTGGCTAATAGCTCTATATTCTTGGAAAAGACATCAAATGTTTGCCGACTGAAGAGATTTGGGACTTTTTTAACCTCTTCATTTTGAAGACTTTTATAATCTGTAGGACATAGTCATAGTTTATATCCCATTAAACAATATCACATAAATATTCAAAGATATCAGTACAGGATAGAGGAGGGTGAAGGGTACAGGAAGAAACTATAGTACTAAAGAGGAGTCTGAACACAGTAGTTCATCTGGTTGCATTCTAATGCATGAGAGCCATCCTGATGTGCACAGTGACCACATACCTTCGTCCCTTCTGTTTAGCAGTTGGAGCTGTTTTAGGAATATGAATTGGTTCTTTCAGTGCTCCTTTCAAATGAATGGTTCTTTCCTGTATCACCTCTCGAATATGTTTGATCCAGTCCTGCTTATTCTCTATACTGGAAGCCTTAAAGAAAAAAAAAAGAAAGTTATGAATTTTGAGGAAGAATACCTTTTTTCCCCCCAGAACTTAAAATAAACATACCAAGGCATAGGCAAACATGCATGCAACACACATAGGCAAGTGCATGTGCATGCGTGCATATATGCACACACACACACACACCATTTCAGTCTCTTATTTCAAAACAACTATATAAGAGAAATAAAACCAAATACTGTTTTTGCTCTTGTGGTTCGATAACAACTTCTAATTTCTGACCATTCTTTTACCAAACGTGATTTTGTTGTTGTTTAGTCGTGTCCAACTCTTCATGACCCCATTTGGGTTTTTCTTGGCAAAGATACTAGAGTAGTTGGCCATTTCCTTTTCCAGCTCGTTTTACAGATTAGGAACTGTGGCAAACAGGGTTAAGTAATTTGCCCAAAGTCACACAGCTAGTGTCTGAGGTTAGATTTGAACTCAGGAAAATAATCTTCCTGACCAGGCCTAGCATTATCCATTGTGCCACCTAGCAGTGATTCAGGTTTTACCTTACGCTTGTATAAGGTTATGATGCTTTTATTGTCTCTGTCACCTACCCTGCACACCCTGAAAATAGGGCTACTCAGAGTAGGCAAAGACCAGACCTTTACACTTAGGTATTATTTCAGATCCATAATGTAAACAGTGGGTGCTTCTGTTGTGTTAGCAAACCAATGATTTCTTTTTTACAGTCAGTGTAGAAATCATAGAGAATATATAGCAGAAGAGATTTTTTTTTTCCAGAATTTCCTTTAGGCTGGACATATATCACGGCAAACAATGGCACCTGGATTAGAACTAGCTGCTCCAAGTGGCTCTTAGTTTAGGGCTCTGTCAATTGGTTCATTGTTTGACTATGGCTCTTTGGCTGGATTTTAAATATCACTTTATTGCTACACTAAAAACTTAAGAGAAATGCTCTGAGAAAATGCCTGCGTGTTCAGTTTGACTTTTTTGCCATATGCACTAAATGGACATCTTTGTCCCTTAAGAGCTGATTTCTGGAAAGCATTATCCTGCTACTCTATGAGAATCGTTGCTTTTAGAAATGAATGTCACAAACTATTTAGGACAACAGACAGTGAATAACCAACCAGGAAAAGACATCTGCCAATAAAAAAGGGAGAAAACTAGTCTGGCTAAATAAAATACCACCACCCTACCACCCCACAGTGAAATCTGATAGCACAGTTTTAAAACTATCTAGCTATCTTTTTTTTTTTCAGTTATTGCTTTTGAAAATCATCTACTACAGAGAGTGGTTCTGGAACTATTGGTCCTGATAGCAGTGAAATAAATGAAGGGAAGGGAATGAGTTGGCCTCTGAATTCCTCTTTACTCCTCTTCTTGACTTAGCCTTTAGGACCTAGTGGGCCCTTTCTCCCTGAAACCTCCCCCCCCCCCACTAGCTCTTTCTTCCTCCCATGACAAGTATTCTCAAGAGAGTCAGAGAAGAGGAAAAAAACCTTTGAAAACCTCTGATCTACTGGAATTGGAATGCCTCATGAAAACAATCAGGAGTTAAAGAGATATCATCTGGGTTAGGGAAAAAAAGAAAATTTGGCAGTGACTGGAAACAATCAGGAAAAGAAGAAACTGTTAAGCTTGTCTTGAAAAATTCTAACATCTATTATTTAAAAGGGATGAGTTAAGGAATGGATTTTGAAGCAATTATAAGAGCTTAATTAAAAAAAATTAGGTAAAGGCAAAAAAGTGAACAACTTTATAGATACAGTCCTATGAGAAAGGAGACCCAGCTGGGAGAACTGGGCAAAATCTTCCACATGTTGAAGGGAAGGACAAATGATTTGTTTTTATGATACAAATAGCACTGAAGTATAAGTAAATGGTTATAACGGTATGCACATCGTTTCCAGGCTATGAAAAAAAAACAAAACCAGTTTCCAGTGCTTTCAGGTAAGAAACGATCAATGATTTCCTTACAACATATAGTCTTTTAGATTCCTGAGTAAATTATGTTTTACTCTCTTGGAGAAATGTAGAAATCTCTTGCCAAAAATCCCCTCACAAAATATTCAGTTCCTCTGCAAATCTAAGCCTTCCCAGAAGATGTTTACCATGCTCACCCTCTGTAACATACAGGAAGTCTTATTTTTGAATTGTGTAATGGATCTTTTATGATATCCTAAAGGCACCGTGTCCATATTTGGTGATGATGTCTGGAAAAATTTCCTAGATGCCTTTTTAAAATCAATGAACATATGACCATTTCGAGGGGAGTATCTTTCTGCCCAGAGTTGAAGACAGGGGGTGGGCTCTACATAAGTTTTAACACATGCACATAAATAGTTCCCAGTTGGCCTCTGCACATGAAGCTTCTATGGCTATATATCTTTGTAAAGTTTATGGTCCCATAATGCACGTACTCATAAACTTCAAAAAACTTAGAAATCACATTTACCTAATATTAAGCAATGTGTTAGCTGATTTGTAAATGACATTGTGCCAGAGCTATCATACAAACACTGACTTTGTGATTGTCCAGATAGCTATCACTTATATAATGTAATCTTATATGTGATTGGTCAAAACAAAGTAAAATAACAAATTCCACAAATAGAGGACTGGAATACTTATAAAATCAGAACCATTCAATAGAAAAGTCCTCGACAGAACCCAAGACTAAATCACAATTTCTTGCAAGTGGATGAGAAGATTTTTTTTTTAAAGTCAGAGATGAAATAGCTGAGATTCTGATTCACACACTGGAGCCTCATTAAGCATTTGGCTTTTCTCCCAATATTTCTCTACAATAAATCTCTAGCTATATCTTCCCTAAGTTTAGATATCCTAAAGTTGCTGCTTTCATTTCTGGCCCTTCTAGACAACTAAGAAGCTCCATTTGCATTTTAAAACCCCCAATAACTCTTTGTAGTCCCTCACTAAACAAGACATATACCTCACATCATCTTTGAATAACTCAACTCTTCGCTAAGAGACTAGGAAAACCAGGATTTTAAAAAATGCTGTCTTCTATTAATCCATCTAAAAAGTCATGCTACCTTTGACACCACACCCTAAAGAACATCTCTGAAATCATCTTCACTTTGCAAAAGGAAAGTTAGCACATAATATGACTTCCCTATGGCACCAAATAACCTTAAGGGATCAAGCTAAAAACCTTTTATGCCATCAGTTACCAAAAATCTTTGCATAATTAAAAACCAACTTTTATTACTGTGGCCAAACCAGGTAGAGCCTTTGCCAACATTTGGGAAACTATCCATATCAACTTGTTAGTCTGCAGTCTGAGGCCCATATCTCACTTCTCTGATCACCTATAAAAAGCAGGTCAATTTGATCAGCAGTGTGGGAATAAGGGAAATAAAAGTGAAACCTCTATTTTTTTAAAAAAAAGTAGGTGAGATAGAGTTCATTTCCTCACCAAAATTAAAATATAACACTGTTCATTAGTTGTATCTAGTCAATATGAGAATTCTATCTTCAGATTTCCAAACAATACAACCACTGCTATTTTGAAAATCAAATGCTTTAAAATGGCATATATGCAACTGTGTTACAGTTTTTTACATAAACATATACATGCTGCCACTGCCTCCCACAATCTCCCCCTATCCCTTCTCTGTTACTGTTATTGGCATTAACATTCTCCCAGTTACTTAGACTCATGACCTGGGGTTCATCTCTCTTGTCCAATCATTTGCTAAGTCAAGCTGACTTAGTTGACAAGTCTATCTCCATCACCTTATATTCAATCACTCCTTTCATTCCCACTGCAACCACTCTGGTTCAGGTCCTCATTATTTCTTGCCTAGTCTTCTAAATGAACTTCCTGTCCCTTGTTTTTTCCCTCCTCAATCTATTCTTCACATTCCCCATTGGCCAAAGAATAAAGTATAAACTCATAAACCTGGTATTTGGGGCCCTCCACAATCTAGATCCAACCTTGTTTTCTAACATTATATCCCACTACTCCCCATGACATTCTCTGTGTTTGAGCCAAATTGGCCTATTCACCATCTCCTGTTCTCATCCCTTTGCTAATACCATTCCCAGTGCCTGAAGTACAGGGATTAGAAGAAAGAACACTAACCCATCTCTAATTCTCCCTTTCCTTCAAGGGCCAGTTTAATTGCCACATCCCATTAAGCCTTCCTTATTATCCTTTTTGCCAAACAAAACTGAATTTCTTATAGCACTCTATCTAGTTCTCTTTGGCATTCATCACATTATCCTTTGTATCATAGACCTTTGTCTGTATGGTGTTCCTCTCCCCTACATCATAAATTTCTTGAAAGTAGGCTCTGTCATATTTAGCTTTATAGTCAAGTAGTAGGTACTTAATTTTTGTTGAAATGAACTGTTGAACATATTTCCAAGTGTCAGAAAGACATACCTTTAAGACAATTTTATTATCAGAAGTTGGGGTCCTTCCTACCCACAGTGCAAATTTGCAAGGATCTCCTTCAACGTGTTCTGTAACACCCAGTTCTGAGGTCTGGATAAAAACAAAATAAAAAATACAGTGACAATTGTATTATGACTTAAAACAAGCATAGCTGAAGCAAATTTTAAAGATGATTCCATAATCAAGATGGTGGCAAATAGAGGGGTTGTGATTCTTACCAGTGGAGACAGTACCTATACTAATAAGATCACAGGTCCCTCTAAGTATCTTAGGATGTATGTGATAGACAATAATGACATAGGTAAATTAAAAATCATAAGAGCCTCAAATTTCAGACAAAAGTTTCAACCTTCTCTTTCACCAACTTAGTGACTAGAGTTTTAAAAAAAGTAGCTAAATTCACTAGTTCTAATTTCATTTTCTTTAATTTCCTCTGACCACTTCTTGGATAGTTGCTGAAGAATTATGAAATAGCTAAAATGATGCTAAATGCAGGGAAAGAGGACGTTAAATGATCTGGAAAACCATAGATCAAGCTTATAAAAAGAACAGAACAATCTTTCCTAATCTTTAATGCAGCTTATATGAACTAATGAAAACAATTGTTTAAAGGCAAAAAAACAAAACAAAACAAAATTGAGGGTTAACTTTGTGCTGTGTCCTAAAACTAAACTAAGGGATTATCTAATCCTGAGATAAGCACATCAGCAGCCCTTTTAAGGGTTAAATTCCTATCTGTAGAATGTAGATTAACTAGGCATTTGTACTTGGAGTTCTAACTTTTCAGTATTTTTTCCCCTCCTAAACAAATAAAAATACTAATACTATTTCTCTCACTCCAGCAAAAGGAAGTGAGTCACAATCTGCAGTCCTGGAGGTGAACTCTGAGGGAATCCTAAAATACAAGATAAATTAAATGAAGATGTATTGGATTCTAAAACATATTATCTTAGACCCAAGGGGCTGTTTTAAAGCCAAGGAACTCAAAATGAATTACTACTCAGCAACGTTGCTTTTTCTTTTCCAGTTGGAATATGATCTAAAATGATGTAAGTTATTCTGCAAATTGACAATGCCAAAAGGGATAAGCCTCAGGAAACTGCACAAAAATGAGGAATTTGAACTTGTGAGTTGCAGAATGTTTGACTCTTCGAATGTCACTTAGATAACTCATAGATATTAAGAACTCCTATTGCTCTGTGATTTTGAATTATATATGTATGTGTATATATACACATTTATATAAATAAAATATCTTGTTTTAAATACATAATGATGATTCAATTTGTCAAGAAACTCCACATATTTTACCAAGATGTGTGAACCAGTCTTAGTGACTTTGAGACAGAAGGAAAACAAAACCAAATTTATTCTCTGTTCTTTCTCTAACAGAATTGATGAATATATACCATTTTCATCCAAGTACTCAGGACAATTATATTGATTTCAACATAAATAATCCAGGAAGTAAAAAAAAGTTAGAATTCACCAAAGCTCATGGGTATTTCCAAGAAAACAGAAATATGGTTAATAGGAAGGGGTGAAAACCTTAAAACGTTATATTAATGCTATTATTATTATTATTATTGTTGTTGTTGTTGTTGTTGTTGTTATTCCTAAGACACAGTGTGTGTCTATTGCAGATATATACTGAGGAGTAAAATTCTACAATGAGACACTTAGTCTGTAAAACATTTTCTGTTAATTAATGAAAAGTTAAATCAATCTGGAAAAATGACATCAGGGAGGGATATGACTTGTTTGACATGCCATGTTAAATGTGACACAAAGCAGAAAATGGTTTAAATTCAGTAAAAACAGTGACACTGGCTTTGGTGACAGAAAACTTAGGTTCAAATGTTACCTTTGATGCTTCCTACCTTTGTGATTGTAGACAAGACACTTATCCTCCCTGGCCCTCAGTTTCCTCATTTATAAAAAGAAGGGATTCGACTAGATGGCCTCTAACTATTCTAGATTTATGATTCTAATGTTTTCCTGCAAGCTTAGAAAAATTACACTGGAAAGCAATTTTCGAGCATGTGTGCTAAGTCTCAAGTTTTCATAAAATTGTATATGAGGGCCCTCTAGTGAGGCTGATAGTAACAGAAAACTGCACAGATGGAAATGTGAAAAAAGTTTTGAAAAGATGATTTAAAGTTTAGGAATATTTGAAAAATTAAACTGACAATTTATAACAACACATAATAACAATCTTTTACATTTTGACATCAAGATAAGTACTCTGGATAATCATACTTACAAAGAGTTTGCTTTTATAAAGGTACTTGCTTCTTCCACTGGAATCTTTCACCTCTTTACTGAATACTAAGGACATCTCAAAAAGAAAGAGATGCCTCTCCCTACCCTTTCGAATTAAAGTTTTCGGGTCCCAGACTTGGAAGGATTCCTGAAGGATAAGTTCTCCCTGAGATTCAATATTCTCATCAAACCCTGAAAAGGGGTGGGGGTGGGGGGGAGGGAGAAGACAAATGAATTGGAAAGAGAAAGTAAGAAATGACAAACATAAAGGTTTTAAAAATTATTATTTAAAGACTTGGAACATACCCATCAACAACTGCCAAGGTCTTTTCTCCCAAAACTACCTTGTATCTCTTGTTACAATGTAAGCTATGTGGTATGGTGGATAGAGTGCTGGGCCTGGAGTCAGGAAGACCTGAATTCAAATGCAGCCTCAGATACTTACTAGCTGTGTGACCCTAAACAAGTCATTTAACTTCTCTGTGCCTCAGTTTCTTTAACTGGAAAATAACAGCATCTACCTTCCAGGGTTGTTGTGAGGAGAAACGTAGGTAAATACTTGTAAAGCACCTGACACGTAGTTTTAGGTAGCTTTTTTTCCTCCCTCCCTTCAGTAGTTTTTTCCTTCCTCCCTCATTTGTTTCTTTTTTCCTCTCCTTCCCTCATTCCTCCCTCATTCCCTCCCTTTCTTCCTTTATTCCCTCCTTTCCATCTTTTTGCTTAAGACTATATTTTCATGGAACTAACAAATGACATTAGCTGGCATATGTTTCTGTTCAGGGAAGCAATTAACTTCCTAATTGATCTTCCTACCTCCAGTCCAAGTTTATTTCATATCTAGCTTAGAAATATAGATAACAGTCCACAGAAAATAAATGCATTTTGAGAATGTTTTAATGGATATGCATTGTAAGAGGCTCAATTTTAATTAGATGGCTGGGTTTCTCAACTAAGTCAACTCTCACATATACATGTCACTAAATGGAAATAATCCTTAGGGAGAAACATTTTAGCTTTAGGATATACCTCACATGTGTACTTTCGCCCTCTTACAAGATTTATTTGTCAGATGCCAATCAACCACTTAGCCCCTCCCCTTAACCTTTTAGCAATGTATAGGAAAGATGGCCATTTTCCTAAACCATTACTTTGTACAAGTCATTGACTGCTCCCCACCCCCCAATCAAAATTCTTCAATAGCTTTCCATTGTAAAAAGGAACAAGCTTCTTGGCCTGGAATTTAAAGTGTTTCAGTAAACATCACTTGTTAAGTGTTTTCTTCTTTCTGAAATCACCTTGTATTTACTTACCTCATGCATGATCTATATACATGCCCTGTCCTCCGCACCCCTTTCACCACCACCCAGCTCTACCCCAGCAGAATATAATCTCTCTGAGGGTGAGATGAATTTGTTTTTGTCTTTACATTGCTAGTGACCTGATACATGGGAAGTGTTTACCAAATGTTGCCTGAACCGGACTGAGTTCATTTGCTTTATCCCCAAATGACTCCCTCACAGAAATCCTCTTCTAAAAGGTCTCATCAGTCCTGCTCTGCTGTCCCTGCAAAATTGCAGCCTTTCCTAGAATTCCTTCTCCTAGCCTCCCTATTGTTGCAATCCTACTCTGTTATTAAAATGCAGATCATTCTCATCAACTCCAAGAAGCCTTCTCAACTTCCCCAGACCTTTGTGGTCTCTCCCTCCTCTGAATGGGGATTGCACTTAGTGCTTGTACCACTCAGCTGGTATGTCATATATTGCCTTGAACTGTCACTTATATTTTTATGTCTATGTTTAACTAGAATATATGCTCCTTGAGGGTAGAGATGAGTCATATTACTTTATAGCCATGGTGTCTAGTAATGCCTTGCAAAAAAGCATATGTTTCATAAAAGGGAAAATCTGTTATTATGTGCCATTCTCTTAGATGAGAAATCACCACACCACCATAGTGTATGCTATATGGGGATTTTTAACCTTCTATGCAGTTAAATCTCTAGTGCTTCATGCTGATATCCCACATCCAACTATATGTTTCAAAGTAAACACTGAAATATACTGGCTTACATTAACTTGTCTTTTTTTTTTTTTTTTTTTGGTGAGGCTATTGGGGTTAAGTGACTTGCCCAGGGTCACACAGCTAGTGTCAAGTGACTGAGGTCAGATTTGAACTCATGTCCTTCTGACTCCAGGGCCACTGCTCTATCCACTGCACCACCTAGCTGCCCACATTAACTTGTCTTTAAGACAGAATTATGTACTAGAAGAAATAGAAAGTTTGCTGTTGATTGTGATTTATTAAATGAAATACTATAGAAACAACATTAGAGAATTCAGTTTTTTATAACATCAGGCATATGAGAAGACAAGAGGCAGCATGGCATAGGGGCAAGAGAGAGATAGTCTTCACAGGTAGAAGCCTAGATACCTGTGACAGAATGAGTGTGGGACCCTGTGTAAGTCACTTACAGTCCTCTAGGCCAAAGCTTCTTAAACTGTGGGTCACAACTCCATGTAGGGTCATGTAACTGAATATGGGGGTTGTGAAAAATTTGGCAATGGTAAAAGGTAATGTATACCTATTTTATATACCTGGGGTTGTGTAAAAATTTCTCAGTTGAAAAGGGGTTGTGTGTGGGAAGCTAGATGGTGCAGTGGATAAAACACCAGCCCTGGATTCAGGAGGACCTGAATTCAAATCTGGCCTCAGACACTTGACATTAGCTGTGTGACCCTGGGCAAGTCACTTAACCCTCATCACCCCCCCTCCCCCCCAAAAAAAGAAAAAGGGTTGCAAATGGAAAAAGTTTAAGAAGCCCTGCTCTAGGCAACTCTCAAAGGTGTCAACTTGGATCAGTAGAGGGAGTTTCCTCACCTGGAAATTCCCTATTATGTCATAATAAAGCATGAACTTTTGGGGGAATATTTGACAAAAATGTTAATGGGAGAATGTGTTGCTTATCCATAGGCTTCAATCTGGGGTTACCACTTAGAGATAAATTTAAAAGTACTACATTTATGGTCAAAGTAGGGTTATAAGTAGTAATAAATATGATCCCTCAAGACTCTTCTGCCTAAGTTTTTCTTTAGAGATTTTTCCCCATAGAGGGCAGTCTTACCTGGCTACCAGCTCAAATGATTTTTTTTTTTTTTGGTGAGGCAACTGGGGTTAAGTGACTTGCCCAGGGTCACATAGCTAGTAAGTGTTAAGTGTCTGAGGTCGGATTTGAACTCAGGTACTCCTGAATCCAGAGCCTGTGCTCTTTCCGTTGCGCCATCTAGCTGCCCCTCAAATGATTTTTTGAAAAATTAAGTTGGTCCCCCCCCCCCCCCGCACTTATCAAGCATTTATTTTTTTCTCCCTCTCACTGGGAGAAAAAGAAAACGCAAAACTATTATAAGAAATAAACATAGACCAGGAAAACAAACTTCCATACTGCTTAGACTTCTCAATCTGTTTCTAAAAGGAGCAAAAGGAAGAAATGCAGCAGGTCTTTCAGGACTATTGTTGACATTTAATTAATCCATGCATTCCTGTGAAGCTCCTGTGCCACCATGGTTAGCATTCAAGGGAGAAATGAAGCACTGTGACCTCAGGAATATAAATCTACTCTCAGGCCAAGTATCAGAGAATCCAGCAAGGACAGCCCCTTACACCTCTCTGACAGGGTTGTAGACTTAACAAAAGTTCAAGAATTGGCTATCTTTAAGCAAAATGTTCAATCAGAGGCAAAGAAAGAGTAGAGGAGATTCCTACAGCACTGGGGAAGTTAGACCAGATACCCCCAAAGTTCCTACCAACTTAAAAATATAAAATGAGCAAAAACCTAAACCCCAATAAAATCACAAAACCAAAAGTTATGCAAAGTGATAAATAATAGCCCTAGATTTCCAATAATTCAGAACATTCATTTCTAGGTGACTCATATAAATATAGTACAAACTTTAGGAAGCTACTTCTCACCTTCAAGCATGCTAAGGTGCATGGCATCATTGGCTCGCTTTGGCACACTGAGCATCACCTCGAGACCATCTTTAATCTCTCCTTTGCCTTCTTCACAGCAGGTGAGCAGCTCCTACAGAAGATCAACACTCATGAACTAACATGGATAGAATGGGTTCTCAAGGAAAGAATATAAAAAATAAGAGACATGCATACTGTCCACAAAAATGCTCTGCCAGAAATGTTTGGTTTTGTTGAATTGAAATGATATGTGAAAAGACATAGCCTAAAATGATGGATAGGGAACACACCTCAGAGTAAGAAAGACCTGTTTTTTTTTCCTCCCCTTTAATAAATCTATTATTTATTTTAAACATTCATTTAAAAAAAATCAAGTTCTGAATTCTCTCTCTCCCTTGAGTCCTTCCTCCACCCATTGAGAAAGTAAGTATAATGTCAATTATGCATGTGAAATCACACAAAACATATTAAGTGTTATGCCTGACCCATATTGGCTGTGTGACCCTAGGCAAGTCACTTAACCTTTCTATGTTCCAGAAAACTCTCTAAGGCTAAAAGTTGCTGATCAATTGGAGATCTGAATTAGGAGAGGGAATTAATTGACTGAGAGTTCCCAACACCAATAAAAGCATGGATCTGGATTTAGAATTGTCATTAATTGTCCCACTAATATTAATACTGCAAGAGTTTCCACTGTCATGGTAATTTTCTTTGTGTAGTGTTACATGTGCCTTTTTTTAATTTTAATTTTTTTTTAGTGAGGCAATTGGAGTTAAGTGATTTGCCCAGGGTCACACAGCTAGGAAGTGTTAAGTGTCTGAGGTCAGATTTGAACTCAGGTCGTCCTGAATCCAGGGCCGGTGCTTTATCCACTACAATGCCTAGCTGAGGCCGTCCCCCCCCCCCCCAATAATTATGCTCTAAGAAAGATGGTCAGCCTTGATGGAAGTTAACACCTGTAAGTAACCAAGGCATAAAGTCTCAAACTAGCAAATTATTAGTTTTAACAAAAGTTGTTCAAAAACACACAATCAGTATGCTGACTGAACTTTCAGAAAAGTTCAGCAAAGACTATAACCCAAAATATCATTATACATACTTTTAAAAGGAGCTGATATTTTGTTATTCGCTGGACAGGCTTAATTAGGTATGAAGAAATGGAGTTGGCTAGTCCATGGCGTTGTTGTATTTCCTGTGTAAAACAACAAGATTTTGAATATTTTAATTCAGGGAGAAAACACTGAATTTTGTACTTTATACAACCTATTATTATATTGCTGGGTATATATTATGGGAAGAGACATTTCAGTTACATTCACTCCTACAGACTGTAAACTAGAAAATATAGATCACTTTTGAGAGTCAAGGAATTTACTACACACACACACACACACACACACACACACACACCCCACTCCTCATTATCACTAAAGTGAAAACATCCTCTAATATGTTTCTCATTATTAATAAAATTTAATTTCTCAATCTTACCATCCTCACATATTAGTAACATCAATGACAATATGACCATGTAAATTTAATCACAGATTCTCAAGTGGCTTTTCTTTATAAGCGTTATATGAACATATGAATATTCATGGCCTTCAACTCTGTGACCTCAGATACTCTTCTCATTTGCTTGATTTTTCAATAATCCACCAGCTCGGTTTTCAATCTAATTTATAAGCTTGCTTTCTTTTCCTCATGCACTTAAATTTTAATGGCACAAATTATAATTTTATTAAAGTTTTCCACTTTTCTCCCAATTGTAAAATATGAAAAAATGTAAAAAATATGTAAAAGGTTGACCTTTCTAATTGTCACTATATTAATTTCTATCTTTCAAACTGGACATCAAAACCTCATTTGAACATTTTAAAATATTTTCTAAGACTACATGTTTGTTTATGATGGTGTCTATATAAATTAAACCAAACATGAAATACATATTTGTTAATGATTAATCAAATACAGTTTATTTGTGAAAGGAGATATGAAGGAATGACTTAAAAAGTGATTGCTATTGTAAAACCACCAGGGGGAGAACTAATCACGGACATGTGAATCTTTTCAGTCAGAATGTAGCTATGTTGATGAAATAAGGCAGATACTACAAAATGAACCACCCCTCCTTCAATTAAATGATACAGCTTGGGGGAGGGGGGGTTAAATAAAAAGCTTGAAATTTGTTCCATCTTCAGTTTTTTCAGTTCAACTTAGCTAATGTTAATTATTAAGGTGTTTCACATGTTAATGTTTAAGAAATGGAGGATTTAAAAATAATATATAAATGAATGGATTTAGTATGCTGTTATAAAAAAAATCTATCATTATAGATTATCTGGATAGGGACTTGTTCTGTGATTTTTAAAGGTATTGGGAACCTTCCAAATGAGAAAATGCATCCTACTCAATGTAGTTTGGTACCATCCCTTTGGCTTACACTCTTAGAAGGTTGCTTAGAGCAGTGGTGTCAAAATCTAACATAACAGAGACCATTAGACAATACATAAAGATACTGTGGGCCACATACTACCTTAGTTTTAAAAAAATGTAATTTTAATCCTTTTGTTAAATATTTTCTAATTACATTTTTATGTGGTTAAGGCTGTACTTGGGAATGTGGTGGGTCATAAGAGGCCAGTGAGTCACCTGAGCACTAAGATGTTATGTGACTTGCTCAGGGTCACACAACCAGATGTATCAGAGGTGATACATCCTAGGTCAGCTCTCTATCCATTATGTCACAATGATTCTCAATAATTATAGCATGGTTTTGAAATTTTGTTATGTTTATTTTATTTTATGAACAAAACTCGTTCTATGAAGGAAGTTTCTAAAAACAAGAAAATACTCTGCTTCACTGAAAAATTTCCTTAAAAGGTATGATGGTAATTAGTTTAGGGCAAGGCTATGTTGCTCAAAAAATAGCTCTTCTCAAATTTTTAACTCAATCATAAAATCAGAGAACTTTAGAGCTGGAAAGATCCTTAGTGATTGCCTAATCTTACTCCTTCATTTTACCCATTACAACATGAGTGATTTGGATGAGAAGTTTTTGGACAAGAATGAATATTCCAAGGCCATGTAACTAATTAGTCATCTGGGACCAGAATGTGTATCTTCTGATTTCTAGTATTTAGCTTCTTCTGCTATTTAATAATAATACCTCACTTGTCAAGAGTACTTTACCTTTTCCAAAGTGCTTTGCAATACATCATCTTATGTGACCCTTACAACAAGATAAAGTAGCTGGTACTATTATATTCATTATATAAATGAGGAATCTAAAGCTCAGAATGGTTAAGTGACTTGTCCAGAGTCACACAGCTATTAAGAAGGAATCTGGGGGCAGCTAGGTGGCACAGTGGATAAAGCACCGGCCCTGGATTCAGGAGTACCTGAGCTCAAATCCAGCCTCAGACACTTGACACTTACTAGCTGTGTGACCCTGGGCAAGTCACTTAAACCCCATTGCCCCGCAAAAACAAAAACAAAAACAAAAACAAACAAAAAAAAACCCAACAACAACAAAAGAAGGAATCTGGATCCAAGTATTATTGATTTAAAATCCAGAATCCTATCCACTACGTATAGTGCATCTCTCTACTTATTCTGTTACTCCTTATTTTAGGAAGGCCAAAATTATCCTCAACACAATGAAAGAAATGTATCAATTCAAAAATTAGACCACTTATTTTTCTTCCAAATAAAGTAATTTTTTTATTGGTAGTGGGAAGAGGGGAATGAAGAAAAGGGCAGCAAGTCTCACGGTTGATATATCCTAAAAAGAATCTTTAAAATAAGCCAGTCTAATGACTATTCATATAAACCTAGATAGAACATTTATTTACATTTTAAATGTATACTGAATATTCTTCCTCTGGACATGAACACTGATTATTGAACAAAGTTATCATAAACTAAGTTCAGTGGGCTTTTTGTAATTAGGATTAATTATGAGAACTGCATCTATTCACAAAGAACACACTCATGCATGAATGAGTAGAGGTTTTTCCTTTTTATTTAGTTCTTATCATTCTAAATGGAACATGATTGTTAAAACCATTTCTTACAAAGCTAAATGTTTGCTGACTGACAAATTTATTATAAACCCCTCATTGGTCAGCGGTACATCCCCTACAGTATGATCTAAGGGAAACAATGAACTTGAGAGAAAGGAGGAAAATACAATGGAAAATTACCTTTTAACAGTTTCTTTTAGAAATACTAACAAGACACTGATAAAATCTATAATGTATATACTCATAAATTCATTTGTTCTTAAATTCCAAAGATAATGGAAGCTTCTAATTTTTTTTTGTCCTTCAAATTTAAAGGGAAGAAATGCTATCATAGCTTAAGCCTCTAGAAATACACCTTTCTTTGTGCATAGAATCTTTGGGTTCAATACATTCTTGAAGAAGCCTCGGTTCATATGAAACATTAAAGCTCTCAAACAAAGACAAAAACAGCTTTAAGCGTATAGTGGGTTTAGAATCAATGAAAATTATGTCTTATTGGCTGCAAAGATAATACAAACTCAAAGATTTCACAGCCTGTGAAGGAACATGAAGAGGTCATTTATTGGAAGGCCTACATTTAAATCCTATCAAGATCTTAAAGATTAAGAATCCTATATTAAAGATGAGAGGTAAAGGAGAGATTATTACGGTGTTCCTTGGTATAAGCACAATGGTAAAGATTTATAATAAACTGTATTTCTCTATTGCCTTACTTCTCTACTGGCATCTTAGTAGCATATTAGATGTACTTTTATAAGTGGAATTCAAATGAGTCTGTCAATTCACAGAGGCACACCGTTGGCTAACAACTTTAAATTCATCAAGTTTTCTAGGATTGAGAAAGTCATCAAGCTTCGTGCTTTCTTATACAAAATAACCTTCACAAAGTTTTTTTTTTTTCTCCCTGAAACAAATAGGCCTTATCTTACCTTGCTCCAAAGAGAGCAAGATTTATGAACCTGACATAAAGCTGCAGTTGTCTACAATGCTAGTTTGTAGGATTTGTAATCTTGTGCTATATTTGGCCATTGATGCCAACATTAAAACAAAACAGAAAAAAGCTATTTTTAAAATTCAGGGACATTTTTGCTTTAAAGTAAAAAGACAAAGAAATTAGGGTCATATTTTCTACCATATATGTTCAGTTCTGTAATACCTGTAATAAAATTAATGTCTGTATATGCATGTATATTTTATGCTTCCAGATTAATAGATTTTACATACTCAAACATAACTCATGGTTGCTGAATAATTTCCTTTAAAATCACATTTCATGTTTAAATGTAAAAATAGCATAAAATCCACTACAAAATAGAGAATAGCTGTAACTTGAAATGATATTTGTCAAACTCAATCTACAAAACTCCTGAGGTGGCTGAACTAGAGAAATGTTTAACAAAACAAATAAAAATACAATGCAACATAGATAATGGTAATTTGTGGTTTTTTTAAGTCACCAGAGAAGGAAATGGCAAACCACTCCAGTATTTTTGCTAAGGAAACTCCATGGACAACATTAGTGTACTATGGTTCATAGGGTCACAGAATCCGACATTACTGAATGTCAGAACCACAACCATAACAAGTCAATGTTCAGTCTGTGGGGATCTGTTTCTAGTTGAGTTTGACACCACTGATTTCTGCTACATTGTGTGAAGTTTAGGCATCAACTTGGTGTGTAAATTGCCCGCAAAATTCATTCACATTAATGCTAATTTTACAAAGTTATGTCATACTTACATCAAAATAGGATCCTGCATGCTCTAATATCAACTGAGTAGAGTCTGGCTTATTTTTACAATAGGTGACATACATCTGAAACTTGTCTGCCTGTAAAACAAAAAGTTTGAACATTTTATGTAAGAACCTTTCTGGAGCTGCAAGAACCTAAAGTATGATCAAATGCTTTGTGAAAAGCAGCAGTGTAAGGAGTGGAGGGGGAAGGCTTCAAATAAGAATAACAGAATCTGCTTAATGACCAAAAGCTTCTAGAATTAGAAAAGCTTACCCTGTTGATAATCAATGCTTCATTGAGTGAACTATTAAAAAAATAAAGTTAACTATTTTTCCTCAAAAAAAAAAATCCCTGCTTTTAGAATTTAATTTCTGGAAAGAGGTACCGGACTTGTTTACATGTTGCATCCAGTATTCAGCAGCGGGTGGGTGAATTAACAGACATCAAAGAGCAATAAAAATCCTATGCACTACCCCATAAAGAACGCTGTGGTTTTCTTGATACAACAAGGGCTGGGATTTCATTACCCAAGTAACGAAGCAATGTCCAACATCTTCTGGTAACTGCTCGTATTTTTCCAGCTCTTTTAAAAATATGCTGCAGAGAAGAAAAAAATATCATGATGAAAGAGACATTTCAATAATTAAATATGTCAATAATCCAGGATTTCAGCTATGGTAACCAGTCCTTCCAGCAATGAAGTGCTTAAGACACTGCCTGGCATGCAATAGGTGCTTAATAAATCTTTCTTTCCCTGTTTCCTTATGCACAGCATGTAACCTCTCATTTCTATACTCAAAAAGTGTTCAAATGTCTATTGAATTACAAACCATTCACACAATATTCAAGAGATCCATACTTTTGTCCAAAATTTATTCTTGGCCTTTGCTTTCATGACTTTTCTCATGACCTAGTCCATCCTACTCATTCTTTCTTAAATAAATCCTATAGTTTCCTGTTGTCTCAGTTTTGATCATGTTATTTTTTTTTTGTCCTCTTCTCTAGTACCTACCTGCTGACATTGTTGAAAAGTTAATTTCAAAACTTCCTTCCTTCATAAAACCCTTGCTGGTCCCCACAACTAAACACTATCTTTCCTACCTCCAGAATCCTCATACTACTGTATTTATAACTCTTGTGATATTTTCTGCCCTGTATTTACAAAGTGCCTGGCACAAAGGGCATTTAGAGGAAGTGTATATGCGTTTTTGGCTAGGAAGAGTAATGGAAGAGGGCCCACAGATCAGCTGCTTCTTCATGCCTATTATCTAAAAGGAAATTATGAGTGGCAGCCAAACCAATGAAGAGCTTGGTCCAGCTACAGCATCTTCCACTTGACCCTAATAAAGTGGTTAACGAGCCACTGATTGCTAAGTGAGAAGAAAAGAAGGCCACTGGGCTTTCTGTTCAGATATTCCCCCAGTTTCCACCACAGTAGAAAACAAATACATGAGCAGCGGTTACTCTGAAGTGATGGATTTCTGTTATGCAGTTAGTGATGGGCCCCTTTCATTCAAGCACATTTCATCAGAAGCTACAGAAATAAATGCTAAACACAGATAAAACTTCTGTGTTTCTTTTTTTAAGGGAAATCTCCAGAGAAGTATCTTGATTTCAAGAATAACATGCTTTCCAAAGATAAAAGCCACTCACTTATTATGAAACTCATAGATTTCCTGCATGTTTCCGAAGATAATATGTTCTTTGTTTACAATGCCAGGTGGGATCTCCTCAACACCGCTGGTCATTTCCCACAGATATGTCTGACAGGGAAGGAAATACATAGATTATATAAAAAGGTATCACATTACCAAGAAGCAGCTATTTCTGACACTTGCCAATGACTACTTATTGCTAATGTGCAAAGAGAGACAAAACTTAAAACACTAATTTTACAAAGGCCAGATTTAAAAAGAAACTCTTAAACTGCTATTCTTACTCAAGATTGTGGCTGCACCACTCTGCAGCTTTCTCTAGAACCTCAGGATATCAGAATTAATACACATCATGGCATGAGAAGTGATGACATGGTATAACAGGCATGCTGAATGTTATTTACCCATTACAATTACTGGGCAAGTTTCCATGAAATGGCTCAAAAATTCTATACAAGAAGAATGTCAGCCAGTCAGCCATGTGATAAACAGAATGACAGAATTAATGCTGTATCACTTCTGCTGAACCACAAAACAAATCTCAACCCCACAAAAGAGGCTGGTCATGAATTACTGTTCATAAGGTCTCTAAAGAGTCTGAGTGTCCAGGGTTAATCAGAGTTGCTAATATAAAAAATTGAAAGGATCAGGCGGTCAATATAATTAGGCTAAATTTAAGAAAAAACAACAAAAATCCCCACTTACATCCATGCATTCCCGAAGGTCTCTTACATAAGCCTTTTCAGTCTGAATTAATTCAGCCATTATGAACCTTAAAGTGAACAAGGGAGAATATTACTCAAAAGAACTTAAACAGGTAATGGTCAATATGTATATATAGTGTTTTCCCTTTTGTTAAATATCAATAAGAAGAACAATGGTGATAACTTAAGCATCAGTTTAGTACGGTACGATAAATGGGGTAGATAACAAAATACTATTCAAATTTTTGAGAAGATCGTGTGTCTAAGTATATGCTCACCAAGTAAAGACATATCTCTAAGAGATCTCACCTACCATTTCAGAGAAAACTAAAGATTCGAGACCAAATTTAGGAAAATTGTAGGAGAAATCCTATTTTTTAAATAAAAATTTAGTATAATTCAATTCCTATAAGATCTTAACCACTTGAACTTTATATAACCTATAATTTATCTTTGTTCTAATAGCTTAATTCTACTTATAATATGATAGTGTCAAAATAACCAAAAGAAGACTGTCAACACCCAAATCAAAGGGGACAGATAAAGGAAGGGGGAGAATTATACTATTTCTGAACCAAGTGAAGAAATGAGTAGAATACTTGTATATGAAAACCAAAGAGAAATGTGGAATTTGATTTCAGAGCATACATATATTGATAAAGTGAGAGTATTAGTCAGATAACAAGCTTCATCTTCTGAATGAAGGACTCGGGTTAAATCTGCAAATGCCTTACTCTTTTCTGCGAGCAGATTTTCGCTTTTCCTCATTAAGTTCATGAGCAGCATCCCGCAGTTTGACTTCTGATCCCGGGACACTGGCTGGGATTATATCCAACTGAAGGCTTTTACTCTGTATGAAAAAAGGGAACCCAGTAGAGTTGGAGGGTACAAAAGAGAAGATGAGCTTCATTATTTAATCAGCAAAGGGGTCATCAAGGAGAATATGCTTGACTTATACAGTCCACACAGGGAAACTTACCGATTTATTGGAATCTGAAGAGATCCCCAAAGCCTTTTCCAAAGAAGTCCTATATTTTTCCATCCGCAGAGAGAAATCTCTGTACCTTTTATCCACAGCAGTGACACATTTTTTAATCTCTGCTGCATGGGCATGCCCCTTTTCACAAAAGCCATCAGCCAGCTGTATCAACAGCTTCACCCTCTCTTTGGTTTGCTGTGAAAAACAAAATAAAACAAAACAAGAAAGTATTGTGAAGCAAATTCAACTCAAATGCCAGAAACCTGGAATATGGCAGCTTGTCACCTACAATGCGCTTCTTTAAAAATGAAAAGGACTGCTGGGAGTGAAAACCTAGAATGAAATCATAGGGCTACAAAGGACCTCAAGAGGCTAATAGTCACACAGTCAATCTATTCCTGGTTCCAAATAGGACTACTTTTATCATTCATTCTGTATCAATGGACATGTGGTTGTTGTTTTTAGACATCAAGGGAAAGTTCTATAATCTTCTCCAACAATGTTATAGTGTCAGTAGCCCTTATCATTATCTCTCTCCCTTTTGACTATTGCACTCCTCCTTGAAAACTTGAGCCTAAATTTAGAGACTCCAAGAATCATTCCATGCCTGACTCTGCTTACTCCTTTAAATGAAGACATATATACTTTATATGTATTTGTTTCCATGTGAGTTCACAACAGTAGCCTTTGGTGACTTCATCCATCAATATTCTATGTAATCTCCTGGGGGGGCGGGGTGGGCAGGAACTGTGTGTCTTTTCTTCCCTCTGCTAACAACAACTCTTGTATGCTGTACCTAGCAGGTACTCTGGAAAACTAATGCTTAAAAGACTTTTTGCACCAAAAGGCCTATTTTTTCCTCCCTTTCTCAGGCCACAGTGGGCCTGGACCAAAATTGGTTCACCTGTCAGAAATTATTCTGAAAAGCTGGTCTCATGCTTGTCTATTTTCTTTGTATTATAAATATTTTGGTTTCACAGATGAAGAAATACACCATGTTTTACTTAAAACAGAAACAGTATAGAGAGTACCATAGTGGAAGGAACACTAGCTCTACAAAGAGACGACCCGGATTCAAATTCTGCTTCTATCAGCATGACCTTTGGAAAAGTCACTTAGCTTCCACGGGGTCTGAGTTTCTTCATATGTTAAATGAATCCTTTCAAATCCACAATCTATTCACTGATAACCAGGTAGGTATACAAGTATAGTTAAATTTCAGAGGTGGTGTGGCATGTTAGGAAAACTCTGGATTTGGAATCAAGAAGACCTTTGACACTGCTGTGTAACCCTGGATAAGTCACTTATTTTCTCTGATGCTCCGTCTCCTTTTCTGTGCAATGAAAGAGCTGGACTTGAACTACAATTACTTCCAGCTCTACTCTATGAATCTATTAAATATGGGGCAGTAAATTCACAAGATTAAATCTACTCAACATGTCTTTCTCATAAATCCACTTCATTTACTGACACTATGAAACTCCTACTGCCATTTCCAATCAGTAAAGTTAGAAATTCTATCTGCATATCTTCTACTGCTGAACATAATCTGTAGTCAAACTCTGACAATGCTATCTTTATGACTGGCAAATGCATTGAAGGTAAGCAAGTCCTAGGATGTAGGTCAGAGTTCTAAATCCAAGAAAAATTATCTTCTTGACTTATAAAATGAAAGAATTTGATCCAAGATTCACGAGCAGCTTCTAAAGTGGTTTCTTTTTTAGACATTAAACATATATCTAGCATGAACAAAATGGCTTACAACTCCCAGCATTTGGCTCTCTTCTCAAGTGTATCATAAATACTGCTTTACTGGGATGGTAGATGCCTTTAAAAGGCAGCTCATAAATGTTGACATTTCAAATAAAAAACATGAGAAAACAAAAACTCAGGATATGGAAATATGACCAGGCAAAAGACTCATTAGTACTGTTTCTCTAAAGATTTTATTTGGGAAAAGTGGATGTAGCTTGTAAAATAGCCATATTAAATTTTACAGCATTTGCCTAAGGTGGGACTGAGATGAGTTGGGGTAGCATGGGCTGGGGGGTGGAATCCACACAAAAAAAACTCCCCTATTAGTCAAACAAATTTTCTGACTTGTCAAGAATCTGATAACTTTGTAGCTATGTCAAGAAAAGACTGATTATAAGGAAATAAAAGAGAAAGGCAAAACTTGTATCTTGAAAGCACAACTTCTGAACAATTTATAATTTATTTGCTATTATTACTGAGCTTTCATATTCATAAAAAAGACTCATTGCAAGACTTTTCCAAAGGGATGGTTTCTTCAAGATGTCATATATTTGCCAGATCAGACTGTATAGAGATGCCACATATTTTTTCATTTATTTATTCATTCATTCAACAAACATATATTAAATGTGGACTATGCAAAATTCTGGGACTAGAAAAATATAAAAACAATTATCTACCCTTTAAGGAGTTATAGCATGTACATAGGGCACAAAAAATAATAAAAGGGATAGATAATGAGCAAATGGAGGGATCAGTTTAGTCCTTGAGGAGGAGGTCCATTACCTATAAGATCTCTACCACTGAGGTTCCACTTGTAGTCACATCTGCAATACATCCATCACTCATTCCTCACTAATAATGAACTTCCTCTTTGTCCTTATCATGACCTTTGAGGTTGCTCTATTTTCCTAATCTATCTATCCTTTCTACCCTGGCATCACCCATCCCTTACCACAATAACAATTCACCAGCCTAGAAAGGCTGTATGGTAGAGTTGAAAATGGCCCTGAGAGGGGGCAGCTAGGTGGCATAGTAGATAAAGCACTGGTCCTGGATTCAGGAGGACCCGAGTTCAAATCTGGCCTCAGACACTTGACACTTACTATCTATGGGACCCTGAGCGAATCACTTAACCCTCATTGCCAACCCCCCCCCCAAATGGCCCTGAGAGATCTGGGTTCAAATCCAGCCTCTGATCCTTATTAGTTACATAAACATGGGCAAGTCTCATGAACTTCAGTTTCCTTATCTATAAAATGGGATAATAATATCTACCTCATCATGTTATTTGGAGTTATAAAATCAGGTAACTTCACTAAACTTTAAGGCTATATATGAGCTTTAAAAGCTATATATATGCCCTCTCTCAACATTTTAGTCTTTCCAAACTGCTAATCCTCAAACCTGCATTATTTCTATCATCCCATTGCTTTGATCTTATTCCTGAGAATCACCATACAAAGTCATGAAATGAAAATGACTTCATCTACAATGATGTTTATGACACATAATCACAGTGGGGCCCTCACTGCTGCTTGGCAGTGACATTCTATTTCACTGGACTTTATATAATTATATAATTTATATAAGCAATGATGGACCATTGAAAGTTTGTAGGTAGGAGGGGTGATATGACCTTTAGGAACATTAATCTAGCAGAAATATACAGGATAAAGACTAAATGGCTGAGAGACTCATTAGGAAACTACTACATAGTTCAGATAAGAGGTTGATGAGAGCCTGAACTAATAAATGGAAAGGATAAGAGATGCTATTCAGGGAGAAGCAAAAGGATTTGGCAACTGATTAAATGTATGTGGGGGAGGGAAGAGTCAAGAATAAGTTTGAGTTTTTGAGCATGGGTGACAGGTCATCAAAACAAAATTAATGAAAGGATTGTTGAGCAGAATGGTAGGCCCAGAGTAGATAGGATAATTCAGTCAGAGCCTTAAACACAGTGGTATTCACATCCTGAATATATTGTGTTGGTCTAAATATAGGTTTTGATACATAAGATCTCTTTGAAAAGAAAAAAAAATTGTATGTATATACATACGTGCATGTATGTATAGTAATTGCATAAAATTAAAAATTTTACAAAAGGGGAAAAATCCATTTTTTTTATAAAAGTAAATAAGTTTCAGGGCAGCTAGGTGGCGCAGTAGATAGAGCACCAGTCCTGGATTCAGGAGGACCTGAGTTCAAATGCGGCCTCAGACACTTGACACTTACTAGCTGTGTGACCCTGGGCAAGTCACTTAACCCCAATTGCCTTACACACACACAAAAAAGTAAACAAGCTTCACTTACACAAAAATATAAGGCTTTAGCAAAATTTAAGTAAGGGAACTTTAGTTAATTAATTTAAGGAGAATTAAGAATAGCAAAATATAACAGGAAGTTAGGCTCTTTTTAGATGAAGAAGAGGCTAATACAGAAGGCTCACTCTCACTTGTCCTCTCCTCTTACCCTACTTCATGCCACTTTATAGGCATCCCCACTGACTTGGTGGCAAAGCACAGAAATCCATGCCGTCTCCTTTCCCTCTTTGCTTTTTCAATCAATACATAAGCAATGGCCTAAGGGAGATCTTTATACAAGTGGGAGATGAAGTCCAAATCTTGGGATAAAAGACAAACTCTTTGGAGAAGTGGATGGTGGTTCCTATGGATCTTCTATTACCATACACTCAAGGCTCAGAAATTCAGGGCACAGAAGGAGAGACTATCAGAAAGATAGTTCCAAGCAACTCAGGACAACAATATATACAACTTCCAAGAGGACTGAGCAAGCAGAAAGGATCTGAAGAACAGCAGTCTCCTGGTCAGATTCTCTAAGTACATGTGAAGGGCTAGAAGAAAAGCTGTGGCTACTGCTTGTGTTGTCTTGGGGGAAACCATAGAGACCTGAACTATGTCTATGGTACTAAGTAGGATTAATGCCTCATTAGGTTTTTGTTTTTGTTTTTAATTTATTTATTTTCTGCAGGTCAATGAGGGTTAAGTGACTTGCCCAGGGTCACACAGCTAGTTAGTGTCAAGTGTCTGAGGCTGGATTTGAACTCAGGTCCTACTGAATCCAAGACCAGTGCTTTATTCACTGCGCCACCTAGCTGTCCCCTCATTAGGTTTTATATGAACAGACTCATTTAGGTGAAAATGTAGAGCCTATGTTTGGACCAATATCATAATTACAAGGTAAAGCAGATATATAAATATAGAGCAAACAAATTTTACACTCATAGACTTAAAGAATACTACAAATGATATGCCTTAATGGATACTATTTTCTATTTTTATGTGGTATTATTTCTACTCTTCTACTAGAATTATTTTTTAAGTAAAAGTGGGTGAAAAGCATTAAATATACTAAGAACATAATGTTAATAATTTTCCTTGGTGGGTTAATCAAATGAAAAATGAAAGCAAAAACAACCTGAAGGTCAAAGAGTCTATCTACCAATCAAGGTGTCAAAATTGTGTAAGCTGAGCCAGATTAAAATGTAATAGGAAAATATTTAACAAAATAAGTAAAAATACAGTGGAACACAGATAATGTTAATAGGTAGTTTTCTAAGTCAATATGCTGCCCATAGAGGAAGTGGCCTTCATTTCTATTTCAGTATGATACCATGTTCCTAATAATTGTAGTCGTTTCAGAATGTGCTACAGGTTCTGAAGGCAATTCCAAAAGAAGTATCCCCCAAATAACTTCTTCAGAATAAGTCTGGTCTCCCAAGGTAGTTACTTTGAAAGGAATATGCTCATGTGAATGTATTTAGATCTAGTATGTCTATTTAAGAAAAATCATTCATGCTACTTTAAACATTTATTTATACGCTTATATGCATAGCTCATGTTAACATATATGTATATATATGTGGGTGGATATACACACATATATACATGGGCAGGGCCAAGGGTTGTGATTCAGAATTGTAACATTGGTCCTTAGCCATGAGAAGTAAAGAGAATAAGGTATCAAATGCTTTTGTAAGAGGTAAGATTTTTCTTCTTAGGCTACAAGGAATTTCAATTGGCGTCTAGATACTGGTTAAAGGCAATGTTTTGATTTTATATTCTATTTTTTCATTAGCATGGAAATCATAAACATTACATAATTAGAATCAGAATCATAGATAGGAGTCTCATGTCCTATCAAAACTGTAAAAGATTCTCCATATATCAAAAAATAAAACTGACTTAGGTAGAAAGTGATTTCAGTATAAGAAATGCAGCCAAAGAAAAGACACCCATTCACAAAAGAGAAAGCAGACACTTTTTTTTTTACTAAAAGGAAAAGAGAAAAAGTAGAGACAAGAAACAATTGACTGATGGAGAATATTCTTTTCATAATATTTTGAAATCCATCAGTTAGTTCCTTAGCAGCACAAAGAGGAAAAGCTACTGTCATTTGAAATGCCTTTAAGGTACCAAATAGGGGAAGAGGCTTTGTATATTAAGGCAATAAAATTTTTAAATGCCAAATAACATTTTAGATACCTTGTCTCATGGTACCTTAAACAGAACATGCATATGAAGATGTCTCTTCCTTAGGTCTCCAATAATTACAACTAGAGGAGGGCAAAAAGGTAAATTTAGGGACCATAATATAGAAAGCAATCCAATGCAATGGGAAGAACACTGAACTTAAAGCCAGGAGACTGGTGGCTCTGACATTTCAAGCTGTGTGATAGTTAAATCCCTTATTCTGCTTGAGACCCAATTGCTTCATCTGTAAACTGGAGATGATAACACCTGTACTACCTACTTCATAAGGTCATTGAGGGAGAAGCACTTTGTAAATCTTAAAGGGCTCTACAAAGGATAGTTATCATTCTTTTAAAAAAGTGTTTGCAAGCTTAAAGCTACTAATGGGACTATCGAATGAGGCTTAGGGTTAACTGAATATTTAAACACACCAATGGCAGTAACAAAGTATGAATATAAAGAAAGCTACAAATAGTGTGCCCATCACTGGGATCTGTGGTAGATTTTTGAAACAATAGCATACAAAGGAAAGGCAGATAAAACAGAAACATATGCTACATGGTACAACAAATTTAAAAAATACTACATAGACACACATAGACATTCATTTCTGCACTCATTCAATAAGCACTCATCAAATAGTTCCCAGTGCCTGCTACAAAGGAAATGTTGAATACATGCTTGTTCAATGACTTGAATAGGATGGCTACCAAAAAAGGAGACTGATATCTTAAGACATGAGCACTTAAAGAATGATTCACGTCCTTCAAGGTAGTCTCCTGATATGCTATTCAGGGAGAGAGCCTCTATTTGGGTTTTGTCTTCAGAGCCACTTACAGAAACAAGCCACCCAAGAATATCAACCTCATTATTTTAGAGTCACATTTTGTCCTTGGCATCATTGTAATGAATCAACCATTTTATTCATCAGATTTGGCTGACAAAGGCTTTTTTTTTTTTAATCAAAGTGACCCTCAAATCATGAAGACTTGCCAAATTGAGGCCATCCCCCCCACCCCCCCACCAAAGTGTGGCAAACAAATAGAAAAGAGGAATCCATCTGTCACTTACTAGCTGTGTGAACTTTGGAAAAATTACTTAACCTCTCCTGGACTCAGCTTCCCTCACTTGTAAAATGACAGGGCTGTATTGGATGGCTGCTAAGCTGCATGGTATCATTAAGTCACAAAATGTTTTGAGCAACAATCGATAGTATTAGGAAAAGTTTATGGTCTCTTAAGGTGACAACTATAGAGGATGTGCTGATCAGAGTTAGAAGATTGGGCATGTTTTAAAAATTCAGGCACATTAATTGATAGTTAAAATGTGTATGTAGGTACATATATGTGTATGAGAGAGAAAAAGAGAAAGAACATGAATTTTAATCATTAATACTTTATGATAAAGAAAATACATCTGATTTTTAAAAACCCTCTGAGGAAAGTAGTTCAAATATTGTTATTTCTACTTTATAGATGAGGAAACTGAGGCTCAGTCAGGTTGACTGAACTGCTTATAAGTAAAAGTTACAACTCAAAGTCTAGTTTTCCTACTCTAAGACTGGTGATTTTCTCACTATAAGACTAATTTCTTTTAGCAAACATAGAGACAACAACCATTCCCGGATACACGTAGTATGATGTAATTATCCCAATTTACATAGGAAACTGAAGATTCACATAATTCCAGAGAAATTAGTTTCAGGTTGAGCTGCTATTAAAATAATAATTCAAATAATAGCAATAACTCACATTTAGATAGTACTTTAAGAATTACAAAGAGCTAATGAAGAACTATTTTATGGGTTATGGGTGACTTGCTCTAGGTAACCTATAAAAACTTAACAGATCTGCAAGAAAAAAAAGTTGTACTAGTGAACAGAGTACCACAGGGGCAGTGTAGTCCCATAGCACAACTAAAGACCAGACAGGAAGAACACCGGCAAAGTGGCTTCATGAGTGCACAAAAGCTTTTAACACTTGATAGGATACAGTGTACACAATGGGAACTAAGTCAGGAAACACTTTAGTAAAGGAAGAGAACAGTGAAGAGGAACAGCAGGAGGAAAAGGTCAGGCAACAGGAGGAAAAACAGCGATAGGAAGTGGAAAAGAGGAATGAGAAAACAGCACAAGGAAGAGAAAGAAAAGGAGGGAAAAGCTTTGGGTATTTTCTAATTCTACCATATTAGTGTGTGTGTGTACACACATACACACATTTATATAACCTACTTAGAAATAACTTATCTGCCTTCAATGCTTTAAAAGTTACAATTCTGTGTAATATTTAGTCATAGCTGTTGTTTTGGGTCATTTTACAAAGAATAAGGAGGATAGGGAAGCAACCAGACCCAGACATACTATTAATTTTAATTTACCTTTGCTGTAATCTGAAACTCTTCATGTTCTTTCAACAGTTCTTGGGTGTGCTGTATACTGGAACCAGTGGATGTGTGTGTAGACAAATAAAATTCTCCATTATCATGGATCCATTCCAGAGCCTACCACAGAAGATTACAAGAGGAAAGAGTTAAAAAAAAAAACAGGTGCAAAAGTTTTGCAATGGAAGCTAAAACTAATCTTTATTAACATGTGAAATTGCTGTCTGGTACTTACTATGAAACATTCCCCAATGTACTAAAAGCTTCTGAAGCTACAACCAAATAATCAGAAAAAGTGGCTATCACCAAAAATGAAATTATGACTGTGTGACTTGTGTAACAACAACTTCAAAAAGTGCTGAAAACCTTCATAACCATAACCTTGAGGGTAAACCAAGGAAAACTATCTTTCGGTAAGATAGGGAGCAAAGGAAAGTGTGGGTGTCAGGTGGCTCTAGTTTTTCTACACATTGAAAATCCTACACATTCAATGTTAAAATCTTTTTTTTTTTTTTTTTAGTGAAGCAATTGGGGTTAAGTGACTTGCCCAGGGTCACACAGCTAGTAAGTGTTAAGTGTCTGAGGCCGGATTTGAACTCAGGTACTCCTGACTCCAGGGCCAGTGCTCTATCCACTGCGCCACCTAGCTGCCCCCCAATGTTAAAATCTTATCAAAGCTTTGGAGTCTTATGGGGATGTATTAATTTGAAAAAGAAAGCAAGGTGCCTCCTCCCAGCCTTAGAATAATGAATTTTGAACTAATGATTTTTCCTTCCCATATTGCACAGGGTTTAAAAAAAAAGACTTGCCTAAACCTCTAGATGTACAGTCATTTTCCCTGTTCTCATGAAATTGGGGAGGAGACATGGAGAGGATGATACATGCTTTCTGAATAAACCCATTATGGACTGAAACAACCTGGCGGAACGAAGGGGCAGTTGGGTGGCACAGCTGCTAGAACATTGGATTTGGAGTCAGGAAGACCTGAGTTCAAACCACACCACAGACACTCACTAGGTTTATCATTTAACCTCTGTCTGTCTTTGTTTCCTCATCTGTAAAAACAGTGCCTGCCTCCTGATGTTGTTGTGAAGGTAAAATGAGAAAATATTCGCAAAACACTTTGCAAACCTTAGAGTGCTATATAAGTGTTAGCTATTCTTGGATGATTCACAGCTTGTCAAGCTTCAGTTGAAGGAAATATGATCAAAATACAATGGACATGGTGATATTACCAAATTAAGATTAGCAGGCCAGCTGGAAGTATCCTTTAATCATGATCCAACATGGATAAATATTACTACTGACAATGTTGGCATTGACATTGTGGAAAAAGACTCAAGCATAGCCAATGTCAATAAAAGTCCAGAGATCACTTTTCTTTAAGCTAACTCCCACCAACACTGATGGCGTTTGGTTAACTGCCGCTAAGGCTCTAAAAAGACAGCTTTAAAAGGAAGCTCAGCTCTTAGGCCAATCTTCTGCTATCAGTTACCAATACATATGAGATTCCTAAGATTATACTGTGGTGTTAAGCATGAATCAAACTGAATGTTTCTCACCATATCATCAGAATGATGTGGCTTTCTTAAAAAAAGTGATAGTCAAGTGTTCTACTTGTTAGGGATATCTGAATAAAGAAGAGCTTATTGTGGTCATTTTTCACCTGGCTGTACTATTTTGGGACTTTTCTGACTTTTCCACCATGTGTCCAGAAAGTCATTAATTGCCTCCATAGCCCATCAGCCTCAGTAAGCCACCTCATCACCACCCTCTGTTGCTCTTATTGGAGGATGGGGCTATGAACTCCCAAACCCCCATTGGAGGAAGAAACTCAGCTCCAAACAGCTCTTCATTTCTCACCTGCCCCCGAGCTGGTACCTTGCCTGCTTTCAGCTCCCTTTCGTTTTTTTGTTTTTTGTTTTTTGTTTTTAGTGAGGCAATTGGGGTTAAGTGACTTGCCCAGGGTCACACAGCTAGTAAGTGTTAAGTGTCTGAGGCCAGATTTGAACTCAGGTACTCCTGACTCCAGGGCCGGTGCTCTATCCACTGCGCCATCTAGCTGCCTCTCAGCTCCCTTTTGTGTGCTGCCTTTCCCTGTTAGGTTGTAAACACCTTAAGGGCAGGGACCATCTTTCTTTTTTTCTTATTTGTATCTCCAGGACTTAGCATGGTGTCTGGCACACAGAAGACTCTCTCTCTCTCTCCTTCTTTTCTTTCTTTCTTTTGGGTGGGGCAATGAGGGTTAAGTGACTTGTCCAGGGTCACACAGCTAGTAAGTGTCAAGTGTCTGAGACCAGATCTGAACTCAGGTCCTCCCAAATCCAGGGCTGGTGCTTTATCCACTGTACCACCTAGCTGCCCCCACGGAAGGCTCTTAATAAATATTTATTTCTCAAGTCTGTGGTTACACATGCTAACCACAAAATATGTAAATATTTTTGAGTTCAGCTGAATTTTCTTTTTTTTTTTTTTTAGTGAGGCAATTGGGGTTAAGTGACTTGCCCAGGGCCACACAGCTGGTAAGTGTTAAGTGTCTGAGGCCGGATTTGAACTCAGGTACTCCTGACTCCAGGGCTGGTGCTCTATCCACTGCGCCATCTAGCTGCCCCTCAGCTGAATTTTCAAAGAAGAATTGACTCATAAGCTGAAATCTGAGGTAAGGGGAAAGGACCTATAACTCCATCAGGGTGTAAATTTTGACATCAATTTCTAGTTATCACAAGAAATCTTAAATCTGTCAATGGGATTTAAATAGGCTGAGAGGCAGAGTGGTATAACAGATAAGAATGGAGCCCTCAGAGAAAGGAAGACTTGAGTTCATGTCCTGTCTCTCCCACATACTAGTTGACCTCTGGCCTCATACTAGCTCTTTCTACTAGCACAGATTGTCATGACCTGTCCATGACTTAGTAGATATGTTCTAGGAAGGTACATGAAGGCTAAGCAACTTGCATAGGGTCACAGTGCTCTTAGGTATCTGAGGTGGAGCTTGAATCTAGGAATTCTTGACTGCAAGCCACTGTGCTACACTGCTTCTTTTAAGAGTAGTTAACCAAAAAAACCAAAATGAAGTAAAATGACAACAACAAATAACCAGGCTGTAGTAGCATTTCCTCACAAACCAAGCAACAAGTACAAGTACAGGGACAGGGCCTAGACCTTGGATTTCAAGGGTATATGTGACTTCTAATGAGGAACCTCCCACAGCCAATACTGGTTGAGCCTTCTTTGCAATTTAGAATCTTGATGCAGTTAGGCAGTATAGTAGAGAGAACACTAGACCCGTAATCCCAAGGACCTGTGTTCAAATGCAGACTCATTTACTTAGCTGTGTGATCCTAAGCAAGTTAATTAAGTTTTCCACCTCACGTTTGTTATCTGTAAAATGGTGATAATATTAGAGCCAACCCCTCCACCCCCTTCCCCAGGTTTGTTGTAAGGATACAATCACATAATATTTGTAATACACTTTGAAAATCTTAAAGTGCTTTATGACAGGGCAACTAGGAGGTATAGTAAATAGTGTCAGCCTAGAGTCAGGAAGACCCGAGTTGAATTCTGATCTCAGACACTTAACCCTATTTGCCTCAGGTTCTCCATTTGTAAAATAAGCTAGAAAAGGAAATTGCAAATCATTTCCATCTCTTTCACAAGAAAACCCCCCAAAAGGGGTCACAAAGAGTCAGACAGGAGTGAAAAGAACTGAACAACAACAGCAAAGTGCTTTATAAATGCTAACATCATCAATATCATCATTAAAGAACTGCTTAGAGCACTCTGAAGGTAAATTAATTATCTGAGAACAATACCCTCTTGGGGGTCAGACAGCTGTGGTTTGAATTGAATGAACTTTAAGTAAGTTAATCAGTGAAGTCAGTCAATCTCAGTCAATCCAATCAATCGAATCAATCTGGAACCTTTGGCATGGGCAAAGCCCATTATTTTTTTACAGGTCCCACTGCTAGTGTGTGGCAGAGTGAGGATCTGAACCCAGGTCTTCCTGTCTCTGAGGGGTGCATGCTCTCTGTGATAGCAGACTGAATCTTAGTCTATTTAAATCCTATTTAATTAAGACCTACTGTGATAACTAGAAACTGCTGTCTGGAAGCTATCCTGATAGGTTTTCAGTTCCCTTTATATCTTAAGAACAAAGGTCTGGCTTGAAAATATGACATCAATGCAATCCAAAAAATGTAACCCTGGAAAGGGACAATGGTCTGTCACAGAATAAGAACAAAAGATACAAGTTGGGCAGCCTAGAGGTTGGGTTCTTAAAAGTTTTTTGTCTTGGGGTTCTCTTGCTGAAATTTATGGATCTCTTCTCAGAATAAAGTTTGTTGCCTACATCCATATGGATGGAAACACTACATTAGCTAGGGGTTAGTGAAAATAAAGACATTTTTTAAGAACCCCTGATATAGAGGAAGGGAGTATGTTGGGCAGATCCTCAGTAGCGGACATATGGCAGAATTTGGATGAGACAGCATGGATAGGTTGTAACAGAAAGCACTAGAGGGAGGACACACATTGATGAGATTACTGAGTCACTGAAGTACATAATATTCACTATAAACCATTTACTAATTACATCAATCACACATTTCCAAAAGTCACCATCACTACATGCGTGTATTCCCAAACCTCAGAAACAAGTCGAGTGAACTGGAGTGACTTCTTTGGCTGAAGGTCAGGGCTCATGAATGATAAGAGTCTGAATTACAACTCAAAAATTCATGACTCCTGAAAATCTAGTTTATTGAGCTGTGACTCTGATAGGATGTCGATTAATTTTTCAAATCTACTTTGAAGGGAAGAGTGTATGTGGAAGATGAAAGGCTATGTGGAGCCCTAAGTGTAGAGAATGAATATGCATTCAGGAATCCTGTCTGACCTGTTTGGCACTTCTTTCAAAAACCACATACTGCTGGCACTGGTCTAATCGTCTTTTTCTCATGGTCCAGTAGTGCAATACCCTGTTTTCCCGTTGGAAGAGTTCATTCAAAATATCTGAAAGGATAAAGACAAGTCAACCTTTAGTATTTATATTTTAAATAAGAGGAAGAAAATAATTTACTGTTTTCAAGGGGGGAAAGGGAAGGAAATAAGCATTTAGATAACATTTGGTACCAGCAACTCTCCTAAGTGCTTTGCGAGTATTATCTCATCTGATCTTCCCAACAACTCTTTAAGGTATGTGCTATTATTATGCCCATTTTGCAGTTGAGTAAACTGAGCCAAACAGAGCTTAAAAGCCTTGCTTGGGATTGCATAGCTTGTCTGAGGCCAAATTTGAACTCAAGTCTTCCTGACTCCAGGACCAAAGCTGTATCCATTGTACTATCTAGCTGCCCTTACAACATGCTTCAATAAGCATGAATTATGAAATCTTTTTTTCATTTTAAATTGAAGACATGCAAATCTACCACCAGACGGAGAAACCATAAAATCCCATTATTCCTTTCTCCAGTGTTCTCAAGCAGTATAGTGATCCTCACTGCTCCCAATTTGTTATCTTCTATATGATGTAGTTATGATAATCCAGACTTAATGATGAGCATACTCTTGAGCAGGTCAAGTAGATGAGGACTTCAAAGGAAATTGGTCCAATGCGTGAAGTTCAAATTAAAATGATGGACAGGACCTGAAATGTGATTCTACCTGTAACAAACTGTTTAATTAATTAAACTACATTACTAAAATTTGGGGAAAAAATGTATTTAGATGTAAGGGATTCATTAGGTACAGGATCTGAGATTTCGTTATTATAGGGAACAGGCAAGGAAATCCCTTTACCAATGCAGATCAGCTCCTCTCAAATTTATAATCTATAGAGTTGCCTAAAACATTGAAAAGCAGGTTAACAAGTATTTTTTTTGGCGGGGAGGGGGAGGGTCAGGGCAATGAGGGTTAAGTGACTTGCCCAGGGTCACACAGCTAGTAAGTGTCAAGTGTTTGAGGCCACATTTGAACTCGGGTCTTCCTGAATCCAGGGCAGGTGCTCTATCCACTGTGCCACCTCGCTGCCCCAACAAGTATTTTTTAAGCACTTCATATGTACCAGGTACTATGCTAAGTAATGAGGAGAAAAGCAAAACTATGAGCCTTTCCCTTAAGATAGGGACTTGCTCTTATGACTTGTCCAAGGTCATACAGATATTACGTGTTAAAACAAGGACCTGAACCCAGGTGTTCCTGGCTTTTCAGTCAGCTATCATTCTATTATACTATCCCAACTCTCAGATTTAGCTATTAAATATATAAAAAATTCAAAATGGTAGATTTATAATAATTTCTCTGGATACTGTCTTGCCTATTTTCCTGTATAGTTTTTAAAAGGCTAGTTAAAGTATTACTAGTGTGCCCTTGTCATACTACTACCATGTTTATCTGCCTCAGAGCTAGGTTTTGTTTTGTTTTTTGTTTTTTTTTTTCCGGGGCAGTGGAGGTTAAGTGACTTGTCCAGGGTCACACAGCTAGTAAGTGTCAAGTGTCTGAGGCCGGATTTGAACTCAGGTCCTCTTGAACCCAGGGCTGGTGCTTTATCCACTTTGCCACCTAACTGCCCCCCTCAGAGCTAGTGTTTATAAACTGTAAACAGCATAATTTCTTGAAAGCAGTCCTAGTTCAAAGCTCATACTCTTTCTATGCTCAGTTATTTTTATTGCATCTGTTTTCACTCTACCACATCTCTTCAATTCTAATGAATTTATTTTGTATACAGTATCCTATGTTATCTGCCTTCTACTTAAGAAATGGAGATTATAATAAGCTTAGAAATTTGGTGCTACTTTTCTAAGAAAAAGACAAAACAAATTGCAATTTATTTCCTAAACTTGAAAGAACACTAAGTTCTTTGAAGGTAGCGGCCATGTCTTATTTAAAATCCTGTATGTCTATTAGCACCCAAGAGAAGACTCTGCAAAAACAGGTGCTTAATAGCTGCTTGTTGACAGCCTGAAAGTAGATCTGAATGAATATGAATGGAATGGTTTTCAAAAGTTTCTCCACAATATTTTATTGTGTCTTCCCTCACTTAGGTTAAGAAAATAGTGCATAACTCCCATTTCTAGAGTCTTTCACAGACTGTGTACAAAGGGTAGTTCTGGCAAATGTAGATGTCATCAGTACTGCCAATAATGTATGAAGGGGGTGCTCTACAGGTACTCACTTTTCACTTGCTGTTCAGGAGCTTTGATGTGAGTCACCATCCCTGGCATATTTACACTATTTCTGTGTAGATATTTCAAGAAAACATCTGCATTCCTTCGAGCAAGTGTGCAAGCCTATGGAAAAATAGACGATCTGTAAGTACTGGTATATTATGGAACCTTATATAAGCTCGCCACCTGAAGACAAAGACAGTATCATCTTACTGTTATATAAATCTTTGCATATACCTACAGAATTTATACATACTACTCACGCCTGCTAGGTTTTGAAAACACACAGATGCAATCTCATTTCAATGAAAAATTTTTTTCCAAATAAATACCATTACTCCTGTTCAACTGAATAATAGCCAAATGCAACAAAACTACAGTAGAATTAGGAACCTGTATTGGCATCACATAAAAATAACTTTTGCACTAACCAGCCAACAGAGCAATTTTTAAAATTCTAGTTGGGATCTTGTAATTTCCCTGGATGCTGGGAACTTCTGGTATAGAAACTTCCACTGCAAATGCAGACCAGGAAATCAATGGTAACTTAGTCTCAGAGAGTTGTCTGGGGAAGTGATAAGGTAAAAATGGCTTTCCTAAAGCCACAGGGCTAGGATCAGAGGGAAGACCTGAACCTAGCTTTTCCTTACTCCACACATTACAAATTCTAGCTACTACAACCCACGCCACCCTCACTCCAGAGTAATGTTAGAATCATATTATAGTAACCTCAAATAGGAGTCTTAATATCTTATTTATTTCTCACAAAGAACATTTCTAAACTTTTCGGTCATGTCAGTATGTCTAGAATTTCTCTTTTAGAAGGATTATTTTCTAGAGATGCTGAATGGCTAGTCACTTCAAAACCAAAGGATTTTTTTTGTTACTTTCATATGCACTATGGACTGGGAAGTTTCTAGTTCTAGACATTATCTTTTTATGTGACAAAACTTAATCATCAGATGAAGGTATTTTAAGCTAAATGCATTTTGCTACATGAGATTTCACCTTTTTCCCTGGAACCAATGGCTCAGCTCCCTCAATCTGGGAACAAAGGATACTTGGGAAAATAACCTCCTGGAGGATTGTGGGTTGATAGTTTTGATGCTCCCCAATGTGGAACTCCTAAGTCTCATTTCCTCAATAATGAAGCAGTAGCCATCTGAGGGAAAAAAAAAAATCTCCTAGAGATCTACTGAGCCATCTAGCTGCCTCTAACCACCACAAGTGCTTTTACCAAATGAGGAAAATCCTGGGAGGATTTAAGAGTAATCTCCCTTGAGGAGCTCACCGATTCATCCTGTGCTCTCTGTCCAAAAGGAGTACTTTATAAAGGATTCATCATAATCCTCTTGATGGCAGTTAATGTGCAACCATGGAGGGAACATGATTTTTAACTGAACTACAAATGGCTGTACTTTCACAACAGACTACAGGAGCTCTCATCTATAAAGTCCTTTATGGTTTATAAAACACATTCTTCACAACAGTCTGGTGAATGAGGGATTATGAGGAACCCCAACACCAAGAAAAACATAAAATTAAAAACAAACAAACAAACCCAAATACCTTCAGGAATGCTTCCTTTTGCTCCAGGTGTTTGCTGATCATTGGGGTTACATGGTCTGTCTCAGAGTTGGGACCCAGTTTGTCAGCTCCTCCACACCAGTCTTCTTCTCTCTTGTATTCCTGTTCCAGGCTCTCTAAGACACTACATACCTGCAAAGCACCAGAGAACAAGGCTCGAGTAGGCCAGTCAGAATGTCAGATCATACTGACAAATGTATCAGGAAGAGTTTTCACTTTGGTGAGGGTGACCAAAGCCTGATCTTCTTTATGAAGAGAGGACCAGGCTGGCACCATTGTAGAGGTGAAACACAAAACAAAAGACAGAGCATGTAAAAAAGAACAGTCATTTTTCTCATCCTTGAGAACAAGCTCATCAAATGTAGTACAGGATAAAAGGCAGAGTCATGGCTGACTTTAGCCAAACTCCATAAAGTCCCCATTTGTCACCATTATATGTTACCTGCGGTTCTGAAACAAGAGGAAGAGAGGTCTCTTCTCTGCCACCCTCAGCATCCCTTAATAGCTGGGCAGGCAGTATTTTAAATGGAAATTGCTTTAAGCACCAGCATTTTTTAAGCCAGCTCCTAATGAGCAAATTGTGTAATTAAAAGAATCTTTAATTAAATGAATAAAAAAAAAAAGCACACACAAGGTAGAAAAAGTTTTTTCTACCTGTTCTGATGTTTTGTAGAAGGCAACAGAGGCATTGACCAACTTGAGCCGGTCCTCCATCTTGAGCATAAGTTGCTGCCAATGAGAGGCTACTTTCTCAGCACAGTCCCTGATCATGTCCATATCATAGTGGTTGGCTTGAAGCATAGCCTCGGCCTTCTGTTGGACCTGCAGGGCACTTTGATGTGTCTTCTGGTTAAGAAAAAGAAGGAAAAAAAAAAGAATGAAACCACTTCCCAACAAAGGGGTATTGCTCACATATTGGAAGAGAGTTGGCATAGGCTGTGACAACTTTGTGGCTCTCTATCTTCTGAATGAATGTCATTATGAAAGGCTAAATTCTTTCTCTGGGTACAAATCTCCAACAAGGTCAATATTTACTTGAATACTTTTAAAAGAAATTGATGGAAGTTCAATAGGAGAAATGAGCTTCTGTACTCATGCTCTGGTTTAGCTATTGCATGTTGTGGGGACTCGAGAAAAAAACAGGAAAGGAAAAAACAAAACAAAACAAACAAAACAAAAGGAAAGGAGTTTGGGATATAGAGGCAATATTTTAAATAGCAATGGACATGTCCCAACATGCTAATTCCTTAATATCATTTCCATGTTGGTCTTCAGAATATATTGTGTAGGGAGAAGGAAAAATGACTGAAATACAAATCTTAATTTTAATTACTTTAAGTGAAAACATTGTATGTTATTAAAAAAAAAACAAATACAAAAATTGAATTTAAAGTCCAGGATAAACTGTGGTCATTGGGGGTTTCACTCCAAATTTAATTCTTACAATCCCAAAGTAAAAAAAACAAAACAAACAAAACAAAACCCAAGCCTCAGAATTCCTATCTGCTTGTCTTTATAAGTGAGTTTGAAATGTCATCAGAAGACTGTGAATGGATAAGGGCAGCATAGGAAATGGACCAATGATTTTGTTGGTAGGAACTTTTTCTCCCAAGACAGAACGACACCAACTCTGTAACTTTTAATCTTAGACCAATGTTGCCCAGAGCACTGAGAGGTGCTCTAGTGACTTGACCAGGGTCACACAAAAAGGTAGGACTGACTGATAATAAATGAAAACAATGAAGTGTGGAGGAGAGAAGTTGGGGGAACTCATGATGGAAGGTGTTAATCTCAGAAAAAGTAGGGAGCCAGAAATAGGGTTGGGGGCTTAAATTGAGGGAAAAAATGTCTGAAATAAACTCTGGGAAATTGCAGTTGAATTTTTAATAGATTCAAATAATTCACACAGTTCTATGCCTTTTCCCAGGACTACTGCCAGAATTTCTTTCTCTTATGGGAAAATGTACTGGATATTACCAATGGATGAACCAGAGCATCAGTGTGAAGCTCACACCAACAAAATAGGATAATAAAACGATTCTATTTCAGGAAGAGAAAGGCTCTTTTTTCCCCCCCAAAAAAACTAGCAACAGAATCACGAAAAGCTTCGGGATAGGTGTCAAGAATCCTTCAGCTCAAGGAAAGCCATTTTTGTCCTTTCACTTTCCCAGACAACTCTTGAAGACTAAGTTACAGATGAGTTGCTGTTCTGCATTTGCGGGCAAGTTTCTGCACCAGAAGTTCCCAATAGCCAGTGAAATTAAAGATCCCAATTAAAATTTTTAAAAATTGCTGTCAACTGGTTAGTACAAAAGTTAATTTTATGTGAAATGAATACAAATTCCTTGTCTTACTGCAATTTTATTGCCCTGGTAATTTCTTAAATAAACTGGGGTAATTAGTTTTTTGTTTGGAAATATTAATTGAAATGAGGTTATATCTATATTCTCAAAACTAGTAGGTATAAGTAATATGCATAAATTCAAATGATATCAAACTTAAATGTCAATATTACTTTATGCTGTTAAGTTTAACTGATAAAAAGTGACAGACCACAAGATTTGCAAAAGATGCCAACTAATGTGGGTCACAGGAAGATGAGGGCCGCTAATTTCATTCATGTGGCTCTCATGACTGACATACTCATGGTCATTACTCTGATCCTATTTTATGGATGTTGGGGCAGGTACAGATTTTCAGGAATAAAAAAAAAATCATTACGGTTTCTTTCTGTTAAATACTTCTTTTTTCAGTTGACATTATTACATGGTATTATAATCATTTTACAGAAGAAAACTAACTAGGAATAAACTAATTAATGGCAAAAGGATGTGGACTAATTTAAATAAAATGGCACCCAAGAATTCTTACCTCAATGGCATGCTGGAATTGCTCGTGTTCTCGCTGTAGCTGTTCAGCCTCTTGCAATGAGCTGGCTGTGATGAGTCCTGCGTTTAACATGGATTCTCCATTGCGGATCCAACCCAGCACCTGAAATAGCAAATTCAGTGACTGAGAAAGCTGATTCTTAACATGCAGTCTATGAATCATTATTACCCCAAAGAGAGTTCTAGGTGTTTCCCAAAGGTTGCTTGGCTTTTGTGTCTTAATTTCTAACACAACATTAAGGATATGTTTATTGTTATAAAAGCACTGTCATTATAGCCTTTTTTTTTGGGGGGGGTGTCTCCTTAGAAGCACTATCACTCACTTAAAATTCTGAGGGGTTTTAGTTGGAAGTGGGTAGTGGTGGGAGTGGTTATTTATGGGACCATCGACTAAATTAATTTTAAATTGACTTTAAGACTTAAAATTAAAAGATTTCTCTCATAATTAAAGGGCATTTTTTATATTCCGTAAGCTTTAATGAACCTGTGACAAATACAACATTCAAAATATTAATGACTTCAAGCCATTTATTGTTAAATTTGGGTCTTTGGTTTTTTTAATAGACAGTGAATGTCACATAAAGTGGTATAAGGAGTAGAAGACAATTCAATGTCTACAACCATTACTTGTAGCTGATCCAATTGTTAATTATCAGGACTCTGAAGTCTCATATTCTTGCATGAGTCAAAATAAGCAATTGATCCATGGCTTCAAAAATTGTGGCACACAAACATGAAAGTGATGGTGCCAGTAAGTAATGACAAATATGATGACTGGAAAGAAGTATGGGTAGGCTCACATGAATGCTGATAAAAAATGAAGTAAACAATATACAAAATGATTCAACCATGAACAAGAGAAAGAAAATAAAATGAAATGTCGCAAAATTATAATGAGAGAAAAAAAAGAAATATGAGAAGAAATTTCTCCCTCACTTCTTTGTAGAAGGTTTTTCTTTTTCTTTTTTTTTTTTTTGGAGGGGATGTTTATGAATATGAAATACTTCATACATTGTCAGGTTGATTTTGTTTACTTCCTGATGAATTGAACAGTTTTTATTTCCCCCCCCTCCTTTTTCTTTAAAAAGTTTTGTTATTTTGGATGGGTCTTTGGGACAGAGGGAATTTTGGGCAATGTAAAAAAAAACCCAAGATATCAGTAAAAAATAATTTTAAAAAAGAAACGTGAGGCTAAAAAAACCAAGTGATTCTAAGTTTCTGCTAAGGAAAAAAGAAAGAAAGAAAACAAGCCAGGGTAACTCCATCAGGATTAGTACAATCCATTTTAGTAGCCTACATACCACATAGAGGATCTAGATTTATTAAATATGCAACTTGGGGCTCCAACCTGGGGGAAAAATGTGATATAATCAAGGGTGTGCTGGAACCAGCTCATACCTGCTCAAGAGAACTGATTGTTAAATTTTTATACCTTGGAAAATGGCAAGTCTACAAATCAGGGCTTGGATTATTGTTTTGTTAATTGTTTTAATTTAAGAAAGTTATTGAAAAGTGTTATTAATGCACATTAAGTTTAAAAATGGGTCATACTTTTTTTGTCAGCTGGTTTTTAAGCTAGTTTTTATCAGAACACCCCAGAGTGTAATGGAAAAAGTACTGACAGGCCTGGCCTCCAGCCCTGTTTCTAACAGTTACTATCTCACTTTAGTTCTCTGAGCCTCAGTTTTCTCTTCTATAAAATGAAGAGATGAGGGGATTGGATTAGATGATCTCTAAGACTGTTCTAACGTTCTGTGATATCTGCCAGCACATCTCAAATGACCACCTAACTTTCCCTCCAGCATGCTAGGATATTTTTGTTCACCTGGGTATGCAACTGATCATTAAACAAAACCCAAAAGATGATGCATCAGGTAAACATGATTTCCCGTTTTATAGAAAATGAGCCTTTTTAAATATTTAAAATTGTATTTTCTTTGTCTGCTCTGACTCTCATGATAGCATTATAGGCACCAGATGACAAAAGGAAAACCACAGCCTCACATAGCATGTTATGTCCAGGTTGGTGACAGTAAATTTGGCAGGAAATCACAGTAATAGCATCAGGAAGAAACATGCTCAGGTCTTTTAGGTACAAAATACAAATAACAAAGCAGACTCAGGAGGAGGTTTTACTATGTCACGCACCTCTCAGAAGCTGCTACCCGTAGTGGCTTGCCAAGCTGTAAAGCAATTCCCAGTTAAGAAGCAGCAGCCAAATATCTAATATATTACCTCAAACATTATAAATGGGCACTGTTTTATGAGGGTCAAAGAGTGAAGGAGGCAGTAAAAGTAGCATGCTAAGACTTTTTGATGGAACTAGGTCCCTGAAATGTGGGAAGATGGTATCAAGAGCATATATAGAGGGGTTATCTTTAGCAGGTGCATGTTGTTGTTTAGTCATTTCAGTCGTATCTGATTCTTATTAACCCATTTGAGATTTTCTTGGCAAAGATATTGGAGTGGTTTGTCATTTTCTTCTCCAGTTCATTCTCCAGATGAGGAAACTGAAACAAACAAGGTTAAGTAACTTTCCCAGGGTCACACAGCTAATAAGTGTCTGAGGCCTGATTTGAACTCAGGAAGATGAGTCTTCCTGACTCCAAGTCTGGTAATCTATCCACTGTGCCATCTAGCTGCCTCTAGAAGCTGCAAAGGGCCTTTTTTTTCTCAGAGAGAGGAGGGAAAAAGAAATAATTTCTTGGTTCCTTCAAGACTCAGATGAAACATTACCTTATACAAAGTTGTAATGATCCCTGTAATTTCTACAGTCCTTACTCCCTAAAATCTCATATTTATTTTTATTTATTCTGTATATACTTAGCATAAGACTGCATAGATTTAGAGATGAAAAGGACTGAAGGAGTCATTACCTCCAACCCCTATCCCCTTTTACAGATGAGAAAACAGAGGCACAGAGTGGTTACATCACTTGCCCTGGGTCACACAGCTGGTATCTGAGGTGGCAAGTCTTCCAAACTCCTAGTTCAGTTCCCTGTCCACTACACCCTGCCCCCACCCTGCCTCTCATGTTGTCTGTCCCATTAGAATGTGAGCTTCTTGAAGGCAGGGACTGGGTTTTTGCCTTTCTTTATCTCTCCTGCACTTTAGCGCTTTGCTTTACAGAGTAAATGTTTACTGACTGACTGATGGGTATGGGCAGCACAGGAAATGGATCTGTGATTTTGTTGCTATGAAGAGCTCCTGGGGAGGAACTTCCTCTCCCAATACAACTTTTAACTTAGCTCTTGCCCAGAGCACTAAGAAGTACACTAGTGACTTGACCAAGGTCATACAAAAAGGTGGGATTGACTGATAATAAACAGAAAGGATAAGGTGTGGAGAGAGGTTGAGGGAACTCATATGGATGAAAATTAAGGGGCCAGGAATCAGGTTAAATAGGGGCATGAAGAGAGCCCCCCATCCCCTCCAATGTCTGAAATAAACTCTCTGGAAAATTTCAGTTGAATTTGTAGTAGACTTAATTAATTAACACAGGTCTGTGCCTTTTCCCGGGACTACTACTAGAATTTTCTTTTCCTTGTGGGAAAATGTATTCTGTGTTCCAAAGGGCTATCTCAGGAATACATGAGGGGAATTCCATCAGAAGGAATGTGGGGCAGAAAGAGGTAGATCTTCTGTGAATCAGAAATGCATTAATTTTCTACAATGCCTAAGAAAGTACATCTCTTGACATCTCCATACTTGTATAAGAAAACCCAGGTAACACACTACGGAGAAACAGTGGTAGGGTTAAAGGAAGAGCACTAGGGCTAAAAGGTAGAATACATAAAGGTAAGGGATTGTTCATAAATTGGTGGTTGACTGAAAAAGGAAGTGTCTCTAAAAGCACTTTGTTAACTGTGCAGTGGAAATGCAGGGTACACCTGTGTTACCATTTACTAGTCTGCATCTGGTTTTCTTAGAGTGAGAGCACCCTGTATTATGTCACTGGATACCTGTTTAACTTCTGCCTGCAGATGGCGCAGCTGTACACACTGCTCCAAGTGTTTCCGATGCTGCTCGGCTGCTAAGTCTAACTCCTGTTGTTTTTCATGAAGAAACTCCAGTAAGTCCTGCACTCGGGTGGCCATATCCACATCTCTATCACAGAGCAACTCAACACCTGAAAAAAATCAGAAGAGATAAAGGAATTCAACCCATTTTCTTAAACTTCCCAATGCATTTGTAAACAGAGAATCAGCTTTGAGCATCACTGTTGGCCCCATTTGTCTCTTCTGCAGAGCCAAGGTCCCTGACTAAGAAGAACTGACCAAGATTGTAGTGACTCAATAACAGGAACAAAGTATACTTATGTATACATACATGTATCTGAATCTGTGTTCGACTACCTGTCTGTGACTGCATTTTAAAACCAATCACAATTTTCAAGAATTTATGAATCTTCCATTCCCATAATCAAAAGGTAATTATATGGCTAAATTAAAGAGCTCAGTTCTTACAAATTCACTTTCTGGGTGATCTCTGCAGATTAGTAAGTCAATGGAACTTTGTCTCATTTGCATGCTCAGCTTGCATTTTAATATATTAGCATTGCATGAGTCTGGACAATATAAAAAAATGCAGTAGGTTTCATGCTTTTAAGTTTGTGAAAACAGTTCCAAGAGTGTAAAATATTAGCCGGACATTTCCTATTGACTATAGTGACATCTACTGGTCAAATAAAAATTAAATGAAAACAAAATAAAGAACCTGAAATACAAAAATAATCCTAGGGAAGAGGTTATGTTTCTGAGACTGAATTATATCAATACCATTGTAGTGTTCTCATTTCATGATGTTATGATGTACTTAGAGTTTTGAATGGCTCCAGAGAATTTTAAGCATGAGTTTAGTATCTGTAATTATAAATTTGATATGAAAAATAGGAAATGTTTCATTCTAAGAATTCAGAGCAGCCTATCTGTATTTGAGTTATACTAAAATCTTATTTCTGAAAATGCAAGTAACTTTGAACCATCTCATTAAAATGGACTCAATGAATCCATGTGGTGACATAAAAGAACTTCAATATGACAAACTGAAAACAGCAACAACACAACACCTGACCCTAATCTTACCCGAGGCTTGTACTTCGTTGACATACTGCAGGAGATCTTGTCCTTGGTGAATGACATCAAAGGTCAAATTATTCATCGTTAGTGCTTTGTCTGCGTGGTGCTGGAGCCGCTGTTCTGCTATTGTGAGATCTTCAGTGTCAAAGTCATTCATCTGCTGAGAAAGCTCATCGTTCCAAGATTCAAGGTCTGAGATGATCTGATAGAAGGGGGAAAAAATCCATCTGCTTAACAATAAGACTCAAACATAAATATGCTGAAAGCAGATCTTCAGAATTGACAAAATTCAAAAGACAACCAAAAAAAACCATGGGAGGAGATATACTCTTCTCTTTCTCATACTTTACTGCATGATCTTGCTAATGTAAATCAGGACAGTGAAACAGCATCTGTAAATTCTAATGCTCATCAACATAAGGATTGCTAAGGTAGACCTGAAAAAGTTTGGGAATGGGTATATTTTGTATTGAAACCATAGAGGGTTTACAGATTGAAGGGAGAAAGCATTTATTAAGCACCTGCTATTTGCCTGCACTCTGTTAAGTAGTTTACAGACTGTATTTCATTTTGATCATCACAACAACCCTTCAAGGAAGGGTTATTATCTCCATTGTTGAGGAAACTGAGGCAAATAGAAATTAAGTGTCTTGCCCATGGTTACAGAGCCAGTAAGTATCTGAGACTCAGTTTGAGCATGTCTTCCTGACTCCAGGCTCCGGAAATTCTAACCATAGTGCCTGTTGATTGCCAAGAATACCAGTCCTATTTTACCAATCTTCCCACTCTCTTTATTTAGATTTCCTTTGTACAATACTGGGGTGTGTGTGAAATATATAAAAGCATATGTTTAAATAACTACAAATCAGACATGTACCAGAGGCTAACCAAAAGAACTCAAAACAAACAAACAAAAAAAACCCCAATTATTACCACAATCCCTTTCTATACTGTTGACTTTAAAAAAAAAAAAAAACTTTTTGTCATGGGAATGATAGCTGGCAGACCAACTGAGTTTACCAAAAAATTTACAAGGGGATACTCCCAGTCTTAAGCAGCCCTCAAGGAGTGGGTAATAAACTGGCAAAGCTGAACATAGTAAATGAGACATGAATTGAAGGTGTCCGTGGGGCATAGATAAACCCTGGAGGCAGCCATGATAATGGATAAACATGGAAAATGCTGCCACAATATTTATCACAAACTCTTGGTTACTAAACACAAGAAACGAAGCCCACTGAGACAACAAACCTCAAGAAAAGGGAAGAAGAGTTTTGGATGCTGATCTTTCATAAAAGAATATTGAAATTATATATATAAGAATTTTAAAGAAAAAACTCATCTCAATCTACCATTATCACCCTTTACTGTGATTATTCACAAATTCAATTGAGAAGTTCCTGTGAATATCATTGGTTAGAATTTGCATTTATAGTCTCCCTAACTTTCTCCAATGTATACTAGCAAACCAAAAAGAAGTTTCAGAACACCTTACTCACTCACACAATTAGTGATGAGTGTTAAGTTCCTTCTTCCTGAATTTCCATATGATGCAGCTTTCTTTAACATTTTTTCACAAACTGTGATGCTTCTTGAGCTAGAAGGGAACTCAAGAGGCCATTGTAATCTAACTCCTCTCACTTTTACAAATAAAGAAACTGAGGCCAAGGGAAGATAAATAACTTGCCCAAGGTCATACAGGGTTGTAGTATAGAAGTAGGATTTGAACCCAGGCCTTTGGATCTGAAAGTCAGTGATCTTTCCATTGTTTCCCTGCTATCGAAAGATTATGCTGGTTGGGATGAAACCTTTTCTTTTTAAAAAGTGAGATAATAAGGCTATGAGGAACACAACAATATTTAGGAAAGCTGAAAAAAGAAGAGTAGGAAAAGCAATAAAAATTTTAATCTGACTGTTTTAAAAAGGTGGTTGCCATCACAAGTGGAAATACATAAATAAGAGGAATGGGAAGAAAATATACAGGCTACCGTCCAATTTCTTTCTTTCTTTCTTTCTTTTTTTTTTTTTTAGTGAGGCAATTGGGGTTAAGTGACTTGCCCAGGGTCACACAGCTAGTCAGTGTTAAGTGTCTGAGGCCGGATTTGAACTCAGGTACTCCTGACTCCAGGGCCGGTGCTCTATCCACTGCGCCACCTAGCTGCCCCCTTTCTTTTTTTTTTTTTTTTGCGGGGCAATGGGGGTTAAGTGACTTGCCCAGGGTCACACAGCTAGTAAGTGTTAAGTGTCTGAGGCCGGATTTGAACTCAGGTACTCCTGAATCCAGGACCGGTGCTTTAACCACTGTGCCATCTAGCTGCCCCAATCGTCCAATTTCTAACAAGCACTGAACACCATGCTTCCAAGGAGCATGAATATTCAAAGAAATTCAATTCAATCAACAATTATCAACTGCCATCATTTTGCCAGTCACCAGAGATAGAAAGAAATAAATGAAAAACAAACAAAAAATAATCCCATCCCTCATGGAGCTTGGAGTTTACTGAGGTGAATCTCACAACTTCTAGCAGGAAATCAAAGCTGAAAAAAGAAGTCAAAAAACCTAAACTTTATACTAGCTCTCTCAAGCCTTCCTGCTTCATATTTCTTTAAAAAGAGGTAGAGAAGGGGGGCAGGTAGGTGATGCAGTGGATAAAGCACCATCCCTGGATTCAGGAGGACCTGGGTTCAAATCTGGCCTCAGACACTTGACACTTACTAGCTGTATGACCCTGGGCAAGTCACTTAACCCTCATTGCCCAGAAAAAAAAAAAAGCAAAAGAAAAAAACAAAGAGGTAGGAAAGCATGGTGCCATGGCAAGAATACTGGCTAGTACTTAGAGGATTCAAAGGCTGACTGTGGCTTTTCTTTTAAATGTATAATGTGTTAAATAAATAATTTAACCTCAGGACTTCATTTTCTTCATCAGGGTTTTTATTAGATGACATCTGAAGTCCTTTCTGGAGGTAGCTAGGTGGCCCAGTAGATAGGCCTCAGACACTGTGTGACCATGGGCAAGTCATTTAATCCTATTTGCCTCAGTTTCCTCAACTGTAAAAAGGAGCTGGAGAAGGAAATGGTAAGCCACTCCAGTATCTCCCCAAAAAACCCAAAACAAAACCCAAATGGGGTCACAATAAATTGGACACTACTGAAACAACTGAACAATAATGATTACGATGAAGTCCTTTTTAGCTCTAAAATCATAGGCCTGTAGGTTTAGATAGGGAAGGGATCTCAGAGGATATCAAGTCCACCCCTTATTTTACAGGTGAGGAAACTGAGGCTCAAAGAGTAAAGTGACTTGTTAAGGGTCACATAACAACTAAGTGTCTGAGGCAGGATTCTAACTCAAGTTTTCCCAATTCTACCACTCTATTCTGCCACCTAAATTAAAAAAAAAATAGAATAAGAGGTCTTAGATAATTAAAGCCTAAAATGTTATTGTATTATTTGTCTTAGCTTTTGATTTAATATCATTCAAATTTTAGCAAATTTAGTTTTATCAAATTACAAGTAGAGTTTTAACACTGATTTTGTGCACTGACTTTAGGATATCTATAATTTTGGGCCAAAGAAATGGAGGTATACCTATTTATTGATAAAAGGATTAGACAGCTGGAGTTTATAGGAAAATCAAACTAATAGTACAACCCACTTTCCTTGAAGTTTAAAGATGCCAAGGCCAAAGGAAGTTGAATGACTTGTCCAAGACAAGAAGTGTTGGAGACAAGATTTGAACTCAATTCTTCTAACTCCAATAGTCTCTCCACTGAATTTCTGATTCACCTTTCAAAACACTTTTCTGCTAGAAACAGACCTTCCCAATTAAGAAAAAATTAAATGTTTCCTCATTTTGAGTTGCATAAATGCAAACAAGAGGTGATTTTTCAAATACCAAAATGATAGTACTGTAATGATTGGAATGACGCCACCTGCTGGAGACTTACTGTAGAAAAGCTCTGCCATGAAGCGAAGGTCTTTGAGGGCAAGACCAGGAGTCTTTTCTTTGGCGTCAGGAAGTGATGTCTGCTTGTGGGAGGAAGAAGGGGGGAGCCTGGGGCTCTGACGGGGGCTTTTTCCTGAGGACGCTGGTGGAGAAGGGGGCTAGAAATGCGCTCTCTTTTTAATAGATAGATGAATGTAGGCCTCTCTCTCTCTCTTTACCAAATTCTTATTCTCCTTAATAAATGCTTAAAAGTCTAACTCTTGCTAAAGCTTATAATTTATTGGCGACCACTCATTAGATATTTTAGACAGTTTAGCTAGAATTTCAGCTTTAACAGTACTTAGACATTTCTAATGGTGTCTCTGTTTTGTTTTTCAAGAAGCATGTCCAACCAAAAGCAACAGACTAAAAAAAAGAAGAAAAAAGAAAAAAACCTTTGAAGTAAAGATTACAAAAGAAAACAGGAACTACTTGGGTTTTTTTTTGTTTGTTTGTTTGTTTGTTTACCCCAGTGCTCCTCTCCAGAGCCCCTGTGCCCATTCAGACCTGAGACCCTCTCCCTGATCTCTGGCTTTCATGGTGTCACCAAAGATTTTTCACAGAACTTTAGTGTATTTTACAAGTTGTATCAGGATTTTTTAAAAAATTCTTTTTTAAAAATTGAGAGTGAAAATTGATTTTTAAAGTTTTAAAGTTCCTCCTTGTGGCTTGAAAGAGAAATGTAAATGCATCCTCAAAATACTGAACAAGACTTGACTCCAGGTGTGAACAAGAAGATGTCCATATGACCCAACAAAAACAGCCTTCGAAGTTAAGAGCTTTGGTAGTGGCTGTAAATGAGGGAAAAGGTCACAAAGCTTGGGGTGGGGGGGAATCCTTCCTTCTAAGCCAAGAGGGACACCCACTAGCCATGAACTACTGAGACCACCAAAAAACCCTGCCAATCCCCATTGGTGATATGGTATGTAAATGAGGGGGTCAGGTTTAAATGTCAAAGAGGACATTTTACTAGAGGTGAGCTTAATTGAAGACAGGCATTGTGATATAGTGGAAAGAACGGCAGATTTTGAATCAAGAAAGACCTAGTTAAAATCCTACCTCTGACACTAGTTGTATGACCATAGACAAATCACTTACACTTTCTGAGCCTCAGTTTTCTCATTAGTAAAATGCAGATAATACCTGAAAAACTTTAGAATGTGAGCTCCTTGAGGATAGGTACGATTTTTGCCTTTCTTTGTATGGTGCTTGGTATATAAATGTGTACTTCATAAATGCTTGTTGACTGAAAACTCATAGTTGTTGTGAGGACTAAATGAAATAAAATATGAAAAATATTTTGTAACTGGCAAAGTGCTGTATAAGTAAGAGGCATCATCATTATTGTTGTGGAATCACAATGCTGTGTGGCAAAGCATATTCTACAAATTTTACATACCACTAAAAAGCCTTGGCTACTTGAAAACATTTCAAAGAAATGCTACAAGTTGGTAGCAAGATGAGGCATTCAGTCACTGCCTATTAGCTGTTTGGGGTTTACTTTCCTTGGAAACACTGCTTCAATTTAGTCTTCAGTGAGTTTCAATTCCTTTCATCATTATCCACAGTCAGCTTCAATTCAGTCTCAAAAATTATACTTATTTCCAGTTCAAAAAGAAAGAAGACATTTCTCTTAATGCAGAATTCACAACTACTCTCTTATTTTTGGTTGAGGAAAGATAAAGAGATCCTGTATTCTGTTTTTTCCTATTGTAATGTAAGGTGCAGTGGTCCATTTTTTAGGTAGCAACTACATATAAAGTGAGACTTCTTTAGATTAAAAAAAATGGACTTCTCTATTACCTAATACTCTATTTTCACTAATCCAGATTTGTACTTTGTATTATTTTCAGAAAAAAAGTATTATTACCCCAACTTCCCATCTCTATTTCTGCTCATTTAATTCTACTGGTCACTCAGAGAAAGGAGTACTGAATTATAGTCCAGGCATATTTAAAGCCACCATGTTGACAGGATATTTATTTTAAGTTTCTTTTAGGAAAAAAAAGACCCTTTTATTTCTTTTCTATTTCTCTTTGACCAATTGCCTTTCCTCTGGAGGTAATTCTTTCAGTTATTCCCATCTGTTCTCATTTTTCTTTTTACCCATGTCTTTCAAAAAGCAGTAATGGTCAAGAACTTTTGGGATCGTCCCTTAACCTCTCAGGGATTGCCTTAGAGACTCAGGCTAACCATGGATGTGATCTTATCCATACCATCTCACCACTGAAGGCTTATGGGGAGATGAGAAACAGGAATTTGTTTAAACAAGGAATGGCTGAAAAAAGATTAGGTGTTCCCTCGCATTTCGTCATCTTCCTGAGAATCTGCATTTTCCCCAGTTAGCAAAGAGCTACTGAAGGGAAAGGAAACAAAACTGAAACACAACACCAAGCTACTCACATCTATGGCATCCCTTTCAAAAATACGCAATTGTAAGAAGAGTTCAAGTTTGATCTTTCTCTCCTGAAAAAGTTCCTCCATCTGAGACTGGGCCTCATCCAGCTGCTGCAAGACTGTCTCGATATGATTGATGGAGCTGTTGTGAGGGGTCTTGTTACTGGAGATGGCAGAGTCCCTGTTAAAGAACAGATGAGGGAAATGGGGATTTAAAAAAGACAAACAGGAATTGAGTGAGAAAGTCCTACATTGTTAGGAGCACAGGACCAGATCCGGCAACTAAAAACCTCAGTGGGAAGAAAGCTAGCAGGAAGTTGGACTTCTTGTCTCAGCACATGTAATAAGCCTGCTCTCTTCAACAACAAAGTGAAGCTTCTGTCCCTGAGCAATCCTGTCCACAATGTCAGGGTTTAATTTTCTAACTTCAGTCCTCATACTGGCTCTAATAATTCAATGTGTTATTTAAATTCAAATTTATTCAAACACGATTTAATTTCTTACCCCCCTTTTCTCTTTTAATAGGGATAAAGATATATACTCAAACACATTTCCCACAACCTAAGGTTTAAATTGCTTGGGGGAGATTAAACTTTAGATGAATCAAATAATCAACAAGTCTTAAACACCAATTATGTGCATGGAAACACTTTTTAACTTAAAAATTCTGACGAGAAAATACAATTCTCTTATAAACTTAGCATTGACCTTGTAAAGAAGTGAATCCAATGAATGAAATCCAGAGAATGAAATTTTTAAAAGAAAGAAAGAAAAAATAGCTCTGTGCTTGAGCTAAGAGAGGGAATTTGCCACAGCAAAAGAGGGGAAAAATGGGCAAAAAACACATTGTGGTTTTAATAAGCATGACACTTGACATATGGGTGAAGCTTAGATTTGATTATTGCCTCAGTCTGAGTTATAAGAGGCTATGCTGAAAAGTTAGATATTTCTCACATCTGACCAAGATAATTTATCCTATTCAGCCCTTGACAGACAGGTTCTGAGTAGATCTAAGTGAAAATATAATTAAATAGAATTTAAAATTTTACATTAAAAAGGGTATTAGAAAAAACAAGATAAAATAGATTAAAAAATACTTTGGGTCCTATATAAGGGTAATAATGTTGTGAGAGGGATAATATGAGAGGGAAGGGAAAAAAAACCAGAAGATATTAAGAAGAGGTCAAGAAGAGAGGGGAAGAGAAGAGATTCTTCAGTGTCCTTTGTATCCAAAGATAACACAGTTGATGGTGCTTGCTACTCTTCCAGGTGGGTTGAGGATAATAGCCATTGACTATAAAAAGGAAATATGCTGCCAGGCTTTTATGATCTATGGCTTATGAAATGAAAAGGGCAAGCAAGGAACTCACCTCAGTTGCTGGATGAGATCTTCCCCCTCCTTGATCACATTGACGGTGACCTGCAGGGTAGTCTGTTGCTGTTGACCAAAGCGTTTGATCAAGTCCTGAACGGCTTCTACTGACTCCGCGTAAACATCATCCAGCAGCTCTTTTTGTAACTCTTCTAGCCATGTCCAGAGCTAGGAGAGAGAAAAGGAGATTAAACTGTATGGTGAGATGGAGGTTCCAGACTTGACTACCAGGCAGAGGCTGGCTGACTTCAGAGAGAGGGGGCTGGTGCTATAGCTCTGTGTGACACTGACTGGGAGGGAAATGGTCGTATAATGCTCCCAGAGAGATGGAAGGAAGGAAGGAAGGGAGAAGCATCCCAACAACAGTCAAACTGCCAGAGTGACATATGCATAAAAAAACCCCCACAGAGCTCAAAGTGTGTATATATGTGTATTTGTGTGGGAGAAAGACAAAGAGAGAATCAGAGAAAAGTCAGAACAAAAATCAGAAATGAGAATGTCAGAAAAAAAGTTAAAAAAAAGAAAGATAAATGAAAGATAATGGGAAAAAAAAGAAAGAAAGCATTCTTTCCAATATTTTTCCATGCTCAGTTAGGAGTACAGAGTAAAAAAAAAAAGTTTTTTTCAAACAACAGATGCATCTGTTGAATGTATGAATAACAATCCCTGCAATGTTTTATGTTTATTTTTGCTATTTATTGTTGTTGTTTAGTCATTTCAGTCCTGTCCGACTCTTTACAACCCCATTTGGGATTTTCTTGGCCAAGATACTGGAGGGATTTGCAATTTCCTTCTCCAGTTCATTTTACATCTGAGGAAACTGAGGCAAACAGGGTTAAGTGACTTACCCAGGGTCATATGGCTAGGAAGTGTCTCATTCCAGATTTGAACTCTGGAAGATGAGTTTTCCTGACTCCAGGCCCAGCACTCTAGCCATTGAGCAACCTAGCTTCCCAGCTGATTACTTAGTGGTTGACTATTTTATTTTTGGGGCAATGAATAGATTCATCTTCCTGCTTTCAAATTGGGCCTCAGTCACGTACTACCGGTGTGATCCTTTGCAAGTCACTAAATTCTGTTTAACTCATTTTCCAGATCTGTAAAATGAGCTGAAGAAGGAAATGGCAAACCCCTCCAGTATTTTTGTCAAGAAAAGCCCAAATGGGGTCACAGAGTCTGACACAACAGAAAACAACTAAACAAAAGCAATTTAACGTTATTATTTTCAAAGTTGTTACAATGATTGGTTAGCTCCTAGAACGTTCTTCTGAGTAAGGTAGGCAATTTATACTCCATAGGGCTATACGAGGGAAGGGACTGGAACTCAGTTTGGAACAAGAGTTTCTAGTAGAGTACCCTGTCTTAGAAAGGGATGGCACAGTAGCCCAGTTTCAGTGAGACCACAACAAATCCATCAATGTGTCAGTTCTCACATGAAAATTATCTACTGATAAAAGTAATAGGATCCTAGAATTTAGGAGTAAAAGTAACTTAAGTCCAACTTTGGATCTAATCTACCACCCTAATTTTACAGATTAAGGAACTTAAGGTAAGAGACAAGAAATGCCCTTTTCAAGGTCATGCCAATAGTTAGTAGCTGATGCATTACAATGACCCAGGTTTCTTGACTCCCAAACCAGTGCTTCGTTCACTAAGACCATACATGCCCTTCATACACCATGCCACCAATGCACTTTAAAAGCATATATTATTGCAACTAGTATTAGAGAGGTCCCATGAGGCAAGGATTACTTGTAGCAACTGTGCAGCAAAAACCACACGGAGTATGATACTGCTGGGAAGATGGAAGTAATTTGTTCACTTTCTGCATGTATGTTACTTAATTCATTCAGACTTCTGTGGTACCATTTAGAATAGGCAACACAAAATTAAAATTTGAAATAATTATTGGACACTTCTAGAGAGCAAATAAAAGTTAATACCTTCACAAGAATGTAAACACAGTGATTTTTTATATTTTATACATAAAATTAAAGGCACATCTACTAAGATCTGTCAACCAACTTAGACTCCTAAATGTTCAGCAAATTAGCAAATTTTTTTTCCTGAGTGGACTCTCGTGGATGGTTTAATCACCATCCACATTTGGGGCTATTAGGACATCAAAATTGTATTTTTGTTGGAACAACTTGTGCTAGTATTTAATTTTTGTCTCCAAACTGTTGCTAATCTTTAAAAAAAAAAGACACAAAAAACCAAAGCATTTTTGTGTGCCAAGAATTAGATAAAAAGTTAAATCATTAGTTCAAGAGAGTTGACTGGGACCATAGACACTTCAGATGCATTTTATGACTTCTATTTTACATAAAGAAAAAATTTTTTTAAAAATTAAACTATATAGTTTATTCATTGTTCACTATTGTAGAGGCAAATAAATTTATTTTATCTCTTTTTAGAAAACTGGTTACAAATGATATTTATTTAAAATCAGGGAATAGAGAGAATACTTATTTTTCATAGCTAAATCAACCAGGATCCTACGGGTTTATTTTGCTGAAAATCAATATGGAAAAAATGTTCTTTGTTGTATCTCTCATTAATTTATGAACTAAGTTATCATATTTCATATGATTTTAGAGATGAAAGGGAATCAAGAGCTCAGTTAGCTGAACTATCAAATGTTAAGAAAATAATGGCAGAGTTTTCAAATGACTTGCCTAAAGTTCCACAGCCAGTCAATGGTTGCAGAAATGGAACCTAGTTCCCCTAAATTCCTGTCATGTTCCTTTTCATTACGGCATATTTACCATGAATTTGGAAAACTGAAAACAAATATGTCAAAATGCTACTGATAAAAGCTTAAATAAACACATATGCCATTTAAAAAATACCTGTTTCTATAGTAGCAAATAAAAAAGTTCGATAGTGCATATTTAGGTTTTTTTTTTTTAACTTTGCCCTAAATTCTTCACTAACAATTAACAAATGAAGGGGAAGAAAAAACGGTATGGATTTCTTCTCTTTTCATTAATGTTTTTAAAGTCTTTTATTCCCCCCCCCCAAATGTCACATAATATTTTTTTTCTGACTAAAATCATTTTCATCTGTGCCCTCATCACATTCTCCTTACAGGACATAAAAAAAAAAAAAGGTTTTGTAACAGCCATCCCTTATACATTAAAGCCCATCTACTAAAAGATGGAGATTATCATTTCAGGCAGACGTGGCATCTCCTCAATTTCTTCTTCTAATAAGAATAGCAATATATGGTTGTATATTGGAAATATGGGGAAGAAAATCAGAAATAGTTTACTTACCTTAGTCTCTCTGTCCCAACACACAACCCTCTCTGTGGATTCTGGAAATGCCTGAGTGAATAGTCTGTCACTATTTATTTGCTAATTTAAAGGTACCCTCCAATATTTTACTGTACTAAGGAACATATTGAAAGCTTCAAAAGGAAAATGAGTTTTCCTTTGGTGTACACCTGTCTGCTCATCAACCCCCAGAGCTGGTAATTGGGCAGAATGTGATGAATACATAATGAATTTATACAAGAATGCTACACACTGCATATTAAACACACAAACCCTGTCACACTGTTGTAACTCTAGAAATGGGGCTGTCTCAAGAGTTTATTTTTATATTCAAGCACTTAGAAGGGTTTAGTGATATGAGGAAATATTGCTTCCAAAAACATATCTTAAAAATACATTCACTCTCCAAGAGGGCTTGAGCTAAATGTAAGATCATTTAAAAATAAAACAAACACACAAGCACACATGCACAATGACACACAAGAACTCCTAAGCAAATAATATCATAAATATAATTTAAATTACAGGGTTTCTTTTTTCTCCATGACTAGTATTTATATATTCCAAGGGGATGTAGATTTGGGGACTGGTAGATTGGGCATGGGAGACTGGGGAAGAGAAATAGGAATGTGGTACCTGGAAATTTCCCCAGGTACAAAAACATTTAGTTATGTGCTCACCATCCTCCTCCTCCCCCAGTTATAAATTATAAATTATTTCTCTCTCCGCCTATTTCTGAGCAATTTACATTTGTCTTAAACACTATGTAGTATACAGAGTGGCCCAAAACTCTTAGTGCAGTTTTGACTTTTGAAACACGCTGTATTTGTTGGCTTTATCTGCCATATTTTATTACTCTTTTTCCCAAGCATAGCATTACTCTTTACCCAGAATAGCACAACACACACAACAGAAGGCTGATACATGTATTTTTTTTCTTTAAATGAATAAGTGAACAAACATCCTTGGCACAGCAGGCAAAGAAACATTTATACAAATATCTTAAAAGTTATTAAAATGAAACTTTTAAGAAGTTAATAAGGAATTTTAGAAAACCAGTACAAAATGAAACCCAAACAATTAAAATTCCATTTCCCTGGATCTTTAGAAGATGTTCTTTGGAATCTTAACAATAGTTTACCATATACCACTTAGGTACATATTATCCCAGATTTAAATTTTTTTCATACCTAAATATAGTAAGGTCTCAGGAACAGCTGTTAGAGTCAGTCTGTATCCTGTATAAAATGCTTCCCTGACTTCTTGGGGAGGCTGCATTAGTACCTGTAGTTTGACTTTTTTTTTTCTTCTTTTAAAAAAAAAAATTGCTTATTCATTGCAACATCCTGGCAATTTCAATATGTTTCCATGGTGGACCTCACCCTTGCTTAACTGTTGGCCCTGTGAAACTACCAAAGAGCGACGGAAGGGCCCACAAAGGAACTGACCTCAGGGTTATGTGGCTGAAGAAAGAGAGGGGGAAAAGGAGGAAAAGGGAAAGGGCCTTTAACTATGATATCACTGTGCCTAAATCATATTCTTCCATTTAGAATTCTTCTTTCTATCAAATAGATAACAAATGAAAGGTTTTTTTAAATTGTTATTTTGTTTTGATTTTTATGTTAAATCTTACATAAGGAACAAGATGTAATATGCTCATGATGTCACCCTAGAGAAATGACTCAAAAATATGATTTTTTTAAAGTTTTACTTTAGGGGAGGACGCACCATTCAAAAAACCTCTTTGTCCATACTGCTGTGTTACAGTAAATGAGAATCCATATCTTCTTAATGGAAGAGTATGATTTACCTCATGTCTTTAGATTTTTATTTAAAAAGTGAAAAATCAAAAAATGAGGTGGGTTGGGTCATGTAGTAAAAGGGTTAGACAGAAAGATCTATCATTAACAGCATCCACTGAGTGCTAAAAGACCTACTATGTAAGTCTCTGAGCAGTTGGTAGAAATTTTATTGGAGGACATGGAAAAGAATTACATATGAGAAGGTATGGATGGGTTGCAAACTCCATCCTTGAAGAGCTAAAGATTTTTAAGTTTGGCAAAACAAAACTCCCTATCATAAGAGGTTTGTTACATATAAGAATAGACCCATTTAAAAAAAAAGCTTCTTTTTTTTGGATCTTTTTAAAGAATCTATTACAAATCCTTTTAAAACTTTATCAAAGGCCACTCCTCTGGAAGGTTATAGTAGATACACAATAAATATTTGAATCAAGAATGATAAAAAATCCTTTATGTCCATTCTATAACAACTCAGTCAGTCAACAAACACTTATTAAGTGCTTAAAATATTCTAAGAGGTTAAAATTAGCCTTGGGCGCCCCAAACTGGCCACCCCTCCCCCAGTGTGATTGCTCTCCCCAAAATTGCCTTGGGGACATGTCCTGCCCTGCACAGAGGCCTTGGGCGCTGATGCCCTGCTCAGCTGGGATATGCAAGGCTTCCTCTGCCCAGCCATGATATGCAGGAAAAACCCCATGCACGGGCTACCAAAAGAAGGGTTTATATAGCCTTGGGGGTAGAGAAAGGAGAAAGAAGACTGAGAAAGTTGCAGGGAGGCGAAACTGAGAGACTGAGGAGGAGGGAAAGCACAAGCGTCAAGCTAGAGGACTGAAGGAGAAATGTAGAGTGAGGCTTGGCTGCAGCAGCTGAGCAGCCAGATACACTCACAGGTGAGAGATGAGGGATGAAATTTTAAGGTTGCAGGGAGAAAGTTAAAATGCATTCAGGTTGTATTTTTCTTTGTATTTACCTCTAAGTGTGTTCCATATAAATAAACTCTGTTTTGTTTATTTGAAAAGAGGCTTGTTTCTTATCAGTTGGAGAGAAGCAGTTGGGGGATTTTTTAAACTGCCCTTACAGACTGCCTTAGGCAGCTAATAGCTTTTAGATAGTGAGCCAGCTCATTTCAGCCATTTAAAATCTTTCAATATGCAATGCTAAAAAAAACACCTGCTCCTGCCTTCTGGGAGCTTACATTCTAATGAGGGAGACAACATATAAATAATTAGGTACAGAAGAGAAATATACTGAGTAGACAGAAGGTAATTGGAGAGAAGACACAAGCAGCTGAAAAGGAGTCAGAAGTCCTGGGTTCTAGTCCCACATCTTCCGCTTAAAAAATTAAGCAAGGGGCAGCTAGGTGGCGAAGTAGATAGAGCACCGGCTCTGGAGTCAGGAGTACCTGAGTTCAAATCCGGCCTCAGACACTTAACACTTACTAGCTGTGTGACCCTGGGCAAGTCACTTAACCCCAATTGCCTCACCAAAAAAAAAAAAAAAAAAAATTAAGCAAGAACATGCCCATTGGTGTGTGTGTGTGTGTGTGTGTGTGTGTGTGTGTGTGTATGTGTGTGTGTGTGTGTGTGTTTTTAGGGCAATGAGGGTTAAGTGACTTGCCCAGGGTCACACAGCTAGTAAGTGCCAAGTGTCTGAGGCTGGATTTGAACTCAGATCCCCCTGAATCCAGGGCTGGTGCTTTATCCTCTGTATCATCTAGCTGCCCCCCTCCCCCATTGGTTTTTGATCAGTGGTGAAGGCTCCTATCTGCCTCGCCAGTCTGTAAACTCCTGGCTAGAGCTTCCAATCTGTAAGGGTTTTGTTTTTTTTTAACCCCCCCCCCAGGTTGGTTAAGCCCCATGTGGGCCAATCTGTAAGGGTCTGCCCCCTCCCCAACTGCTTTTCCCAGACTAACAATTAATGAGATTAAGAAGCCTCCTTTCAATAAAAGCAAAAAAACAGGGTTTATTGATAAGAATAAACTTGGAAATAAGGACAAAGAAAAGCAAGATATACGACCTGTAACCTTGGCCAATGGACTCTGCTGCTTCGCCTTTAACTTTCTCTATCCCCCTGTGCATCTCTTGCTCTGTGAATGTGGCTGGTGGCTGGCTGGCCGCTGTGCCTCTGCCGCCTGCACTTCTTCTCATCTCCTCTCCTCCCTCCGCCTCTCTTGCTCAGTAGCTCCCCTCTTGTCTACCGTCCTCTTCTCCACCCGTCTCTCCTCTGTCATCCCCTCTCTCGCTTGCTTGCTCCTATGTTTCCCCTTCTTCACTACCCCTGCTCCTCTTAAGAAACCCTTCTCTCCCAGGAAACTGGAGGGCTGACCACCCACACACCCCAAGCAGCCCCAGGCTTGGGTTTTTCGTGCATATCCCAGCTGGGCAGAGGAAGCCGGGAGTGCCTGAGGCTTTCCATGCATACTGGGGTGTGCCCAAGGCTGGCGTGCCCAGGGGCAGAAGAAGCCATGTGGGGCGCCCCTAAGGCTTTCTAATTTTAGCCAAAAATGGGGTCCCAAAATCGCAATCTATTCTTACAGTATGTAAGTTGATAATGTATGTAAAAATGCTTTAAAAACTATCACATGTTATATAAAAATGAGCTATTACATCTTCATATCATTCTGGATTTTTTACTAACATATAGGGTCCCTTAATTTTAAGGTATGCAAATAGGACAAGGTGGGGCTAGTAGGTATAAAAGTACTACTTCCCAGGAGAATAATAAGTAGGCATTTTTGGCCATAATTTCCTAGCAGAGTTTCAGGGTCTTGAAGATGGAGGTGAAGCAAAGGGAGAAGGACAATAGCTTATCTTGAAACTAGGGTTACCAATTGGCTAGCATCTGATTGGGTTAGCTGATGAAATTATCATAGACACCAAGGATGATCCCAATGAATGGGATGTGTTATGACTTGGTTGTTTGAGTTTTGTCTTTGCTAATCCTAGATGCTATTCTGAAATTATCACGTAGTTATATTATGGTTATATATAGTACACTAATTTGAACTGAAAATACAAGCTAGTCTCCCCACTAGAGGAAGTAAAAGGGCCCAAAGAACATCCCCATCTACCTTAAAGAATGAAAAAGCCCTTAGGCACTGTTAAATGGTATAGAGAGGAAAAAAGATTCTGAGGGGAGAAATGAAGGCTGGTTTCAAGAGGGTGAAAAGTAGAAGAAGTTAACCCAAGGTGAAAGAGAAGAAAGTATGCTGTTGGATCTATCCAAACATAGAAAATACAAGGAAAAAAAGATGGAAAAAACCAAGGACAATTACATAAAAGAGAAGAAAGAACCTTTAAAAAGAGGACCTAGAAAGCTAAACATTAGAATAAGATGAAGTTTGCAAAAATATTTTAAAATGACCAACAGGGCCTCTCCTGCCTTTTAGAGACAAAAAAGTGAACAAGTTGCTAGTATTCTCTCTTCTCCCTCTGATTATCTTTGTGCATAATAGGTCCTGTCTCTTCATCCCCCAAAGGGAATATAAGCATTGAGAAAGCAGAGAACATTTGTTGGTTTTTTTTTTTTTTTTTGGCTATTTCATTGCTTTGCACATTGTTGATAGCCCCATCTAGGAGAAAGTATAATGTTAACAGAATGAATTACTTAATTCTCCCCCCCCCCTTTTTTCTTTTCTTTTTGCTACTGACTTCCACAAAGGAGAACTCTACCAACCAGAAAAATTAGGGAAAAAAATGTCAGGACATGATGCACTAAATAAGAAAGCACCTACCGTCGTAACCACTTCGAAAGCCCTCAAATTGTCAATTTCATCTCCCATCTCCTGTTAGGCTTAACGACAAAAAGCCATAACCAGAAACCAGAACCAGCTGTTTGGGAGGGAGCCTAGTGTCAGAATCAGGAGCAATGATTGCCAGGGCCATGGGCCAAATCAGAATTAAAGAGCAAAAGGGGGAGTTGGTCGATGGAATCAATAGAAGTTGAAGTTGAGCAAGGAAAGCAGTGAAGAACAGGTCTGGTACAAATACAGAGCATCAGGGCAAGTCAGGGTCAAAAAACCTAGGAAAGTCATATCCAGAGGGAGAGCTCAGGCCTTGCAATAAAATGATAGTTTGTAGCTGTCAGCTCATGCTTGGCATCTACTAGTTGCATCAGCTTCTGATTCTTAAAGGGGTAGACCCAACAGACTCTAGGACTCACATATATGGGGCTGAGGAAAAGTACATTTTAAGGGTATTGAAAGAACTTGTAGGCATGATATAACCTGTTTAAAGTCTTTAAGAAATCATGGAGCATGCAGTAGGTACTGATAGACTGGAGACTGATAAATGTTATCTCCATTTTCCAAAAGAGGAAGAAGTTTAATTTCTGAAAATTAAAAAAAAATTAAAACAACAACAACAAACCAGCATACTTAGTATCTCCAGCAAAATTCTAACAGCATGTTTCTGAGTTGTGTTTCATGGAATTCTCATTTCCCAGAGACAATAGGAAGAAGAAGGGTGTATTTCATAACATCATGAAGTAAAAGAGAATAAGGAAGGGGGAAAGGACATGGGAATAATGATATTATTCAAATATCATTTTAGAATTTCTCACAAAAATCCCAGAGCCTCAAAATTTTGGTATATGTTTCATAGCCACCCCATTCTCTCTATTAGCACTGCAGTTATAGAAATCCCACTGAGATAAGAGAATCAGATGGAATACATGGGGAACAATTAATTAATTGTATTGCTATTAGGGCAGTATGTTGAGGTGGCAGGAGATGGAACATTCAAGAATAAGAAAGGACTCTACCAGTTCTTGGTAGACATAGGCTAAAATCTCGATGTGTTCAGTTTTGAAGAATGTCAAGTTGTTTGATCCCATTATCAGAGGCATATTTGACCAGAAAATTGCCCATCTCTCCACTGCTACACCCTTCTCCCCATACTACAACCAAAGGAGGAAATACCAAGTTTGTCATGGAACCCAAGATGTCTAGGGAAAGGAAAATATAGAGACATTAGGAACCCCACTCTGCCAGTCAGCACATCTATATCAGACATGTTTTCTGACAATGTAGTCATATCCTACCTGAGTCCCACAGGCTTACCTGGGTTTAATTCTTGCTCTTTGAACAATTCAAAATACCTAAAGGCACTAAGACCATGACCAGCTCAATCATCCACTAGAAATACTTAAAAGCCCTTTCTAGAGTTGAAATGATCTCTTCCTACTTGGCCTCACTTAAAGAGCAACACAGTTGCCCACCAGGTGTTTCAACTGATCTCCACAATTCACTAAGGCTTCTAGAATTACAGTTCCAACAGACAGAGACAATCAGTAGCTATGAAAGAGACCAGGATTTTGAGAGATTTTGGGGGGGATGAAATTCTAACATTTTATTAGAATTATCTCATTATCCTGTATCCTGCCCTTCTCCTTAGTTCTGTTCAATATCAGAGATGATATGCAAAGAGGGCTATCTATGAAAGGGTGTAGAATGCATTTAGAATAGGGTCCTTAAGTTTCTCTCTTTCATTCAAGAAGACATGGTTATTACTTTTCAGTAGAGGTTAAATGTTGGAAGATAAAGTATAATGGAAAGGAAAAGATATCGCCATGTATGCTTTCCTGTTTGTTCATCTAAAATAGTTGCATGGATGAATATTTCCTCTATTGATTAAAATAATGATGATGATAACAAAAGAGTAACAATACGTAGTAATAACATGAATTAATAAATATTTTTCTAGTTGAAGGCAAAATGCTTTGCCAACCAAATGTTAAGGCTACAAAAGATTACATAAAATACAGGGTACAGCCTTCCTCGATAAATCCAATCCAGCGCAAGTCATGACATCACATCCTGATGTCATGGCCCTCTTTGAGAAGGAAGGACAAAGAACAACAAGTCAAAGGACATGAACAAAAAGTTCTCAAAAAAAAAAAAGTAATTTGCAAACTATTTTCAGCCATATGAAAGAACTCTCCAACTCACTAAAAAACAATCCTGAGATTTCACTTCACAATCAACAAATGAGCAAAGATAACAAAAGATAGGAAGTCATTGCTAGAGGGTTGATGGAAAGATGGTACATTAATGCATTGCTGGTGGGACTGTGAATTGGTCCAACCATTCCATTCTGGAAAACAATTTGGAAAATATGAGAATGATGATTATATGTCAATACACATTGACCCAAAGGATCCACACTTATCCTAGGCGGTGGAGTGGACAAAGTACTGGGCCTAGAGTCATGAAAGCATGAGCTCAATTCTAGCCTTAGACACTTATCAGCTATGTGACCTTGGCCAAGTCAGGTAGCCTCTGTTTGTCTCAGTTTCCTCATCTATGAAATGGCGATAATTTTAGCACCTACCTCACAGGGTTGTTGTGAGGTTCAAATGAGATGATATTTGTAAAGGACTTAGCATGGTGCCTGGAACATGGTAAGCACTACATAAATGTTGTTATTATTACTGTTGTTATTACACTAAAAAGAGGGTTAGTGTGGGTATGTGAGTGCTTGTGACTGTAGTTTTAAAAATAAAAAGCAGCAGTATTAGAAGAAAGCTCTAGTCCTTTAAGGAAAAAAATGCAGGTAAAATGGAAACCTGTAGATTAAAAAACAACAACAAAAACACCCTGCATATTCTGTAGGTTTAAGAGAGGAATTACTGACATCAGCCAGCATTCAAAGGATATGATATAAAGGAAGAAGTGATAAACTAAAAAAAAAAAATTCTGATTGGAAAAATAGTATTTAATGAAATCATCCTGCCCAATAACAAGGGTGAGTATGTTTGTGTGAAAGAAACTATTTAAAATGTGTGCAACAATATTTGAATCTATCTTTCAATGTGGGTACATATGTAATAATGTATGCATATTCATATCTAATATATATGTAATGGCAATTGATTTACTGTAATTATTATATGGAGTTTTCTGAATTACCACCCTCACCACCTCTTCTCCCTTTGGCTAAATCTAATGGAACAAAGTTGTGGGGGAGAAGAAAGTCGTTTTCTTCTTTTTGCAAAGAAATGAGAAGAGAATTTAAAGTATGCTAAGAACTAACAAGGGCGAAATGATTAAACAAACCCCTTTAGTTGGGGGGTGGGGGGGAGAAAGCTGCCTGTAATAGTTTTTGTCACTCAGTTTCACAGAAGCTTTGGAGCCAAACTCAAAGATGTTAATATGCCTTGGAAGACTTTTGACTTGAAGAAAAAGTTCAAGGTGAGTTGTTTCACTCTCAGAAATAGAACCTGAGTAAAACTGGAAGTTGATTATGGTCCTTTGGAGATTAGTGAGAAAAAAAATGCTTCAGAGTTCAAGTCCAATCACATTGTGTTTATGGCTTTACAGTTTGCACTAAACTGTTTATCTTTATTGACTAGTAATAAGAAATTAGGTGCTATGCTATTTCAATGGGGTTGGCCTTTATGAAAAAAAAAACAATAAATATACAAATCTGTTATCATTTACTATACCTCTGAGAAGTCTATCCACTTTGGGCATACTATAATATAAACACTATTGTCCATCTAATGGGTATTACCCAAAATATAGTTTGGCCATAGGCCAAGGAGAAAATGATTAGTATTTCTTTTTTTCCTTAAGGTATTTTGAGTTGCAAATTCTATCCCTCCTTCCGTTCCTCCCCTCCCCACTCCCTGAGTCAGTAAACAATCAGATATAGGTTATATGTGTGCAATTATGTATAACATTACCATATTAGTCATTTTGTACAAGAAAACTTGAATAAAAGAAAAAAATGAAAGAAAGAAAAGTGAAAAATAGCAAGCTTCAGTCTATGTTCAATCAATATCAGTTCTGTCTTTGGAGATGGATAGTCAGCTTCATCATTAGTCCTTTAGGATTGTCTTGGACCATTGTATTGCTGAGAATAGTTAAGTCACTCACAGTTCTTCATTGAACAATGCTGCTGACACTGTGCACAATGCTCTCCTCGTTCTGCTCACTTCACTATACATCAGTACATATAAGGCCTTCCAGGCCTTGAAAACGATTAGTATTTCTAACCCTAAAGTAATGGCAAAGACCATACCTTACATACAAAATAATCAGTTACATTTCTATCAAATTAGGATACCAGAATGGCTGAAAATCTCACTGACTGCTTTTATTATGAGAGACAGTGTCAATTATAAAAACCCATTTGCATTGTTAATACTAATTAAAAATAATTCATACTAAGTTATATTCTGGCCAAGTTTCTGCTGCATTGGTAGAGGGAATTTCTTTACTGGTAGCTCCCTATAGTATGAAATCACAAATCTGATTACACAAACTCAATATAGGATTGAGATTCTCTCTCTCTCTCTCTCTCTCTCTCTCTCTCTCTCTCTCTCTCTCTCTTTCTATATACATATATATATATATATATATATATATATATATATATATATATCTCCTTAGCTAGTAATATTGATGCTGGTCTAATGAACATTTTAATGTTCACTGCTACTTTTATTAGAGAGAGATAAATTATTAGAATATTTTGGGTTTTACTTACAGGAATGAGCACTGGTAAAGGATTCAATGAGAAAAGTAAATGTTAATCATAATGAAAGAGCTTTGAGAACTATCTATGGATTATATTTTACTTAAATAATGAAAATCTCCTTCCCTAAATTAGAGTTAAATCATTTTGCAATCTGGTTCCCTACAAAGACAATAGAAAGCAATGCTTCTGACATGCAAAAGACACCAGTAAGTATTTATCTCCATAATATCCTTAAAGCTGGTGACTGGGCAGCAGGTCACAGGAAGCTACTTTGGAGAATCTGTTTAGAAAACACTCAAAAAGTCATGCAAGGTCAGCTGGTGACTGGAGTGGCCACAACAAAAGGCTTTGCAATAAAAAGCAGCTCTTAAAAATGCATACAAATAGACATAAAAGGAAGCTCTACAAAAGAAATATGATAAAGAGTCCCTAGGCAGAAACATCGGAAATAAGGAAGACCTAACTGCAACCAGGTGCCAGGCTGCACTCCTCTGGATTTCCCCACCATGGCCCAGAAACCTCTTCATCGTGAAAAATGGCCTCCATCCAGCCTTGGAATTCATACCTGGAAAATACCCTCAGCCCCTGGAAGCCCCTTCATCTGATTGGATGGATCCTCCCAGAACTTCCATTTAAAGAGGGTGTCCAGGTCAGCCATCTCTTCATTTCCCACCAGACTGCACTCCTATGGCCTTCTCTATTATGCCCCTCTTCCCTTCCTCTAAAACTTCCATTTCAGCTTCATTTTAAGTGACTTCCTCACCAGAATGTAAGCTCCTTAAAAGTAGGGATTGTCTTAAATATATATATATATATATATATATATATATATATGTATCCTCAGCACTGAACAAAGTGTTTAGTGCTTAGCTGTTGTTTTTCGGTCAATATTTCAGTTTGTGTCCAACTCTCTATGACCCCATTTGGGGGTTTTCTTGGCAAAGATACTGGAATTGTTTGCCATTTCCTTCTCCCCATGATTTTACAGATGAGGAAACTGAAGCAAACGGGGTTAAGTGATTAGACCAGGGTCACACCGCTAATAAGTATCTGAGGCCAGATTTGAATTCTGGAAGATGAATCTTCCTGACTCCAAGTCTAGTGCTCTATCCATTGCACCACTTAGCTGCCTGAGCACATAGTAAGGGCTTAATAAATGCTTGTTGACTTGTTATTAAGTAGAGTATAATTTTAACCTAAGATAGACTGAATCATCCAAAGATTAAAGCTATGAAGTTAGCCAACCTTTCAAACTTGATGAAGTTGAATAACAGGATTATATACCACTACTTAGCCATGTTGTTTGACTCTGAGACACCCAAATACTAGGGGGAGAAAAAAAAATTCTTGTAGGGGGCAGCTAGGTGGTGCAGTGGATAAAGCACTGGCCCTGGATTCAGGAGGACTTGAGTTCAAATCTGGCCTCAGACACTTGATACTTACTAGCTGTGTGACCCTGGGAAAGTCACTTAATCCTCATTGCGCCCCCCCCAATTCTTGTGCTATAAGCAGCTGATTGTACTATTAACACAATTTTTTCTCAGGACCAAAAAGATGAAAGGGAATAGTTGGGAAAAAATAACTTTGAGACATTGGGTGATAACAGTAGACATTAGCAGTGACATAATGCTTCTCTGTTTGAGAAGGTCAATGTAATGGTCAAAGGGGTCAGAAGATCTTACAGCTATTCCCAACTCTGCAGCCTCTGTGAAGTTTCCTAGCCTTTAAAACATAGAATATCCACCAACTCAAACTCTCTGTGTTTTGGGGCTCTATGGTGATAAGATATGCAAAAAGGCTTTGACAACTGTACCATACAATAGGAATGTAAGTCATCTTATTGATGGTATTACTAACATCATTTATTGATACCTTAAATCAGTTTTATCATACTCCAGATATTCTTCTAGAGTTGTCTAGTGGGGATAAGAGGATGGTGCTGGCCTGGGTAAAGCTTAGGAAGAGATGGAAAAGTAAGGGGGTTAAAGTGAAGGCCCAATATTCTGTTAGAGTAAAAAGCAGGGAGTCCTCACATGGACATGACCTTTGACCCTCACTTCGACATTCATCAATCTAACACTACCATGGCTACAGAAGGTTCATGGTTCACTACTTTCTTTTACTATTACCATGGATAACTAAGAATTGAAGGCAGTATAAAGGAAAGAATTCTGAATGATCAACTTTTAGGTTCAAAGAATGAAATGAGATTGGAGTCCCAAGACAAAAAGCTACAGGTGGTTGGGAGGCTTATTTTTGTGTCTTTTAAATAAAATGGAAGGTTCCCAGGCATTACATAAAATTATAAAAGCCTGTCCTAGTTCACTTTGAATATTTGTAGATGCTAAGGAGGAAATTTCTTTACTTAACTCAGCAAGAATCAGTTAGATTCAAAAGTGAATGATCTTTTCTGGGAAACCTAAGCAGCTGCTGGGAAACTGATGAACAAAAAAACCAATGCAAGGCCACTGAAACAATTCCAGAAACAAATCCTGGCCAAGTCCTCAGTGTCACCACCTGGTTCCCTCAAATGACCTAAAAATTTCAAAAGAGACTGTCTAATGACCCAGGGCCTAAAAATGAAATATAAGGTGGAGCAAGTAAAAATGAGATCATGTTACTTTTTCCTTTATTTGAAAATGGAAAGTATTTTCTTTGATCTTCAAACTTCTGTTGTGCCAGAAATATTCTTTACTCAACCTTGCTCTTTGTTGAGTATATAGGACATACAGTAATTTCAAAATGGACAAGGCTAGGAAAAAAAAATCTAGCCAAGATTTTTTGGATAAGCAAGAAAAAGATAAATACTGAATACCATAATACCAGACAATTCAGAAGGGCAAGTTGTTATTTGTCATTTTCTTTTTATTAAAAGAAGATGAAAGGTTCCCTTCCCCCCTTTATTCCCCCAGGCCTAATAGATGTCAATATTATCATTCCCAAATTACTTACAATTGTTAACAAGAACATGATTATACCATAGATTCAGTAATCCAGAAGGTTAAGATTAAAATAAGAGAGAATGTGCCTGTCTGTATTCAGGTACGTGTGCACGTATGCGTGTGTGTGTGTGTGTGTGTGTGTGTATAGAGGCAGAGAGACAAACGGAGCGTAAAGAGGGAGAAACAGATAGACCAAATATTTCTTTTACATGGGAAAATATCATAAGGAATGTGTATTCTTGTCTCCAACACCATAGTCAGGACTCCGTTCTAGTGTAATTCACTTTAGCTATTATTACATTTGTATCACCGAAGCACCATTTGAAGGCATTAAAGCATGTTATTCAAGTGACCAGACAGGGAGGTAAATGGCATGTGATCTTTGTCACAAAGTGAATGCCAGGTTTGAATTCTGGCTTAATAGCTGTAGATTCCACTTTTGGTGCATAGGCTAGATAATCCTCAGTCTCAGAAATGTCTGCCCTGGCCACTTATGCCTCACCCTATTTGTTGCACACCAAGCTTCTCTGCCACTGTTCCTTTCCAACAACTACTGGTTATGTGACATATGTTTATCTTTACTCTGGCCTGGAACACACCCAAACCCCTTTATCCCTTTATGGGATCCCCCACCCCTCCACCCTCCACTTAAAAGCATTTTTTCAGGCATTTCAAAGACCCTAACAAGAGGCAGCTGCACTTAAGTTTCTCATAGGTTCCCCTACAGGTCACAGCACTATTAGGAAGATGGGGCCTTCAGTGTAAGATGAGCAATGGATTTAAAAATTTATGTTATATCATTCAACATTTTTATTACATCATATATTTTAAAATTCCATTTAATTAAGCTTAATTTCTCATTTGTCTGTTTTGTATCTATAAGCTGAAGCCATGTGCCAGAAACTGGAGGACATTTTCCACTGACCTAGAATATTAAACTTTAAAAAAAAATTTTTTTTTTAAGTGAGGCAATTGGGGTTAAGTGACTTGCCCAGGGTCACACAGTTAGTAAGTGTTAAGTGTCTGAGGCCGGATTTGAACTCAGGTACTCCCAACTCCAGGGCTGGTGCTCTATCCACTGCGCCACCTAGCTGCCCCAATATTAAACTTTTTAATTGGTGAAATTCTAAGAAATGTGATTCTCTGACAAGGTAAAAACCAATCCTTAAATATGATCAAGTCTGATTTCATGAAACATACAATCTTTTAGAAGTGTAAGGGATGGCAGGCAGCTAGGTGGCACCACAGTAGATAAAGCACTGGCCCTGGATTTAGGAGGATCTGAATTCAAATCCAACCTCAGACACTTGATACTTACTAGCTGTGTGACCCTGGGCAAGTCACTTAACCCCCATTGCCCAGAAAGAAAAAAAAAAGTGTAAGGGATGACATGGGAATTCCCCACAGAAGGGTTTTCTTGGTGGTATTCTCTAAGCCAGTTGTCACAACTATGATTTCTCCAGAATTTCCCTTTGTTGGCAGGAAGTCCCAATGGGAGAAGGCACAGACCACTCTGAACATTCTGGGAACTTTAAGAACATAAGCAATCATGAGGCTCTGGGGAAATGACAAGTAACTGCTCTTCTTCCCCAAATCCTTTGGAAACCTAACCGTTTCATTTTAACATTTATTTTACCTGTCTGGACAGTATTTGTCTAGAATCTCAGCATTGCGAGTGAACTCTGAGGCCTTCAAATACAAATAAGTACCCCAAGACTTCCAGTGAGAGGAATTCCCTTACCATCTGGGGCTGTGCCTCCTACTTTTGGACAGTTCTGAATTCTCCTCCCTTTCACTTGTCCCCATTCTTCCTAGCTTGGTCCTCTGGGGCCTGACTGACCAAGTCTAATCTATCCTACTAGGGAGAGCCCATCCAATGTTTAAGATCACAAACCATAGAGCTGGAAAGGAACTGAGGCCACTGAGTCAAAACCCTTCATTTTACAGATGAGACAAACTCAGGTCCAGAGAGGTTCAATGTCTTGTCCTGGGTCAAACAGCTAGAAAGTGTATAAGCTGGATTCAAATTCAGGTCTTCCTGATTCCAAGTCAAGCGCTTCATCCACTGGGCCACCTCGCTGCTTCTGGACGGCAGCTATCATGCCCCGTGTCTTCCCTAAGTGAACATGCATCTATTATGACATTATGACATATCTTAAATCCTTCCCCCATAATAGTTAAGTTAAGTTAGTTTTCTCCCAAAATTATTGTGCCCTTCCTTGGAGATTTCTTCTTTGCCTAGCAGAAAGCAGCCACCAAGAGCTCCAGGTGCTCTCTCTAATGCCTGCCTGTTGGAGAATGATGGGCAACTCAGGGAAGGAAGCTTCATGTGGCCAAATCAACTCCAGGTGTCCTCAGTTCTGGTCCTTGTTGGCTCTCCTGCTATGGCTGGGTAAATCTCCTTTTGCTAACTGTTTGTTGAATGACCTACAAGTGTCTCATTTTGTTCCAATATCAAACAAAAAACTGCCCCAAGGTGCGACCAGAGTCAGTCCAAAACAATTCAAGTGCCTCTGAGTGAGGTCCATAGTATCAAAGGCCTTCCGTAATGTGGAAGAATGGAACTGAAAACAATAACCCAGATGTGATCTTATGAAAACAAGGAGGTTCAACTCCTTTCTCATCCTGGACACTGTGCTTCTCAATGCAGCCTAAACAATGAATTAGGTGTTTCCCCAATTAGAGTGTGAGATCTTTGGGAGTGGGAATTGCCTGTCCTTTTCTATTTTTAATTCCTAGGGCATAGGGGTAAAGTCAGTCCCTCCCTCCCTTCCTCCCTTCCTCCCTTCCTCCCTTCCTCCCTCCCTCCCTTCCTCCCTTCCTTCCTTCCTTCCTTCCTTCCTTCCTTCCTTCCTTCCTTCCTTCCTTCCTTCCTTCCTTCCTTCCTTCCTTCCTTCCTTCCTTCCTTCCTTCCTTCCTTCCTTCCTTCCTTCCTTCCTTCCTTCCTTCCTTCCTTCCTTCCCTCTTTCCTTCCCTTTCTTCTTTCCTTCCTCCCTCCCTCTTTCCTTCCCTTCCCTTCCCTCCCTCTCTCCTTCCCTTCCTTCCTTCCCTCTCTCCCTCCTTCTCTCCTTTCCTTCCTTCCTTCCTTCCTGAAAGAGCTTGCATTCTACAAAAACCCTCAGGTTTTGTTTTGTTTTATTTTTAAACAGCTTCACTGTTGCCTTACTATACCTCACTCATCTTGAATTGATGAACTAGATTTCCTGAACCCAAGTGTAAAACTTCATATTTATCTCTATTCAGATAAATGTTCTAGCCTGTTTAGATCTTCAAGATCAACCTCAATGTTCTAGTCTGTTTAAATCTTTTTGGGATCCTGAGTTCATCCAGATGTGACCTCCTTGAGGACAGGAAACATGTTTTGGCCTTTCTTTCATTCCTACCATTTAGCAGAGTACCTGGCACACAATATGTCTGGTGTTTACTTTTTCAGTCATGTCTGACACTTTGTGACTCATTAGGGCTTTTCTGTCAAAGATACTGGAGTAGTTTGCCTTTTCCTCCTCCAGGTCATTTTACAGATAAGGAAACTGAGACAAACAGGGTTAAGTACCTTGCCTAGGGTCACATACCTTGTATCTGAGGTCAGATTTGAACTCAGGTGAATGAGTCTTCCTCACTCCAGGTCCAGTACTCTATCCATTGCATAACCTAGCTGCCCCTACATGTACACAGTAAGCATATAGTAATTGCTTCTTGACTGACTCTCTCTTTTTTTTTTTTTTGGTGAGGCAATTGGGGTCAAGTGACTTGCCCAGGCTCACACAGCTAGTAAGTGTTAAGTGTCTGAGGCCGGATTTGAACTCAGGTCCTCCTGAATCCAAGGCTGATGCTCTATCCACTACACCATCTAGCTGCCCCTTGACTGCCTCTTGAGAGAAATAATTATTTCTCTCTTGTAATAACTAATTATTGAATCAGGACCAAGGTTTTTCCCCTTTTTTACTTCCTCATCCAGAAATCAAGCACTGTGAGAAATCTTGCTTAAAGACTTACCCAGACTAAAGATCTAATCAATAGACAGTAAAAGAAATTCTAAGCTTGGGCTAATGGGATGATTCCTGCTCCTTGTGTTTACTCAGATAGGTTTGGGGAAATGTAGATTCTTCCTTTTGTCAGACAGGTGATATGGAAATTGATAAGTCTCTTTGACCAAGACTTGGGTGATCTAAGTAACCTAAGCTAAGATTCTCATTGTAATACGACCCACCTCTCATTATAATATTCATTCTTTCATTAATTGTTAACCAATCAGAGTTGATTGCCACCCTCAGGACCACCTGCCAATGGCATGTAAACTGTGAGCTCACTGCCATAAGGGGTCTTTGGCATTCGAGAAGGCCACTGACTTCCTTTTATTAATAAACATCTAGCCTTATTAATAGAATGATTAAATCACCCAGAAACTATGTCTCTCAATTTTTTAAAAATGTCATAGTCTATCATCCTCTATGTTAAATGTCATTTCCAGCTTGATGTCATCTGTAAATTTGTGCAGAATCTGTGTCTTTAAGTCACTGACAAAAGCATAGGAAAAAAAAAAAAGGTGGTGCAGTGGATAGAGCACCGGCCCTAGAGTTAGGAGTACCTGAGTTCAAATCCAGCCTCAGACACTTAACACTTACTAGCTGTGTGACCCTGGGCAAGTCACTTAACCCCAACTGCCTCATTAAAAAAACAAACAAACAAAAACAAAAACAAAAAAACCACAGGGAGTACAAACCATTGTAACATTTCACTGGAGTCCAACACAGGATCATAGGCTGAGCTGGAAGGGACCATGGCATCCACCTATATCTACACCAACTTCCTAATTTTGCAAGAGGAAATGAGACCCAGTGAAGTTGAAACATGCCCTTGATCATACTGGTATTAAGCGGCAAAGCCAGGATTCAAAACTACATCTTCTGATGTAGAATCCAGTGCCCTTTCCACTGCCTTGCCTTCATGTTGACATGGAACTATAAGTGAATAATATTCTTTGCGTCCTAAAAAACATTTCCATATGCTTCTAACTGCATTGTTGTCTAGCCCAATATTGTTTCATCTTTTCTGCAAGAATAACATGAAAGTCTTTGTCAGTGCTTTGCTAACATCTAGGTAAACGCTAACTATGGTATTTCCTTGACTGACAAATGTTGTAACCCTCTCCAAAAAGGAAATGGGGTTACTCGGGCATGCCCTGTTCTTGATGAAGCCAGGCTTCATTAGTCACTGACAGTAATTTGTATGCAGATTTAGGGAACACAAACATAGGAAACTACCTCAGAGAAGCATAAAGCTAAAAGGTTTAAAATTTGTGAACCCATTTGAAAAGTTTGAAAACAACACAGAGCTTTAAAAGACTCAACTTGACTGCATGATAAAATGAGGTAGGCTTGGCTCTTAACTGTTGTTTTACACAACAACAACAAGTTTACTGTTTATTGAGTTATTTTTTTTAAACCCATATACTGACTGTGAAGCAGGAACACTGTAAACTGGAGAGAAAAGGTCTTTGCTTCAGTATTTTGCACTCTAATCAAACACTGACAATCCACAGGCTGAAGCAGCTAAAAGGGAGGAACTTTGTATTAAGACAAAGGCTTATTTTACTACCTACAAGTCCTGTTTCACAATGAAGTATCCTGGCCAACACATCAAATACCATCCTCCCCGTGACCCAAATTACATGTCTGAAGGTGACTCTCATTTTATTGCTTTCAAGTAGATGGGCCACAGAGATGTAGGCTACAATGAATATTAATAGATACTTTTATTTACTTCATAAAGCTAGAGACAGGTTTTAGATTAGGGTACTATGATTAGTTGCTTAGTTTGTTATCATTGCTGTACCTCTGTTGCCAAAGATATAATGATTACTGCCTTCTAGTCAAATGAAGACCCTCCCCATTAAAAAAAGTACCTGGCATTTCTTGATCTGGACCAATTAATTTCATGTAATTGGGAAAGGAAAGGATGGGGAGGAAAGAAAGGTAGAAGTAATACACAGAGGTGAGAGAAAAAGAAATGGAATGAGTAGAGAGATACTCAATAGAGAAACACAGAAAAGAAGCCCCCTCGGGAGATACAGTCCTCTTTTAGACAGGAAAGAAATAGTGTCATTCAGAGTAAATATTCATTCAGTCAACCAAGGGACTTCTGGGGCATTTCCATCCACATTGAAACTGAGGTGTCTTTTTGTGTTGTTTTTTACATTAGAGTAGGAGCTCCTAAAGCAGTTCTCACTTTTAAGATTCCTATCCCCAGTGTTTAGCATAATGCTCGCCACATAATAAGCATTTAATAAATGCACTTTTATTCGGTTTCATTCATTCATTAAAGATGTGTCTTTTATCTACATCATTATACAGGTTTGAAAGAAATAGAAAAAAAACACAACAAGAAGGCTAAGGTGGAGGATAGATAGGTAGACGTGAGGTGGGCATTTCTCTGTAACATTCTTTTAGTATATGATTAAACCAGGCAAAACAAAATACATTTATTGTTTTTCAGTCATTTCTGGTTCTTCATTACCCTATTTGGGATTTTCTTGGCAAAGATACTAGAGTGGTTTGCCTTTTCCTTCTCCTGCTCATTTTATAGTTCAGAAACTGAGGCAAATAAGGCAAAGTGACTTGCCCAGGGTCCCACAGCTAGTAAGTGTCTGAGGCCAGATTTGAATGCAAGAAGATCAATCTTCCTGACTTTAGACTAGGTACTCCATCCAGTTCACCACCTAGCTGCCTAGACAAAATATTCACATACTTACTCTTTAAAAGTAAGAAAGGAGGAGAAAAAAGAAATAATGAATCACACCAGAAAACAAAAATCAAAAGCATAAAATGAGAGGGCCAAAAGAGAAACAAGATAAGGGGAAAAAAGATAACATAAAGAGAATGTATTTGAAGGAATGCAGAACACAATGCATCTGATAAAAACACAATAAAATAGTTGAAAACAGGTGATAATACATAGAAGTGGTAAAATACAAGGGACGAAAACCCAATGTCCCAGAAATAGAATTTTTGGACAGTTTGGGGCATATTTGACTAACTTTAAAAGAAAAAAATCTCCCTTTTAAGAATTTAAGAACAGGGTGTTCTCCACTGCTGGGATTTGAACAAGGCAGGCAAAGAATCTCCACCAACTTCGATTAGGAGGAAAGACAAAGGAAAGGTCAGGAGAAGGGAGGGAAGAGCTGCTGTAAAGTGCTTCCTAATCTTTTTCCGAAGTGGGGGGCAGGGGGCGGGAAAGGAATTACATAGATGCCCCATCTCATGACTCTTCCCATAAACCTTGAACATTTTTTAACTACATCTCATTCTGCCTCATGGATCATGGTGTCAGATTGAGAGCTATAGAAAGTTGAGCCCAACCACTTAATTTTACAGATAAGAAAACTGAGGCACAGAGAAACTTCATAAGTGGGCTTCTTGACTCCATATCCGGCATATAATTCTTCTCGATCTAGAACCCCTGAACCCCTCCTCCCATCTAGACTTGCTCACATCCTCTCCCAGCTCCCTCTTTCTCAGTGGATATCCTCCATGTGAAAACTCAACCTTTCAGCAATTAGAATACCAGTGTTAAGTTTTTAGAAATGGGAAGAACAATAAAAATGCTTTTAAGCAAATCAAAAATTGAAAAAAAGTATCCCTTTATCATGAATCTGTAAGTTAGTCTGGAATAATGAAAAAAGGACTGAATTTATAGCCAGAGGATCTGAGTTTTATTCAGGTCTGACCACTTATTATATGGGTGATCCTGGGCAAATCACTTTCGGTCTCCAGGATTCAGCTTCCGCATCTAAAAAAATGTGAAGGGGTTGGGATAAGCCACTAGCCAACTCTCAATTTATGATCCAAAGACACCCACAATAATAATTTTATAATGGTGAGTTTTTCCAAAAAACAAAAAACAAAACCTGTGACTTCAATAATGAGAAGCAGTAGGGGCCCAAGTAGAGTGCCTCTAAGACATCCTTGGGTGTGTAACTCTGGGCAGTTAAGGACAAGTTACAGAGCTATGGCTGATCTGCTTAGGTCTGCCTTTTAATAGTGACTTCCAGTGAGTAAACTCCCTCTTCCACTGAAGATTAGCAAGTACCTGACAATTTGGAGAGCTGCTTGGGGCAACAAGAGGTTAAGTGACCTCCTCAGGGTCAAGCAGCTACTGTGTGTCAGAGGTGGTTCTCTCTGTCTACTACCCCCAGTGCGGTCAAACTCAAAAAGAAACAGTAAGTTACTAAACAGTAAGTTATGATCCCTGAAGGCCACATGTTGACTTAGAAAACCACACATTAACATTTTTGTTGTTTAGTCCTTACAGTTGAGTCCAACTCTTTGTGACCCCATTTGGAGTTTTGTTGGCAAAGATATTGGAGTGGTTTGCCATTTCCTTCTCCCGCTTATTTTATAGATGAGGGAGCTGAGGCAAACAGGGTTAAATGACTTGCCCATGGTCACCCAGCTAAATAACATTATAAATAACTAAATAACGCTGACTAAATTCTATTGAATTTTTACTTATCTTGTTAAATATTTGCCAATCACATTTTAATCTGGTTCTGGCCATGGATACCTCTGCACCACCCCCCCCTACCTCAACCCTTTCAGAAATAAAAAAGAATCAACGAGCAGACAGCATTTAGCATTAGTGTCTTTTTCTATCTTTCATCTATCTCCGTGGTTTCATCACATCAACACTGCATGCTCTTCTGAGAACAATAAACTGACTATTGGAAACATGCAGGAGTTCTTTATCCGAAGGAAGGGAGGAATGGGACGAATGAAATCATACCAAAAAACAGCTGGGAGCTGGGGTTAATTTCTGTAATATGCTAGTGTAGCTGGAATAGGGCAAACCTGCATTTTCTAGCCTTATCTCCTTGGTTTTAAATTATATGCTCTGCCCAGGAGGAATTGGTTCACATTTTTCAACTGGTCTACTTTTACACTGTCTGTCTTTAATGATATTGTGGTGAAAACACATTTTATTAGCTTTTTGCTTCTGTTTCACCTCACTTCACTTTTTAATTTCTTCTTAAACTAATTAGGGAGGGTAGCAGCTTTGCAATATGAATTCAAAACATGATTCCTGAAAGATGTGCTTTAGAAATAATCAAAATAACCAACGACTTCTGCTTACAAAAAACAAATACAAAGAAATGTTTGTCTTCCTTTACAAACACCCCCCTCCAGCCCCGACTGTAGAGATTCCTATGGCAATGGGAGGCTTATGTAAACAAACAAAAAAGGGTGTAGAAAAACCTTTGGGTATCAGGGGAAAAATAAATCTAACTAAAGACTGATTGTCTCTAACAAGGAGTCAAATAGTATCCAGGGGGATAAACAGGCAATATTCCAAAGCACCTGGGTCAACTTCCCTAAATTTCTGCACTGTCAAAATAAATCTGGCCTTTTGCCAATTTCACCTGGCAACTCTTCCCCACTTTATTTCTAAATTCTCACTTGGCTATCAAGCTGACCCAAATGGCCACTTCTTGGGAACCCTGATACTCTGAAGTGCCAGAAAACCACATAAAATAACCAAATGCATGAGCCTGAGAATTACAACAGGAGTAAATGTAAGCAATCTAAAGCAGGGAAAATGCTTAAGCTTTAAAGGCAGGTCCAATCTTAGGGCTTTTTCAGAATGTACTTTAGAAAAACAATCATGAGGGGCAGCTAGATGGCGCAGTGGATAAAGCACTGGCTTTGGATTCAGGAGGACCTGAGTTCAAATCCAGCCTCAGACACTTGACACTTAACTAGCTGTGTGACCCTGGGCAAGTTACTTAACCCTCATTGCCCTGCAAAAACAAAAACAAAAACAAAAAAAAGGAAAAACAATCATACCGGGGCACCTAGGTAGTGCAGTGGATAGAGTTCCAGCCCTGGAGTCAGGAGGACCTGAATTCAAATGCAGCCTCAGACACTTTAACACTTACTAGCTTCGTGACCCTGGGCAAGTCACTTATCCCCAATTGCCTCACCAACAAAAAAGAAAGAAAGAAAAGAAAAACAATCATATCAAGTCACCTACTGACTGTGCCGGTTTCTAAAGTTTAAAAGCCAACTGAAATGAAACATAATTTCATTTTAAATTGATTTCCTAATATATGTTGATATCGGTTTGCAAATCAGAATACTTTGACATCAAAGATAATTCAAATCGACATTGGAAAGCTATTGCTATCATCAAGACAAATGAATACAAATATAGTCCTGAGGTAGTAGTTTCTTCAACACACAAGCATGCTCGCATGCAGACACACAGTTTTCCTTTCCATTTTTTTTTTTAAATTACTGTTAAGGTCAAAAGAAATTATGGAACTAACATTTTTGAGTAATATATCATGGTGATTCATTTTAATAGAAAGTTAGATGCCAGACTGATGCAGTAAGACAAGTTCGTGGTTGAAGGAGGCTCGTGGCGGAGGACTTGAGGAAGAACCTGACCAGGCTGGAACTTTAGGCTAAATAGGCCTTTTCTTAACTTTCTGAACTCCACGTGAATACCTGGTATGCTTTAATAAATGCTTAATGCCCAAAGACTGGTGCTAAAGCTTCTAATTTAAGGCAACCACACATTTAGATTTTAAACATCACAGTTGGCAACCATGAAGTGCTCAGCAAACTGAATGTGGAAGCATTTTATAGGTCCAGAACATAGGTGGTCCTTACACACTGCTTCAAGCTGATTGGTTAGCATCATCTAAATCCACTGGTTCATTGGACTTGAAGGTGGTCTCCAGTTGAGTTCAAAGTCCTTAGCTTCTGAAAACAATACTTTCTTTCTTTCTTTCTTTGCAGGGCAATGGGGGTTAAGTGACTTGTCCAGGGTCACACAGCTAGTAAGTGTCAAGTGTCTGAGGCCAGATTTGAACTCAGGTACCCCTGAATCCAGGGCCGGTGCTTTATCCACTGCACCACCTAGCTGCCCCTAGAACAATACCTTCTTAAGGGCCAACTAGGTGTGGTTACAATCTAATTAAATTGAAGTAGGCTAATCAGCAAAGTCAATCACTCTCACTTAATTCAATCAGTTTAGATTAATCTCCTGGTGGGCCTTTGAGTATCTGCCAAATCCCATTATTTTCCCACAAGTTTAAGACGGGGTCAGAAAGCTGGGCTTAAGTTCCGGTCCTATCACTTATTAGTTGCTTGAATTTAAAATAGGCTTCTCTGAACCTCAACTTCTTCATCCATAAAATGGGATAATAATATGTCACTTATATAATAATGTTGTTCTGTGGCTCAAATTAGATAATGCCTTTTTTTCCTTTCAATGCCCCCCAAATGTAAGTTATTGTCATTACTGAAAATAACAATAAACATTGGAAGGGCTTGTTTTTGTAAAAGACAGCATGCTAGTCCATAAAGATGAAAAAAAAATGGCATAGTTTCTGCCCTTGAAAAGTTAACACTCTTAATAGAGGGCTTAAAACAAATACAGAAAGAACTATAATCTAGGGTAGAACATGATGGAATCAAAGGAGAGATTCAGAGGAAGTGTTCAAAGAAAAGTTGAAAAGGGAGACAGCATTTTCATTTGGAGGTTTCATACAGGGCACAGCACTTGAGGTGAGGGTTGAAAGCTAAGAAGGATTTCAATAGGCAGAGATTCTCAAAATGCATCCCAGGCACCAAGGACACAGCCTACACAAAGGCATGGTGGTGGAAGATGACAGACTGCATGGGGCAGGGGGTGGGGGGTGGGGAACAGTTAGTAGTCGAATTTGGCTAGAATGTAGAGTGGGTGAAGGGGGATAAATAAGGCAAGTAAGGTTAGGTTGGATCCAGTGATGAGGCCTTGAGGAGGGCCTTTCCTGATTCTCCTAGGTGCTAATGCCCTCATACAATTGCCTGGTATTCCTTTTTGTCTTTACCTATATGTGTGCATCTTATTTCCCCAAATAGAATGTTAGTTCCTTGAGGGCAGTGGCTATTTGGTTTTTGTAGCAGTTATCTCCAGTGCCTGGCACAGTGCTTGGCACAAAACTGGCCAGTTCAGTGATTGACTCTATGACCTACACAGAGGAATCTTTAATTAATTTCACACTGTCTCTCTTTGCATCTATTCTGAAGATATTTATTTGATTCCTCTTCCCCAACCTACTCTAGCCAGCAATCAATCACAGAACATCAGAGTTGGAAGGGACCTTAAAGATCACTCAGTCTAACACCCTCGTTTTATAGTTGCACCAACTGATACATGGAGAGATGAAGTACCAAGTACCAAGCGGTCTATCATCCTTCCCAGTACACGCATTTCTCCCTATCCCCAATGTGTTCTTAGCTCATGGTATCCCCTAGTGGTCGGCACGAAGAACTGCCAGACAATTTCTTCCTCACCCCCTTTCCAGAGAGCATTCATTTCATTCATGTCTGACTTTTTATGACCCTATTGAGGGTTTTCTTGACAAAGATACTAGAGCGGTGTGCCATTTCCTTCTCTAGCTCATTTTACAGATGAGGACACTGAGGCAAACAGGGTTCAGTGACCTGTCCAGGGTCACACAGTTAGTGTCTGAGACTGGATTTGAACCCAGGAAAATGAGTCTTCCTGACTCCTGGCCCGGCACCAGAGGGAAATGGGAGGAGACCTGGGTAAAAGTTTTGCCTTTGACCCATACCAAGTTGGGGGACCACAGACAACATACCTAATCACTAACCATTGCAGGTGACTCTCTAAGAATAAAAATTTCAGGAAAGTTGCTGGACTGTACCACCTAAGGTGGTTTCCAAATTGGAACCCTTTAGAGATGAAATCACAGATCTAATTTTTTTTTTTAATTCCCTTGATCACTACCCCTTGGTTATAAAGCAGCCATACTTTCGGAGCTCAATTCTCTTGCTAGTAATTTCTCATACACACCCCCTAGTTTACGATAAGCTTCCTTTTCCTTTCACTACCATCTCTTGTCAGTTACTTAATTCCATGTCTACTTTTCAAAGAGACTACTAATCAGGGCTAATAGATATGAATATTGCTAAGGATGTTGATATTTTTTGTCACAAGAAAAGGCGAAGTTTAAGTGAAATTGGAAATAATGAGGAACCAAGCATAAGCTCTGAAACTCTTGAAAGTTTATAGAAATACCCTTCAGCATCCCCACAAAAGTCTCTATCCACTTCCTCATTCTCCTCTGAACTTGCTTTTACTCTCTCATATATCAGCATTCAAGATGAAGTAAAATAAACAAACCCTAAAACTATCTTCCTGCTAGTTTTTGCAGGATCATAGATTTAGAATAAGATAAGAGGTCATTATTTTAAAGTTCTGTTTAACTGATACTATTTTGTTATTTTTCTACTATTCTTTATTGCAACTGCAAAGTATTTCCAACTTTATTATGTGGACAAATAGGCTTTTGCTAATCTGGGAACATCATTAGCAAGTATGACATTTTTGCAAGAGAAAAACATCTTCTGAGTACTTAAAAAAGTAACTTAAAAATAAAATTTGGAACATCACCCATTTCAAAGGTAGGGACTTCCTAGAGTGTTATTTTAATTACTTGGCTTCAAAACTTACATTTCTGAAAATATTTTGTAGGGTCATGGGATTTAAGAGCTGGAAATAGCCATACAAATCACCTAATCCAACCATCTCCCCTTTTTGTAAAGATGAGAAAATTGAGCCTCAGTTCTTTTTTTTATCATGAATGGGAATAGTAACATATTTGTAGTGTTTATTTTACGATGTTACGTGAGGGTTGAATGAGATAATGAATGTAGAGCATTTTGTGACAAAAGCTTACAGTGTAATATAAATGTCAGCAATCATTATTGTTACCATCTTTTCATTTTACAGATGAGGAAACATATCTGGAGAGATGACATAACTAAAGGTGCCTTGGAAAATAATGGCCAGAGTTTGCTTTTTCATCCAAATAATTTCTCCCTAATGTTACAAAGTAATCCAAAATCTGTACAAATCTCACAATCTTTTGGACTTTAGTAGCTCTTCATCCTGAAAGGAGACCTGGTATCTCATTCCCCAATTTCACAGTACTATAAGACAACAGAGTCCTTTCATGAAGAAGGAATATTCTCCACCCCTCAAAATTATTAAAATCTGAAATCACAGGAAGTGACAAAGTGAGGCGGTTAGCCCATCTTGTCTGTACTCATTCTTGGCATTCTAAAATTTCACTAAATTTGATTTTTATTTTGAAAAGAACTTATTCATACCCTGTTCTCCTAGAAAGGAGAAAAAACTCCATAGAAAAGCATTCCTCCTGGAAAACAGCAGTTGACAAAAGTCCCAACCTGCATCTTTCCCCTCTCCAATGGCTAATATAATTCCTAAATTGTCATCATCTGGGCTGATGGGAACATGTAAGACACCATTTTCTTCCAAAAGAAACAACAAAAATGCAATGAAATTAAAATGTAAACCCTATGATTAATACAAGGCAACTGATAGGCCCTCCAACTAGCATTATATAAAGAGTCAGAAAAAACATCAACTCAGTCACTGCCATGTACTAAAAAGTATATTAAATAGCTCTCCCCAACCATCTCTCTTCCCTTACTGCTCTAATAGCTTTACTGCAAGAAATCTAAAAAATAAATACTAAGTTGGCAAGTTAACATCACCAAGTTAATCTTAACTTCTCTATATTCTCTTATACTTTATACTTTTAATACTAGTGTGCAATTGGCTGAGAACTATTTAGTGTGATAAAATAGGGAGGCAATCATGATTTCAGCCACACGACTAAGACAGATTCAAACTCTTATTAAAAAAAAAAAACAAAATTTAGAGTGCCAGTCTAAGGCCAGAAATACTAGTGAACTCTTTGTATACTAGTATCCTCTTTCTGTTTCTGCTTTATATACTCTTCCTTTTTTCTTTAATCTCTCTGCGTCTCAGACCCATCACTCCTTGAAAAAGCACATATGACACCCTTGTTTGAATGAAGACAACTGAAAGAGATCTAGCAATAAAACTGGTCTCTTAGATGATTCCATGTGAAGTGAGAGTAATGAGATCTGAATTAACCAAATCAGGTGATACCTGCATGACCTACAACCCAAAGACAATCACTTTTCTAATCCACTTTCATAAACTACACCCCAACAAGATTCAAATTTGCTTCTAGAAAGGGTGGTTTTGTGACCCAGTTATTAATTTATATTAGAAATACTCTGGCTACAGATGCCTTACCTCCTTCACATGTGTATGAAAAGAAACAGACATGTCCAGCAAGATTTTGCGTTGCTCAACCCGACGAACGAAATCTTGTATCCGGTCTTCAAGCTGATGGGCTGCTTGATAAATCTCTTCTGGGTCACATTCTCCAGTCTGAGCCAGCTGTTCAGCTGCTTCTAGTAATTTATCAGCATTGGTGTATGTGTTCTGCAAAAGAGAGCATCCAGAAAAACAAAAAGATGTAAATAAAAACAAACTAATAAAGGTAGGAGCCAGGAGACAAGAAGGCTATATACAGGAGTATCCAAGTAGTCAAGTTTGGTATTTCTGTAATTCTAATAGAAAAGACATACTGGAAACACCAAAGCAGTAAGCCATTGAAATCATTCATCAATAACCTTTTCATTATCATAACATTAAGTAGCTAAATATCTGACCCTATGGCAAAGTCCTTCCATATTGAGCAGTAAAGAAAATCCATTGGCTCAGCCATCCCCTTAAAGAACCGAAGAATAAAATGCCTCCTTTCAACTGTACAGTTGGCAACCTACACATAGGAAGGAACAGTAAACGTCTACTTCACTTTTTTTCTTCCAGTTTCATAACAGTATAAAGTGCTCTAATTTTGTTTTTTTGAGGTGGCATGTGTATCTTTATGGTAATTCCCAAGATGCTAGTTAGACAGTTAAGTTCCCAAAATATATCTGTTCTTGCACTTCCCATGTAGTAGATATTCTAAGTTTCAGTGAGCTTTTCCTTTCTTTGTGGCTGAACATAAAGGTTATAATTGCAGTATAAGTATGTGCCATCTTTTCCCCATTTTTTTAAAGAGAACTGAAAATCAAGTTTAAAACCACTTTAATATTCATTTTAAAATATATTCTGTGTGATTCTTAAGAAACTGGAGCTTGCTGTCAGGTCTTTTTACATTAAACAGCCATGATGAGGTCCTCTCTCACTGGTGAGGTAGACTAACAGTGTGGGTGTCCACTAGGGGGAGCAGTTGAGACAGAATTTTGAACGGAATGAGTTTGTTTAAGGGAGCACCTTAAAGTTCAAGAGTACAGATTTAAGGACTGAAGACAAATTAAGGAGTTAATTCTGATCTTTAGGCAAAGATAACATAAGAATTTGACAGATTAGAAGCAAAGATGAAATCAAGTTGTTGGGTTTTTTAAGTTTTTTTTTTTAAGTTTATTCATAAGAATATTTGAGATAGAACAGAATTAGTCAAGATTTAAGAGAGACTTTAGTACTAATGAGAGTAATACTAAGGAAAAGAGACAAGTAAAAAAGAAAATGAAAAAAGATGTTATCCTCTTCAGTTCCACCACAAGAAATAAGGTTGCACATTCACATTCAAGTTGCATACTCCTCTCTGTTTATAAGTTTCCTAGGGATTCTCCCATTCTCCAGTCTCCTAGCCCCCTTTAACAAAGAATGATGAGAATGTGTTAGGACTCATTTTGCATCAACTTTCTGGTGGATATCTGGCATCACAAAGCCCTTAATAATACATTACTATTGAGGATAAAGATAGTAATCTCTATGGTCATTTTTTTGGAGTTATATAGGTAGGTACACATGAAATGTTTCATTTTATAAGCTTTAAAAGTACAATATAAGGTTATATGAACTTTGAATAGAATGGACCATACGTATTAAGTCATTTGAAAGAAAGCATGGGATAACATCTAAAGAGTTAGTCACAGGGTCAAGGAGTCCTGGGGTCAAGGCTGGCATTTGAGACATACTTGGCTTTGGGACCCGTGGCAAATCACTCAACCTTTCAGTGTACCAGACAGCTCTCTGAGGCAGGCCTCCCTAACCCTTCTTATGCTGTGGCCACTTCTGGTGAAGCCTGCTCAGAATAGTGTTTGGAAAGCACAAAATAAGAAAAATTACAAAGGAAACCAGTAACACTGAAATATAGTTATCAACATGTGTGTGTGTGTGTGTGTGTGTGTGTGTGTGTGTGTGTGTGTGTGTGTGTATATATATATATATATATATATATATATATGTGTGGCTCTGCAGGAGAGTGAGGTTGGTGACTTTGCAAATATATATATATATGTATATATATATATATATATATATATATACAGATACATACATACATATATACTTTTTTTTAAAGACACAGATCACAGGTTAAGAGGCCCTGCTCTAAGGATATTTTCAGCAGAGAATGCACTGACTTAGAATGTTACAAAGAGTTTCTTGACAGAAATCTCCCTGCATTCATTGAGCCACAGGTCCACTGCAAAATGAGCATCAGTACTGTACAGCACAAGGCAGATTAGGAGCTTGCCTAATTTCTAAATGTTTGGAATAATATGTTCTTCGTATACAATAATCAACAAGGCTGCTCAGTGGGCCAAGTTATCCTCATTCTGTATCCAGTGTAACACCAGACTAGGTGCCATCCCTCTTTTTTTTTTTTTTTAATTTTATTTTGGTGGGGCAATGAGGGTTAAGTGACTTGCTCAGGGTCACACAGCTGGTAAGTGTCAAGTGTCTGAGGCCAGATTTGAACTCAGGTCCTCCTGAATCCAGGGCTGGTGCTCTATCCACTGCACCACCTAGCTGCCCCCATCCCTCTTTTTTTGATGAGTTTGGTGACTAGAAGCCTCACGGTTATTTTGAAAAAGGGAAGAGAAACTAAGGTATTAATACCAACAGAAAGTAGCAACTCAAAAATGTTTCTAGGGGCAGCTAGGTGGCACAGTGGATAGAGCACTGGCCCTGGAGTCAGGAGTACCTGAGTTCAAATCCGGCCTCAGACACTTAACACACACTTACTAGCTATGTGACCCTGGGCAAGTCACTTAACCCCAAGTGCCTCACTTAAAAAAAAAAAAAAAAACAACTTTCTATCATCAATTCCAGCACACTTGAGCTATTTTAATATAACTTTTAAAAAAAATAAAAGTATTTTATTATTTTCCAGTTACATGTAGAGATAGTTTTCAACTTTGGAACTTTCTTGTACCATTGTATTGGTGAGAAGAATCTAGTCTATCACAGTTGATCAACACATAATGTTGATGATACTGTGTATAATGTTTAATATAACTTTTAAGGGTCAACAATATACTGTGGGTATATTGTAGTCTGTCTTTGACAAACAGTTATGATGCTGTTGACCCACAAAAAATTAGCAAGTCTTTATCAAGCACCATAATAGGCCACCTATTATTCTAGGTGCTGCAGATACAAAGGCTCTTATGATCCAGTAACCTTGGCTTCCATGCTTTTCCTCAGACAGCCAAATCAGTCAGTAAACAAGTATTTATTAAGTGCCTACTATGTGCCCAATGGGAACAATTAGGAGGTGCAATGGATAGAGATTCGGGCCTGGAGTCAGGAAGATTCATCTTCGAGTTCAAATCTGGCCTCACACACTTACTAGCTATATGACCCTGGGCAAGTCACTTAACTCCAATTGACTTAAACATTTTGGGGCCATCTCCAGTCATTTTGTTATAATCTTGCCCCTGGACTCAGATGGCTCTGGAGGAGAGTGAGGTTGGTGACTTTGCAAAGCCCTCCCTCACTTAAATCCAATTCACTGCAAGTCATGACATCACCCAAAGTCATGGTCCTCTTTGAGAATGAAGGACAAACAACAACCAACATCTTTGCTAAGAAAATTCCAAATGGGGTCAGAAAGAGTCAGACACCACTGAAAAACAACTGAACAGTATGTGCCAGACACCGTGCTAAGCACCAGGGATACAGAGAGGCAAGGCAGCCTCTGCTCTCCAGGAGTTTGCAATCTAACAGTGAAGACAATATATAAACAACAATTAAGAGAGGGAACGTACTGAGATGGAGGACTGGGAAAGGCTCCCTGCAGGTGGGACTTTAGCTGAAACTTGAAGGAGGCTAAGAGGCAGAGAAAAGGAAGGAGAGTTACAAGAGTGGGGGCCAGACAAGAAGAATGCTCAGAGTTGGAAGACAGACTGTCTTGTTCAAAGAACAGCAAGGAGGCCAGCAAGAATCGAAGAGTATGTGGTGGGGCCGAAGGTGTAGGAAGATTATTTGGAGGTCATACTTTTCAAGTCTTGGCTCATCCCAAGTCTTTGAAGTTTGGCTTTGATGAAGCATTTTGTGCTTTCCCCTTCTGTTCCTCTCACTAAACTGGTACATTTTCCCCGGCCTCACCTTTATCTCCTGGCTTCCTCCCCCTTCACCCCCCCCCAGCAAATTTATTTATTTTATGTTTAATTTATGAAAGAAAACAAGCATTTCCATAAGAGTAACATAAAAAAGATGATTGCACATGAAAATGAAAATCTATTATGTTATAACTCACTATTCCTTTTAAGTATATAATAAAGGTATCATGTGAATGTCTTTTTTTTCTTTTCCCTTTCCCAAGATGGAATACTACTGTGCTATAAGAAATGAAGAGCTCAATGATCTTTGAAAAAGATGGGAAGAAGCTTTTTTAGTATCCTTTAATGCTTGTGCCATCTTCTGAGAGTACCTCTAATTTAGTCTGTATATGTATATTTTTTGTGTATATGTACGTGTGTGTATAATATGTATATGTTGTTTGTACTTAGTTGTTTGCTGCTCTGCCATTGGACCGTAAGCTCCTAGAGAGAAAGGGGCTGCTTTTGCATTTCTTTCTATCCTCAGCATTTAGCACGGTGCTTGGCACATAAGTAAGTGTCTAATCAATGTTTATGGACTGACTGGAGGATGGATGGAAGCAGGAAAGAGACTTGAGGCAGGGGGAATAATCAGAAATAATCTGAGCAGGAGGTGAAGAAGGCCTGAGCCAGGGTTATGATTATGTGAATGGGGAGGAGACAGATGTGAAAGATGTATAAATCATAGGATCATTAAGTCATGTGCTTTGAGCTATTTTCAAATCGTGGTGATGGATTTAGAGCGCTAATTCACTCAAACTCTCTTGCCTGATCTGTTCTGTGAACAATGATCTACATTTGCAAGATGACTGATTTCAGACCTGAAAATTGTACTGAGTCAGGTGAAGAAGGAGTTCAAAGCCGTGGAAAGAACACGTGTACTGGGTCACAGTAGGCAGCAAGACTAACTATATACTTTGGAATTCCAGCTTTCTGACTCAGTCCAGAGATCTTTCCATAAAGGAGACCTTACCTGAATCTTTTTGGAGTGTCATCTGATATGCATTAGTCAGCCTGACAGTCAGTTGGAGTCGTGAACAAAGAAAATCTCTTGAGTTATTACAAACTTGTCAAAATCCATTCCAGCTCTACTGTATTCCTGTGACTCCTGGATTCTTGCTTTTGGCCTACTCCTTTCTCAGCATTTTTTACTGGTAGCTCTTACCAGTGTTATTGGACTAACTCTTCCTCAGAGATCATAGCCTGGCACTAGCAAGAGACAGGCTCAGCTATATTATGACACCTTTTGCAAATGAAGAATCCTTCTGCAATCACATTGATTTAAAAAATTTGTTTGGAGTTTACACAGTGCAACTGGCTCTGGAGTCAGAAGGACCTGAGTTCAAAAATGGCCTCATTCACTTACTATTTGTGTGACCCTGGATAAGTCACATAACCCTCACCCTGCAAAAAGAATTTAAATAGTGACAACAATTATGTAAAATAAAATGACTTTGATAGGCTCTAGGACTTAGATCAATTCACTAGCCAATCATGATTTTCAAGAAGACTCCTAATAGAACATGCCTCCTCCCAATATTTGGCACTGAGTGATGAACTAAAGAGACAGAATAAGCCATACATTTTTAGATATAGTCAACGTAATGATTTGTTTTGCTTGTTTTGTATTATTATATGTTATAATGGAGAACTTTGATTTGGGGTAGTGACAGAGATAAGAAAAGACAAGAAAAAAAAGAGTACCAGTGAAGCATTTTAATACAATTTAAAAAAAAATCAAACTATACCTAAGAGAAGTTCAGTTTTATATAGTTTTATAAAGAATCCTCTTTTCTTATTCTTATTCTACTCTGTATATTGAAAAACATTTAAAAAATTAAAAATAAGTTGAGTTCTCATAAAGAATTTTTTTTTAAAAATCAGGTACAGATTCAACTGATAAAACTCAGCAATAAAGGAATTAAATGACAAAAGCCAAGACTGACCTTAGGACTATTGCAATCTGAAGTCACCCTGATTTATCTTTCTAGAATACTACACAAAGGGTGGCCAATTAGAATTCAGTGGAAAAGAGAGGAAGCGTTTGACTTTGTTAGACTACTGAGCTCTCTTTTGCTGCTTGACTGGTTTTTTGCTTTTTAACAGAAAATGAAGAGAAGCTTTTACTTTTTTGGGGGTTGGGGGTGGGGGGTAAGGGGACAGATATAGAAACTGATTAGCATAAAAGAAATAATGGCAAAGGTCAAGTTAACCTGAAGGTTAAATAGATGGCAGATCACAGTGACCCAGGTGTTATTACTAAAAACTACCACAAATACAGAGGAAATGGCACTAGATTTGAAGTTGGAAGACCTGGATTCTCTGACTCTTTTTTTTTTTTTTTGATGAGGCAATTGGGGTTAAGTGACTTGCCCAGGGTCACACAGCCAGTAAGTGTTAAGTATCTGAGGTCAAACTTGAACTCAGGTCTTTCTGAATCCAGGGCTGGTGATCTATCCACTTCACCATCTAGCTGGCCCTATCTCTGACTCTTACTAGTTGTATGTGTGAGACTAGGCAAGACCTAGTCTCCCTTCTGTGCTTCAGTTGTCTCCAGCTATCACATGGGGATAATTTGCATAATTGTGCATATTCACAGGGTTTTATGAGAAAAAGATTCATAAACTACAACGTCCCATATCAATGTATACTAACCTGATCATTGCTATTATCATCATATGCTCCCCTCATCTTACCCTCTTAGAAGACCTTGTTTCCTTCAAAACCTGACTTAAAAGCTACCCCTAAAGAGGCCTTTCTTGAATCCTCCAGCAGCCAGTACTTCCTCATCTCATTTCTCTGTAGGCATTTTGTAGATAGTATTATGAGTACATGTGCCTCTCGTCTCCTGATTGAAGGAAGTTCCTTGTGAATAAGGATTGTTTCATTTTTGTCTCTGTATTTCTAGTGTATAGCACTTGGTAAATGCCCATCAACACTAGAAAACTAGATTAAATTCCATAGGACATCTTTCACTACTGGACTATCTATTTACTAGATATTTGTAGGAATAATATAATAATATGGGGACTCAAAAATGCCAATGCAGAAATAAAGTATATATATTTGTGTATATACACATGACATGACATAAATGACATGACATATCTGACATGAACACTGAAAGTTCTACTGAACATATATTTAGATGGTACAATATATCATTTTATACCTAGATTTCCTAGCACTTAGATTAAAAAAAAAACACACTCACATTTTTATTTCTACAAAGATTTAAAAAAAAACAACACAGAATTAATTGGGCATGTTTTGTCCAGAAGAGAAACCGTAAATAATACACAAAAGCACAGTACATCTGGATAGCCACAGACCTGAACATGCTTCTTTCTGACCATCTTTGTGCCACCTACACATCAATAGTATAGTTATTGCCACCAACATCTATCTCCCCATTCCCAAGGTTTCCAAAAAGGCCTTGTCAACTGATTGTCCTTCATTCTTGGTTTTCCTTTAATATCTTTGACTATCCATCCTGATCTCTGTGACTTCTCAGACCAAAAAACCTTCCCCTAGTCACTACTCACCTATATTAGAATATAAGTTCAGTGAGGACAGGGATTGTCTTGGCTTTGTATTTTTATCCCTTGAACTATACAGAGCTTTGGTACATAGTGAGAGCTTAGTAATCACTTCTTCATTCATCGATCCAATCAAATAAGTGTTTAACCTCTTCACCATGGAAACTCACCTTACCCCTGGACTATTCACATCAGAGGACCTGCTGCCACTGAGGCCTCAACCTTCTGATTGGCTAATTCCTCCCAGAACCTCCCCTTTAAGGAAGAGGCCTAGGCTAAAGACATCTTCATCCTTCTTCAGGCTGCAATGTTGACTCATCTCCCCAGGATTTTCTCTACTATGTTTCCAATACTCCATATCTTACTCCATACCTTCTTCCCTCTCTGAACTCCCTTTTAAGTGTAGTCTTTCCCATTAGAATGTTAATTCCCTGTAGGCAGAGACTGTCTTTTTGATTCTATTTTTATTCCTAGTGCTTAGCACACAGTAGGAGCTCAATAAATGCTTGTTGACTAAGTGTTTTAGACTTGCACTTTTTATTGATCTCCAATCCTCTGACCAGATGACTTGATTTTCAACTTAACTTGAGAGGATCAAAATGATCCCACTATGTCAACAAAGTATCAAAATCAGATAATTTCTCCAAATCTGAAGTGAGGATGAGGTATAAAATGAAACTGAAATTGCAAAGGATGAGTATAAAGAACTCCTTTCACTTTTCTTTTCTCCTGGACCACAAAGTATTTGTCTTTACATTAACTCTGAGATTCAGAGGCAAAGGGACTCATTCATTTGCCAAGGAAGACCCTTCCACCAACCTCTAGACCTAACTTCCTCAATTCTATTCTCATATTCTCATTCTCCCCCCACCCCTCTCTCTCCCCAATCCCCCCAGGGCACTGAAAACTGATCTGCTCATAGTCACACAGCTAAAGGTGGGCCTCAATGGACAAGTGTCATCTTGCCTTTCTAGATAACATTCTATTTTTCTCCTTTTACTATTAAAAGTCTTACTTAACTGCAATGCCTAAACACATTCCCGACTAACTCCATTTAATTTTTAAATGGTTTATTGGTGCTGTTTGCCTTTATATCACAGTCTTCTCACCCTTCTTCCTTCACTCAACCCTCCTTTGTGATAAAGAAAAGCAATTAAACAAAAAAATTTCTATGAGGGCATCTGACTCTCTATATACTACTCTACAGTAGCAATCTCTACCTTCTTTGCCATGAAGGAGGTATATTTTATTATCTGTTTGAGAATTTCATTAGTTTTCAATTACTCAAGGTTAGATTTCCTAGTAGGGTTATTTTCCTTTACTTTCTTGTAGTCACTGTGTATATTACTCTCTTGGTTCTGCTTAATAAGTTAAAACCTTCTCACAGGTCTCCAAATTCTTCATTTTTCATTTATTACTAAACAATAATATTCCAATATATTCATAAACCAGTTTTTTTCAGTCATTACTCTAATTAATCAGCACTCATTCATTTCCAGTTCTTTGCTATAACAGAGTTGCCATGAATATTTTTGCATGAATCGGGCCTTTATTTTCATCTCACTTGCTTAAATTTCAAAAAAAAATTCTTATTCCATACATTTCCATACAAACTGTAAATGAAACATGAATCTCTATTCTATACAGGTTGTATGTTTAAGAGAATATCATAAATTCAACATGTTAGTTTCAACCTGTTAGTCCTGTTTCTCTCTATCTCCCTCTGAACCTCATGTTTTGTGTATTTTTAAAAAAGTGCTACAATGACCCTTTTGTCTTTGGGGGCTATCCCTATTGCTGCTATAAATATTTTTGTAAATATGTGTGTTTTCCTTCTTTCTTTGATCTCTTTTGGCTCTATGCCTGGTAGTCCCACTCACTTTTTAACAGGCTTGTTCCACCTCCCATCTATTACTGAAAATATACCATCAGCCTCTATACTGCCATTGTCAGTGACTTTTGCTCAGCACTCATTCTCATTGACACTGTAGGCCTCCCTTTCCTTTTTCCATGACACAAAGGGAGTTTTTTTCCCAATGTCTCTGACCACTCCTGGGCTTATACTTTGTTCTCCCACCCTCCCGAGTTCCTTAGGGGAACTTATAACCTATAAATGTGTTAAGCACAATCATAGGTTTTAGGATTGGAAGTTACCTTAAAAATCATTGTAGTTCAACATTTTCATTTTCTTGGTGAGGAAACTGATATTCAGAGAATTTAATTAAGTGGTTTGCCCATAGTTACACAGAAAGTAAGCAGTACAGATGAGTTTTAAACCCAGGACTTATTCCAAATGAGTGCCCTTTCAGTACAACATGTAATCTCCCACTGGAATAAATGTGCAAGATGACTAATTTAAACGAGACATTTAGATGCATGCATTTTGGTATGCTTGATTTGAAAAAAATTACCTCATCACCTTGTTATTTCCATTTGACTTTGAAACACACAGTGTGCCCAGATGTCAAAAGCAACAAATGCTTGACCCCCCCATAAACCTTAGTGGTGGGGCTGGGAACAGGGAATAACTTGAGAGTTCCCCATTTTCCACTATGGTGTGGGCCCCAATGAATCTTCTTAAATTCATTAATTCTCACCAAATTGTCCTAGCTTGGACCAGTTTCTAGTTCCCCCAAAACCCAAGGTGAGTAGAGTGATTCTGGAGTCTTTCCAATTAGATCTTATTCAAAGAAATCAATGAAAATTCCATGGATGGGAATTGTAAAACCAATCCACTCCCACTAGAACCTCCCTGGGCATTAGGTCATAGGGGTTCCCCTAAAGCAACCCAGTAACCACTGTCACAAGTACAACAAAAGTATCTACAAAAGTAGCCTTGGGCTACTCGGGAAATTTTGTCTTAGCAACAAACTGCAGTTATAACCCAAGTGGAAATTACTGGACTCTCCAGTCTAGGACACTATATTGGATCAGTGTCACAAATGCATGCAAATCACTAGTATGTCTTAATTTACTATATCTTTTCCTTCAAATTCTAAAATTCCTATGGGTAAATTTTTTTCAGTCTTGAGAGTTCTGTTAGGGGGAGGTTTCTAAGGAAAAGAATCAGGTACGAAAATTAAGTAGGCCTGAACCTTTGGGGAAAAAAATCTTTTTTTTTTTTTTTTTTTTTTTGGTGAGGCAATTGGGGTTAAGTGACTTGCCCAGGGTCACACAGTCAGTAAGTGTCAAGTGTCTGAGGCTGGATTTGAACCCAGGTTCTCTTGAATCCAGACCCAGTGCTCTATCCACTACACCACCTAGCTGCCCCAAAAATATCTTTTTGAAAGAAATTCTTCATAGCAAATGGAGTTTGCCCTACGAGTCTCTCATTAACAACTTGTCATCAAATAACAGAACTTCTGTAGATAAGCTACTCTTCAAACATGATATTTTATAGCAATAAAAAAATGTGCTAAACTCCAAAGGGTAATGTGCTATATACTGTAAAAACTTTATCATCTGTAGCAAATCAGAAATTTCTAAAACAGTTGGAATGTGAAAACACATTCTACAGGCCCATGACTTCTCCACAAAAGATGAAAGGACTGAAGTAGGGGGAGGGAATGAATATGAAACTAAATTATCACCCAGGTCAGTGTGTGTAAATGCAGAATAACAATAAAACTTGCCAATTTCTGGTTTACTTATTTCCTTGAAGTTATAAGATACTTAAATGGTATGAACAGGAAATTAACAGAAATGGCTCGGGGAGAATTATTTCACCCTAGATGGAAAACAGAATGAGTTGCTTTGGGGATAATGGGTGAGGAGAGGGCTAAGTTCAAAGAATGGCCTCATACTTCTTGAAGGAAGATGTCCCAGAGATTTACTGATGTAGACTCTGGAAGTGCTATCAAAATCAGCTCCTTCTGTTTTACAGCTTTTGGCACTATACTTCCTGATCTACTAGCTGTGTTTTGGAAAAGAAAAATAGTCCCGGGCTGGGTAACTATTTGGTTGACAAGAGAAATGTTAAAAAAAAAAAAAACAACACATTTTTTTTAAAAGAGAGAAATGTTCACCTTAGCTCTTTTCTTCTAGAATGTTGGTCTGCAAAAAATGTTGCACAGAAAGAGATATGTATTTCTTATCTCAGAGGGAGATACAAAATAAAGACTATGACTATGTGACCATCACAAAATCATTTGCTTCTCAGTCACTTAGAAGGATCTATCTGTTTGGAATTATTATGTGTATGATGCCAAGGAAAAGGGATGGTGTTTCATTAGGGACCACACTTTGTCCTTTGCTATAGAAATGTGAGCAAAACTGATGGATGTCCTTTTTCATCTGACTGCCAGGGATATGTGTGTGTGTGTGTGTGTGTGTGTGTGTGTGTGTGTGTGTGTGTGTGTGTGTGTGTGTGTGTGTGTGTGTGAGAGACAAATCCTAAAATCTGGGACACTCAACGTGGAGCATAAATCCACCACAGCCATAGGGTTGCTTCATCTCAGCTATGTAGAAGCATGAGGTCTTTTTCAGGGTCCTCACACTTAGCATAAAAGAATTATGTCATGCCATATTTATGTTTGGCCTGTTTTGAAGGACTTAAACTGATGAGGCTTTCATTACTTACTTTACTGCCACCCTTGAAGAAACTGAATATAGCAGATTTCCCATTTTATTCAGTTACATGGAATACTCAAAAAAACAACAACCCACAAACAAAAAACAGTTAGGTTCAGTCAGTCAATAACCATTCATTAAGTCCTACTATGTGCCAGGCTTTGTACTAGGTGCTGGGGATACAAAGGGGGCAAAAGAGCGTCCTTGCTTTCAAGGAGTTAATGGTCTAAAGGGGGAAATGACACTCAAACAACTACATGCAAACAAGATATAGGCAGGATAAATTGGGGAGGATCAACTGAGGGAAGAAACTAGCAATAAGGGAAATCAGAGAAAGCCTCTTGTAGAAGGTGGGGTTTTAGCTGGGACTTGAAGGAAGCCAAGAAGTAGACATAAGGAGGAAGAGAATTCCAGGCATGGGGGGCAGCCAGCAGAAATGCACTGAGATAGGAGACAGTGTCTTGTGGGAGGAATAGCAGAAGACTAGAAGGTGAAACGGGACTGCTTCCAGAGAAGGGAGTATATTGGAAACTCAGTCAGGCAATAAACATTTATTAAGCACCTACTACACGCCAGGCAATATACAAAGTGCAGTGGATCCAAAAAGAGGCAAAAAAAAAAGCCATTGCCCTCAAGAAGTTCACAGTAAAATAGCGAGAGACAGCAAGCATATACAAACAAGTTAGATACAGGATAAATAGGAAATAGCAGAGGGAAAGACACTAAAATTAAGAGGGGGTGGAAAATGCTTCCTGTAAAAGATAGGATTTTAGTTGTGACTTCAAGGAAGCCAACAGGCAGAGATGAGGAGGGAGAGCCTTCCAGGCATGGGGGAGAAAGGAAAAACCCAGAGCAGAGAGGTGGACTGTCTTGTTAATGGAACAAGCCAGGAAGCCAATGTCACTGGATAGAAGAGTATATGGTAGGCAGGAAGGTCTAAGAACACTAGAAAGACAGGAGGGGGCTAGGTTATAAAAGGCTAAACAGAGCACTTTGTATTTGATTTTGGAGAAGGTTACTGGAGTTTACTGAGTAGAAGGGGTGACATGAGTGGAATTGTGTTTTAGGAAAATTACTTTGGTGGCTGAAGGAAGGATGGATTGGAGTTTGGAGAGACTTGCAGTGGGCAGACCCACTAGCTGGCAACTGCAGTAGTCCAGATGTGAGGTGATAAGGGCCTGCACCAGAGCAGCGGCAACGTCAGAAGAGAAAAGGAGGTAGATTTGAGACATGTTTTTGGCAACAGATTGGATATGATAGGTGAGAGAATGAGGAGGTGAAGATGATACTTAGGTTGTGAACCTGAAGGATTAGGAGGATAGTGTTAGCCTCTATAGTAATAGGGAAGGTAGGAGGAGGTGAGGATTTAGGGGGAAAGATAATGAGTTTGGTTTTAGACACACTGAGCTTATGTCTACTGGACATGGAGTTTGACCTCTGATGGAGATTTGAGATTGGAAGTTAGCAGAGAGGTGAGGGCAAGATAGGTAGATTTGAGAATTGTCAGCATAGATAAGGGGATTTTTGAATTCTTGAACATAGAGTTGGTACATTTGTGGGAGATGGCAAGATCAAGGGTATGAACTACTTTGTGTGTGGCTAAGATGAGATGGAAAAGTAGGTCATGGGATGTGAGTAGGTTGAAGAACTGAGTGGTTATGGTTTTTGAGGGGGAGTCAATGTGTATGCTGAAGTCACCTAGTATGAGGACAGCAGTTGGGGAAGAGAGAAAAATTGTGAGCAAAGTACTGACCTCACTGAGGAAGACAGAGGAGGGATATGGAGTCTGTAGACAACAGCTACCAGGATTTTGATTGGGTGGTAGACACGAATAACATGAACCTCAAAGAGAAGAGGTTACTGAGTGATGAAGGAAGGGAGAGAGCCTGGAAATGGCGTGGGGAGCAAGGAGTATTCTAACTTCCCCACCTCAAGCAGTGAGCCAAGGAAAATAAGGGGAAGTGGGAGGGGGGTAGAATATTAATTTGCACATAATCTGAGAAGTTTCTGATTATAATAATCCTCCCTGACTCATTTATGCCACCACTCACATTATCACATTATATTTTAAAAAGTAAATTGGCGAGAGACCTTTTTACAGCTTCTGAGATCTGAAGCTCTTGCTTTCCACTTGAGGTAGAACTTGAGGGAAGAAACAGGGAACATGAACATGGACTATATGCCAAGAGGAGGTTCAAATCCTTTATTTGTTTATGATTTCAAAGTACTTCACAGATTGTAAGCCACTAAATATAGCATATGTGGTAGGAGAACAGTTTCCTGATGCCGCTTCCCTTAACCTGATACAGCTTCCTCCTCACATAAGACCCCCACACAATGTCCTAGCTGCTTTACTGGTGCAGCATCTTTCTCCCACATCTGATTGGTCCCAACTTCTGTGACTCAGCTTCCTGGGATAGGGCCAATAAAAAACCTTAGCCATGTGGGGCTCTATGCCTCTTAAATGTGGTAGGTACCCGAGACTCCACGAGTCACTATACCCTGATGACTGCCCGACCACATAGACACATTTCCAGATGGAGACAAATGGAGAAGATGGAGAAATTAAGTGCTACTGTATCCTTGCTACATTAGAATAAAGTAAACCTCCACCTTTGTTAAATTTTCAGTGACTCATGAGGGCCTCATTTTGTCCCAATATTGAACCTGAAATAAGAAGGTGCTGGCATTAGAGTCTCACCTACAACAGCATATTTGCTCAAAAGGATTTTTCTGATCCTTCTTTTTGTTTGTTTGTTTTTTTTTTTTTAAGTGAGGCAATTGGGGTTAAGTGACTTGCCCAGGGTCACACAGCTAGTAAGTGTTAAGTGCCTGAGGCCGGATTTGAACTCAGGTCCTCCTGACTCCAGGGCCAGTGCTCTATCCACTGCACCACCTAGCTGCCCCTCTGATCCTTCTTCATGCTTTGATTTGATAACCATGAGACCTTCCTAACATGAACACTGGTACTCAGACCCTCCAGGTACAAAAGACTCTTCACTCTTTTCTTCCATTATGAACTGTGGTTTGTTTTATTTATTTAAAGAACTCTTCTGCACTGGGAAACAGCAGAATAAGATCATACCAGCATATTGGGAAAGGGGATATATACAAACTGAAGATTACTTCACCACAAGCCTTAATTTCTAGCTTCTGAGGATTCTTGTAAAAAGAGAGGCTCAGAGCCTACTGGAAAGCAGGAGGAAGGGTATGTTATTGGTTCAGGGGGTAAAACCTATTCAGGACTTCACTGTCAAAGTTCTTCCTCTATTGATGTGTCTCCCTTCTTTTTCCAATGACCACTTTTTTCTATGCTGGACAGCAAGAACTATTTCTGGATACAATTGTTAAAGTTATGAGAAGCCTTCCACTGTCAGCAGGTCCAATTCAAGACTCCTAAAAGAAAATAAACTGGAATCTGATTTTCTAAAGTACTTTCCCAAACCACAATCCTATTACTTGAAACCAGAAAAATCTCATTCTAAAGACATACTCACCTTGCAACAAGCTTTCTAATAAAATGTTTTGTTAGAATTAAAATGGAACTTTTTCTACCAAGTCAAATATTTATCATGATGGGTCAGTGTAATCGGCATCTTAGAAAGTTCCAAGGGGTTTAACATTTTTATCAATGATATAGATAAAGGCATATTAAATTTGCAGATGACACAAAGGTGGGAGTAAGAGCACCAAAAGTCAGTAATCAATTCAGGATCCCAAAGGATCCTGACAGGCTAGGTCATTCACTGGAATCTAATAAGATGAAATACAATATGAATAAATGTAAAGCCTTGCCCTTGGGCACAAAAAATCAACTTCACAGATAGAGGATGGGTGAGGCACAGACAGAGAAAAGTAGTTCTGGTATGGGAGTTTTTTAGTATTCTAAGTTCAATAAGTCAGTTATAGGATGCTGCAGCCAAAAAAAGCCTATGAGACCTTGAGCTGAATGAAGAGGGGCATAGCTTACTGGAACAGTGAGATAACAGGACTATTATACTGGGCCCAGATCAGACCTCATATGAAGCACCATGTTCAGTATTGGGTACCACATTTAAGCAGGATGTAGCCAGGTTGGCAAGTCTGGAGAAGAAGAGACAGCATGGTTCAGAGGCTCAAGTCTCCAACATGAGGATCAGTTGAAGAAACTGGGTATGTTTATCCTGAGAAAAGGAGGTTCAGAGGGGACATGACAACTTTCTTTTAAATACCTGAAGGGAAGAGAGAAGAGACTTGCTCCATTTGGCCTCAGGAGCACTGGGTAGAAGTTGAAAAGAGGCTAATTTCTGCTTAGGGCCAGGAAAAACTTCGAAGCTATCCAAAAGTGGGGCGGGCTTCCTATAGTGGTGGTGGGTTTCCTCTGCTTGGAGGTCTTAAAGTAGAAAAGTGGATGATTCTTTGTCAGGTATCTCACGGTGGGAAATCTTTTGGGGTATGGGTTGGACCACAGGGCCACTGAGGTCTCTTCCAATTCTCAGATGCTGTGTTTCTGCTTCCTGATTGATCACCAACAAATTCTTTTGCACTTGCATTTAAAGTACCTCTAAAGTCAGGTTGTGCTCAGCAACAAATACAGTCCCCAAACACAGACTTTTAAAGTCTTTGACACAAGCACATGCCCACTTCAATTTGTTTTGACAGAAAACAGGCAAGGACGGGAAGGGTGAGAGGGGGCATCTGCTGAGGTAATTTATCTTAGTATGCTTCCTTTCTCCTATGACGAAGAAAGAATAATGTTAGTTTGTTGTTTGCCAAAGACATGGGGATTTTTCAGGGAATGAATGGTACTATAAATACACAGCATTATTCTGCCCTGCTCCTGAGGACACTGCCTGTCTAGACAGCATCTATACACCACATCTTAATAAAACCAGGGCTCCTGGTTGAGTTGTCTGAGCACCATGAGGTCATCGGGATGGAAATATTGCCCCAAATAAAATCATTATTAAACAAAGGATGATCACATAGAGAAGTTCATCATATTTTCACAGAACATTATAATTGGGACAGTCAAGATTATTTAACTCTAACCCTCAGTCTGCAAATGAGGATGCTGAGAGTTGAAAACTCTTTAATAACTTGCTCACGGTCAAACAGATGATAAGCAGCAGAGCTGGGATTTGAACTCAGGACTTACAGACTCCAAGTTCTTCTACTACATCATACTTCCAACTCCTCTCTTATCCCTATTTTAATGGCTGGTCCCCATCTGTGGACCAAAAAACAAAGACTTCAAAAATCTTCAACACAAGAAGAAGTCAGAGGGGGTTTCTTTTCTACAGGTAGTTGATGTGCCTTTGCCTAGATTGAACCCTGGGCCTGAAGTGTTACTTCTTCTCAACTTCACCTCTTGGAAGGGTAAGGCCCCTTCTAAGCTCAACTAGAACATCATCTCTTACATTAAGCCCTTTCCTGGCCCCACCACCTCAGAACAGCTCTTAGTGCCTCTCCTTGATGAAATTACCTTGCATTTACTTTTTATGTATTTTGCATCTATTTATGCGAATACATGTTGTTTTCATTTTTGTCTTTGTAACCTCAGCACTAACTAGTCAAGGGCCTGGTGCGAAGGCACTTAAGAACTGCTTGTAGATTGATGCTACATTTTGGGAACATAGAGACTTTTGACAATTGCCTCCTTTCACCGCTTAGGTTAGGATTTTTCATGTGATTGATAATACAACCATAAAATATTATAATCTCTTGCATACTTCTGAGGTGCCACACTTTTACTCAAGAAATTAGTGTGTTGGCAACATCTGTCTGTTATTATTAAGTACTACTATTTCTGTTTTAAATCCTTGCTGGAGCCCATGGGTATCCCTGGATTCTTGAAGACTGTCAGGGAAACACCAGCTCTAGTAGGAGCTACCAAGCTGAACAAACTTACTTGTTAAGTAGTAGACTGATGTGTTACCTGAGGCCCAGTAAGTTCAGGGAGGTACGTCCCCAGCAGGCTGTCCAATACATGAGAGATTATTTCAGCCACCCAACCCAGGAAACAGTCAACTTAGGCATGGAGGGAGGAGCACTATTTGAATCAGCAGTGGGATCCACTGAGAACTCCATGTATGAAATCATGGCTGCTGGTATGTGCAGATGCGGCAAAGAGATGAAATGTATCAAAAATATTTTGCAAAGAGTAGGATTAGAATATGGCCAGTTTCCAGGACTTTGCTTTGATTCCTCAATAGCTTGCTGTATAGTCTAACCCTTGAATTTCTAGTCCTAAATCCTGTTTTTATGTCATAAGAGTTTTTCCAGTTATTTTTTTTATGAGGTACTAAATCCAGTTGTCCAGACTAGTAAACTCAGCTGCGGAGTATATAGGGAAGAAAAGACTGCAGGCTACATCCCCTGCCGAACAATTCCTTTTGCACAGAAGGAGAAAATTTTAAAAAAACACACAACAAAATGTGCTGTGCAGCTGCAGATGACACCTCAAATCCAGTTAACATACAAATGGATGAAACACAGACAAACACAGATAAAAGGGCAACTAGACTCAGCATAACCTCCATCATGACCTCTGTGAATACCTCAGCAAAACATGTCACAAAAAGGTTGCCCTAACAAAGTATATTCACTTTTGCATTAAAGTCAAAGAAAGTGCTATTATCACAAGACAGAGATTAGTGCTTTCCCTCTGGGATATCCCCAATTTTTCCTGTTTGTACACAGTGGTTTTCGTGTTGTCTTCCCCACTTTGACTTGAATTCAAATCTGACCTCAGACACTTACCAGCTGTGTGACCCTGGCCAAGTCACTTAACCTGTTTGCTTCAGTTTTCTCAACTGTAAAATGAGGGTAAGAGAAGCACCTAACTCAAAGGGTTGTTGTGAAGATCAAGTGAGATATTTGTAAAGTGCTTCACACAGTGCTCAGCACAAAGTAGGCACTATATAAATGCATAAAAGACTGTGAGCTCCTTGAGAAGTATGAACTATTTTTTGCCTCTCTGTATTCCCAGTGCTTGGTACATAGTAGGTGCTTAATAAATGCTTGCTGACTGGTTTTAATGTCTGAATCTGGTATATTGAAAGTACTTACTTTATGATGCTGGCATATTTTATTTCTGATGTCAAAGGTGAGCATTTCCCCAGTGGGATGGAGGTAAGGAGGAAAAACGATGAACAGATATAACTGGAGAGACCCCCTCACAAAGACACAGGTGACTCTAGGAGGCACCATGATGCAGAGAGCAAAAAAGGATAAATCTCACCTGGTGTAATCCTGGAGTGTAGAGTAAAACTCCAGGAGGCCTTGAGCCTGTAGGTGTGGACTAGGCTGTCCTATTTCTGCACTATTTGACTCTCCCAGAGGTTCAGATTCAAACCAGAGTTTTCCTTAGGTATTTTCCAGAACAGTTCAAAATACACTGGGAGCAGTTTAAGAATTAATTACCATAACCTCTCCATCTATCTCTGGGATCTCTGAGGCTGACTTGGCCCAGGAGATCAGCTCACTAGAACATGCTTCTCCAATGGTGAGAACTATTTCAGTCTTAGCCCCCCAACCTTAGAGCCGCCCCTGGGTTCTAGATCAGAAACTGCCCTATGATCAGCTGATGTCACCCTATGAATGCTTTGGTCATAGGACATCCTATCCTCCACTCAGCGTGCAGTCCCTGGCCTGTATCTGCCTACTGGCTGAGGAGCCTTCTACTGGAGATCTAATCATCCCACAGTCGAGTATTTGAGGTTTCTGTTTCCCCTGCATGAGTTTTTCTGCCTTAGCTGAGAGAAGCAAAAGAGCCAGGTAGAAGGAGTCCTGGACTTCAAATGAGGAGAAATTTGAGCTCCAATCCTGCCTCTGATTCTTACTAAATGTGCAACCACAGACAGTCAAGTCACTTAACCAATGTGAAGCTCAGTTTCATTATCTGTAAAACGAGGAAGACAGTAAGACTCCCTGAACGGTTTCTTACAAATTTGTAAGGATCAAATGAGACCATTTTTGTAAAACACTGGGCCAAGCATCAAGAAGACTTGACTTAAAGTCTAGCCTCGCACACTTCCTAGCTATGGGACTTTGGGCGTGTAATGTCTGCAGTTTGCTTCAATTTCCTCAACTGTAAAATTGGGATAATACATGCTCTTACCTCCTAAAGTCATTATGAGGACCAAATGAGAGAATATTGGCACATAGTAGGTACTTAATAAATCCTTCCTTCCTCTCACCTATTACTACTATTGTTGTTAGACTACAAGTTGCCTGAAGGCACATTATGTCTTTCTTATTCTTCATACTACCTCCTGTAGAGCTGGGTACATAAAATATAATGCTTGATGAGTGGTTCCCTAGTACAATAAGATGTGGAAGATGCTACAGGAAATCTGTATGGCTATGTTGGGTGGACATTATCATTTCAGACTAATTCATTAAAACTCTCTTCAGGTCATGGAACTCAAGGTTATATATGAAGTGTTTCCCCCCAACCCCCCACCGCCTTAGGAAAGGAGGCTAGATATTTTAAATTAGGAGGTATTTTTAACTCCCTATAATGTGGATCTAAGGATATTTCCTTTGTAAATTAAAGAATACAATCTGGAACAGGCCCATTTTGCACTCTCCTATCAGCAGCTTTGCTCCTTCCACTTTGGGCCTCATTACTTTGGAAGCCAGAGACTGAATAATTCTACATGCTAGTTTCCTATGTTCTTAAGAACTTGGGTCTATGCTATATAAAGATGTTGATCTGTACTCCACATATTTCTGTCTTCCATAATTCTGTGCTACTTGTTCTCTATTTTTTGAAGGGAGGGAGGCCCAAACATAATCACCATAGATCTGAAACTGTTTTTCAATTTAAAGAGTTGTCTTGGGCAGGGACAAATTCAATGATTTGCCCAGGGTCAACAAATCAGTACGTATCAGAGGCAAAGCTTGAACCCAAATCCTCCTGAATGAGTCCAGTTGTCTATCCACTATGCCATACTATTTTGGATACTGCTCTCCAATATACCAATGTATTTGGCTAAGCATGAATTGCTTGCTAATCACAGGATCTTGGATCCAGAGCTGAAAGGGGCTTTAAGAGGCTCCAGGTACTAATGGAACTGGAAGTTCTAAAGGATTTTTCTGCAATTCTATTTCCCTTTTCTTTAATCTAGCCACAGAAGCTGTGTTTTGGTTAATTATGTGATACAAGGGGTGAGAATTCTGGATGACTGTCCTGTGGTAGGATTGATGTATCTAAAGGATAACAAATGGAAAACATTTTAAAAGCAACTACCTTCCTGTGGCTTCTTTTTTAACCATGTCAATGAGGGTAAGCTTGCTCTCTTAAGTCTATTTGTAAATTCAAGATCTAGAGCAAGGGATGTTGTTCATTTAAAAGATTAAGGAGGGGCAGCTAGGTGGCTCAGTGGATAGAGCACCAGCCCTGGATTCAGGAGGACACGAGTTCAAATCCAGCCTCAAACACTTAACACTTACTAGCTGTGTGACCCTGGACAAGTCACTTAACCCTAATTGCTCTGCCAAAAAAAACCCCCCAAAACCAAAACCAGGAAAAAAAAAAAGATTAAGGAAAGCAGTGGGAACTTAACTAGTACACCAGGCTAGAACATACCAGTGGCCAGCAGCAGACCATCCAAAACATTCAACTGATGTTTCTGTTTTTCAAATATTATGCTTTGCAAAAGAGCTAACTGATCTACTTCCTGCCTCTGAGGGAGTAACTGAAAGCAGGGATTGTTTCTTCTTTGTATTTGTAACCCCAGCTCTTAGAACAGTTCCTGGAACATAGTAGGCACTTAAAGGTTTGTTGATTGACTGAAAATTAAAGGAAACCCTCATTAGAAATCATTTTCTGAAGCATACTGGTAAGGCTTCAGATAAGTATTCAGCATCACTTTAAGCTGAGATAGATCAAGGCAGAGAATGTTGATAATAATTAAAAAAAAAAAAACCCAAGAGGACCACTGGTCCTAGATTCCAAGATTTCTAACTGTGTTAGCAGACCAAAACAATTCTGTACCAAAATTTTAAAAAATAGTAATCACAGAGCAAAGACATTAGAAAGTAAGTTACCTACCTGTGCTACCTCTTCAAAATCTTCGTGACGTTTCTGCAGTGCTCTGGCCCTGTGGAGAGACTTGCCCACGCCAGTGTGCTTGCTTAGAAATGCTTCTCCATGGTTCTCAATCCAGTCCAATACCTAGGAAGGAAACAAGCATGTTACTATGAAAATAACAGCTCTCATTAATACTTTCATGTTGGTTAGTAAAGATTAAATTCTGACATGGAAAAAATGGGATATGAAAATCCAAACTTGAATGGAAATTCAAGAGTAGTGATGAGATATTGGTATACAACACTCTTTTTTTTTTTTTTTTTTTTAGTGAGGCAATTGGGGTTAAGTGACTTGCCCAGGGTCACACAGCTAGTAAGTGTTAAGTGTCTGAGGCCGGATTTGAACTCAGGTAGTCCTGACTCCAGGGCCGGTGCTCTATCCACTGTGCCATCTAGCTGCCCCGGTATACAACACTCTTAAGAGTCAAATCTTACAGAGCCTTTTCCATTATAGAACTTTAATCGGATCTTACACTAAATGTCACACTAAAAGCAGAAATTTAACTGTTTAGATATTACATTAGTTATAAAGCTGAGAAGACTGAGTTACCTTTGCACTTTGTACAATATAACTTTGAAAGTGAAAATTAACACTCAACACATGCATTAACTAGGTAACTTCTGACCCACTGTTAAAACATATAAGTTTACTAACTAAATCACAAGAAAACAAAGAAAGAAACCCAAAAGATGGTTTAGATTCTCCTTTCTATCTGGCTAAAATTATGTTCCATAGATTGAGGGCTTTCAAGCTATAATTCCATAACTGAATTACTTTAAAATTTTATCCTCTTTAAAAGCAAAGAAATTAACCTTTTTAATTATGAAAAGCCATTCTCACTTATCATTACGACACAATGAATAGTTTGCTGGGTCTCTACCTAATAAATCTTGGATAACTGACTATACTTAAAGTAATGCTTTCATTATAATAACTGCATACACCTTTTGACTCCCTTTTCTTCCAAAGGTGGTGAGGGTGGATGAAGAGCACACAACTGTCATGTAAATCACTAGGTAAAAATGAAGTGCTTTAATTAGTTAAATCAAATTTTAACAAAATTACTTATGCTTGACAAGTACAAAATATAATATTTAAGTGTGAATAATGATTCAGAATCATTTTGACCATCTTTCGTACTATGGTAAAATAAAGATTATGGAAACCAGATTCAGTTATCTTGGTAAGATTTCTAACTGTGTTAGCAGATCAAAACGATTCTGTACCAAAATTTTTAAAAATAGTGATCACAGAGCTAAGGCCATATCTTAAAGAACTGTTAGAGTTAATAGCATAGGGATAGAGGATCTCCTTATCCTTTGTTAACTGAGAAACTGAGAGCTCTCCATGCTCTGTACTGCTGGGGCTAATTGAGTGACAGCTAGGCCTCTGGAGAGAAAAAGAGGAAGCAGCTGATAGAGGCTATCTTCATTATTCACAGTTAACTTGCTCTCCATAACATTCTGAACTTCCCCCATGCAAACCAGAGCCAATGTAATTAACTATCAAGCAGCTTTCGGACTATTCTTCAGACATTAGGCAACTCCTACACACTTAGCCTTTCTCTAAAGTAAATGCCACATACAATACTTTTGTGATGCTATAGAATTCTCTGAAATTACTATCAACATGTTTGTTATATGAGCAGAAATGGAGACGAGGCCGGGTTCTAAAGGCCCAATCTTGTTATTCTGCTTTCTGGGTTGTTCTCTTGAGGACCTTTAACCTTGGGCCTATTTATGTTTCCCGTGGAGAAAATAGAATATGGGTACTCTGCCTTATACCTGAAGCTCATTACTCAACCTGTTTCTGTCAACAGCAACCATTTTTCTAGGTACCTGGAGTTAGAAAATTATTTTATAAACATTTCTCTCTTTTCACAATGTCCTATTGGTTCTTCCTCTGTAACGTTTCTTGAATCCATCTTTTACTTTCCATTCCCAATGCCACCACCTTAGGTGACATCCTCACCACTTCGAGTCTGGACCACTGCCACAGCCTCCTGGCTGGCCTACCTGACCTTTACTGCCAGGTTACTATTTCAAAAACGTTGCCCTCATCATGTCACTTCCTTGTTCAAAAACTTTCAATGAATCCCCATTACTGAACAGAGGAAAGTAACTAGATGCAAGCTGGCATTCAAAGCCATCTCCATCTGACTCCATCCAATCTGACGCTCCAACATGAAGCCTCTGCTGAAGTCAGGCCAGTCTACTCATTGTCTCTCTCAGACTGATTACCTCCTGATTCATTGAGCTAAATGCATTTTACATGCCATACTCAACCCTGCCTTTCAGACTTTGCTAATGTATTCTTCTTGTCTTCCTCTTTTCTACCTATCAATATTCTCCTACCATCTTTCAGGAAGCCCTATCTCCTTCCAGTCTTTAAAGCCAGAGCTCATAAAGTACTCATTGCTTATACCATTCATTTTAGTACTTAACTAAATATACTACTGAGGGCCAAGGACAAAACCTTGAGGATGAAATCCATATCTAGAGGGTAGGAGAAGGAACAGGAATCATCAAAAGACAAAGAGAAATAGCAACTAGGATTAGGAAAGGAACCAGGATATTACCCAGTCAGTGAAGCCAGTTTTAATAAGGTGAGGATGGTGAAAAAAAAAATCATTTAAGTGATTCTCTCAGAAAAAAAAAAATAATTAAGACAATTTGCAAATCAAAAGGGCACGTCATGCATTCAAAACCAAATGGATTTAAAAAAAAAATTCACTCTTTCTGAATAAATAAAGAGGCAGCTATGTGGCACTTTGGATAAAGCACTGGACCTGGAATCACAAAGTCCTGAGTTCAAATGTGACCTCAGACACTTACTAGCTCTGTGGCCCTGAGCAAGCCACTTAACCTCTGTGGGCCTCAATTTCCTCAACTAAGGAATAATGAGTAATAATAATAGTACCCACCTTCCAGGGCTGTTGTGAGGCTTGAACTTAATAATTTCTTGATCCCTTCCTTCCCTACTCACACCATTTTTTCTCATCATTAAAATGACCTCGAACTATTATACAGTCCTTAGTAGAAATGGACTAGCCCTAGCAGCTAAAAAGATGGCTACACAAATTACTCAATGGGCTATAAACACATCACAGCATAGAATGTATTAGTTGGGGTATTAAGAAAAGCTCTTGAACTCCAGCAAACCCCTGTCCCTGGAGAACATTTTGATTCTGAGGAAAATGGTAGAACTCCACTGGGGTGAGTCTAGTTTGGGCGATCACTGTTTACACTTGCTCTGAGGTTCCCTCAAGAGACCATGTTGTTTCCACAGAAGCATCACAGCATGACAACAGACTTGGGAGTCAGAAGATCTAGGTTCAAGCCTCTCATTTGACATTTACTATGTCAAAACAAATTGCTCAATTTCTTTAAGCTTCAGTTTCTCTACAAAATGAAGATTACAATATGGTGCTACTTATTCTACAGGGTTTGTTGTGAGGCACAGATGAAATAATATATGTCAAGTGTTTTACAAACTGTAAAGCCCTCTGTGTTACTATTCCAGATGTAGTCCTACTAGCTAGTTCAGTCCTGTAGCTTTTAGTAACTTCTTTCTCTGAAACCTCTAAGTGAACCTTATCCCTTAGGCTAGCTGGGAACAATCCAATCTCTATTAGACAACTCTGGACTGAGGTCAAATACAGGTCCTTTCTAGGGCCTAATCTCCTGGTCTGGTCCCACACCTTCAAATTGGACCTGGTCATGGAATGGCCAACACACAGATTTTATATGGCCTTGAAGATGGCATCGCCATCAGCTTGCTGTGATGGTTTGTAGGCCAAGCCTGAAGTGATACTGAAAGGTGACCGACAGAATGCTATATGATCGAATTTGACGGGTCTGCTGTGTTTCCTGTTTAAAAATTCTATTATTCATGAGAGTCGAATTTGTACTTATGTCACATCTTTCCTCATCTGAGTAAGCATCTTGAAGAGAGGAACTATATATTTGACTTCCTAGGTTCACAGAAATAAAGATCTCCCTTTTAAATGCACATGGGGCCTGTCATCAAAGCTGATTGTTGAGTGGCTGCTCATTTAGGACTAAGCATTTTTTTCTAAAAGTTTTAATGAAACAGATGCCCTCAGCTGGTGCTGCTGTATTAGTCACATGACTTCAAGGCACATATAAAAGCAGTTAAATTGTTTATGTGACTAAAAATCCTTTGAGGACACATTACGAAACCTGGGCACCACTCACTCCTAAAGAAATGTCTCAATGACAACTTCAAGATCTCTTAACCTCCAAGTCTGGATACATTTAATGGAATGTGCCTTTGGGCATAAAGCCAATACCAGGAAGAAGAAAGCTATCAAATATTTTAAGCCTGAAAAGAATGTAAAGAGATGCATAAATAACAGCTATGCTACATTCAACTTTTACAATTTGACAGAAAGGCCACAGAGCCTATTTCATTCTTCTTAGTTACAACACTTTCTGTCTGCCTTGCATTTCTTATATATCTTGTATTCTTCTAAAATAGAAAAAAAGAAGGAATACCTCATTAGCAAAATGGACAGTTAAGTGGCTCAGTTACTAGAGTGTAGGGCTTGAAGTCAGCAAGGCGAGTTCAAATCCAGTCATAGACAATAGCTATGTGACTCTGGGCAAGTCACTTAATCTGTTTTGTCCCACTTTCCTCATCTGTAAAATGGAGATAATAATAGCAACAACCACTAAGGGGTGTTGAAAGGATCAAATAAGATAATATTTGTAAAGTCCAGTGCGTAGCACATTGTAGGCACTATATAAATGTTAGCTATTATTATTATCAGGAACAAAATAAAACACAAGCGGATGACAAATCCCAGAACAGATTTTACATTAGGCCACAGTTTTGTAAATGAAAAAGAATAGGAAAATAACAAGTCAAAGCGTATCAGGAGATGAATATTTTTAAATTACAATTTCTTTTTTTAATTTAAAGTTTTAGTGATGCAGAATTAGGAAAAAAAAATCAGCTCTTAACCGCTTTCTCAAATCCTAGTCCATCACATCTAATGTCTTGTTCATCCAAGGCCCTCACAAAAGGAAATGCTATTAAATTTCCCACAATGACAAGAGGACTTCAATCAAGCAGTCAACAATTAGAATTCCTACAAAGACAGAGGAAATTCAATCTATCAACAAAGGCCTACTATGTGCCAGGCACTGAAAAAAGAAATGGTAAGTGCTGGTAAATTTCCAACATGACAAGAAGGACTCAATCAAGTCACCAACAATTAGATTTCCAACAACGACATAGGAAATTCAATCTACCACCAAGGACCTACTATGTGCCAGGCTACAAATACATTTTTAAAAGAACAGTGAAATGTCATACAGTGATCTAAAATAATTAAAGACAGTCATGCAATCAAAGATGATACTCGATAGCAAGGTTTCCCTGGGGGATGCTCTGTGTTTGGCAGTTTGTAATACACTTCCTAGCTTTCCAAAGAATTCCTCATCAACAGTTGTAACTTAAATCTGTCCAAATCACATTTTAAAGAAATGCTTGTTAAAATTTTCAAGCCAAAACATTTGCAGAACAAGGGGTTTCATTCATCAAAGCCCAGGGCTCGGCTGGCTAACCACAGGCATTTCCCAATCTAACTCTTACCCCCAAGCCAACCAAACTGGAGCCAGAAGCACTGCTGCCTATCTGGAGACCTGGTGACCCTCCCTAACAAAAGGACTCACATCCCAGCTGCTGCTCTCCTCCCAGGCTCAGAGAAGCCTGACCGCTTTCACCAGGGGTAGGAGAACGTTCTTCCAGGAGCAGCAGACCCAGTGCTGACTCCCTTTCCTGTTCAGATTAAGCAGGAAGGAGCAGGATGTGATGTGATCTAGGTTCCTCTGTATTTCAGTGCCCTCTAATGGACAAAATGGTACCTTCAAATTTAAAGGCTGCCTTAATGCCTGACTCTCAGGAGAGATGTTACAGCCCAAGGGATTTTAGGCCTTTCCTACCACCATGATGGTGAATAGAATCAAATCACAAAATCCTAGATTTGAGGCTAGAAGAAGTGACCTTTGATGTCTTCCAGTCCAACCCTTTAATTTTACAAAGGAAGAAAGTAAAGCCTAAGCAAGTGAAATTCCCCCCCACCCCCTCCACAAGGGGACATTGTTAATAAGTAGCTGATTTGGAATTTGAATAAAGATCCTCTGACTCCAAATTCAAGTCTTTCCATGGTTCATTCAGCTTGAAGGCCTGTCCCTTTTGCAAGCCCACAGCCTGAGAAACATTAAAAGCTTATACAGTGTCTTACCAGCAATCTTTTTGTTTATTTATTTATTTTTGGGTGGGGCAATGAGGGTTAAGTGACTTGCCCATGGTCACATAGCTAGTGTCAAGTGTCTGAGGCCACATTTGAACTCAGGTCCTCCTGAATCCAGGGCCAGTGCTTTAGCCACTGCAACACCCAGCTGCCCCCACCAGCAATCTTAAGGAATGAATTTTCCTTCAAAAACTTGTACTTTGGGGCAGCTAGGTGGCACAATAGATAAAGCACCGGCCCTGGATTCAGAAGGACCTGAGTTCAAATCCGGCCTTAGACACTTGACACTTACTAGCTGTATGTGTGACCCTGGGCAAGTCACTTAACCCCCATTGCCCTGCAAAAAAAAGAAGAAGTAAGAAGAAAAACTTGTACTTTGTTTTGGATAGAAGTCTTTTCCAAATCAGTAACATAATTTAACCGTTCGTTGATGACAGCAGCATCACTGTAAATATTAGTTGTTTTTTTTTTTTTACAACAAATAGCCTCAAATACCTTACAATATTAAAAGTTATTGTCTACTTATGGTTTTTCCCCCAGTTATTCCTTCAACGTCCAGAAAATGTTATTTCTTATTGTTATCTATGTTACCTATTTTCTTTGGCTCACCATATTATTATTCCAAACCCCTTCCCCCCATGTATATTTCCTATTTTTTTTTTTGCTCATAATCTATAATGGACTGGGAAAACCAAGCAGGTTAGAATTGTGTTAAAAAGAAAAGTAAATAGGCTCCAAGTGAAGTCCTGAAGGGATCTGTTCATGAGATCTAAGAAATATATATTTCCTTTTTCACAAGTTTCTTTAGTTTATTAATTCAATTATTTATTGACTAATCAATATCAATAATATCAATATTTATTGAGCAACTGCTATGTATAAAAGATACAAAAAAGGCAGGGTTTGATACCTCAAGACGTAGTTATCTGGCATCAAATAAAACATACTATGTGTCTTCTATATTAACTACTCCCCAAAGATCATTTGTCATCTATTAGATTGTTACTTTTAAAGACTTAGGACTAAAAACAATCTCTTTACTCACAGGTAGTTAGTGGCATTTGGCAGAAAACAAATATAAAATTTTCAGTAAACTTTTTATTTTTAGGGAATAATTAACAAAAAAAATTCAACTGTGGAAAATTTACAAGAGGATGAATAATGGTCATGATATAATAATAATAATAACAATAATAACAACAATAATAATAGATGATAGCTAATACTTACACAGCGTGGGCCAAAAGTTAGGAATCTTTAATAATACCTTCTTTTTAATTTTTTTTACTTACAATGCCATAGCATCATATACAGTATATATAGGGAATTAATTGACATTACATGTGAAAAATCCAATCTCGTAAATGGCAAAACATAAAAAATAATTTCCAAAAAGTTATTAAAACATGAGACCCCCTTATGACTTTTGGCCCACCCTGTATAATGCTTTATGGTTTACATAGTCTTTTACATGTTAAATCATTTGATCCTCACAACAACCCCATGAGGTAGGTGCTATTATTATCCCCATTTTGCAGGGGTTAAGTGAATTCCCTAGGGTCACAAAGCTAAACTATTAGTATCTGAAACAAGATTCAAACTCAAAACCTTCTGACCTCAAGTTCATATTCTAGCCACTGTGGCAATTAGCTGCCCACATGATGAAGGTATGGATGGTTTTTGATGCATTAGAGGAAGCAGTATGAACACCAGTGAGATCAGTGATACATTCAAGTATGAAAGAAATAAGCCAAAATATAAATTACTTTAACTGATTTTAGAATTTTAAATGGACAATGTAACATATGAATAAAAATATCAGATTACCAAAGAGAGGGGCCTTCTAATTCACATTTAATAGTAGACAGGATAAAATGAGTTTTCAAAGAATAGACTTGTGATTTAAAAAAAAAAACATTAAATGAAAAGAAATAAAAAGAAACATTCATATGGACGGTTTTAAACTTTTTTGACACTGAATTTGATTTGATTCTTTTTATAGAACATCAAATCTTTTTTTCCTGTTGCAAAATATTGACTTCCTCCATGCTCCACCCTGAATTCTCTATAAAGCCAAAATTAACATATTTTCATTTGTTTTGGTTACTTCCTTATTCAGGCCCTGTTGGCTTTGATAATTTAAATCATCAGTGATGCCATGTGATGGATTATTTTAACCTTAAAATATTTTATTTTCTATAAAATGTTTTTGGAAAATCCTGCTAAACTCTTTGGTAAAAACATTTAGAATTCAAGATTTTTAAATTAATTAAATCAAAGCTACCTTAGATTATGTAAAAATGAGATCAAACAATTTGACAGTATCAATTCAATTTACTAAGTGTTAAGTTAGTGAACATTTCATTCTTTTTTTTTTTTAAATTTTAGCAGGGCAATGGGGGTTAAGTGACTCGCCCAGGGTCACACAGCTAGTAAGTGTCTGAGGCCGGATTTGAACTCAGGTCCTCCTGAATCCAGGGCTGGTGCTTTATCCACTGTGCCACCTAGCTGCCCCACATTTAATTCTTAAAATGTCATTTCCCACTGGTTGGCTCTGGGTAAAGATCAGTACTGTGCCATTATGAATGCAGAAAAAAAAAAAAAAAAAGAAAATCACAAAGTGAACTTAACTTTTCCCCTACAAGTTGACATACAAAAAGTTTATCCTATTAGTGTCCCAACACTTTGAATGCAATTTTAAGCTGAAAACTGTAGTCAGATTTTTGGGACACCCTGCAATACTGTCTGTGTGCATGTGCGTGTGTGTGTGTGTGCGTGTGCGTGTGTGTGTGTGTGCGTGTGCGTGTGCGTGTGTGTGTGTGTGTGTGTGTGTGTGTGTGTGTGTATAAACACTCTTTTTCTCTGAGGTAGCCCTGAGCATTTGTTTTCTGATATACAAGGGAGTACTTTATTTCAAATAGAAGTGGCCCATTTGGTCATGCTCTTCCATTTCTAGTAGAAGCCAAGCTAAGCAAAACCACATCATCCATCTCCTCATGGTCCCTAATAAATTGGACACAGAAGGAAAAAAAAATAGTTGACTGGAATAGAGGACTGGGACCCTAGATTACTGATGAGCTTCTTTCCCACAAGGAGCCTGGGAACTCTGCCAGACCAATTATACCAATGGCCCTCTCTTTTCTCCCATTCCATCTCTTCCTTTAGGTATCTATCCCTAAACTTAATCCATTTTTTCCAGTACTACAAAGATAGACATGTCTAACTGGTTTTATGCCCTGAGCTTAAATTCTACTACCTATGTGACTCATCAATCAATTTCCCTGGGCTGAAATTCCCTATCTGTAAAATGATGGGGTTGGAACAGATGGCTTGAGGTCCCTTCCAACTCCAGATCTAGGATCCTCTGGCCTATAACCCTTCTACTGCCATCTTGATAAATACTACATAAATCTTAATTCTCTTTCCCAAGAAGCACAAATTCTTATTTAATGTCCCTTGAATGGCTTAGAATTTATAGAGTTTAAATGATACCGACAAAAACAGCATGGTAGAAAAAGCCCCAGGTTGAGATTGAAGAGACCTATCATAGCTCTGCATTATGTTGTCTAGATAGCTTTGCAAGAGTAACTCAATCTTCTGGGACTCAGTTTCCTTCTCTATCAAATACAGGTGTTGGTGTTGGGCTACTTTGGTGGTTCTTTACCTAAAATGGCCACAGATGACTTCTGGGCTTTAAGTAAAACGACAGAACTTGTAAATGTTGATTCAAAGACCTTTGAGCATATAAAATACTGTAGGGATCAAAAAAAAAGCATCAAGGAAGTATTAGAGTAAAATAGATAAAATGAAGGTTAATTTTATAACCAAAACAATATAGCAATAAAAAGCTTCTTTGATATGTATACATTTTCACATGTAATATTTTAAAACAAATATTTAGCATGATTTTGGGGGAATTAATATGTCATTAGCATTCAAATTTCCTTATAGAACCTTCAGTCACATTACTTGGAACACAATTTAGGTACAATTTTGAACACATGAGGTGCTTTCCATTTAAAAATATTATAATTTAATGAAATATAATGGTAGTCACCTAGTATAGCCGTATATAATTTCTTTCTGTAACTTAATTTAAGCTGGCTCAGTAGGGTAAGTAGAGTGGCCTTCTCAAACCCAGTGTTTCACTGTTATTCCCTGCCTGGGGATCCATGGGCTTTTCATTTCATTGTCCAATTTACTTTAAAATTAGAATTCAACATATTTCAAAAGAAACAATTATCTAATCCATGAAGGAGATTGAAGTAGATGGAATCAGACACTCTCAAAGATAGGAAGGCTAATACTTAGTTAAGCATGGGGAAGGGATAGAAGCATTCAACAGCAAACAAAAGGCAAAGTTTTAAAGCACAACAGCCTATATAGCTAGCACTACTTCAGCATGACCAACATAGGGGCGTTTTAAGTGGTAGGCTCTCTTCCTTCCATTGTAATTTTCTTAGCTATATGTAGACTAGGGAGGAAAAAAGGAGAAAAGAAAAAGATCACAATTAAGAAGGCGATCTCTCAAATTCCACACCTATTTCTCATTTTTTAAAGAACAGGATGGGCCAAAAGGCATGATGTTTTAATAACATTTTGAAAAAGTTTTTTTCTTTATTTTTTGCCACTTTTGAGAGTTGATTTTTCATACATAAGATAAATTCATTTCCGACATATCCTGCTATGGTATTGTAAATTAAAAACAAAAACTAAAGGAGTTATTAAATATTGAAACCCCTTCATGACTTTTGGCCCACCTTCTAGAGAAGATCCTCTTTTAGCATACATGTCATGAAAAATTCTAAGTTTGATGAAGCAAAGACACAACAAAGGCTCCAAGCTGAAGAAAATAGGTTTATTGAGAGAGGGCTGGTCTGAAAATAAAGCCAGTCTCAAGCAGGTGTAGGTCCTGAGAGACCCTGAGCTTGGGGCTCACCAGGGTGATGTAATAGATGTTAGCTAGAACCTACTTAGCATTGCTAATCAGAATCAAAATCTACCAACTAGAATTGCTGGACACCAAATGCTGAGATGGATAGGATGATATCTAGAAGCAACAGATGATGTCTAGGGATAATTTCTAGCAACACCTGATGATTAGCCATCCAACATTGAGATTAGCTCTATAATTCACTTAATCTATAACTAAAAGAGTAAAATATCTACATATAGTAAGTTACAATTTTCAGTTGATATACTGATTATTATCATAATTAAATCTCTTATAACTAAGGGTTAAGGAAAATCTCACTCACATACAAACTATTTAAAAAATGAATTATAGAGCATCAAAGATTCTCATGTAGACCAAAGGAGATCAGTAAATAACAAATATTCTTTATTGTTACTAAAAGAGCTTGTGTTTTATATTCTTAGTAGAGAATTACTGTTCTTAAGCCATATAGAATTTTTAGGAAAGGCAGTGTGGTGTGGTGAAAATACATGTCAGGTGACCTGTATTCAAGTGCTAATTCCCATCATCTGGTTCCCCATCCACAGATAGACATTATCTACTCCAGACCCCCTCCAAAGCAAAATAAGGAACTCTTAAAAGAAACCCCTCATTCACATCAAGAGAAACAATTAGAATTTACATGAAGTAGATAGTCAAGGCTTGAACCGAATGGACTTTTTTCTAGCTGAAAGATATTTAATCATTTTGATGAACACACACCTACTTAAACTCATCTTTAGAAGTAAATTGGAAATAAGTTGAGAGCATGATCACAGGTGAGAGGATCTCAAGGAAGTAGTAACTGTCAGTAAATAGGAGTCTGAAACTTCACTGATTCAGTGCTCCTCTGAGAACTGACAACCTGAGACATTTATGTCAAAGGCTTCAAGGAGATTATTTCTGTTGACACACAGAAGAGCTCCAGTCAGAGTTGGAAGCAAAACTGCCAAGTAAAGAAAGCTCACCTCCCCTTCTTTACAACTCTTTCTCACATCACAGCTTGTCTTCTCCTGACCCACTATGCCCTCCTATTAACCTTTGACCCTTTCACGTAGATTACACTTAATATTTTCCTTTACCAAAGGGCTCCAGGATTCAAAATATCCTCTGGCAAGACCTTCTATCCCACCCCACTCCCATTTTCCCCCCTCTTAGTGAAGCAGTTCTTGATGAGATTTTTAACAATTATCTGAAGGTGGTTGAATAGTTTCGTATTAAAGCAGTCCACGCAAAAAGAATTAATGATTGATTAACCAATTATTAACTGATTGGCTCAACCTTCCCAGGGCTTATTTGCATTCAAAGTGAATCTCAAATGAGTGGGTTGTACACATATAAATTTGAGCAGCCCTACCTTCCCACACCCTCTCTCAGCACAACTAACAGGAGAAAAGAGATTGAGAAATCTGGCACTGCACTTTTGAAAGGCCACCCAACACTGGGTCAAGCAGGGGATCTTAACCTAGGGTTTGTAACTTAAAAAACCTAAACTTAAAAAGTTTTGACAACTTTTTCAATATAATTGGTTTCCTTTGTAATTCTATTCACTTTATTTTGCATATTTAAAAATATTATTCTGTTAAGGGGTCTGGGGTCTTCACTAAACCCAGGCCCATATCAGGAGACATGTATTCAAGTGCTAATTCCCATCATCTGGTTCCTAATTCACAGATAACACTGTATACTCCTGTGTTATTCCAAAGTAAAATAAGGAACTCTTAGAAGAAACCATTCATTCATGACACAAAAAAAGGTTGAGAACTCCTCTCTAGAGGATATCCAAAGAGATGATCAGGAATTCAGCGAGACAGTTCAGTGGGAAGCATGATTGCTACAATATTACTGAGCCCTCCCACAGGTATATTCATCTACACAGCTGTAATACAAGTCAGGTACTGTAGAGAGCCAGCCCACTTAGTGAAAGGTGCGATTCTGGACTGTCTCCAGAATGCACTGGATCAGGGAGCTAAATAAACTTATTTGCATCATCTTAGCGTAGGCCTCATTGTGTCACAGACATAAGCCTGGGTTCTAAAAAGCTATGCCAGAGGAATACAAGCTCTGGAAGGTTCTACCATGCTGGAAAGGAATACATACTGCTTTCTGAGTGCCAGCCTAGTTAAGTATAGGGATGGGATGAATTCTCTGGCTTTAGCCACCCATGTAAAAAAGAAAAATATCAATGACCTTCCATCTTGTGTGGCCACTTCTACTTCCACAAGTCACAATGTCACAGTGATATAAAGGGGTCAGATGGTGCTAACAATAACACCCATTCTAGACTGTCTTAGAAATTTTACAGGGGCAGCTAGGTGGTGCAGTGGATAGAGCACCAGCCCTAGAGTCAGGAGTACCTGAGTTCAAATCTGGCCTCAGACAATTAACACTTAATAGCTGTGTGACCCTGGGCAAGTCACTTAACCCCAATTGCCTCACTAAAAAAAGAAAGAAAGAAAGAAAGAAAGAAAGAAAGAAAGAAAGAAAGAAAGAAAGAAAGAAAGAAAGAAAGAAAGAAAGAAAGAAAGAAAGAAATTTTACATAGCGGCTTATACTATAAATGTGAAATTCTTGTCCAGGGACCATTAGGCACATGTACTAGTGGAGAAACTGAATCATATAAATCTTGAGATTCTATAAATAAAATAGGAAAACAAAAGGATGTGGTAGAGAAGTGGAAAGAGAGGCCACAGTTTCTCCTTGGAGAGGCAAATAAATGAGTTGGTAGAAATGGTTTTATAATGTGTCCAAAAGCAACAAGAAACATTATTTTATGAGACAATTGGCTATTTCATATGATAGTGCTCAGGATAAGCATTTACAAAAATAGCACCATCAAAATCATTGTAGAGTGAGTCAACATCAGTTGCAAAAGATGAATTGGCCAAGAAACCCTAGAAAAGATTTAAATAAGACTCTCTAAATTAATAAGTAGACAGTGTGCTTTAATCCTCATTGAATTGAATGCAAAGGTCAGCATAGAGAAAAATATAATAAAATTATTCACCATGTCCTCAAAAAATTTATTCAAATGAGAAGACCAAAAGAGCATAGAAACCGATTTAGCCAGAAACCACTTCATCTCCTTGCCAAAAAGAGATATAGTAGCCAAGGCAATAATGATTAAAAACATAAATTCATTAGTAAAATCTCATGGAGAAGTATTGTGGAAGATTATAGGCAGAACCTTGCAAAATAGCAAAAAGCAGTGAAGTAAAAAATAAATTTATAGAAAGTTTAGTTAGAGACTCAAAGATGCAAAAGCATCCCAAGGGCATTCAGAGATAAAATTGGAAGGAGGTCAACAGACCAAAAGAATGGATGAAAAATGGAAATGACCAATAAAAATTTCTACAAAAATTCTTCATCAATTGTAATGAAGACACCACATTTGACCTTTAATATACCATATCGTAACATTCTGCATTATGAAGTAGAAACAGCAAAGAAAAGAAATATGGCTATACTAGAATAAGTAGATACAGAGTAAGTTTGTGTAGAAGGGGACAATTTTAAGGGTTCAACCAGAAAATACCAAAGACTTGGGAAAAAAAATCTTGGGACTTCTTATTATCAAAAAAGTCACCAGAGACAATAACAATAATTATTGACTTATATGCCTATATTCCCATTTCAACAAACAATTTTGAGAGTAATAAACAAGAACAAGCTTAATAAAGGTTTAAAATGAAAACAGATATGCTTTTGCAAAGAAGAACCTATAGCAGACTGAGATAATTGTCTTTAAAGAATCTTGGCTCATTAATATTTAGGCATAAAGAAAGCAGACTATGCTAGACACATGTGTTTGCCACTATTCTGGAAGAGGTCCAGTTCTGACTCCAGATGGAAGAAGAGTTCTCTTTACAGATGGTGAGACCCTCCAGATTTTCCTGTGTGTGAATCCATGGTACTAATAATTACCTCAATCCCTGAAACAACACAGAATCAAGTAAGTCCATTATGACCTAAGAGAGTTCAGCCTATTGGCCATGACAAAGCAGGGAGGTATGAGAAGAAGAAGAAAGAATAAGCATTTTTAAGTGCCTACTATGTGCAAGGCACTGTGCTAAATGCTTTACAAATAATATCATTTCATCTGAAAAACCAAGTGGCTAAAGTCCACTATTGCAGTATGCTATAGAGAGATAAACCAAGATCTGGTCCAGTCAGTATCTATAAGTAGGACAGACATTCTAGTTGCCCAATTAACTCATCCAAGAACTGAGTAAGAAGTGAAAAGCAAGCTGGATTGTCCTTGAGAAAAAGAATAATGCTTTAAATTATCCTTGAAACAAGGCTCATTTCTCTCTTTCTCTCTCTCTCTGGCTGGGGTAATGAGGGTTAAATGACTTTCCCAGGGTCACACAGCTAGTGTCAAGTGTCTGAGGCCAGATTTGAACTCAGGTCCTCCTGAATCCAGGGCCAGTGCTTTATCCACTGCACCACCTAGCTGCCCCCGGCCCATCTCTTTTAAAATACATGTATTGATGTTGCATGGCTCTAAACCATGAAATATCATAGTCAACAAAGAAAATTTTCATATTACCCTAAGGGAAAGAGAGAGAGATGCATGCTAGGCATGAGTAGCCTACATCACATTACTGAGATGTACAAAAGAAGCAAGGTAAAGAATGTAAATGTAAATGGAGCTAAACCAGTTATATAGCAAGAAGAAGAAATAATCAAGGGGACAGCCAAGATGTTTTGTGGTATCCACGAGATGATAAGGAGGTCCTTGTGGAAGAACATAGATGAGTTACAGAATGGGAAGATATGGATGGAATGTGATCAGCATCAATTAGAAGGAATATTTACATTGATAAGAGGACACATCAATTTAACTTATTATTTCAACAATGACCTATTAAACAACTACCATGTTCAAAGCACACTGTACACAATCTCTGACTTCAAGTGTCTTGTATTATTATTTTTTTAAACTAACCTGGGATTTCATTATAGGTTAGCAGAAACTCCCAGTGAAGAAACTTCCTTTATCTGGGCAGATGAACACCTATTGTGCGATTTATAGTTTTAAGAGTTCCCTAGTGCACTGAAAAGTTCAGTGGCTTGCCCAATATCAGTCTGAAGTAACACTTAAACTCAGGTCTTCCTAACTCAAAAGCCATCTCTCTATGCCATGGTTGTAGGCAGGGTATAACATGTATAAAAATTAACAAGCTACAAGGTAGAATGTGAGAGGGGTAAAGAAGAGATCTGTTTACAACTAAGGCTCTCCCGTCACTGATAAATGAAGGTTCAAAAAGCATCTGATCTGGGCTCTAAAACAGAAAAAAAATATTGATAAACAAAGATATGGAAGAAGTACATTCCAAATAAGAGGAGTTGGGAGAGTGCAAGATAAATAAGGGATATAGCTGATAGTTCAGTTTATTTTTTGATTTTTAAATTTTTTTGTGTGTTTGTTTGTTTGGTTTTTTTTTTTTGCAGGGCAATGGGTAACACAGCTAGTAAGTGTCAAGTGTCTGAGGTCAGATTTGAACTCAGGTCCTCCTTAATCTAGGGCTGGTGCTTTATCCACTGCACCACCTAGCTGCCCCCTGACAGTTCAGTTTAACTAGAAGGAGAATATTGTATGAAAGGGAATATTATGAAATTAGACTGGAAAGTTTCATTGAAGGCAGGTTGCAGAGGGTCTTAAATGCCAGAAAAATGACATTTTATACCATAACAATAACTCACATTTATATAGTGTTTAAAATTTAGAAGCTGTGAGACAATGATGTAGACAGGTAATCTAGACAATATTGTTCCCATTTAACAGATGAAGATATTGTTACTCTGAGAGGTTGTTAATTCCTAGAGTTCATATAGAAGTAGCAGAGCCAGAGTTTGAACCGGAGTCTTTTAACTCCATATACTATATCCTTTCCCATATATCAGCACTGACTTATAACAGTGGTTTCCAAAATGAGACCCTAATCCTTTGGGGGTAGTGGAATGACCCCCAGGGGTACATGATTAATCAGCTGTAGGATGGAATGATGAACTGCATCCCCCCTTCCCATCCATACCCTATAGCAGCACTTTGTGTTCACCAATTATCCTAGCACTCTCCCCATTCCCACACTCTCCACCAACCTCTCTCTTCCTTTCTGTGCTGGGATGGGGCCCTCAGGATGGCTGGACCTCCAGGATGGTTGGATATGCTATTGAGAAAATTTCTCCTCCTCCCCAAATGTATCCACACCCTGACCTCCAGGTCATTTTGTGGTTTCCCCTCCTTTATTCTGGGCCAGTGGCTGGTGAATGATTCCTTCATCTTCCTCCCCCTTCCCCCCATCTTCAGTGGGACAGATTGAGTCATACAGAATGAGTTGACAATTAAGAGGCTACCAATGACTTTAGAGAGATCTTTCAGTAGTGTGGACAAAAACAAAATTGCCAGGGTGAAGTATAAGTGGATCCTTCGCCTTTGATCCCACCCCCAACCATCTTTTCAAGCATATTGCCCCTGACATCTCCAACCTCAATCTTTAATCTAACCCTATCTACAAGTTCTGTTCCTGGTGTCTACAAATGTTCAAATTTCTTCTATATAACAAGAAAGACCAAAAAACCCTTCATTAAAACTTACCACTACCATCGAGTGACTGTCTTACATTTCTCTTCTTAGCCAAACTCCTAGTAAAAGATACCAACACTATATCCACCTCCTTTCTTCTCACTTCTCAACCCTTTGCCATATATTTTCTTACCTCATTACTCAACTTTGCTCTCTCCAAAGTTAACAATGATCTCATGACTGCCAAGTCTGTTGGCTTTTTTCAATCCCCATCTCCCTTAACCTCTTGGAAGCCTTTAACACTATTAACAACCTTCTCCTCCTGGATACCCACTCATCACACTGCTCCCTCTTTGTTCTCCACTGCCCCTCCCAGCCCCATTTACTTATCAAACTCCTTTACTAGACCTTCTTCCATATAATAACCTCTGACTGTGGGTGTTCCCAAGGCTCTTTCTTGGGACCTCTTTTCTTCTCTCTCTATGCCCTCATTGAGTCCTTTAATCAGATCCCATTGGTTAAATTATCCTCTCAATGCAGATAATTCCCAGAAAGTCCTGCTTTCTCTTCTGAATTCCAATTCCACATGGCTAACTTCCTAATCAATATTTCAAACTAGATATCTGAAGGGCATATCAATCTCAAGATGTCAAAAACAAAACTGATTTTTTTTTCCAAAACTTACTCCTAGTCTGAACTTCCCTGTTTCTGTGATAGAACCACCATATTTCCAGTCACAACAGTTCAAATCTCAGTGTCATCCTTGATTCCTCACATTTACTCACTCAACATATCTAATCAAATGCCCAGTCTTGTCTTTTCTGCCTCTCTAACTTCTTGCTTTTCTTTCCCTTCTCTCTCTCTCTCCATAGACATAACTACTAGCCTAGTTTAGGCCCTCATCATCTCTTACCTGGACTACTGAAAGAGCCTACTCATTGATATCCTTGCCTCAGATCTCCCCCTTCTCTCATCCATCCTTCACTATCAGCTAAGGGACTTTCCTAAAGCACAAATCTGACCATGTCACACTTCTACCCAATAAACTCTAGTTGCTCTCTATTACCTCTAGAATCAAATACAAACTCTTCTATTAGGCATTTAACGCTCTTTGCAACCTAACTCCAACCAATGTTTTGAAGCTTATCAAAAATCACTCCCTTCACCTACTCTATGGTCAAACTAAATTGGCCATCTCACTGCTCCTCCCACATGACACTCCATCTCCTAATTCCATGCTTTTGTAGGGCTGTCCCCAACACTTGAAATTTATTTTTTCCTCACCTCTGTTATGTATAAAACATATGAGAGACATAATTTCTGGGTAACTAATCTTTTGTTTTCTTTTCTTTCTTTTTTTTTTTTGCTGAGGCAATTGGGGTCAAGTGACTTGCCCAGGGTCACACAGCCAGTAAGTGTCAAGTCTCTGAGGCTGGATTTGAACTCAGGTCCTCCTGAATCCAGGGCCAGTGCTTTATCCACTGAGCCACCTAGCTGCCCTAATCATTTTATAAATGATGCTAGCAGACAATTAATTAAAGGGGGTCAGTGACACTCATGAATACCAAAGATACCTCATGGAACCCTTTCAGCCTTATTATGGCCCTGGAAGAGTCTGTGTTCCTGAGGGTGGAAATCAACTCTGATTGGCTCACAAGTAATGAGAGAATAAATATTATAATGAGAGCTGAACCTATTCTGATGAGGGGCTGGGGAACATGACTCTGATCACTCAGGTTTGAACAAAGATATTTATCTATACCCATATCACTCCTTCTAGAGTAATCTAAACAAAAGAGGAAATCTTCTTCTAGCAAGACCTGACTAAAATACAATCGGCCAGAATCCATCAATTCCCCAAAACTTAAATTTATTTACCTTTTGATCATATCTAAACTTTCCCAGTTGGGTGCATCTCACTCATTATCAACCCTGAATTTCAAAGGCTTTCTGAATGGCCTACAAAGGTTGATTTCTAAATGAGGAAAAGGAAAGGGAAAAACCTTAGTCCTGATTTAATAACTGGCTATTAATATAACAGAAAAATAATCATTTATCTCACCTCCAACCTCTTAGAATCCCGAGCTTTCTAAAAAATTATTTAATTTCACCTTCTATATGTGTTTTAGTACCTTATCATCACAAATTGTTTTGTATAACACACACATACACATGTGCATGTGCTCCTATAATAGGAACTACAGAAACTATTTTGTTTTTGGCTTTGGTTCCCCAGTGCCTAAGACATAGCTATCACTTCATGAATATTTGTTGGTAGACTAAGTGATTAATTAGGGAGAAAGAAGGAAGAAAGTGTAGACTATTCTTTCTAAAAGATTAGTCGTGTGGCACATGATGGCTGTGCAATCCTTTTTAAATCACTTAGTTCCCTTAGTACTCCAGAAGATTCTCTAAGATCATAAGTTGAGAAAAGGATGCGGACTTTAATTGGCAGAGAGGGTTTTCTCACTCAGGAGTTCTTATGCTAATGAAATCATAGTCCCAGTGCATCAGTGATGAGAAGAAATGCTATAGGATGATAGCTGGAGATGGCAGGAATATTAAGGGAAGGTATTCTTTTTTTGTCCGTCTGCTTTTTAAGGTTAAAGGAATACTTCATATGGTTATAGGCAGAGCAGAAAGATCCAGAAGAGAAAAAGGGGATGATGATGAGAAAGAAAGTGATTATCAACAGACCAAAGTCTGGAAAGGGATGGGAAAGGATGAAATCAAAGGCAAGTCTGGCAAACACACTTTCTAGGATGGAGTGAAAATACTAATTTTGTTGAAAGTCTGAACTGACAGCAACCTACTAATATTTCATCTGCAAACTGTCATTCTATTTCAATAATCATTCCAAAAATAAATTCTGCACCTTATAAAAGACTTAAAATCATATGACTCACTACAAAACACTAGAAAGTTTAATATCAAGAAAACGCAATGGAAATGAATTATTTCACAATTGCATTCTTATGAGTAGTAGAGATGATAATATTTTCTTTCATTTTTCCACCTCCTTTGTAAAACACCCTTTACAACCCACACAAGTATGTTACAAGTCTGTTATCCTTCAGCTTTTATTATCTGTCCTTGCTATTGTGTCCTGTATTGAAAAAGTTTCCCTAAACAATTAAAAAATATAATAAAAAGGCAATTATTAAGAGCTCACTGTATCTTAGGCAAGCAGTTAAGTGGCACAATAGATAGAGAACTGGATTTGGGGTTAAGAAGACATCTTCCTGGGGGCAGCTATGTAGTACAATGGATAAAGCACTGGCCCTGGATTCAGGAGGACCTGAGTTCAAATCCGGCCTCAAACACTTGACACTTACTAGCTGTGTGACCCTGGGAAAGTTGAAGAAGAAGAAGGAAGAAGTGTGGAGGAGGAGAAGGAGAAGAAGGAGGAGTAGGAGGAGGAGGAGGAGATCTTCCCGAGTTCAAATCTGTCCTCAGATACTTACTAGCTGGTGACTGGGCAAATCACTAAATCCTAGAAATGGCAAATCACTTCAGAATCTGCCAAGAAAATCCCAAATGGCATTCATCGCAGAGTCAGACACAACTGAAATGAATCAACAACAACAACATATACTAGGCACTGTGGTAAGCACTGGGGACATAATTCAGCAAGATAGTTCCTGCCCTCAAAGGGCTGACATTCTAATAGAGAAAGACAACACATATGGGGGATGCCAGGGTTAGAAAAAAAAGGGAGAGAGCCAGGAAGTGGCAGGGTGGTCTCATTCTGGGAAACAAAGTAAAAGCTCCCTATCAAAGCCTCAAGCCCCAGGGATAGCAATCCAAATTCCAGCAGGAGGAAGCAAGCCAGAGTAGCAGCAACCACTGGGTGAACAAACTACTGTTTCAAAATTTCCACTCCCTTTGCTTCTCTCCACCAAAGAGATTACACAAGAATTATCTATGTGTTTTCCATTTGACTTGGGGGGGGGGGGATGATTTTCAGTTTGTCCCTTAACCACTTCTTCAAAATCAAAAGAGTTTGCTTTGATTAAACGTATCAACACTTCTCATCACTCCCCAAACCAAGCCCACAAGTAATTTCCTATTTTCTCAAGAGAATGTGTCCAAACCATTCTTGATTAAATTTAATCTATAAAACAGCACTGTTTCCCTTAAAGGGAAATTATATATTTTATATGGTATGGTAACAGGACTGCACACATTATGTCTATTGCAAAATACATTCTTCCCTTGACTTACAACCTGATATCCTATTTGCTGCTTGAAAGAGAGAGAGAGAGAGAGAGAGAGAGAGAGAGAGAGAGAGAGAGAGAAAGAAAGTGCAGAGTGCTGGCTAAGGGAACTGGCCTACATCCCTATTTTAATTATCTTCTTGCATATTGAAATTAATGTTTGCTGTTTTAAAATTCTAGCCCATTAAAAACACTGTTTGCCCCCAAAGCAGGCTATTAAGAATTCTCAAGATACATTTTAGTTCTTCCTTTGTCTCCTCCACCCCCAATCCTTCCTTAATGAGCCCAATTCTCTCCTTTCAGCACCAATCAGTTGGTGTGGGGGAGTATGGGGAAGGGAAGAGGGAAAGGATTCAATCAGAGGACGGAGACACAACCTTTTCCTCCTACATTTGTAGAATGGGAAATGATTTCTCCTTTATAGTCCTAAATCCAAATAGGGCTTCCACCTGTGAATTCACAACATTTCACCTTCTGATTAGAGAAGTATGCTGGATATTGAAGGATATCCACCTTCTAGGAAGATAGCATATGATATATAACTGCTCTTGGACAATTAAAAGTAAATGGCTAGCGGGGCAGCTAGGTGGCGCAGTGGATAAAGCACCAGCTCTGGATTCAGGAGAACCTGAGTTGAAATCCACTCTCAGACACTTAACACTTAACTAGCTGTGTAACCCTGGGCAAGTCACTTAACCCTCATTGCCCTGCAAAAACAAAACAAAACAAACAAACAAACAAAGTAAATGGCTAGAATTTCAGTTTTCATAAGCTCTCCTAAAAACGGATATTTACTAATTCAGGAACTAATTATGAGGCCTAATGAATAGAATGCTAAATCTGCCAAGAACCCTAGAGGTCACTAAATCCAATCTACTCCTTTTACATCTAGAAGAAAGTAGTAACTTGTCCTCTGTTACACAGCTAGTTAGTGGCTGAGCCAGAACTTGTGCCCAGGTTTCCTAATTCCAAATGGGATGCTTTCTGACATGCTGTTCTCTTTTCCTTGCATAGAGTGAGAAGCAGAAGCAATATCAGATTTTTGATTACTAAGGCATTCATACACACAACATTCACCTTAATAAGAAGTCAAGCTTAGTAAGAGGTATTAAGAGCCATTAAGGGGAAGCTAGGTGGAGCAACGACCCTGGATTCTGGAGGACCTGAGTTCAAATCCGGCCTCGACACTTACTAGCTGTGTGACCCTGTGCAAGTCACTTAACCCTAATTGCCTCACTAAAAAAAAACAAAAAAAAAAACAAAAAAAAGAGCCATTAAACAATTATAAGTATCTAACCTTACAGGATAGACTTTAAGTATAACACTATGCTCAGGCACTTGGGAGGGAGCTTTTGTGTTGATCAAGAAAATGGGAATTTTAAAATCTCAGTCCTTTTCACATAAACCATGTCTCCTTCAGATGACTATTTAAGGGAGTTTGAAATCTGAGCTACTACATGTTTTAACAATACAATTTCTCATCACCCAAGGATGGGAGAATTTCTTTTAGACATGTCATCACGGCTTAACGCCATCTTTCTCTGTATCGTGACAGGATTCCTCTTACACATTTCAATTCCTTGTTCTCAGAGTTGACAACTGATTTAAACCAGTCTCCTCTTCTAAGTGACATGAAGCAGGTGCTTATGCCTGATTGAACATTAATACAATCATGTTTTATATGCTCCAACATATTAACCCTCCAAATTGTGTGAGGAGTCTAGTTTTCATTTTCAGGATTGAAAGACTATAACATGGAAATATTGGGAGTTGTTTTTTAGACAATATTATTGTTAATTTAATGAGGTCACATAGCCTGTTTATCTTAGCTCATTTTATTTCTAAATTCTTTGCTACTTCCAAAGCATTTTTTTTCTTTTTGGAGAAAAAAAACTACTTGCTACTACTAAACAATAATGAATGATAATGAATTACTAATAAGCCATAATGAATGCTGTACATTCATTCATTCATTCATTATTTAATTTCCATAGGAGACTAGAGTAAAGGATCAGGGAAATTTTTAAGCTCTAGTTCATTTAACTACTAACCATTTTCACTTGCAACCTTAATAAAAGGGTAGTCTACACTTACCACCTCCTCTTCCTCACCATTTAATCTTTCCTTTCTTTCTTAGATTCTGGCAGCTGTCCTGACCACTTAACAGTAATTACTCTTTCCAAGGTCACCAATGACCTAAATGACCCAATGCAATGGTTTTTTGTTAAGTGCTCATATTCTCAGACCTCTTTACAACATCTCACTATTGAGGATGCCCTTCCCTTGCTTCTTGCCACCCTTTGACATTTTCTTCTCCTTTAACTTTTACAGTTGATATAATCAAACCTTCTCTTTCTTCTTCATCTTGACCCCAAATGTGGCCCTTCCCTCAGGTTTTGAATTCTTTTCTCTCCTTTCTAATCAAAGGATAAAAGATGCATGGCACTTCCATTGTCTTTGGCTGTTACCTTTATCTGGATGAGTCTTATATCTGTACTTGTGAGAAAATAATTATTAATAATGAATTTCTAGGAGAAACTCAGACATTAGTTATACCTGCTCCCCCCTCCCCCACTAAAAACCAGCCTGGGATAAGCTTCAGCTTAACAAAAAGGAAAGCAGATTGATCCTTCTGATTAGGTAGGGGAAGAAGCACACCTAGATGGTTGGAATTTGATCTCTAGACCCCCTTACTCCTAAGTCATGTCAATCAATGGAGCTGAATGATGCTAACCAATTAGCTTAGATCAATGTACGGTGACCCGACTCTACCAAAAGGAAGATAAAAAGACTGGGTCACGAGGGGCTTGCTCTCTCTTCTTCCCTGGACTCTTTGTTACTCTCCACGTGCCCTCACCTGGACCTCTTGGCTCAATATGCTGCTAAGTAATTGTTTAGGCCAGTAAGCCTGTGACTAGTGAGGAAGTCAGGGAGACACAAGGTCAATACTTTAATAATAGGTGATATTAATGAATAATAAATTCTTACTGCCAAAACTGGTGCAATAGTAATTAATATATAATTTAGTAATATTTTAGAAAATCCATCCTAGTCCCCCATTAATTTAAATAATACATACTCCCAGTCCTGACCTCTTTCTTAAAGTCCCACTACACATTTCTAGCTACCTAATGGTTATTTCCTTCTGGATGTTCTAAGGACACCTAAAATTCAACAATTATTGTACAAAATACTAATTTCCCCGAAAAATCTACTCACTTGTTTTTAAAAAAAAATACCCAAAACAACCCAACTACATTTAATGGATATCCACAGCTTTTTGTAAAAGCATCTTTTTGCTTTTGTTCATATATTGAAGAGAAAGTTTACAATTAAAAAAACCTATTTATTCTCCAGATATGCCTATTCCTATTGATTCTACCACTTCCTAGTGATTCTATCACAATCTCACAGCGATAGGATCATAGATTTAGAGGGAAGGGGCCTCAGAGGTCATTTAGTCAAACCTCCTTAATTTAGAGATGAAGAAATTAAAGTCTGGAGAAGGAAAGTGACTTGCTCAAGGTCATATAGGTAGTAAATGGCAATGGCAGGATTAGAACACGAGTCCTCTCATTTCATAGCCAACATGCATTTAAAAAAAAATTTAGAGGTAGCTAGCCAGCTGGCACAGTGTACTGGGCCTAAAGTCAGGAAGACTCTAATTCAAATCCAGCCTCAGATACTTAATAGTCTTCTGATCCTGGACAAGTCACTTCACCACTGAATACCTTATTTTCCTCAACTGTAAAATAAGGATAATAGTACCTTGAATGTAGAGGAGGTTATTGTGAGGTTCAAATGAGATAATATTTGTAAAATACTTAGCACAGTGTTTGGTACATAGTGGGCCCTTAAAAAATGTTTATTCTCTATTCCCCTTTTACCATAAACATTTTAGTGGGTTTTTTTGTTTTTGTTTTTTGCGAGGTGATGAGGGTTAAGTGACTTGCCCAGGGTCACACAGCTAGTGTCAAGTGTCTGAGGATGGATTTGACCCACATCCAGGGTCAGTGCTTTATCCACTGCGCCACCTAGCTGCCCCCAATATTTTAGTATGAATCTTTGAAGTCCATCTTTAATCCTAATTCTTTGCTTGCTGCCCACCTCTAATTAGTTGTAAAATCCTCCACAATATCTGCTCTTCTTAATATTTCTTGCAACCATACCCTGATTTCCATACCTTCCTCCAGCAGCATATATTCTGGGTTTCTCCTGATGGGTCGGCTTGATACCTAGAATTGCTAAATCTCTCTTAGAAATCCATCTACACAATACCACCAGATTTTTTTTTTGTTTGTTTGCATATCTCTGAACACTTTCTCTCCACTCTGTTCAAAAAATTCCAATGGCTCCTTATTGCCTCCAATACAAAGATCAGCTTCCTTAATTTGATTTTCGAGACCTTTCACAACATAGTCCTTCACTACTTATCTCACAGGATATGGTAGAAAGAATGACTGATTTGGGGGCAGCTAGGTGGCTCAGTGGATAAAGCACTGGCCTTGGATTCAGGAGGACCAGAGTTCAAATCGGGCCTCAGACACTTGACACTTACTAGCTGTGTGACCTCGGGCAAGTCACTTAACCCCCATCGCCCCACCAAAAAAAAAAAAAAAAATGAATGACTGATTTAACATCAAGGGACGAGTGTTCAGACCCTAGCTGTGCGTCTTGTGTAATTCACTTTACTTCTGGGTCTCAGTTTCCTCATCTGCAAAAATGAAGGGGGCTGGTTCGCTAAGGCTTTTTTCAACTTTACATCTAAGGTTCTGTGATCCCATTCACGCATCCTGTGCTCTGGCCAAACTACACTTACTTTTGAAACATGGGCTTTGCTTTCCCACCTCTGTGCCTTCCCAGAAAGCATTTTTTATTCCTGAAATACCTTGACTTATGCCTCCTGATATTTTCTCAAGCCCCACTAAAAATGTCACTTCCTCTATGAAGCTTTGCTCAATTTGCCTAGCTGGACTCCTCTGACCTCACTTAGCTCAAGGGACAGAGCAATAAAGGCAGCTTAAATAACTGTGCATATTTCGACAGAGGTACGTGCATAGCTATTACTAAAACATATGAAATATAAGAGCTATTAACTTTAATATGTGTACATTCTTGCAACTAATTTGTAACATTTGTCATGGAACTTTCCTAAGAAGACAAGAGATAGAAATGACTGAAATTCTAAATCTAAAAGACTTTTTTTTCAGAGTGGGGAAAATCATAACAACCAATAAAGTTGCATACTGGTTTCAAATCGCAGCATCACTGCATTTTGCAGTAATTAGCAACATCATACTGGAAATTTTCAAAATAGCTCACATGTATAAGGCATTTTAAAGTTTACAAAGACCTTTTAGAAAAATTATCTCAATTCTCTCAACAATGCTGTGATCTAAATACTATTATTATTCCCTCTATAATAAGGAGGAAACTGAAGATAAGAGGCTAAGGGTTTATTATTTATTAAGTATGTGCAGCAGGATTTAAACCCAAGTCTTCCTGACTCCAAGTTCAGTCCTTTATTCACAATGTCACATTGTCATTCCTCTGTGTGTTATCATCATCCTTATTTTCTAACAAATATTGCTGTACCACACAACACTCCTAATTTAATAAATTACAGACCTATGAAATGTCAACAACTGACCTGTTGAACATCTTGTTGGAAAACACACAGCTGAAGCCTCTGATGCAGACGGACCTTCCGGTGCTGCCAGATGTTTTCTAGCTGCCTCTGATGGTGAAGAACTTCATGGATGACATCAAGAACATGGTGCACAGCCTTGGAATAGTTTGCAGAAGCTGTCAATGAATCTGAACTGCCAGGAGTTAAAGGTCGTTGAAGTTTGTCAAGCAGTGATTTTCCATCTTGGCTTACCTGCCCAGGAATAAATTTAGCATTTATTTCAAGGGTGAGAGCTCTGTTCAGCATGCACTACTTATAAACACAGATTCCATTTCTATTCAAATGTATTTTTCTATAGAAAAAGTAAAACTTTCTATCATTTATCTGATGACAAGAAACCAAAAAGTGAGCTAAAATAAGAGCTAAGATAAGTGCAGTTGTGGCCTAAACAGCAAGAAGTCAAATATAAATGACTGAAATGGAAAAAGCCTAATGTTACTAATAAGCAAAGGCTAAAAAAGAATGCTCCCAGAGTATTTTCTAGTTTAAGATTAGGTGATGTTAGAGTATGAGAGTATATTTGGGGTGGGAGAATACTTGGCCTTTTACTGGGAGGGTGACAACAGAGACTGCTTAGCTACTCTGGAAGCTGGAGGAGTGGAAGAGCCCCACTTCAGTCCCTGTCCAACAACTGAGATGTGAGGCTACTTCAAGACTCCACTGACCAAAGTTTAGTAGGGTAGGGCAGAGGTACTCTGTCATATCAAATGTTCAGGGGCTCTCACACAATAGAGGAGCTGTCAATTTCCAGCACAAAGCATATTTTTCATATTGTTATGGGATTAAATAGCTCAAGTAACAAGAATTTCATTTACCATTCCTTTCTTGAGGATATTTACAGTTCAACACCTACATTAGCCATGAAAACTTAACAAAGGATTTATAGAAATGAAAATAATTACAACAATACATTTCTCCAGGAGGTTCAATAAAGATATACACCAATTTAATGAAACTTTATTGTTTGTCCCTTTCCAATCTTCTTACACTTCCCTCACCCCCACATACTCTGCAACCAAGTAGCACTGGACTCCTTGAACAAGAAGACATTATCACTCAAATGTGGTCTGTTCTTTATGACTAGAATCCTCTTCACCCTCATCAATCCTCTGGCTTCTTTTAAATCCCTCCTAAAATCTCACTTTCTAAAAGAAGCCTTTCCCAATCCTCTGCAATCCTAGTCATCCCTTCCCTCAGCTGATTATCTCCAATTTTTCCTATCTATATCTTGCTTTTACATAATCATTTGCATGTTATTTTCCTCTTTAGACTATGAGCTCTTTGATAGCAGAGATTTTTGTGTGTGTGTGTGTGTGTGTGTGTGTGTGTGTGTCTTTCTTTGTATCAATAGTGCTTAGCACAGTGCCTGGCACATAGCAGGCACTTAATAGGTGTTTGCTGGCTGACTGCTAACGCAGGAATAAAAAAAAATTGTAGCAGCAGAAATGTTTATGGTCAGCAGTTATGGGTAATTTTTTATTTTTAAATGTAAGCAAACTGAAAAGATTTCTTTTTAACCTCAAAAACATCCTTTCAGGAATATATTCCTGTCCACTATAGGAATCTCTCTAAGCAAATGTTGCGATAGAGTTTATACTGTTTAAGGGAATAAGATTAGTACAACCTGTTTCAATAACTCAGAAAAACCTGCTTTTTCTTACCCTTAGTAAAATAGTATTCCGTGGCCAAGATAAACATGATGATTATTTTATAGTCTAATAGACTGTTTTGCAGAAGAAAAGATTCCAAAAATAAACATCCTTCACCCTAGCATATCCCAGAAGGAGATGAACAGAAGGAGATATTGCAAAGAAAAAAGGAAGCCAAGTAAATTACATACAATTTAAACAAAAGCCTAACCAAAGCAATTAATAAAAAAGTTCATGATGTGCCAAGTACTTCAGGACTGTTTGGACTTAACTGCTAGGTAAATTCTGATGGATTCAAACAAGCTATGTCAACCTAGTTTCAAAATGTGTTTAGTTTTTAGGTATCTCTGTTGGAAAAACAGCTAGTAAATTCCTTACCAATTCTTATTACAACAAGTCTTCTGCCATTAATTTATAGGCTGAATTGTCCTCATTATCTCAAACTGGGGTGTGTGTGTGTGTGTGTGTGTGTGTGTGTGTGTGTGTGAAGGAGCACTTGTGCATTAAGGAAGGTTAATAAGATGCTGCTGTAAGTTAACTTGTATGCTATAAAATATGTTTTATAAATAACCAAATCAATAGCATACATTCACAGCTCAAGGGAAGGAAAATGCACAGATTAATTAAAGCAATAAAAGTGACTAAATATGTAATAAACAGTACTAACATGTCAAGAGTATTTGCCTCCATTATTTAAAAGGAAACATAAGTGCCTGGAATCTAAGTGAAAAATTACTTAGACTATTTTAATGGAAAGTAAATAGAGAATAAGAATAAGAAGAACAAAAACAATAGCTTTTATATAGTGTCTACTATACTCTTGGCACTGTGCTAAGGACTTTACAAATATCTCATTTGGTTCTCACAAAAACCACGAGTGATAGGTGCAATTATTATCTGCATTTTACAGATGAGGAAACAGGCAGACAGAGGTGAAATAACTTATCCTGATTCACATAGTTAGTAAATGTATGAGACTGGGATTTGAAATCATATCTTTCTGACTCCAGACCCAGTACTCTAACCATTGCACTACAAACTACCTCTGAGGCAGAAAGAACCTTTCTCTACTTTTTATGCCATACATGACAAAATAAAATTACACAGAAATTCATGGCCAAGTTTGCTAATTTCTGTTTCTGGTATCTGGATCTTGAAACTTGCTACTAGATTATATCTGACTAAAATGATCCCAGCAGGACTATCTACCTATTCACCTGTAAAATGTCAAAGTTTCATAATTATCTAAGAACAGGAAGCATCATTAAGGGCTTCTGGCTATGGCTAACCCTGACATAAGCATCTGTATGTAGTCCAAGACCAAAAACAACTGAACATCAAGTTAAGTTTGTTTGATTTAAATCTAACATTTCAGATCTAAAAGGGAGGCAGAATGCTGTTTCCAATGATTTGAAAAAGAACACTGAGTAAGAACAAAATATTCTGACATCATTAAGATATAAGTGATGAAAATTAACCTTTCTTGGGAAAATAGCAATTTTTTTTTCTTGGAGGGAGTGGGGGGAAAATTAAAGATTAAAGAAATCTCTAGGAGGTGTAAGTGGCATAACTAAAATATCCTTGCATTGGCAATCCAAGGACAGGAGTTTGCTGGTGGTTTGTTATTTTTGGTGGGGGAAAGGGAAAGACCTGGGGGTCAGGGCAATAGCTACTATTTATAGCACAGAATTTAATAATCATTCTGTGTTTGGTTCAACAATGCCTATTGGCTTCCCCAGCTTTGGCTTAACTTCATCCTTCATTTTGTGATTCTGATAAAAGTTGAAGACAGTCAGGATATAATGACATTCAAGGATCCCAAGTCATTACGAGGCTAGAAATTAGACTGGTCAAAATTCTTGCATCTGTCCCAGATTCAGGGAAGCAGCTAATTAGTACTAGTGAAAGGCTGGAAAATATGGAATGAAATAATAACCACTCTAAGGAGTAAATATAAAAATTCAGGCTTGAAAATAATTGTCAAAAGGTTTACATACCAGGTGAAATATCTTTCTGTGTTGAATTGTGGGCAATACATGAAGTAGAGTTGAAGGCAAACCATCCATGCCCCTACCTTTTCTGGCCCTTCTGGAATAGAAGTCTAACTGCAATTGGAGCTTTCAGAATAAACTTCTAGAATTTGGATTTGTAATTCAGTCTTTCTGCTTCTGGTCTGCTGCATTCATAGATGGGCTCTGCTGATGCACAAAACAACACTATGCTACTACTACTCAACTTCCTCCATGGTGATTCATCTCCTGCTACCTCTAGGCAGTTACTTATTGTTATTGTTCATTTTTTCAGTCTTGTCCAACTCTTCATCACCCCTTGGGGCTTTTCTTGATAAAGATAATGGAGTGATTTGCCATTTCCTTCTCCAGCTCATTTTACAGATGAGGAACTGAGGCAAACTGGGTTGTGACTTATCCAGGGTCACACAGTTAGTGTTTGAGGCCACATTTGAACTCAGGAAGATGAATCTTTCTGATTGCAGATCTGGCAATCTATCCCCTGTACTACCCAGCTGCCCAGGTAGTTACTAGAACTGCCTAAATTAGGAGAGTTTGAAAGCTACCAGCAAAAGCCTTCTTAGTTATCTCCTTTGGGCACATAGCATTACTCTAAGAGAATGGGTTCAGGTTGATTTTATAGGGTTTTCCCTTCCATAATACTACAGCTTGGAAAGACCTCAACTCTCTGGGGGAGGGGATGGGAAAAAGAAAAACAACCAGTGTTTTTGAAACTTACCAGCTCTGATGTTATGCCAAAGATTGAATATAATCTATTAAATCCAATGCAAGACTGCTTTGTTTGATGAGGCTTTAGAATAATTGGTTTGTAAAGTTACTATCAAGGCAACTGAGATTCTATATCCATAACAGAGGTGTAATTTTACAAAGCTAATGATTGGGGTGACTCATATATATTGCTGTTTGTTTTTATCCTGCCCTAATGACAATAATAATATCATTCTGTATTTATACAGTGCCTTGAAGCTAAGAAACACAACAAGCTTTGCAGAGAGGAGCTTATTAAACCTCATAAAGTCCTGTTGAGACATGTGGTGAGCCAGTGTGTTTTTTTCAAAAGAAGAAATTGAGGCAGGGAGTAAGTTTCCCAAATTTACATAAAAACCATAGAATGTCAGAGAAGAAAGACTAAAGATTTGCCCCTGCCCAATGACTTCAATTTATAGATGAAGAAACTGAAAAATAAAGTGACCTGTCCAAAGTCATACAGGGGGTTATTGGAAAAGCAGGAAGGAAAACTCATGTTTCTTGGCACTGTCTAGTTTTGTGGGAGTCAGTGTTTCAAGAAAAAAAGCTGAAGCGAGCCTCCTACCCTGATCTTATAGATCACTCTTTATTTCTTAAAGTGGTAAATACTTTTTAATGAATAATTTGTTTCACTTAATGATTTTAATGTAATCTAATTGGGATCTTTAATCCAGTAATATGGCCAGGGTTTATTGAACTGCTCGTCTTTTTTATAAAAAATTATATTTCTACAAAGGATAAATACCTTTTATTAACAAATAAAAAGCAAAACAGAACTAACATATAGTTATCTCTTAAACTACAAGGCAAATGTGTTGGTCTGTTTTGCTTAACTATGCTTTGTGTCATTTAAAATCTAAAAGGATGGTTCTAGGGGGAGGAAGAGACAGAGATGCTCTTTTTTTCCTTTTGTTGTTCTAGATCAATAAATTATGTAAAAAGTAAAACTACAAGTCATCATAAGTCTCTATGTATACTGCCCTACCCATTTGAGTGATCAAGTACGTTAACTCCAAATCTGGCAAGCTGAAGCAAGCAAATGTTTATAAGACTCAGGTATGCTCCTATTGTTGAAATACAAACAGGATCAACATGGGATAAGTCTAATTAAAACAGAGCAAAGCAGGTCTTTATGTAAAAATATATACATATACACACTCACATACACACACACACACACACACACACACACACACACACACACACACACTCACACATATAATCTTACTGGCAAGTCTTCCTATTTCCTATCTACACCATCAGTACCACTAGAAACAAGGAAAGCTGAATGGAGAAGCAGTTTAAATTTCCTCCTCTTTTAAAATTTAAAAGGATTTCACTTAGAAGTACAAGGTGATTATTTGTCTTGAATTTGAGCATTTTCTCATCCATAAAAAAAAAGAGTTTGCTTGAGATGATCTCTAAATTCTTCTGTGGATCTGACATTCTGATTCCACGATGCCTAGAGCCAAAGAATTCAGTCACTACTACCGCCCTGGGGAGATGTCAGAAAGCTTTAGAGAAAAGGGAGGCCACTTTTAAAAATATACACAGTAGCATCAGAATTTTATTCAGTTCCATGTAAAATTTTGTCAGGTTTTTTAGAATTACAGTCTTCTGGGGCTTACAGTTTCTCTGTAAACATAGTCTGAAAATTTGTGGCTTAAAACCTCAGTCTAAGAATCTTTTTATTTCTAGGAAATTTGTCCATTTCAAACTATCTGTACCAATTAAAAATCTTGTGAGACCACATCCTAGGGGGATGAACACATGACCCATATTTAAGTGTCTCATTTTCTTTATGAACTCAAATCTGATTTCAAATTGAAAAGTGATGAAAAGAATGTAATAATAAGAACAATAACATTAATTTCTACCCTCATGGTACCTTTCGTAAAAATCACAAGGGTAGTTTGTAATCTGGTTCCTTCAGTGGCTGAGGAGAACAATGCCAAGGACTCAGGTATGACCCTTGTAGTCTCTGAGTAAAAATATAGTTCCATGGCTACAGACCACATTCTTGGCCCTGGCCCTGGCCCTGGCCCTGGCCACACATCTCATAAATGTGTGCCACTGGTCACAGGAATGACTGAACAGCTCAAACATTATCACCACCACTTGAAAGAAAACTCAAACAATGCAATTCTATTCTCAAAAAGTGAGTAGTGATCCTGATAGACAAAGAAAAGAATGATCATTCACTCTCTGTAACAACTGGAAAAATTGAGATTCAGTGAAGTTACCCTATTTTAGTCAGGTATAGAATTATGAAAAAGTTAGACATGAAGGGTGATACCATAGGCAAATTAGAAGAGAAAGGAATAGTCTACCTGTCAGATCTATAAACAGGGGAAGAATTTATGACCAAAGATGAGATAGAGAACATTACGAAATGCAAATTGGATCATTTTGATTACATTGAATTAAAAATGTTTTACACACAAAAAATCAATGCAACCAAGTCTAGAAGGAAAGCAGGGGGGCAGCTAGGTGATGCAGTGGATAAAGCACTGGCCCTGAATTCAGGAGGACCTGAGGTCAAGTTTGGCCTCAGACACTTGACACTTACTAGTTGTGTGACCTTGAGCAAGTCACTTAAACCTCACTGCCCCACCAAAAAAAAAGAAGAAGAAGAAGAAGAAGAAGAAGAAGAAGAAGAAGAAGAAGAAGAAGAAGAAGAAGAAGAAGAAGAAGAAGCAAAGCAGAACGCTGGGGAACAATTTTTACAGCCAGTCTTTCTGATAAAGGCCTCATTTTTAAAATATATAGAGAACTTAATCAAATTTATAAGAATATAAGCCATTCCCCAATTGAGAAGTGATCAAAGGTTAAGACTAGGCAGTTTTAAGATGAAGAAATTAAAGCATTCTATGTATGAAAAAAAGTTATTGATCAATACTAATTAGAGAAATGCAAATTAAAACTACTCTGAGGGGGGCAGCTAGGTGGCACAGTGGATAAAACACTGGCCCTGGATTCAAGAGGACCTGAGTTCAAATCCAGCCCCAGACACTTAACACTTATTAGCTGTGTGACCCTGGGCAAGTCACTTAACCCTCATTGCCCTAAAAAAACAAAAAACAACAAAAACCAAAACAAAAAAACTACTCTGAGGTACCACTTCACACCTATCAGATTGACTAATATGACAAAAAGAAAAAAGGAAAATTATAAATGTTGGAGAACATGTAGGAAAATTGGAACACTAATGCATTGTTGGTGGAGTTGTGAACTGATCCAACCATTCTGGAGAGCAATTTTGAACCATGCCCAAAAGGCTATAAAACTGTGCAAATATAATCCTTTACCTCTATCTGGAAGGATTACACAGAAATATCAGTAAGCTGTCCATAAGAGGTAGATTTAAACCCTTGAAATTATAAAAGTAGGTGAAAGAGGTAACTTTCTGACACCCAGTGATATAGATTTATATAAATTATTATTCAAGTGATCTATAGATTTGTTAAATCTCCTATAAAAGTAAAGTCTGAAATTCCCCATGTCTTCTAGAAGGAACATTGGGCTAAAAAGTAAAAAACCTTTGGTTTAAGCCTAGCTCTACAAGTCTGGTAAGAGGCTGTGTAACTGTGGGCAAGTCACTGAACCTTTCTACAGCTGAGTTTTCGCACTGATAAAATAGTAATAATACTTGAAAAATGTAACTCACATGGTTCTTTAAAAAGCACTTTGTAACTTTAAAATGTCATATAAAAATATGGACTGGCATGAGATAATCTAATAATAATAATAGCTAGCATTTGTATAGCACAGTGTGCCAGGCACTGTGCTAAACACTATACAAATATACTTAATTTTAAAATATACATTTTAAACATCAATCCTGAATAAGCTCAGAAATAGAATGCCTTAAAATGAAGAAAGAATCCATTCTATTCCTTTTGTTTTTGTTTTTTGGGGGCAATGGGGGTTAAGTGACTTGCCCAGGGTCACACAGCTAGTAAGTGTCAAGTGTCTGAGGCTGGATTTGAACTCAGGTACTTCTGAATCCAGGGTCAGTGCTTTATCCACTACACCACCTAGCTGCCCCCAAAGAATCCATTCTAGACAATCAGAATTCAAAACGGGAAAAATCATCACAAATAATTTGTTCATTTTACTAGGTTTAGTTGGGAGAAAAAAAATTATGATGGCATCTATGAAAAGAAAGACATTTCAGACATGAGATCCTCTTTCCTAGAAAGTCTTATTTAGGAGGATTAGAAAGATGGATTCTGTTAAACAAATATTTATTTAGTGGCTACTATAACATATAAGGGCTTGAAGGGAACATTAATAAAGTGAAAATAACCTAGGGCAACATAAATAAATGTGTACTGTGACCAAAAATAATGTGTCTAAGACTTAAGTTTAGTTGCTTACATAAGGCAGATGACAAAAATAATAAAGCAATTAATAATTAAAAAACACACACACCACAATTTCAACAACCAAAGCAAAGAAAGCCCTTTCTCTTGGAATTGTCCTTAGGAATCCTAAAGATTTTTCCCAGACTATTCATAATTGATTATTTTCAAAATCTTGAGGGCACAGGAGAAAATACAATAATATTTCTGTAAAACTCTAGTTCAACAGGTCACTTACTTCTGAGTAAGCAAGAGTGATATGTTCATATATTCCTTGGTGATGGTGAATTGCGTCTTCTAAATCCTGCAGCTCAGAAGGAAGTTCTACCTCGCCGCAGGCTTTGCACCATGAATCTACATTGCTCATGTACTAGGAAATAAAAACAAAAACAAAACCCAACAATAATTACCTTTATCCATAATAACTTAAACTAGGTAGAAACATGAATTTTGAAAGCAATTTATAAGAGCAATTAAGAGAGTATCTCTGAATTAATAATTGCTTAAAATTCAATCTAAATGGTTAATACATTTTAAGAAGTGATTGCAAATTAATGGAAAAGTCCTACTCTGAAAACATGTTCCTTACTCTACTATATTCTTGGGTGCCTGGAGCAGAGCTCCACTAGCTATCATCAACCTCCTCTAAAATCAGGACTCCAAAACATCTCCACTTCCTAAAGCTCTTTCATCTCTATTCCCCTCCTGCTAGATTTAAGGACTAATTGAAAAACAACAGCAAATAATCCATTTACCTAACATTAGCAAGGATGTCCTGCCCATTTTTTCTACCCATTGCAAAAGCAAATGAGCAGAAGGACTAAAATTCAACCACTGAGGAGAGTGAACTTCTCAACTGAGGATGTGGAATCTGGGAGAGAGATAAGGGCATAAGGAAGCAGTGAAATCATTGGGGTCCTAAGCTAATTTGCATGCAAACCAGAACAGTCCTAGCTATACCAAATAGCTTAGAGAATATCAGCTTCTAGCAGTTGAAAGTCATTCCAATCTCTCTTTAGTTCCTCCCCACCTTATTTCCCCATTGTTAATCACACAGCTGATAAATCACTGCCAAATTTCTTATGGGACTGCCTATTAGAATCTATGACAGTTAAGTGTCTAAGGCACACAATCACTCACACACACACACACACACACACACACACACACACACACAGCAGAAGGCCCAATTAAGAAACTAATTCAATTAAGCTAAACAGATATAAACATTTTTTCTCTTTGTTTTAAATTCTTTTATATCCTTTCCACTAAGACATTTTCCTAAATATCAGGAAAAGCAAAGGATGGCTGGTTATTAGGAATGAATGAATGAAACATTTACTATAAGCCCTTATCATGTGAAAAGCACTGTGCTAATATATTTACCAGGTAGCACAGAGGATAGAATTTTGGGCCTGGAGTCAAGAACACTTATCTTCCTGAGTTCAAATCTCACCTCAGATACTTACTAGTTGTGTGACTCCTTGGCAAGTCATTTAATCCTGTTTGCCTCAGTTTCCTCATCTGTAAAATGAGCTTGAGAAGGAACAAACCACTCCAGTTGCTTTGCCAAGAAAACCCCAAATAGGGTCATGAAGAGTCACACAGGACTAAAATGACTAAACATCAACAATAATATATTTGTCAATCAGGAAATTTACTAGATACCTTTCAAAATGTAAAATAAATAATCTATTTTTTTCACCATGAATCTATACTGCTCCTGTACTAGAAAGCTGTCCCTCTATGCCTGGAATGCCCTTCCTCCTCATCTCCACCTCCTGGAGTCCCAACTAAAATCTCACCTACAGGAAGCCTTTCCCAATCTTTCTTAATTCGAATGCTGTCCCTTTTAGGATTATTTGCTCTTTTACTTGTACATGCTTTTGTTTGTTCATGGTTATTTGTATGTTGTTCTCCCACCTCTCTATATGATTTTTAGCTACTTGAGGGAAGAGTCTATCTTTTGTCTTTCTGTCTAACTCTAGTGCTTGGCACAATGCCTAATACATAGTAGGTCCTTAATAAATGCTTAGTGACTGACTGGCAAAGTAATTTTCCCCTCTGAAGTGCAGGTCTCAGTATGTCACCTGTCCCTCTTCCCCCAATTCAATAAAATCTAAGGGCTCCATTACCTCTCTGATCTTTGGCATTTAAAGCTCTTCATAACCCAGACCCTTCCTGATTTTCCAGTTTTCTTACACATTTACTCCCTCTACACACTGTATAGGCCATAATTACTTGTTTTTCTTTTTCTTTTTATCTTTCTTTCTTTCTTTTTTTTGAGGGGCAATGAGGTTTATGTGACTTGCCCAGGGTCACACAGCTAGTAAGTGTCAAATGTCTGAGGTCGGATTTGAACTCAAGTGCTCCAGAATCCAGGGCCAGTGCTCTATCCACTGCGCCACCTAGCTGCCCCCCGATTACTTTTTTTCCCCCAATGAGTCATATATACTAAAAAAACGTAGTCTGGGGATCAGCTGGGTGAAAAGTTGAATGGCTCAGTGTAGTAGTTTACTGAAATGCTTTGAGAGATTTAGTGTACATACGGGGCAATTTCATGTGAAAAAATGAGTCATAAATTCTAAACTATGTTAAAGTCTACCATATGATCTCTTTTTTTTCTTTTTTTTTTTTTGGTGAGGCAATTGGGCTTAAGTGACTTGCCCAGGGTCTCACAGCTAGTGTCTGAGGCCAGATTTGAACTCAGGTCCTTCTGAATCCAGGGCCAGTGCTCTATCCACTGAGCCACCTAGCTGCCCCCTATCATATGATCTCAAAAAATGAACATCCTTCAGGAAAAAGTGGGTTTTCTGGGGTATATGGTGAGCACAATAAGGATTTATTTATTTATTTGCTTGCTTGCTTATTTATTTATTTCCAGGGCAGTGGGGGCTAAGTAACTTGCCCAGGGTCACACAGCTATTAAGTGTCAAGTGTCTGAGGCTGTATTTGAACTCAGGTACTCCTGAATCCAGGGCCAGTGCTTTGTCCACTGCGCCACCTAGCTGCCCCCAGGATTTATTTTTTAGACTACATTTGAACACAAGATGGAGAGGTCAGCTTTGCAAAACTGGAGAAGAATAATAAAGGAATATTGATAAATAAATACATAGAAAGCAGTAAAAAGGAGCTTTAATGATTAATTAGCAGGCTTATTATTACAAGCAATTATTTTTCAATTCTTCATCTGTTAGAAGACTGAGGGCCACCAAGCTGTAAAGCACCCTATGTTCTATTCTGCCTCACTTAGTACCCACAGCTACATTCTTCATAGCTAGTTAGTTCTACTCCCACCCAGTCCTACCTTATGACATAACTTATGCTTAGCACATATGATTGGTTTCACTTTGATGAAATGAAATGAGGACAGACTCTCCCTAATATGTGGCAAAGTAAGTTCCCCTCAAGATGATAAAAGCCATATCTCTCTGCACCATTTTAAGTGGACAAGACAACAGAATATTGTTCAAACTGAACTCATAAATAGGATCTTGGGATATACACTCTGTTTCTTTACTGTTATTTCTACTTTTCCTTTACCCTTGGTAGGGGAAAAAAGTATTCTCCATTTTAGTCTTTTTCAGAATATAATGTTTAGTTTTGAGAACCACAGTATAGGTAGAACATTGATAAGTTAGAGAATATCTTTTTTGTTGTTCAATCATTTCAGATGTGTCTGACTCTTGGTGACTCAATTAGGAGTTATCTTGGCAAAGATATTGGGGAATTTTGCCATTTCCTTTTCCAGCTCATTGTATAGATGAGGAAAATGAGGCAAATGGAGTTAAATGATTTGCCCAGTGACACACAGCTAGTGTCTGAGGCTGGACTTGAACTCAGGAAGATGCATATTTCTCAGGAAGATGCATATTTCTGAATCCAGGCCCCACACTCTATTCACTGAACCACCTAGCTGCCAAGAGAATAATGAGAAGAGGGTAATCAGAATGGGAAGTGCTTCTACTTGATTCCATATGAAGATCTACCTCAGATTAAAGAACTGGAGATATTATTATGGAGACATAATTGTAGGGAGAAGGGTGGCCGTAACAGTTATCTTCAAGCATTTGAAGGGCTCAGACATATGTTTGAGCATATAAGAAAGAACGAAAGAGAAATGGGTGGCATTGTGATGAGGTACCTTTGTGTGTCTTCTCATGGAGTTTCTTTTCTCAGGCATGGGTTGGATTAGCTATCTAATGAAGCCCCTACCACCTCAAATGCCAAGACTGTGTCATCCTCCATCCCATCCTACTCACCCCTTATATCCAATCAAATCTTGTCCTTTCCATTTCCACTTTGCTCACAAATGCCCCCTTTTCTCCACTCACAAAATGACCACCTTGTCCAGGCTTTCTTCCCCTCTTGCTTGGACAATTGCAATAGCCTCCTAACTTTCACCCTGTCTTAAGAGTCTCCCCTCTCTAACGCATCATCTATACAACTGTCAATGTTATTTTCCTAATGAGCCAATCTGACTATTTCAACCTTTAACTCAATATAAACTCATGATTTCGCTATTACATCTAGGACGAAATATAAAGTCTTCCATTGAGCATTTGAAGCACTTCACAATGTGGCCTCTTTCCAACTTTCCCATTCTTCTTATGCCTGACTCCCTTCCACATACCCTCTGGTGTCGCCACATTACTGAACTTCCCATTTCTCATACATGGTGACCCATCTCTATCTTTTTGCCATTGCACCAGCTGCCCCCCATACCTGGAATAACTTTTTTATCTCCTCCATATGACATCCCTAGTTTCTTCCAATACTCAGGCCAAGCACCAGCTTCTGCAAGGGGTCTTTTCTGGTCCTCTTACCTGGTAACGTCTATCCCTTTAAAGTTATCATCAGGGGGGCAGCTAGGTGGCGCAGTGGATAGAGCACCAGCCCTGGAGTCAGGAGTACAAATCTGGCCTCAGACACTTAACACTTACTAGCTGTGTGACCCTGGGCAAGTCACTTAACCCCAATTGCCTCACTAAAAAAAAAAAAAAAAGTTATCATCAGGGCAGCTAGGTGGTGCAGTGGATAAAGCACCAGTCCTGGAGTCAAGAAGACCTGAGTTCAAATCCTCAGACACTTTACACTTACTAGCTATGTGACCCTGGGCAAGTCACTTAACCCTAATTGGCTCATTCAAAAAAAAAAGTTATGTATCTACTTTGTACGTATATTACATATACTATTTAAGTACATGTTGTTTCTCCTTTTAAAACATAAGCATCCTGAGTTTAGGGACTATTTTGTTTTTGTCCCTACCGCATGAAGTAAAATTCCTGGCAAAAAATAGGCACTTAACAAAGGCCCATTGATTGATTGCATAACAGAATCTCAGAAATGCAAGGAGTATCATACCCAGTACAATTTTATATGCCCTCTACAACATATCTAGCAAGTAATCAAAAATTAACAGCCTCTGACTTAAGGCTTCTGCCTCCCAAAGCACTCCATTTCACTCTGGCATAGCTCTAGCAATCAGGCAGGTTTTCCTTAAAACAAACAAACAAATAAACTTTAAATTTGCTTCTTTGCAACTTCCACACATGCTCCTAATTCTGTCCTCTAGGGCCAAGCCACCCTAATCCAATCACTTTTATATATGAGGGCCCATCAGATATTAAAAAAGAACTACTGTGTCTTCTGCTTTCAACTCACTCCCCCCATCTTCTCTTTTAAGATAAATATCCTGTTGCTTCATCTAATCTTCTTACCATACAACCTAGATGCCCTTATTGGTCATGCTTCAGCCTATCAATGTGGAACTCAGAACTGAAGTTGTCTGATGAGGACAGAAAACAGCAGATCCATCACTAGTACCTGAGGTGAGACACAATACTTTCTTAATGTAGTATAAGTTCATATAAGCTTTTACGGGCAGTTATGTCATACCGATAATCAGGAAAGAGCATGTTTGTGTCCTATATCTTCCCAATAAGATTTAATAACTTTGAAAAATTTAATTTTCTTCTTCTTTGGGCATGGACTGTTTTGTTTAGAGATTAGATAAGATAAAAGTTCACCAATTCTGTTGACATTTCATTTCATTTCATTTGTTTGTTTGTTTGTTTGTTTATTTTTGGTGAGGCAATTGGGGTTAAGTGACTTGCCCAGGGTCACATAGGTAGTAAGTGTCAAGTGTCTGAGGCTGGATTTGACCTCATGTCCTCCTGAATCCAGGGCCAGTGCTCTATTCCCTGTGCCACCTAGCTGCCCATCTGTTGACATTTAAAAAAACCAAAAACCAAAAACCCTAACTCTTAGTTTTGTTGAACATTTTTATACTTATTTTTTGTTTTTTTCATTTTATCTTTTCCTCTGATTGTTATAATGTTATTTTTTGTGCTTTTGCAAGGTTTGATTTGTTGATATTCTAATTTTTGAAATTCCATACTTAAATCGATTAATCTACTTTTTTCCATTTTCTTTTTGTTTTATTGTTGTTAATGTTTGGGGGGCAAGGAGGGTTTAGTGACTTGCCCAGGGTCACACAGCTAGTGCGTGTCAAGTGTCTGAGGCCAGATTTGAACTCAGCTCCTCCTGAATCCAGGGCCAATACTGTGTGGGTAAATTTTTATACCATTAAAAAAACTGAAGTGAACACAGATTAACCTTTCTAGTTTTTACTCACTATTACATGAAAACCTCCAATTTTTAAAAAAATCCTACTAAACCGGGGGCAGCTAGGTGGCGCCGTGGATAAAGCACCAGCCTTGGATTCAGGAGGACCTGAATTCAAATCTGGCCTCAGACACTTGACATGCACTAAGCTGTGTGACCCTGGGCAAGTCACTTAACCCTCACTGCCCTGCAAAAAAAACCCCCAAAACAAAAAACAAAACAAAACAAAAATCCTACTAAACCTATGCCATATTTAGCATATTTTCAAATCCACCAAGCAACTTATTCTGTCTGAACTCCTCAGGTTTATATAGATCACCTTAGATTGTGATTGGTTCCCACTCTTTGTGCTCCATTAAGTGACCATTACAAGCGAAGCAGCTTTGTTCTCTTTCTTTGTTTATTCTGCTGCTAAGCAGAAATAGCTGTACTTGTGAGGCTAGAGGATTCCCACTCACAGCTTTTTCATGCAAGCTGCTATGAGTTCTTCTGCGCTAAGTAATAGGCAATCTTCTTTCCAGCTTTTTACTTGGATTGTGATAACTGAGATCACTGCTAATTAGTTTCTTGTGCAACCTCATTTACTGGCTTGCTGAAACCCCATGCAAACTCAGCCCTTTATCTTACTTATATCGACTTCAGCAGTCTTCCACAAAGGATAATATCAAACTAGACTTCTGTCTTGGAAGTCAATCTGGGCAATGATGCCTCTTAAAGCTGGGCTTTTCCCCTTCCTTTCCCCCCGAATTATTCCTGAATAAGAAATCTGAAAACTTCTTAGCTAAAAGTAAATTGGCTAAGTTTACTCCTTACCACATTCATTACTAAGAGTTAGAGGCTTCTGAGGGTGACATTTTACATTTGAAAATAACTCAAATTTATCTTTATTAAAAAACTGCTTTACATACATCATTCTCCTTCAGACCTGAAAACATCTCAATAATGTAGGTATGTGACCATTTTACAGATTAGAACAGTGATCCCATAGTTCCTTGGGTAGGTAGATAGCTGAAAAATTAACCAAGAGTTTCTGTTTCTATATAATAAGTAGATCCACTTCACCATCCATGTATAAAGCCTGACTCATCTCCTCATCACATTCATTTATTGTTTTTAGTAACATGGACAAAGGAAATTGGAGGGGGTGGGAGAAGAGAATGTTTTTCTAAGCTTTTTTTAAAATTTAAATTTTTCCCCCAAAAAAGTTTTCTTTAAACCAGGTATATTTGCAAAAACCAGTAAACCACACACAAAACTCAATTTACGGTCACAATAAAGATATTCAAGAATAAGTTAGAAATGAAGCAATCTAGGGCAAACACCTCATGCAAATGCAATAAAACTAAGCTTACAACTATGTAGAGATTTAAGCTTACAAATTACTTCACATTAATCAATGAACCTTGAAATAACCCCATGAGGTACATGAAGCAGTCATTGTTCTTACTGACCCATTTTACAGAGGACAAAAATTAGGATCCCCAAAGTCACAGTTAATGAGTGGGGCAGGGTCAGGAATTGAACCCAGAGCTTCTGATCTGAATAATGTGCTTTTTACATTAACTCCCACAAAAAATTTTCAAGATGATTGTCTCTTATAACAGTGTGGTCTCACGACTTTATGTTTTGAGCTACAATTGGTGAAATAGAATATAAAACATGTATAGTTACAGTCTTTTGGTATATCCAAGCACTGACCTTCTCAGCCTTCTGGTGAAAGATAGAGGACATATCCAGCAAGGTGCTTCGTTCATCTAGGGCTGCAGCAAAAGCCTTCCACTCTTGCTCCAGCTGATTGGCAATCTGCTTAATCTGCTGAGAAGCATAATGGCCAGACTCTACCAAGCGATTTGCTACTGACATGATGCGGTTTATGTTTACATACACATTCTACAGAAGGGGGGAAAAATAGGATCCATTAGAATAGGACAAACAAAAGACACTTCTTTCTAAGAAATCCAGATGGTTCCCTGCCCCCCCTCCCCCAATCCAACCTACTCATCCAAGTATCAGATGTATAATAGGAGAATAACCTGGTTTACATTATTTTCTGTCTGGATTTCCACAGAATATTACCATTAATTTCTATATTTAAAACTGTAAAATGAAAGATCAGCTGGGCTGAAAAGCATAATTGTTAAGTAGAAAGCAATCATACACACACATATGTGCACATATAAATATAATATTACTCACTCTTTGGCCTTGAATACTGAACACCATCCAGATGGCAAGCCTACTGACAAGTAGTCCCACAGAGCTAAAGAAACCTGATGTTTCAGATTCTAACGAGAACCCAAAAACTGAAAATCTTTACTTAGCAACCAAAGGCTATTTGTTGTCACACAAGCCCTCCATTCTGGGCAAGCTTAAGATGCTTCATGGAGATGAGGAGAATGTGTGCTGAGAAAGAAAACTCTATTTTCTCCCAAGATACAAAATTGAGATAAGAAACAAAAATCCTTATTTGTTTTCTAATTTTCAGCTTATTATTTGAATTTCTGTCTTTGGGTTCAACTGGGTTTTTGTCAGAAAGTGAGATGAATGGGGAGGGCACAAAATTTTTAAAAAGTGCAAAAGTTGATAACTTTTTCGGGTCAAGGCCCCTTTGACAGGATGGTAGAACTGATGGACATCATATAATAAAATACATAGGATTACAAAGAAAACTAATTGTGCTTCAACAATAATTATGAAAAAAATCCCTACATGCCCAAGAACCCCCGATTATAAACATAAATTCTTAAAAATAAAAAAAAATACTAATACTAATTTTCTGCTGATGAACCACATGCCTATAAAGCATGGAACACCATAATCTCTGAAGAATTAAAAATGAAGGTGATCCAAGGCCAATGTAGAGAAGCATGGTGGGCTGCAACTTATTTCCAAAGATAACTTGCTTGCAAGAAGTAGAAGATATAATCATTCTTCTTGATTGAATGAATGCAAGTACCTTGAGGCAGTGACTGTGTCTTTTACTTTTGTCTTTGTATTCCCAGTACTAGCACTATGTTTCCTGTGCAGGAAGTAGGTGCTTAATAAATGTCTGATTAATTGAAAATCTGTCCCCCAAAATATGATCAGAAAATGAGGGGGTCCGGTGAGGTGGCAAGTATGAGGGAAAACAGATCCCAAAACTGAGGGAAGAAGCAACAAAAGCATGGAATGATAGAAAAACAGGGGACATCCTTCAAGGAGGATTCATAAGTGACATGAACAAGAATCACACAGGATAAAAAAGGGTAACAATCTGCAGGTTTAGAAGAGAATACCCACATTAGCAAAGATCATGAATATACTCAAGTATTTGAGTATATTTGTTTAATTTTTTAATAGTTTCCAGATCTGAACTAGACATATATCTAGAAAAACTCTTTTTTTTTTAAAGGGGGGCAAGGAGGGTTAAGTGACTTGCCCAGGGTCACACAGCTAGTAAGTGTCAAATGTCTGAGGCCTGACTTGAACTCTGGTACTCCTGAATCCAGAGCCAGTGCTTTATCCACTGCGCCACTTAGCTGCCCCAATGTCATTAACTCTTACTGTAAGGTAAATAAAATTAAGCCACCTGTGAAATAGTTCCACTACCTTTAAAATTCAATAAGGCAAATCTCTAAATGCTTAAGTCTCACAAATACCTTCTAATGGGGCCCTCTGCTTTGTTTATTTTGCATACTTTAAGTCAAGAGATAATAAAACTGTTCTTTACATTACTCTTCCATCAAAGGGCATGCCTACCAGGTGGTTTTGCAAAGTACAGAAACATTTCTCGAATTTTTAATGATGTAATGGTTTGGGCCAGCCCATATTATGTATTTGCTGAGTCCTATTCATAAGAATTGTTCATATTGACCTCCTGCTCTCCTTAATTCCATGGGTACCTTGCCATTTAGTATTTCATTTGATCACTTATTGTTTCCTATGTATTAATATCATCTTAAACAAATCACCTCCTTTAACATCTCTACTTATTATGTGTCTTAAGACTTAGCACAATATAAAGGACATAGGAAGACCCTCATAAATAACATAGGTTGACATAAACATGAATACGGTAGTTTAATTCAATTCCATTAACATTTATAAAGTGCTCCTATGTGTATAATGCTGCTATAAGACAAAAACGATGAAGACAAAATTGAAATAATCTCTGCTTTCACAAAGTTTATACACAATGATGCATAAAAAATGTTTACCCTGCCTAGCCTGGTGGCACATAGGCCTAGAGTCAGAAAGCCCTGAATTGAAATCTGACCTCAGATATGTACTAGCCATGTAATCCTGGGCAAGTCACTTAACCTCTGTCTCAGTTCCTCAAATAAAATGTGACAAGAATAGCACCTACTTCCCAAGCTGATGAGAGGATCAAATAAGATAATATTTTTAAAGTCCTTAGTGCAGTGCTGGCACAAAGCAAAGCTTTTGTTCCTTCTTCCCTCTCTCCCTTTCTCCTTCCCTCCTTTCTCTTTATTTTGTAAGTCTGACCAGTGCATTGATTCAAAGTTGGAAAGGACTATCATACTGTTTTATGCCTGTTATTGAAGCCTCAGTGCCCAGTAGTTTTGGGTAAATAATAGGTGTTTAATGCTTGTTGAATAATTGTCCCACCCTAGTCCCACCCACTCATTTTATAGATGAAGAAACTGAAGCCCAGTGAGGTTTAGTAAGTTGCCCTTAGTCACCCAGACCATATGTATCATGACCGAAAAATGAACTTGACTCCATACCCTGTGTCCTTTTCAGTGTGTCATGATGTCCTGCAGGACATAAAATGAGAACTGTTTTCATCTTTAAAGGAGGAAACTGTTATTGCATTCTTGGTATAAAGACGGGAAGGAAAAAAAAAAAAGCAAAGATTCTCTCTCTCTTTTTTTTTTAAGGGGGAGCACAGAGGCAGGATTGGGGGGGGAAGGGTACTTTGGCTATAATGAGGACTTACACCATGAGATGTTCCTTCCCAGTCACTCATATTTAGCAGTTTATACATTTTATTTTCCTTTGATTTTTAAAAACAATCTGGTTTGCAGAGGGAGGATTAGAGACAAGGTATTTTTCTTAAATTAAGAAAGAGCAGCATTCCTAGAGCTATCAGAGTGTTTGATAGGTAGATTAAATGTGCCTCCTGTGATTAGCTAAGGCAAAATACTTCTAGAAAGGCAATAGTCTGAGTTAGCATAATAGCAAGATGCTTTTCTAAGAAGTCTCTACAAGACTGAATGTTCCAAAAATTTATCTCAAATTTCCTTACCCAAGGGCCAATTTACATTCTGGTTCACAGTTAGTGACAGATTGTTTCTTTGTTTATAACAGAATAGACCCACACTGCAGAGTTGACCCAAATCTAGATCATCTAGGGATACTACAAGATAAAATAGACAATATCCTTCCCTCAAGCTCCACTGCACAACCTAGCTGCCCCCAGTTTCTATAAATATTAATAGAGTTCTAAATGCCTCAGAACAGGCCCTTAATCTCCAGAGAGATGGTCATACCTATTCATTTTTCTTTTCCCTGAGTTAAATGAAAGGGAATGCTCAAGAAGGTATGATTATATCTTACCTTCTTAGCTCTAAAACCTTCACTGGCTCCCCAAAGCCTACAGGATCAATTCACCTGCATTTATTGCATACACGAGATGCAATGTGCTATGATGCAGTGGTGTTTAAACTCAAACAGAAACAGGGGCCACTAAACTGTAAATAATGATCTCTGGTGGGCCACATATTGACTTAGAAAACCACATATTAACATGATCCAGGTTCTACAGTATTTTGACTTATTTTGTTAAATATTTCCAATTACATTTAATCTGGTTCCCTGAATGTAACATACTTCTGGTTTAGTGTGGAGTGCTGGATTTGCAGTCACGACACCTGGATTTGAATTTACTCAAACTCTCGGCAAGTCACTTAGCTTCTCAAAAACCCCCCATCTCATCATCTATAAAATTATGAACCCAATCTACTTGTGGGATTCTCCTGAAAGCTAAGCAGACATGAGAACATAAGAAAAAAAGACCCAGCATTTTCACTGTGCTGCCTTACAATCCTTGATAGGAACAAACTGTCAAAGAAAAGCATGATACTTACTCTGCATATTATTTCTTTGAATCCAATAATGTTCTTCAATAATATTGAGAAGAGGCATGGCTAAATGAAGAACTAATGGAAAGTTGGCCTCAGAGGCCTGAAGGCAGGCCAAATGAGCAGAAGAGGGAAACAAGTTTAATGCATGTATTTATCAAAGCTGGAACTTATGATAAGACTATAAGCAGCCTTAGGCTAGCTGTCAGCTCATCCCTTCTTGCCTTGGGCAGAATTTCTGGAAAGCCTCAGACAAAGAGGAAACCCCATCCATGAGGACTTTTTGAGAATAAAAGCAAAAAGGCCTGGAGGAGAGCCACTCTCTTCCAGGGCAAGAGGTTTAAACATTTTGCCAAAGCATCTACAATGGATTGTGGGGCTCAATATTGGGACATTATGCCATGTATAGATGGCACAGTGGCAGTTCCAATTCTTTCCTGACCCATAGTAGTCCCACTTGAGATAATCCAGACACCAAAGTGGCAAACCACAAACTGCTATGCTTCTCTGGGAAGGGCTGGCATGGCTAGACTCAGGCCTGCTAAGGCCCAGGGCAGCAGGGACATTGAGAGAATGGAGTGCTCTGAGTCGTAAGGGCCTCTTCTCAGCGCCTCTTCTCAGCCCTAATCCAACTGGCATCATTAGAGATTACTGACTGCCATGGCAAAACCTGGGCACTCTTAAATAAACATTATAAATGAGATAACACATCTGTCTTCCTCTTCCTAACTTTAATTATTTCCTAGAAAATAACAAGTGGTGTTAAATTCCATCCCTTAGAAGAAGAGAGGCTGGACAGGATACAAATTTAATCGACCAAAAGACCAGGCAACTTTCAGAATGTGGATCCAGGCACCCTGTTCTTTTCTGAAGTTTTCTCTTCTGGACCATTTAGCTTTATCCATCGTCAGCTCCATTGTTCAGTACAATGTAGTGTTTACTCAAATATTGCTTTTCCTAGGATAAGATACCCTTTTGCCTTCTCTAGGGCAGTCTGCCAAAGCAACGATATTTTCCATCTATCTGACTACAGAAAGGAACAATTCATGCAACATGTGAAGAGAGGTCATTATGTTTAGGGAGGAAAGTATTTGTCTCATTTACTCCTTTTATCTACAGATTCAATTCCCCATACCTACACCACAAATTCTGTCCTATTATTATTTTATTTTTGGTGGGGCAATGAGGGTTAAATGACTTGCTCAGGGTCACACAGCTAGTAAGTGTCAAGTGTCTGAGGCCGGATTTGAACTCAGGTCCTCCTGAATCCAGGGCCAGTGCTTTATCTACTGCATCACCAAGCTGCCCTCCCCCCCCCCCCCCCCGCACCATTTTTTAAAAAAGGGAGAAAGTCTTCCATCTTTAATGGGCACTGGCTGTCAGACCTTTGAAAACAAAGTGACCAAGCATAAATCTAACTTTCAAAATCCCAGGCAATTCTTTACAATGACCTCTGTGGATAAATATTATTCACAGGTAGTTTAAGTTAGTCTTAGGTAACAATTTTTATGGTAAAGGAAACATCAGAATTAAAAGGAACTTCATACTCAGAACCTGTTTTATATAAAGAAGGAAGCAAAGTAAAAGAAATACATATCTCTTTCACTTACAACACAGGATAATAGGTTTAGAGATGAAAGGATCTTAGAGGTCATTGAGTCCCAACCTCTCATTTTAGAGATTTAGAAACTGAGGCCCAAAGAGGGTAAGTGACTTGCCTAAAGTCATGTAGGCATGAAGTGATAAAGTGGGAATCTGAATCCAAGTCCTCAGACTCCAAAATCCAGTGTCCGTTGCCCTGCCTCCTCACACATGCTTTTATACTGGCTTTCTCTCATGCCTAGAATGCATTTCTTCCACACTTCCACCTCTTGGAATCCCTGGTTTCTTTCAAGACAGTGCTCAAGTACTAGCTAATATATGAAATCTTTCCTGATTCTCACAGATGTTAGTGACCACAACCCCTTCAAAAATAGTTTTGAGTTTAGCCTACCCCACTATAGGGCCATTTCTTAAAAGTTATTGATTTTTTTTTTAATCATTCAACACTGTGATCATCATACAAATACTCCCCAGGTCCAAGATGTCTTTTTGTCCAGGTAAGTGTTGTTAACTTAAGATTAATTGTTGGATAGTGGGTTATCATAAGAGGCTTGACCTAGAACTTTGCTCTATGAATTATTCAACAAAAGTTGATCCACTAGACTAATTAATTGCTGTAATTCAGAGGTTCTTAACCTGAAGACCTATGAATTTTTCTTTTTTTAAAAAAATTTGATAACTATATTTTGACATAATTGGATTCCCTTGTATTCCTACATGCTTTATTGTATTCATTTAAAAACTTTCTGAAAAGGGGTCATTAGGCTTCATCAGATTTTCATCCATGGATAGAGCCAGAGATTTGGCCCAGCAGTCCCAGGATGACTCCACTGTCATCTGTGAGACCCACAAAAATTATTTTAACAAGGCCACATCAATGAGCTCCAACTCTAGGTAACCCAGATGATTCAAGATATCAATTAGAAACCTGGAATAGAATCCCTCAATGAGGGCCTGAATGAATTCATATTTTCAGGAGTCTTCCCCTCAGGTGACCATGATGTTGGATCTGAATGACACCATAATAGCTTGGCTCTCATCTCAATGCCATCTGCCAGGCATAATATATCTTTGTGTAAACCTCTGTCTGCTTTGTAGATCATCACAATGCTTCACTGTGGGCTCCTATATTGTAAGGATGGCTTGCAACCATGGCTTAAGAATTTACCATTCTGAGCTGGAAAAGCTTCAGTTTTAATTTCATCAGTTTACTTTTTTTTTTCCTTTCCTATTCTTTGTTTTGTTTTGTTTGTGCAGGGCTATGGGGGTTAAGTGACTTGCTCAGGGTCACACAAAATAGTAAGTGTCAGCCGGATTTGAACTCAGGTACTCCTGAATCCAGGGCCAGTGCTTTATCCACTGTGTCACCTAGCTGCCCCTTCCTTTCCTATTCTTGTTTTGTTTTTTTTTTTAATTTAAAAATCTACTTAATTAAATTGAAGTATAGGGAAAACAAGCCATATTTAGGGAAAGGCTGCTACATTCAAAAGGCAATTCTAAAAATGCTGTAATATAACATTTCTTCCTGAGTTGCCTGGAGACAGTTCTGCTTAAGTGCCTCCTGAAAGTACAATATTCTTTCTCACAGGTCCAGGCTACCATCACACTCAGGATATAAAGCTATCTGAGAATATCTTACCATACAATTCATGGCAAAGTGATTGTGCTGTGTCTGAAGCTCCATAGCATGTGGATGCTTGTTCCAATCTCAGTGTAGCTGTTTAAGAACAGGCCTTTGTTGTGTGTTGATCCAGTCAAACATCTATCAAAAGGGGGAAAAAAAAATCCAAACAATTTAAGATCACTCTGCAAAACACAATGGCATCACATTCAGGTACACTAGCACCAGGCTAATATGAATGGCCTACAATCCTCACAGAATGCAGCATTTGGCTTCAGAGGATTAAATTCTACTGAGAAAACATATCATAAGTCAATAGAAGTATACGTCAATCACTGTGAGCTGCATGTCAGAGAACTTAAGAGATGAGAGGAATATTATAGGTCACCTAATCCAATCTCCATAATTTGCAGAGGATAAAACTGAGGTCAAGGGAAGTTTAATTAGCTCTTTAAGGTTACACAAATGAAAAGTGACAAGGCCAGGTCTAGACCCAGAGCTAACATAGTACAGTGTTCTCACTAAACCTCTCCTCAGCTTTCACTCATTATTCCTAAGATAAAGTAACCAAATAATAAAGAATTTCAAGCTTTTGAATGGATTTCAGTATGTGGCTAGGTTATTAGAATTAGGTTCTTCCTTACAAGAGGAACATTGCAAGCAAAGATGATAGCTTCCATGGGATTTCCATTCAGATGCTCATGAGAAAAAGTTGTCAATTGCAAAGGAAGGATCATTATGCTCAAGGGAATGGTTATGGGGACTAGGAAATGAATATCAATTAACAGCTGGTTAGACTTGAACCACAGTCCCAGAGTCAGTGATCTGTTTTCCCCATAAGCAGAGGAAGACAACACTACTTAAAAAAAAAACAAAAAGAAAAACCAGAAATAATATACACATTAACTATTTCAAAACACTACTGTATATCATGTGGGTCTACATCACTTACAAATAATTGTTTTGTTTCACAGATGTAGATCTTATTTTCTCCAGACTACAAAATATCCTCCATCCATGAAGAAATTTCAATGAACACAAATTAAGAGGACTAACTCACCCCATGTTCAGGCTCACAACACATTTCTATAAATAAATGCTCTATTTTCACATATCATTGCAGTTGAATTAGCAAGTAAATGCCTAGGGTTGACTTTCACACAATTGTTCTGTCTAAAATATAAGAATAAAACATGACACGGTGGGTACTTATTTTTTATATTACTCAAACAACCATTTTTATAAGATTTATTCATTCCAGTAAGTGGCCCTCTGTTAGAAAACTTCATAATGTTCTATCACCACTTTTATGGATATTAGTCATTAACAGTAAACACATCTAATTGCTTTCAGCAGTATAATTCTACAAATAATCCTTTCATATAATTAAAACAATACATTGTCCTACCCCACATGGCACTCAAAAACCAAACTGTCAGTAACTATTCAATAAAAATTTCTAAGGTGACTTTTCATAACAATTTGAATAAAAATGAAAAATGTGGTTAAATGACATCCCCTAAATAGGAACTACCTGGATTTTTAACAAATAGAACTAGTCCAGACTAGCCTTTCCAGGTTTTATTCTTTCTCTTATTTCACTAAACCAGCTAAACTAAAATCTGGTCATGAGGAATGAGGGCACTGCTCCCTGCTTCCCTCCCATTCACATTTTGTTTCTCTCTCTTTTACCTTTTCAGCATCCTGTTCAAATAGCCTCAGCTGAAAGCACTGGTCCAGTTTTAGCTTCCTCACATGCCACATCTGATGCAGATGCTGCCGTGTTGAGTGCAGTCTATCCAACATGGGTGGACACTTTGGTAAGAGATTCTGCAAGTCTGCATTCCCTGACCCAGAGTTCTTTTTGGGAAAGCTATCGCTGCTCTGTATCCGCTGGAGTAGTTTCTGCCCCTCCAGATCTAAGTCCTCTATGGGGGCCTTGATAACTTTCTTCTTTAGCTGAGAATGTTCCTCAATCATGTTCCGAGCTCCTTCCAAATCCTGAGGCAGCTCCTTCTTTGCTAGGATGTCCTGCAGTTCTTCCAGCCTAGATAACATGTGTGTTGCATTGCTAATGTAGTCTTCAAAAGCCACTCTGATTTCTATCCATTCTTCATGGTTATATTCCAGGCAGCCCTCAAATTCAGGTGTTAGCTGAGAAGGATCAACTACTTTGGTAAGGCCTTCTAAAGAGACCATATTTGTCTTAAGGGAAAAAAAAAAACATGTATGAATAAACAAAGAATTCGCACATTTGTGTATTGTAATTTTAGCACAATTTTTGTTGCTCTGTTGTGGATTTTAAAACTTAATTTATTTATGGGACAAAAAAATAAAGACATACTTTGGTTCCTTCCCCATAAAAATAAAAGGAGCATGGTCAGCAAGAGGGTGAATTCATAAAAGCATCACGTAAATGTTTAGAGAGAACATCCCATTTGTGGGACCTGACATATTTTGATCAGAGATCAATTAGTTTCCTTCTGAGAAATGCTGATATTAACTAACTGGAGGCTATTTAACCATGACATGAGTTACCAAAATGGTAGCATAAGCAGATGCAATAGAATTGTACCTCCACTAGTTTCTTGACCTCCAGACTCTCTCCTTTATAAACTGTGCCATTATAACCATCTCTCTCCCTACTGAAAACTCTGGGGCCCATATGGTAGGAAAATGGAAAGAAACCTGGCTATAGAGAACATGGCCAGACAACCTGACACTTATGAACTATAGGGATGTGGGTAAAGTCACCGAAGATCACTGGGACTCAGTTTCCTCTTTTGTAACATAAGAAGTCTGTAGTAAATGGCCTTTGAGGATCCTTGAATTTGTAGATCTAATATCTTATTTAAAAAAAAAAAATCCTGCCTTCGGTCTTTTCCAAAGTTATTTCCAGTCCATGGACTGACACTTTTTGTCTTCTGATCCTTCAGTTATTGGTTGTATGGGCTTCTGCCAAACAAACTTCATAGTTCTTCTGCTCCCATTTCCTCTACCCTATAAAGGATGAGGCATGAACAGCTAAAGACCATAAAACAACCTGCTGAATCTAGAAAAAATAATGTATCTAGGCAATGGAAATGATGAGCTTAGCACAGTGTGTGCCTGGCACACAGTAGGTGCTACATAAATACTTATCCCCTTCCCCTTCCACAAAGCATAAGGAGTGCTAACTATCTACTTTTCTTTTAAAAAGTGAATAAGTTTACTAGGTTAGCTGGGTGCAAGGAAAAAAGGCTGAAGTAGGGGACAGAGCACCTGTTGTCAACTTGACTAGGCCTCAATGTCTACATGACTTCACGTAGATTACTTCACTCTCATTGAACCTCTTCAATTGTAAAATGAGGGGGATTTGCTTAAATGATCTCTAAGCTCCCTTCCATCCATAAATCCATGGCTCTTAGGGGCCTTACCAATCTGTATTATATTCTAACCTGATGAAAAAATATGGAAAGTTTTAGTCAATTATTACTCAAGCAAGAAATAAATCTATGATCTTAACTTCAACCTAGGTAGTTGTAAAATAGGACTAATCTTTTGTGCTTTACAGAAGAGGCGTCATAGAGAAAAGAAAAGGAAAAAGGAGACAAGTTGTGAAACAAAACAGCCAATTGAAACTAGTTTACTCATATAAACCACCTTACTAGTTCATATAAACTAGTGTATATAAGTCAACTAGTAAAATACACTAGGATCCTCATATAAACTAGTTGTATCCAGGATATAAAAATGGGTTTGAGATGAGATCATTTTGGTCCTGGTCCTGGTTTGGTTCCTGCCTCCAAATGCCCAGCAAACCAGACTTAGCATCAGTTTACAAGTTAAAGCTCAGCACCAGACAAAAGATTCAGATCTTGAGACTTTTTCTTAAACCAATATTTGGTGCCTGCAAATGTTGCTGCAGGTTAAGTCCCATCCCTAGGGAGCCAGATTTATCTGCAATGACTTTTTTTTTGTTTTGTTTTTGTTTTTGTTTTTTCAGGGCAGTGGGGGTTAAGTGACTTGCCCAAGGTCACACAGGCTAGTAAGTATCAAGTGTCTGAGGCCAGATTGAACTCAGGAACTCCTGAATCCAGGGCTGGTGCTTTATCCACTGCGCCACCTAGCTGCCCCTGCAATGACTTTTAATAGCTTCCTGAAGGCAAAATCATGTAAGCAATCACCTGCACAATCCATCAAAGAGAGGTGAGACAATATAAGTATACAGTGACGGAAAAACTGGTGAAGAAGACTTCAAAAGTACAGAGACAGGATCAGTAGAATGCCCTCAAGTTTTGCAGGAATTGCACTGCCAAATCACCATTTTCCCCCATTTCTATTGGAGAATGAGGCAGTATATATAAAGAAATGTACCTGCTTTGGGGTGTCTATTTTTATGAGAAATTCTTTATTAAAATTTTGTAAAATGTCACACAATGACGATTCCTTTCCTTTTGAATGTTAAGAAGTATAAGCCATGTACAAGATGAAAGCTGACTGATTTCAATCTTCTTACACCCAAGCTGGTGAAGCTTCATTTCCTAGTCTATACTGATTCCATATTGGCAATTTTCAAGATGAAAGATCAATATAAAACAAACAAAATGGAGAGATGAGGGAGAGTGGGGCAGAAATGCACCAACAGTAATACTTAACCCTTATACTGGACATAACTTTGGGCCAAAACTGTTTGAAGTAAAAATCTACCAGGAAAAAGAAAATACCCTAAAGCTTATACAAGCAATTAAGTCCAGTTAAAAACATTCATAGAAGAGTAGAATTCTTTGTTCCATATCACCTCATTAAACTACCTCAAGGGATGTTAGTACCTTAGTAGAAGTCAGGAGGTGAAAATGGGGTGGAAAAAGAAAATTGGCCCATTTAGGACTAGTATTTACTCCATTGTTTAGGAGGCTCACAGTTAAGTCAACTAGGATTATGTGACCTTTAAGGAGATGCTTCTAACTAGCCTTAAAGTCAAGTCTACATATCGTTAAAGGAACACCCTTCTCTTCACCACACCACTTTTTCATGCCTGTGAAAAGGATTCCTAATCAAAGCAACTAAACATGCTAGACCACTCTCCTCATTACCATCACTTGGGTCAGCATCTTGGGAGCTGCAAGGGGCACAGCATTCTGTTAAACACTTTTTAACCACAAGAAAACTAGAGTCACTCTGTTGCTTTTTGGTTCTCCCTCTTTAGAGGCATACGTTGGTAATCCTTTTACCCAATACGACTAATACATTGCCTATTTGGAGTGCAAAAATTCCATCAAACTAATTAAAAGGCAAAAGCCTTCTTTTCTAGTAAAAATGTCACATTATTTGGTTCACAGAATGTTCAACTGTAACCCAGCTCCTCCCCCATTTCTCTCACTCCCTCTTCCCAATCTCCATTCACTTTTTTTTTTTTTGCAGGGCAATGGGGGTTAAGTGACTTGCCCAGGGTCACACAGCTAGTAAGTGTCAAGTGTCTGAGGCCGGATTAGAGCTCAGGTCCTCCTGAATCCAGGGCTGGTGCTTTAATTCCACTGCGCCACATAGCTGCCCCCTCCTCCATTCACTTTTAAGCAGTATCCAAGAATATATCCTTAGGTGTACATTAGAATAGACACTACAAGTTTAATGAGTTTATAAAATATAACTACTCCCTGACTAAATTGATGAAGAGTCATCATATTATTAAGCATGACCATCAGTTTGGCCAGCCTTGCTACAGTAGAAGATTACCTCAAATTCAAATTTAGAACTGCCAAAGTTAGTCCTCTGTTTCTGCCAAAAGTTGTCTGGCTTGATTATCAGTGCAGACATGAATACAACAAGGAAAGGACTCTTGCAAAATCTTCAGTAGAGGGCTTAATAGAGTCCCATTTGGATCCACGCATGTCCACAATAACTGTGAATCCTCGTTTACAGACTTCTTCACTGTGGAAAAAGGAAATAAAAAAATAAATACAATACAGCAGAGGTAAACTAAATAGCCATATGCCACACTAGTAACTTTATATATAACTACAATGATATTCAATTATTCAAGAGATGATTGTTCATTTTTTGATAATTGTACTTGGTACTTCAGTGCAGTCAGAATATCAGGAGAATGTAGAGGAACAGTGCTACAGAAACCAACGAAAGAGAGAAAGTTTGGAATGAAAACTTTATAAACATATATATGATGAACATTTTATTCCAGATGTCCAAGGTGAACATGGAGAAAAAGAAAGAAGAAGAAAGGAAGGGAGGAGAAGGGAGGGAGGGAAGGAAGTAATTGTAGGAAGCAAGGAAGGAAAAAAAATTCAATGGTTATTGAAATGGAAGGCAAATAAAAAATCAATGGTCCATGTCCAAACACATCATCATACTAATTAGGAAAAGGTAAAATTGTACATCAGAAGAAAAATATAACAATGACAGTGACACTGTACACAATAGTTTAGAACCTGACCTGTTCAAATGAAGTATTGATGCTCCCAAAGGATGGAGGTAGAAGACATGGGCAGGGGGGGAAGCAAACCAAAGATACTAACCTTGACTGTTCATCATTTCCTGAAAAAAAAAAATCTCACTGATATAATATAGTTGCCATAAGGGAGGCCTCAAACAATTTTACCTGACAAAATGTCTGGAGACATAGGAAGTCAAAGTCAGTACTGGTTTAGAATTTAAACAACTTTGGGAGATTTTAAAAAATCTACACACTGACCATGTATAGGCCTATATCTGATCACTTACTGTGTCCAGGGGCGGGGAGGGGAGGGAGGGAAGGAGGGATAAAAATTAAAACCCCAAACTACAAATAAAAATGTTATATTACTTTAAAAAAAATAAAATTACTTAGTAATACTTTGAAAAAAATTTACAAATAATTTTTTTAAAATCTACAACTAGGGCAACTGGGTGGCAGAGTGAATAGAGCACCCATCTCATTGAGTCAGGGAGTAACTGAATTCAAATCTGACCCCAAACACTTACAAGCTGTGTGACCCTAGACAAGTCACTTAACCCCGCATTGCCTCCAAAGGATAAAATCTATAGATAAGAAAAAGAGGAAGATTAAAAATAGGTAGGTATGGAGGTCAGCTTCAATGAGAGAGGCAACAAATTTAGAATACTGATTATTTTAAAAAAAGAGAACATCCATAAATTAGTTTTTGAAATACTTAAAAATTGTTCACGAGGGGATCCAAATGAGTTTTGTTACTACCGTATTACATATAACATATACTATAGAGACTTAACAAGTTCATGGGTTCATATAAAAGCTTTTCTTCTTATATTGAAATAGTGGTGATGATTAAGTTATTAATAAAAAATCCAATTAATTTTTAAAATAAAAAAGGGAGAAAGCATAATATATCAATCCACTACATATGTGGTACTAACAGTTTTAACCAAGGGTCTCTCTGGTATCGAGCCCGTGTCTTTTTCCACTATACTGCATCTACAAGTCTCTAATGACCATAGACACTCTTCTAGGACTAAATCTATGATCTTATGAAACCAGCTGTTTCCCAACTAGTGAATGATAAAGAAACTGCAGGGGGTTCATCTCCTTAAATAACTCAATATAATAAATAACCTAATGCCTTCCATAAATTGAATCAATTTCTCCCACAAACATGTTTGCTATTTTTCAAAATGTATATAGATGATATCATTATTCATAAATTACAAATTCATTTAGAAACCAACCAATCAAGCAACCAAAAATCCTTGACTCAGAGAACGGAAATAACAATCCAAATGAAGATGTGGGTTTTTTTTTGGGGGGGGGCCAGGGGCAATGGGGGGTTAAGTGACTTGCCCAGGGTCACACAGGCTGTAACTGTCAAGTGTCTGAGGCCGGATTTGAACTCAGGTACTCTCCTGAATCCCAGGCCAGTGCTTTATATCCACTGCGCCACCCTAGCCTAGCTGCCCCCCCAAATGAGGTTTGACCAGAGCCCTCTGGGAATCATCCAAATTTACATTAACAAATAGACATAACATTTTCCTGTATCTCTGAAGGGAGGAGAAAAGAGTTCTCTAGGGGGAAAAGACTATAGGACTTTTGGCACACATGGATGGTCATAAAAAATAATTTTTATTAAAATATTTACTCTAAAACAATAAAAATTTCTAGTCTGCAATGTTATTTTGCTAATTCAAGATGGAGAAGTCATCCCTCTCATAAATTTTTCAAGACTTCCCCTACTTTCTTTGCCATACTTCTTTTAATCTCTTTATTAAGGCTCTATGGCAAAACAGTTAGATATATAAAATCTTCAAGAAAAAAGAGTAGGAGCAAGCAATTTGTGCCCTCCATTTTTCAAGATTTATTTCAATCAATGAGCAACATCTTTCCTTGATGGCTGACTTATAGGGGAAGTGAAGGGAATAAACATTAAGAGAGCATCTACTACATGCCAAGCACTGTGCTCAGTACTTTACAGTTGAGCCTCACAAACCTGAAGTAGTGCTGTTCCCACTTTACAGTCAAGGAAATTGAGGTAAACAGAGGTCACTTGTGGTTCATGAAAGTATAAGACACAGATATAAAGATATTATACAAAATGTTATAGTCAGACTATATAGATACAGATATACACACATATAAGAGATATAGATAATTTACAGTCAATTTTTGCTTAAATTTCCTTTAAATCCAGGCAGAAAAGAAGTGCATGTTGCTTGTTAACAGCCTCAGGTGTAATAGGGAAGTCTTTGTGATGGTTTCCAACTATATCACAGTTAAGGACAGTTCTAATCCTCACTATACACAGTCTTTCAAAACAGCTTGTGTGGTCTAATGGTGTTGGAGCCAGGTCATTAGCTAGGTAATGATTGTAAAGCACTTTGAAAATACCAAAGTACTATGTGAATGCCAATGATAATTTTAGGTTTCACCTAATTTGGAACCACTGCTTTACTGAGACAAAGAAGAAATCATCTGACATCTAGCCTTAGGCAATCAACCTTGGAAACTGCCTAAATTTAAATTTTGTGAAACTAAATGCTACACCTAAGAGTGGGTTTTCTGCTTAATTACATCTTTAAATTATCTTCTCTGTGCCCTTTACCACAGAATGCTAAAAAATAATACATTCATATGCAACACATATATGTGCAAACAGATGTAAACTCTAACCCACTTGGTTCTTATTTCAATTTATAACATGATGAATCTTTACATTGTAAAAGATTATGGTTAGAGTTCATATATACCTATATTCCTATGCGAATGACAAAATGAGTTAAGAATAAGTTCTTATCAGCATATTTTTCATAGTGTGTAATTTCAGTCATACCTGCTTAGATTCAATGAAGCAGAGTGATTAAAGAAAAAGAAAAAGATAAATTTGGCAGGAGTTATCATATTATTCCCTTTCATTAAAATTCCCTAAATGACTGATTCCCATTTAAAACTGTTGGTACTCATGTAACTCACTCTCCTTCAACTCCCAGTCTACCCTCTGTTAGGAAATTTCAATGCAAGTAACAGTATAAATGGGAACATTTTGTGCTTCATGGCCTAATTTGCAAAACATATAGCACATTTACATATGTTAAAGTCAACCAGGGCCATCAAAATCAATTGATCTGAGTCTCATTAAGTTTGTTTTTTTGTTTGTTTGTTTTTTTGCTGCGCAATGAAGGTTAAGTGACTTACCCAGGGTCACACAGCTAGTAAGTGTTAAGTGTCTGAGGCTGGATTTGAACTCAGGTCCTCCTGAATCCAAGGCCAGTGCTTTAACCACTGCGCCACCTAGCTGCCCCCATCTCATAAAGTTTTTTTCTTTCTTTCTTTTTTTTTTTTTTTTTAAGTGAGACAATTGGGGTTAAGTGACTTGCCCAGGGTCACACAGTTAGTAAGTGTTAAGTGTCTGAGGCCGGGATTTGAACTCAGGTACTCTGACTCCAGGGCCGATGCTTTATCCACTGCGCCACCTAGCCGCCCCTCATTAAGTTTTAATGGGGCTCAGCAAGCTAGTTCTCATTCAAATATTTACTTTAGGTTTACATAGGTCAAAGCACAGAACTCTATTAGGGAATATAATAAAGTGCTACTAATTCTATGATGTACTCTAGAATGCTATTGCTACTGAAGGAAGTACTTAACCCTATGCAACAAGTACCAAATAAATGTCATCAGAAAACTTGCAGCCTTACGCTTTATTAGTTGGTTTATGGTCCCCTGTACTTTAAATATTAATCTTCATTAGGTCAAGATAGATTCTATTATAGACAGTCTTCCTCTTAGTATAACCTATACAACACTACAAAGCTTTCTTATTTGAAAAAGTCTGAGAAAGAATTCTGAATAATTCCAACTGAAAACTTGGAAAACAGTAGATTAGAGATTATCCAAAACTTGCCAAGTATTCTGTACTCTCAAAAGAAGGTTTAACTATTCATGCTCTCCACCTATCAAACAGTTACTACCCGGTTGCTTCAAAAAGAGTAGTTTAACAGTGCTAACTGTGCATCTCACTCCTAATACATTATTTTTTTCCAAGTAGAAAATGAGGTGCTATTTAAAGAGCAATGAATTACAGCCATCTAAGAGGCTGGTTTGTATTTATAGGCACCTAATCAACATGCACAGTCCCTAGCAAGAGAGTGGTTACATGCCAGACATTCATATAATGGTCCTTAGTTCAAGACATGTGCTATATGACACACATCTGCCTATTTGTCAGTTGTTTCCAAAGGCACTTTGCCCACAGTCCTTCCTTTCCTTTAAGATAGACAGAATCCCAATTTAACACTGATGTTCTCACTCAATGTACTTTTCTTCTTCTTTTTTTTTCATCAAAATAGTTATCCATAGCAACAGATGTTCTACTTTACTGGGCATAGAGATGAAGAAAATTATTTCCTGTGTGAAAATCAAGGGATGAAGCTGAACTCAAGTCTTCAATCTACAGTAACTGTGACCTTATGGAAGAGAAGAAGCACTATGTCAGATCAGATTACTTATGAAGTATATTATTCTTTTAAAAAAAGTGAAATGTCCCAGAATACATTTGGGCCAGAGTTTGCTGAAAAGTTAAAAGTCCAGATAAGGGAAAATTCAATCAAAACTAGAAAAGTACCAGAATTTGTATTATTATAATTGTTGCTGTAACCTTAAATCTTCAATGGCAAAGAACAAGAGTTTTCTAGCTATCTGTTCCCCTAGAAGATTAATAAAGGCATTTCACTGTGAATTTCACCTGTTAGCACCAAAGAGAAGCAGGTGAGGGGAACAATAAATAAAGTAGAATAAGACAGAAGTGAAAGCCCCCCTCAATAGTCTTCTATTCTGTTCAGATTGAATCTAGAGAACTGTGGCTGACATTTTAAAGAGACATTAATAAACTGAAATATATTCAGAGGAATGACCAGGATGGTGAAGAATCTAGAAATTATATCATATGAGGAATAGATGTTTAAACTAGAGAAAAGGATGTAAAAGAAGAAAACAGGAGGCAGCTAGGTGGTGCACCAGTCCTGGATTCAGGGGGATCTGAGTTCAAATCTGGCCTCAGACACTTGATATAGACTTAGAGTTAGACAGGACCAACTCCCTCATTTTATATATATGGAAACTGGAACAAAGAGAAGTTAAATAATTTGCCCAAGTTCACACAGATTAGAGATCAGGCAAAATTTCTACCTCTTCATGTGAGACAGAGATAAAGAAGGAGATAGTATTGGGAGGCATCTGAGTGAGGTGAGCTGAGGAGGAAGAAAGAAGAAGTTCCCAGTGAATTAATTACCTAATTTTTCCCCCTTTTTTGCTAGCTGTCCTATAAATTAGCTTAAAAAAACATTTAACAAGAATAAGAATAAATGGATTCTTCAAAAAGATAGCATCCTTTATAAAGTTAGGCTCTACTAATACCTCTCACCAAGACTGCTGGGAGACCTATGGGGAAAAGAAGCTGTTTATTTTTTCTAAATACCTGTATTCATACCCACTGAAACCACAGGCACAACTGTTATGAAATAAGCTGTCAGAAATTTTCAGAAGTAATTGATGCTTAAAGGGGAATTTATACTTTAGAGGTTTTGTCTCTTGCAAAACACACACACACACATATGGGGGGGGCAATAGCTTCTACACATCTGATGCTTTGGCTTAATTGAATATATTTATAATATGGTCAGTGACAGAAAGGGGCAGAGAATGGTATTTGTAGTTTTGCTTGTTTGGTCTACATCTGTGACTTCATCAGAGTGAAAACTCCCTCCACCAATGTAGATTGCAAAATGTTCTACAACTTATTATAGTTTTAAGAGAATTATTTCGGGAGTACTTGAGAGGTAAAGTGACTTGTCCATGGTCACAAAATTAGTATTTATCAAAGGCAGAACTTGAACCAAGGTGTTCCCCAAGGCTACACTTCTACCCAGTGTGCCATCCACCCATCCACCCATCCATCCATACTCTGTGTTTTTGTTAATGACAGTAAATTAAATTTTGATTATTATCCCACTAGTACCCTAATAAAAGGGATTTCAGTAGATAAGCAACATGTGACTAAGATTTCTCCTCCCAATGGGCTACTTTGCGATCTGGTTAAATCAGAACATGGTTTGTCACCAGGATATTCTACTTTCCCCTATTTTGATCTATGTTAATGAAGCAACAAGAAGTGTGTTAGAAACATTAACTAAAAAAAATTAAAGAAAATATTGTGAGTATAAGTGGCTGATGGGGACCAATAATTTATCAAAAAACATTAATTGGGTGCCTATTATATAAAGACCTTTTTTTACTAGGCATAAGGATAGAAAAAAAGATGACAACGGTACATACTATACTCCCAAGGAATCTATAATCAATTTCAAAGAGAAAACACAAAAATTACTGCAACACCAAATATTATAGGATAAATCTGTAAAAAAAATTATGAAAAAGTTCTATGACAGTTCATTAATTTGGCGGGGGTGGGGAGAGGACAGGAAGAAATTACTTACAAATGTGGGGGACCAGGGAAAGTTTCATATGAAGGTGATAATAAAAGATAGGTTTTTAACAGGTAGACTTGGGAGCTGGGGGTGAAGGGTAGGGAAGACAGTCTTTAAGACATAAGGCTGATATGACCAAAGATGCAGAAGCAAGAAAATATAGTTGTTTTGGGGTGGCTAATCAAGTTTGGCTTCAACATAAAGTACATGAAAAGTGAGGAGATAAGGCAAAAGAAAGCTACAGCCAGATTGTGAAGATTTTGAAAACCAGGCTAAACATAATAGCAGTTCACATTTTCTCTAGAGCTTCCTGGTTTGCAAAGCACTTTCCTCACCACAGCCTTCTGTGAGGTAGATAGGTAGCACCATTAGTATAATCCTCACTTCACAGATGAGGAAAATCTATAATTTAGGGAAGTTCATTGAATTTCTAAAGATCACATTGTGAATAATGTATCTAAGAATCAATGGGGAGTCAGTGAAGGTTTTCGAAGGGTCCAGGAGTGATGTGATTGGAGCGTTCATCAGAAGACTAATCTGGTTGCAATTTGTGGGATAACTTTGGAAATGGGAGCACCTAAAATAGGAGAGCAGGTAATGAATTATTGCAATAATTCAGGCATTAGGCAATGAGGGTCTGAATTGGGGTTGTGGTTTTGGGAATAAAAAAGACAAGAGTGATGAAAGAGATATTTTGGAGATCCAAAAAACAAGATGCAGATACTGAACTGATATGGGAAGTGACAAAGAAACAATAAGGATGATACACTCCTGGGTGACTGGAAAAATGATGGCACCATAAAAAGTTACACACTAGTCAGATTAAGTAAATTACCATAATGTTTTACCTTTTACAAATTACAAGAGAGAAGTCACAACTTACCTAGGAATACAGGCTAGGTATGAAATGAGTCTCCTCAGATCCTCCTGTCGTATTCTATCATGATTGCTGCGAGCTGGAAAGGTTAAAATAGGACCTCCACGTTTATCTCTACCACCTGAAAAACAAACATTCAGAAAATACTTAGAAAATAAAATACACAGAAAGCAATAAAAGCAAACCAAAAGGAAACATGACTCTGCTTTTGGATTTTTTTAAAGACTTCATCTCCATCCAACAGAATGATACAAGACATACTGTGAAAAGCTCATTTTAATCAAAAGCAGCAGTCAGGTACAGCAATGCCAACAGCCAAGAGTCCTTGTTTTATCGTAGGCATGCCAAGGCTATTTCTAATCTCTTGGCAGCTCATCGAATGAAAAATGTCAGTGGGTCACCACACAGCCCTGCATACCATTCACAGTGTGCCGTTACATGAACTGTCTTTTCAATGTGTTTTGTTCTTTCCTCATCTAGAAGAATGAATTTTCATTTTGGAAGAAAAGAGTTTAATGTGTGGATATCCAGAATAAGTTCACCTTCGGTAGACTTAAATCCTCTCTTTTCTACCAAAGGAAAATTCTGCTTCTAGCCCTGAAAGAAAAAGGATGGAAAACAACTCTCCCTGCAGGTGTTGTAACCAATGCTGATGGCTCTGAAAAATGTGTGAAATAGCTGGCATTTATCTGGAGCTTTAAGGTTTGCAGAGATTCTTACATACAGTAGCTCATTTGAACCTCAACAGCCCCCTGAGGTAAGTCCTTAAAGTATTATTCAAGTGTTACCAATGAGAGATCTGAAACTTAGAAAGCGTGTGTGCACGCGCGCGCGCACACACACACACACACACATCCATATACTCAAGGTGCTTATAATCTAGTTGGGGAAATGAATAACAATGCAATGTGTGAACTTTAATCAGGGACGAAGAGAATGCTCTGTAAGTTCAGGAAAGGAAATTTACTTCCGGATGGGGGTGCTCAAGAAAAGTTTTATCATAAAGGAAGAAAGGTCAGAATTGGACTTTCCAAAATAGGTAGGATTTGGATAGGGAACAGTTGGAATGCTTAGCACATAGCTGCTATTGTTGTTCAGTCATTTCAGTCATGTCCAACTCTTTGTAACCCCATTTGGAATTTTCTTTGTAAAGATACTGGAATGGTTTGCTGTTTCCTTTTCCAGGTCATTTTACAGATGAGGACACTGAGGCAAACAGGGTTAAGTGACTTTCCCAGAATCACACAACTAGTATGTGTCACTGGATTTGAATTAAAGTCTTCCTGACTCCAGGCCTAGCTCTCTATTCACTGCACAACCTAGCTGCTCCAGCATATAGTAGTAAGTACTTAACAAATGACAGTTGATTGATTGACTGGAAATAGACTAAATGAATAGGTTAGTGAGGATGTTAAGGTGACTAAAGATAATGATTTTAGAATAGCTTGAATCCAAACAATGGAGACCCTTGAATACAAAAGGATAAAGAGTTTGGACTTCATTGCATTGTCAGAAGACCACAGATTTAGAATGGGAAAGGACCTCAGGAAGACATCTAGTCTAGACCTCCCATTTTTCATATTAGGGAACTGAGATCCAGGGTTCTATGGTAAAATTTGAAGTGATATTTGGATCCAAGTCATCTTTCCTTTTTCCTTCCACTGCACCATTTGCCTCTACTAATAATTCTTTGAAAGTACTCAACATCCTCTCATATGATTGATTTGAAAACTTCCTACCAATGGCAGCCTTCTCCAATTTACTAATCTTTTTACCACAACTTTTGATCAGCAAGGATTAGAGATAGAGTCAACATGCACATTGCTCCCTACTACCACTACCAAGTCCTAGTTCTGTCACCCTAATTCAACAACCTCTTCTGCTTCAAATTTCAAGCCAAATCTCTGTCTCCCCAAATCTCTGTCATTAAGCCACCATGTAGAAATTCTCACACCTTTTTCCAAAATCTGACCCCTAACTTTAAGGTTTCTTTAGCAACCCTATCATCCTTAGAGAGTGTGCTATCTGCACTGAAGACCTTTCTATAACAAGTCTTTGAAATTCTTCTCCCATTTTCATTCTACTTCAGCCAACACACTCCCTAACACAACTTGGATATCAGTATCATATAGAACTACTTTAGTTTTCAACATTTGTTTTTATAAGATTTCCAATTTCAAATTTTTCTCCTTCCCCCCTCCACAAAACAGCAAGTAATCTGATATAGGTTTTATATATATATACATACATACATACATACATACATATATATAACAGTAAACATATTTCTGCATTAGTCATGTTATAAGAGAAGAATCAGAGCAAAAAGGAAAAACCTCAAAAAAGAAAAACAACAGCACCAAAAACAAAAGAAATAACAGTTTAGAACTATTTGGCCTCCAAGATCTTGAACTTTGAAATGTCCCTCTCTTGCAGCAATTTCCTTACTGTCTTTCTACTTCTCCTACTTTCCTCCCTTAGCAGTTTTTGCTCTTGCTTGTAATCCTCATCCCTTAGCACTGTCCCTGATATATAATGCTTATTGACTTGACTGGATTGCCACTGCTAGTCCCTCAATCTCTCCTTTTTGCCCCTGTCTATCAACACCTTTTTGGTCCCCACTCCACCTTACTATTATCCCTATGATCGGCCATTACATTGGTGCTTTTTTCTTTACTTTTAATATGCCCTCCTCCCAAGGCTTAAACTGGGAAATTTCTAATACCTACCTACTTTGCCCTTGTTTCTCAGAAGACAAATGCTGCTAAGGAAGTTCCTAAAACTATGCTGAGCATGTCCACTACAAATGTATGCTATGTAACCTCAGCCTTGTTGCTTGACAATTATTTTGCTCATCTCTTACTATCACATTCCCAATGATGATTGGATATTCCTTTATCCTTTTTAGCCCCCTATTAGACTCCCTTCCAATTCATTCTCAGTAGATGACCTCACTTCCTATTATTACTGAAAAGACTGAAGTCATTATATAATCATACATTTAGAGCAAAGATGAGGTGTTGGTGGCCATATAATCAATACCTTTTGTTTTATAATTGAGAAATCTGAGTCTAATAAGAAAAAGTCATGATCATAAATGTAATAAGTGAGAGAGGTAGGATTTGAACGCAAGTCTTATGCCTCTAAATCCAGTATTCTTTCCTCTGAACCACATATATATTAACTTCTCTAACTCCCCTCTTCCTTTTCTCTAAACTGTTCAATAAGCCCACACAAGGTGACTGCCTTGTAATCCCTGTCCTTGTACCTTTGATCATATCACTTCCTGTCTTCCTGATAATATAGTCCCATTCACCACCTCGCTAAGCTAGTACATTTTCAATATCTCCCTCTACTACATCATCCTTAAGACTACAAACACACGAAAGTCTCTTTTGTCCTAAAACCATCCTCAAGCTAACATCCTCTTGCTTCTCTTTGTCGGCAAACTTCTTGACATAGTAAACTACATGTATTGCCTCTGCTTCTTTATCTGCTCACTCCACAATTACTTTGTATTTAGTTTCTATGCCAACCTCTCATGAAAAGTGAATGTGATGATTTTACTGGTACCCCAAGCAATTTTGGCACTAATGTTATTTAAGGCCTAGGTAGCTCAGAGCATAGGCCCAAAGATAAAACTTTCCCAGAGACTTAAAAAAAAATTGGGGATCATGAACACAAATGCAGACATACAGGAAAGCCATCCCATTAACTCCACAGCTGAAGGTCATGAAAGGTTTCTTCTGCCTTCTTCCCTTTAACAGTTACTTCTCTGAGCTGTGGGAAAATTGGAACACTAATCCATTGTTGGTGGAGCTGTGAACTGATCCAACCATTCTGGAGAGCAATTTGGAATTATGCCCAAAGGGCGATAAAGCTGTGCATACCCTTTGACCCAGCAATACCACTTTTGGGTCTTTTTCCCAAAGAGATCATGGAAGGGGGAAAGGGACCCACATGTACAGACATATTTATAGCTGCTCTTTACGTGGTGGCAAGGAATTGGAAGTTGAGGGGGTGCCCATCAATTGGGGAATGGCTGGACAAGTTGTGGTATATGAATACAATGGAATACTATTGTGCTATAAGAAACAATGAGCAGGAGGAGTTCAGAGAAACCTGGAGGGTCTTGAGTGGGCTGATGATGAGTGAGATGAGCAGAACTAGAAGAACATTGTACACAGTATCATCAACATTGAGTGTTGATCTACTGTGATGGACTATATTCTTCTCACCAATGCAATGGCACAGAAGAGTTCTAGGGAACTCGTGATGGAAGAGGATCTCCAAATCCAGGAAAAAAAAAAAAAGAACTGCGGAGTATAGATGCTAAATGAACCATACTATTTCTTTTGTTTTTGATGCTGTTGGTTTTTTTTCTATTTTGAGGTTTTCCATCATTGCTCTGATTTGTTTTCTCTTGTAGCATGACTAATGCAGAAATAGGATTAATGTTATTATGTGTGTATATATATGTGTGTGACCTATATCAGACTGCCTGCTGTCTAGGGGAGGGGGGAGGGAGGGGAGGGAGGGAGAAAGATCTGAAATTGTAAAGCTTGTATAGGCAAAGGTTGGGAACTATCTTTACATGTAACGGGAAAAAAAGTAAAATACTTTATTAATTTTAAAAAAAGCTAAATTGGGAAGCGAAAGAAAGAAAGAAAGAAAGAAAGAAAGAAAGAAAGAAAGAAAGAAAGAAAGAAAGAAAGAAAGAAAGAAAGATAGACTAAAAAAAAAAACAGTTACTTCTCTGGTCACAATATAAGGATTTGGGTGTGTAGGTATGAACAACAGTCTTGAAAGTGAACTCCAAACAACCAATCAGTTGTTATCCCAATGACTCTATTCCCATAGTATCTCTCGTGTGGCTTTTTTGTAGTGGCAAAGAATTGGAAACTATGGGGATGTCCATGAATTGAGGATGTCTGAACAAATTATGGTATATGAATATAATGGAATATTATTGTGCTATAAGAAATGTTGAAGGGAATGGTTTCAAAAAAATCTGAGAAGAGTTGTATGAACTGATGCAAAGTGAAATGAGCAGAACTAGGAGAACAATTTATACACTAACAGCAATATAATTATGTTGAAAGACTTAGTAATTGATCTATACAATAACCAATCACAGATGCAAAGGACTCATAATAGAACATACTAACCACATCTAAACAGAGAACTGATGGACTCAGAGTACAAATTGAAGCATATTTTTTTCTCTTTATTATTATTAATTTTGGACATGGCTAATATGGGAATTTGTTTTACATAATTATCTATATTTGTAATGGTGGTTGTTTTTAATTAATTAAATGGAATTCATTTGGAATTCAAAAGATATCATTTGCATGCACTTCCTAAAATTCATTATGACTGAAACCCCTCCTCATTCACAAAGCCATCTCTTCTAGGTTAGACTAAACTAACATAATAGTTTTCTTATTGATCTTCCTGACTTCAGTTTATCCCTTCTCTAATTCATCTTTTGTCCACACTATTGCACAGAAATGTTCTTACTGTATTACTCTTATTATGTTACTTCAAATTAAAAAATATTCAGTGGTCATCAAGTAAAATTTCCTGATTGTGCTATTTAAGGCATTCAATAATCTGGCTCAATCTCATTCTTTTCTGGCATTTATAGAATCAAAGAGTATTACAGTAAGAAAAGACCCCACAGACGATCTAGTCTAACCCACACTTGAACAAGCATCCCATCTATAAAACCGCAGAAAGTAGTTATGAAACCTTTGCTTGAGAAACTCTATTGAATAGGAACCAATACCTCCTGAGGTTGCTCATTCCATTTTTGCATAGCTTTGTTAAGAAGGTTTTTCTAACAGCAAACCTCTGTCCCTTTGCAGTGTCTCACTGCTCCTAGAAAAAGTCTCATTCCATTTTCATTTGAAAGGTTTTCAAAAATATGAGAACAGCTTTCATGTCTCCCATCATTTTCACTTTTCCAGCTTAACTATCCCAGATTCTTTCAACTTAGCCTCGTGGCATCCTCTAGTCTTTTTAGGAACTAGATCACCTAGATCCTCTGGAAACCTCTCCCACTTGCTTCCCAGCGTGCTTCCTAAAATGTGACATTTAGAACTGAATACAACATCAAAGATGTGTTCTAAACAGAAGAGAGTACAATTGAACTCA